>NC_074718.1:23351521-23997354 GCF_947242115.1 Biomphalaria glabrata | reverse complement strand
TGGCTGCTCTCTACTGACTGCTTATAATGGCTGCCCTCTACTAAGTACTTATAATAGCTGCTCTCTACTGACTGCTTATAATGGCTGCCCTCTACTAAGTGCTTATAATAGCTGCTCTCTACTAACCGCTTATAATGGCTGCCCTCTACTAAGTGCTTATAATAGCTGCTCTCTACTGACTGCTTATAATGGCTGCCCTCTACTAAGTGCTTATAATAGCTGCTCTCTACTGACTGCTTATAATGGCTGCCCTCTACTAAGTGCTTATAATAGCTGCTCTCTACTAACCGCTTATAATGGCTGCCCTCTACTAAGTGCTTATAATAGCTGCTCTCTACTGACTGCTTATAATGGCTGCCCTCTACTAAGTGCTTATAATAGCTGCTCTCTACTGACTGCTTATAATGGCTGCCCTCTACTAAGTGCTTATAATAGCTGCTCTCTACTAACCGCTTATAATGGCTGCCCTCTACTAAGTGCTTATAATAGCTGCTCTCTACTGACTGCTTATAATAGCTGCTCTCTACTGACTGCTTATAATGGCTGCCCTCTACTAAGTGCTTATAATAGCTGCTCTCTACTGACTGCTTATAATGGCTGCCCTCTACTAAGTGCTTATAATAGCTGCTCTCTACTGACTGCTTATAAAGGCTGCTCTCTACTTACTACTTATAATGGCTGCCCTTTACTAAGTGCTTATAATAGCTGCTCTCTACTGACTGCTTATAATGGCTGCTCTCTACTGACTGCTTATAATGGCTGCTCTCTACTGACTGCTTATAATGGCTGCCCTCTACTAAGTACTTATAATAGCTGCTCTCTACTGACTGCTTATAATGGCTGCCCTCTACTAAGTGCTTATAATAGCTGCTCTCTACTAACCGCTTATAATGGCTGCCCTCTACTAAGTGCTTATAATAGCTGCTCTCTACTGACTGCTTATAATGGCTGCCCTCTACTAAGTGCTTATAATAGCTGCTCTCTACTGACTGCTTATAATGGCTGCCCTCTACTAAGTGCTTATAATAGCTGCTCTCTACTAACCGCTTATAATGGCTGCCCTCTACTAAGTGCTTATAATAGCTGCTCTCTACTGACTGCTTATAATGGCTGCCCTCTACTAAGTGCTTATAATAGCTGCTCTCTACTGACTGCTTATAATGGCTGCCCTCTACTAAGTGCTTATAATAGCTGCTCTCTACTAACCGCTTATAATGGCTGCCCTCTACTAAGTGCTTATAATAGCTGCTCTCTACTGACTGCTTATAATAGCTGCTCTCTACTGACTGCTTATAATGGCTGCCCTCTACTAAGTGCTTATAATAGCTGCTCTCTACTGACTGCTTATAATGGCTGCCCTCTACTAAGTGCTTATAATAGCTGCTCTCTACTGACTGCTTATAAAGGCTGCTCTCTACTTACTACTTATAATGGCTGCCCTCTACTAAGTGCTTATAATAGCTGCTCTCTACTGACTGCTTATAATGGCTGCTCTCTACTGACTGCTTATAATGGCTGCTCTCTACTGACTGCTTATAATGGCTGCCCTCTACTAAGTGCTTATAATAGCTGCTCTCTACTGACTGCTTATAATGGCTGCCCTCTACTAAGTGCTTATAATAGCTGCTCTCTACTTACCGCTTATAATGGCTGCCCTCTACTAAGTGCTTATAATAGCTGCTCTCTACTGACTGCTTATAATGGCTGCCCTCTACTAAGTGCTTATAATAGCTGCTCTCTACTGACTGCTTATAATGGCTGCCCTCTACTAAGTGCTTATAATAGTTGCTCTCTACTGACTGCTTATAATAGCTGCTCTCTACTGCCTGCTTATAATGGCTGCCCTCTACTGACTGCTTATAATGGCTGCTCTCTACTGACTGCTTATAATGGCTGCTCTCTACTGACTGCTTATAATGGCTGCCCTCTACTGACTGCTTATAATGGCTGCTCTCTACTGACTGCTTATAATGGCTGCCCTCTACTGACCGCTTATAATGGCTGCCCTCTAATGACTGCTTATAATGGCTGCTCTCTACTGACTGCTTATAATGGCTGCCCTCTACTAAGTGCTTATAATAGTTGCTCTTTACTGACTGCTTATAATAGCTGCTCTCTACTGACTGCTTATAATGGCTGCCCTCTACTAAGTGCTTATAATAGCTGCTCTCTACTGACTGCTTATAATGGCTTCTCTCTACTGACTGCTTATAATAGCTGCTCTCTACTGACTGCTTATAATAGCTGCTCTCTACTGACTGCTTATAATGGCTGCTCTCTACTGACTGCTTATAATAGCTGCTCTCTACTGACTGCTTATAATAGCTGCTCTCTACTGACTCCTTATAATAGCTGCTCTCTACTGACTGCTTATAATGGCTGCTCTCTACTGACTGCTTATAATGGCTGCTCTCTACTGACTGCTTCTAATAGCTGCTCTCTACTGACTGCTTATAATAGCTACTCTCTACTGACTGCTTATAATAGCTGCTCTCTACTGACTGCTTATAATAGCTGCTCTCTACTGACTGCTTATAATAGCTGCTCTCTACTGACTGCTTATAATGGCTGCTCTCTACTGACTGCTTATAATGGCTGCTCTCTACTGACTGCTTATAATAGCTGCTCTCTACTGACTGCTTATAATGGCTGCCCTCTACTAAGTGCTTATAATAGCTGCTCTCTACTGACTGCTTATAATGGCTGCCCTCTACTAAGTGCTTATAATAGCTGCTCACTACTGACTGCTTATAATGGCTGCCCTCTACTAAGTGCTTATAATAGCTGCTCTCTACTGACTGCTTATAATGGCTGCCCTCTACTAAGTGCTTATAATAGCTGCTCTCTACTGACTGCTTATAATGGCTGCCCTCTACTAAGTGCTTATAATAGCTGCTCTCTACTGACTGCTTATAATAGCTGCTCTCTACTGACTGCTCATAATAGCTGCTCTCTACTGACTGCTCATAATAGCTGCTCTCTACTGACTGCTTATAATAGCTGCTCTCTACTGACTGCTCATACTAGCTGCTCTCTACTGACTGCTCATAATAGATGCTTTCTACTGACTGCTTATTCAGTGCTTATAAAGACTGCCTTGTACTAACTCCCTACAATGACTGTTATGAAACATCTGGATAGCTCAAGGTTAAAAGTATTTACTATCTCAGAACTAGAAGAGTTGTGGCTGAAACTCATAATATCTAAATAGGATGTCCTACTGTATGGCACCTACTTCGAGGTAGTGGCGAAAACATAATTTATTCAAACATACAATAATGGCGAGACAGCTTTAGCGTAGTCCTCTGTGACTATGTATTGGGCTGTTTACTCTCCAAGCCTTCTAGGGTTTAACTGTGAAGGATCAACGCTTGTCTTCTCAAGTCTGTGAGTTGCACAATGTTATCATGATACAAGTTTATATAGTAAACACGGAATTAGATGTGGCGCCCTAGATGCTGCTCCCTATAGACAGTTGACTTAGCTGGTGCATCTCACAAGAATATTCTTTGCTCCAGAAAATAAAGTTTTGTATGTCTTGGGGCCGGCACATTTTTTTAACAGCGCTTTTAAAATATAGCGCCAAATCTGATTATGTATCATTCTATATTTACACATTCCAATTAGTTGCAGACTATAAATACATGTCTACGAAAGCTTGCAAGGGAGACCAATTTCTGGGTGATGGTCCCCCTTGAAGATTGCTGACACGATTGAAATTTTGAATTTATTTTCTTGGAACAAAGCTTTTTTTTTTTCTTTCAGAAAGAACTCTGTTAATATGAGAGCTTTGAGAGGTGAAGAATGTTAACTCCACAATAGACAGAGCGAGAAAGAAAGAACTCATAAAAAAAATTATATTTGTGTCCTGCTAACCAAAAAGATTCAATGTCGAGCCTGTTGTTGTTTCTACCTCAACATCCGCCATTGTATCTGTAGTTGCTTTTGTTGTCTATCAAACCAGACGCTGGTTCCTACACACTCCTATAAAACTAGAGGCTAGAAACATCCCATGAGACAATAACGAACACCCACAACACGATGTCTGTCTTGCACTTTCGCTGTGATACATTTTATTCTGGGCGTTGATAGGCCAATACAAATACAAAGTGCTACTTTATTATTTGTCTCGAGTGCATAGAGTCTGTTCAAGAAGACTATTGAAGTCTTGTGTCTTAATTCTGTGGAATGTTTTGAACAGCATGACATGTAAAGTAAATCAAGCATCAAGGTTAATTGCATTTTAGATGGGAAAGAGAGAGAGAGAGCGAGAGAGAGAGAGAGAGTCAGAGGATGCTAAAGAAAAAAGAGAGAAAGTGAGAACGGAATGAGCACAAAGTAAGACTTTAAAAAGACAGAGGAAGAAAAATCAAAGGAAAAAGAGCCTGAGAAGAAGAGAAAGAGTGAGAGAGAGAGAGAAACAGAAAAACGTGAGAGAATGCGAGAAAGAATGAGAAAGAGAATTAAGAGAACAAAAAGTAGCAGAGAAAAAAATGCTTGGTGCTTCTAAAGAACTAAACAACAAAAAACGTACATAAAACTAACAAAATTATACACTAATCTTATATCTTATTGATATAATCGCATTAAAAAGATGTCGCCATTATTACAGGTAATTATCTTTGATATTGTATTTTCCAGATTAGCTAGGATTACGCTTGGATATTTGACAGCATCAAAACTCATTCTGTCATTGTTTCACCTTACAACTTCCAAACAATGAACACATGGCGACTCACTGGATTTGTAGCGGTCTTCTGCTCTTTGTGTGTGAGCAGTTTGCTGGGCACCGAGACAACCAAAAGGTGAGTGTTAACAGGAAGTGTGCTTGAGGTCAGCTCGTCCCAAACAGGTCTGCATCTAAACTTGCACAGCCAAAACATTTTATTCAACTTTCAAATACAGTTAATTTGATATCAAACATCACGCATATCAAACTACATTAATCACACACTTGGGGAGGCTGTTTGGTCCTGGGACTGTCGTTACGATAGTTCCGTGTTTAAGTCCTGCCTGTTGCTATTCCTTGCTGACTTCAGGACATTTGAGCTAGGATGTAATAATGTCGATTTCTGAAGGAATTTCCCCAAAGTATAAAACAAAACCAAAGAAAACAGAATTTCTCAATCTTCATTCATTCACTTCAACAAACCCATGCAAAGAACAAGTGCACCACACACACTCCATAACCCTTGACACTGGCAACCTGGGCAAGAATACAGGGGGCTAAACTTTGTCATCAGTGCATTTATAGTGCTCACATGTCCTCTCAGAGATCTATGGACCAATCTTTTTTTGTTTGTTTTCAGTCGTATCTCACTTCCCCCCCCCCCCCCCCCCAAAAAAATGTTGGACACTTGCGTCCAATGTACACTTTGAAAGACGAAACGTTCCATGTCATTTCAGAATGTCAACACTGACCTTTATAAACGTATTAATATTGCTTTGGTTTTTATACTCTTGTTTTTGTCTGTTATATTCTCATGAGCCTAAGTCATTTCAATTTAATTGTTACAAAGGTTTTATAAATTCTCTCCATCTGTCTGTCTGGTACAAATTTTGTACAGGTTATTTCTCCAACACCGTCTTTCTGTCTGGTACAAACTTTGTATAGGTTATTTCTCCCACACCGTCTGTCTGTCTGGTACAAACTTTGTATAGGTTATTTCTCCCACACCGTCTGTCTGTCTGGTACAAACTTTGTATAGGTTATTTCTCCCACACCGTCTGTCTGTCTGGTACAAACTTTGTACAGGTTATTTCTCCCACGCCGTCTGTCTGTCTGGTACAAACTTTGTACAGGTTATTTCTCCCACGCCGTCTGTCTGTCTGGTACAAACTTTGTACAGGTTATTTCTCCCACACCGTCTGTCTGTCTGGTACAAACTTTGTATAGGTTATTTCTCCCACACCGTCTGTCTGTCTGGTACAAACTTTGTACAGGTTATTTCTCCCACACCGTCTGTCTGTCTGGTACAAACTTTGTACAGGTTATTTCTCCCACACCGTCTGTCTGTCTGGTACAAACTTTGTATAGGTTATTTCTCCCACATCGTCTGTCTGTCTGGTAGAAACTTTGTATAGGTTATTTCTCCCACACCGTCTGTCTGTCTGGTACAAACTTTGTATAGGTTATTTCTCCCACACCGTCTGTCTGTCTGGTACAAACTTTGTACAGGTTATTTCTCCCACACCGTCTGTCTGTCTGGTACAAATTTTGTACAGGTTATTTCTCCCACACCTATTCTCAGAATAAGCTGAAGCTTCACAATTACTTATTGTCCCTAACAAATACAAATCATTTGAAAAAAGACAATTAATTATTCAGTGGACATTAATTAATTTTATTTTTGTTTTTTATAGAAGGAAATAAACTTATAGTATATATATATATATATATATATATATATATATATATATATATATATATATATATATATATATACTTATGTATGTATATAAGTATGTATGTAGGTATCTATGTATGTATGTGTATGTGTGTGTTTGTGTGTATGTTTGGGGGGAGGGGATGTATATGTGCAGTTCTGTACAATAAAGAAGCTTTTTTTTAAAGTCTTTTTTTTTAGATTCTGCTTTTTCTTATTGTCAGCAGACAGTGTGGAAGGCGTGTCTCTTATATTTCCTAGTGTTTTCCCTTCTACCAATTCCATCTTTATTCTTGGGGAGGGTTCATGTAAGGTTTATTTACAACATAATTCTATCTTATCATAACTTAAAGACATTCAAACGTGATATCATCAAGAGAGAGAGAGAGAGAGAGAGAGACGGGAGAAGTCAAAGTACCGATACTCTCTATAAGAGATCAAAGACGTGTTTTTATCTACGGCTAGGGTGATAGATTATTTGAAATAGAACATTGAACTTGCTTCGCACGTGGTAATAACCGCGCACATCTGACACCTATTTACAGCTTACTACTTAGAGGTTATTTATGCCTGAAAAATTACATACGGAAAGTAATCGTATTCATCAATGTTTTATCCTGCTATTTCTGGTGTACAGACTATAAGATGTGTGGATAAACTATGTATTTGAAAAGGTATCCGATACTTTTGTTTGTCGTATTTGAAAAGATATCTCTAAGCTCTCTCAGTTGTAAAGTCCTTGACATTATTTTTATTTCTATTTATTTTTAAATCTCACCTTTTTTTTTCTATTCTCTTACATTTGTATCCCAACCCTTTCCCCATATACATTTCCCTTTTAGTTTCTGTTTTAATCAGTTTGACCATTTAAAATTTTGAAAAACAAACGAATTATGAAAAATACTTTAACAGACAAGATTACAAAGAGAGTTTGTTTTATCACACAAACTCAGAGGCGGCCCCAATCAAATTCACCAATGGACCAGAAATATATTCAAGCCATAGTTTTGTTTTGATAGTTTAAAGAAAATGTTAAAATAGGCGTTATTTTTCACATAAAAGCAAACAGTGCAACACGTCGTCTTTGATAAGACTCTTCTAACTCTTCTGAAATAAGTATAGTAGCGTTAAGTGATCACCTAAGATCAGCATGGAAACCTCCCGATACAGTGTCGCACCTAGTGCGGTAGCTCAGGGTGTCACCCCTCCCCATCAACTTTCTTGAAATATGTTACAATAAACACTATTGCTAGCTAGTTCTTGTTGAACCAATACAGTGACCTGATTACCTACTTTTATTGATTTTTACTCAAATGAAAAATCCCAATGTTTATTACATTTATTCAAATGTTATTTCAAATTTTACAATAATATTTAATTCAAATTATAAACAGACTTAACTTCATATGAATAGGTTTCCTTTGTTATACTTTAAATGGTATAACGTTGTACTGTATCATTTACACTTAAACTACCATCTAGATGTGTCTAGGCATATTTGGGCATATATCTAGAGATTTTATTATTATCTTTTCCCTTGTGTCTGCTTTTACCAAGCTATAATTTTTCCAACTTGGTTGTCACCCTCAAAATGATGCCGACCGATGCAGATCGCACCCCTCACACCCCTCCCCCAGTGACGCCACTGCTCCAAGATATATCTCGAGATTTTATTATTATCTTTTCCCATGTGTCTGCTTTTACCAAGTTATAATTTTTCCAACTTGGTTGTCACCCCCAAAATGGTGTCGACCGGAGCGGACCGCACCACTCACACCTTTTCCCAAGTGACGCAACTGCTCCAAGTTATATCTCGAGATTTTATTATTATATTTTCCCATGTGTCTGCTTTTGCCAAGTTATAATTTTTCCAGCTTGGTTGTCACCCCCAAAATGGTTTCGGCCGGTGTGGACCGCACCCTCGCCCTCCCTACCCCCCAATGTCGCCCTGCTCCTAGATACCTACTTCTTCCCAAAAATTTCGATTAATATATTGCAGTAGACGTAGTAGGAAATAAAACAAAATGAGCCTGCACAACTTAACAGGTTTCCCATACGAACAGCATAGGCCTATTACACTATAACCCACTAGTAGGCCTACTATCCTGATAATAATTGCTCTATTTACTTAATAGGTCTAGACTAGATCCAGAATATAGAATATATCTAGAATCTAGATCTGGACAAGATCTAGATTTCTAGATTAGTTCTAGATATAGTTTTGATCAATATCTACATCTAGGCTAGATCTCTAGACTAGCTCTTGATCTGGATCTAGACTTGATATAGATAGAAATAGAATCTATAGAACTAAAATCTAAAATTAAAATTCAGACTAAATCTTGAATTGTAATCTAATCTAGAACTAGATTTCTAGACTAGTTCTATATCTAGATCTAGTTTAGATCTGGATCTAGACTCTTGATCTGGATATGACTCTTGATCTGGATCTAGACTCTTGATCTACATTTAGATCTCGATTTAGACTTGGTGTAGATTTAGACTAAATAGACTCTAGATCAAGATCTAAAACTAAATCTATAGCCTAATCTAGACTAGAATCTAGACTAGATCTAGAAATCTAGAAAAAGAATGTAGATCTATTAGAGCTAGATCTAGATCAATATTATGATCAGGATTAGTAGGCCTACTACTGGGTGCACTATGTGCTTTTCGCATCATATTCACTTCACTAATAAATGGAAAATCTATTTTATAATGATCCATTGATACTTTTTCAATTGTGACCTTAGATGCAATTTTTTTGTACCAATGCGCGAATCTATGAATGAAGCTTGATCTATTGATGAAGAGGCCTGTGAACTATTTAATAAGACTTACTTCACCTGAAGTTTTTTTTATTTAAAATTGTGAAATTTTTTGAAAAATCTTCTTGCATATATAATTTTTTAAATTAGATGGTTCGCTTTCGGAAAAGAAAAAGCTAGCCTTTGTATCAGAACTTTGAATGATCTAAAATATCATGATGTCCGATTTTCATTTTTTCTTCTAGCTTCTATGAGATCTAAACGGGACAGACGGACAGATGGACAGACAGGCCACACAAAACTAATAGTGTCTTTTCCCCTTTCGGGGGCCGCTAAAAAGAAAAGCTTATCTAATGGAAAGAACTATGTATTTATAGCCAAATATATCAATGCGAGATTTCTTTACCTTAATAGCAAAATAAATTACCATTACTTATCTAATTAGTTTGTTTAATTTTTAATCGAATTATATTTTATCTGGAACAATGAATAATTTTGTAAAGTTTCCAACTTGGTCGGATATTGGGTGTGGGAGAAATAACGTGCACGGAAATTGTACCAGACAGACAGACAGACAGATTGATTTGGTTTGATTGAAGCTTTGTAATAATATTAACTGGATCTTAAACATCGAAAACTCAGTAAAGATGTATTAAAAAATTATCTTGACACTCCCGAATGTTTCAAGACTTATGTACCCTGGCTACCAAACGTGAGTACTTAATAGATAGATTTGTTTAGAAGACAACATTCTCGTATATATAGCTATTTACCTGAACTAGTCTTCCGGTCAGATTCCTCTAACCTGGAATTCTTCAATTCTCAAAGGCTCCAGTTTTCTAGTGTGTCTGACTTTCAAAGTTAAATTTAGTACAGAAACTGAGGGTCTTCTAGCATTGCATGGCTGGCTGGTTTTCGTACTGTCGGGACAGTGGTCCTGAGTTCAAACTTCCTTCCCCCCCCCCCCCCGCCTGAGACTTGAGCAAGGACGTAATGATCTTCATTTCCTTGAAGGTGAACACAAAAGTTGTTTGGCGAACGTGTACGAGCGTGATGTGCTGCCAGTTCAGTGACCTACACGACACAAGGTCAACCTCAACTATCCTCTGTCTCATAATGTTCAAAGCTGATTGGTTGTTCTGCTGCAGCACGTGATCAGGTGACAACATTCTTATATCTACAATCTTCTAATGAATATTCATGAGCTCATTTAATACAGTTCTTCGTCTATCTTACCCAGTCTCTCTATGTCCTATAGAAGCAGACAAGACATGACTAGATTAGATTTGGGCTAAGAATGTATGCATGATGTGATACGGCCATTCGATCCAGGATCAAGATAGAAAGAAGAACATGAAAACGTATATGTTCCATTTCAGTCTATACAGGCAAGTAGAGAGAGAGAAATGGCTTCTATCCCCAACTCTCACAAGCTAACACTATAACACATACACAAGGCATACACGCACGTGCATAACTTGAAAATGTGTTTATTGTTGCGCTAAAATAGTGCTCTTTACATAAATACAATTAACCCTACATGCTTAATTTAAAAATGAAAGTTTTGCACGTTTGTTTCAAGTACGTAATTGTTATCATCTCGGGTATGTGTCATCGTGAGTGACTGGCCAGCTTTGGAATACACGCTTCGGATTGTCGGCACAGTGGTCCAGAGTTCGAACTCTCTCTCTAATATCCCCTCCCAAAGGCTTGGGCTAGGACGTAGTGTTCATGTCTTAAACAAAGTCCGACATTAAGAAGTCAAATCTATATAGAAATAATTAAAAATATTTTTTTTATTTTAAAACCAAACTTATACTTATTTTTCTGTTGTGTTGTCTTTATATGAGAAAAGAGTCCTTGTAATCACAGCAAATTTCCGTAAGGATCAATAAAGTAGTCTTAGTCTTAGTCTTAGTCTTAGATCGCATTTTTTTTCATGAATCATATAATTAATTTTTAATACATTTAGACTAATAAAATACATTTCTGTGATCGGAGATATTTTATTGCTGTTTTTTTTTAAAGCAGCTTTCATGCTTATAGCATGCTCTGTGCGCTATGATCAAGTCACTTTTGAGGATCATTTGGAGAATGGGGGAGATATCTACGAGAAGGTTTCTGTACTGCTTTTCAAAGTCTTTTCTTACATTGCTTCTATTAACTCACTCTGTCTGTCTCTTAAAAAGTTTGTACACGTTATTTCTCCAACACCCAATCTCCGATCAAGCTGACGTTTTGCACAATTATTTCTTTTACCTAACAGCACAAGAATCAATAAAAATAACAAAAACCAATTAGTTAATTAATTATTAGTAATTAATTATTTTATTTTGTATCTTGAAAAAGATAAATAAATTGTAGTTGATTGAATTGGTGGTATAAGCTGAATTAATCCCCTTTATTGGTCCTCGTCCGAGGCTTAGAGAACAAAAATAAGAAATAGAAAAAATAGATAACTATACAATCTTCCATGTTCATAAGCTCTTCGCTAGCAGAGTGGTTATCGTGTTGGCTTGTGAAGCCTGAGAAGGATTTAGCCAACACGAGTTCGATTTCATTCATTTCTTTTTTAAATCACCCAGATACCCCGTTCTTTCTCCCCCACCCCCTTTCCAACTGGTCCAGGCAAGTGATAGGATCATAGCGCATTGAGAAATTTAAAAGAATGAAATTACGCTAATGAAAAACAATTGTAAAAATATTTCTAATCACACTGATTGTTATTGTTAGTCTAGATCAGTGGCGTCATTACCGGGGTGCGGGGGGTACGGTCCGCACCGGCTGACACGGTATAGGGGGAGTGACACCGGTTACATCTTCCTAGTAACGTCACTGGTCTAGATCTATTACAAATTAAATTACATGACTGATCCGACCTAATTGATACACTTAATATAAGCTTTATATATATATATATATATATATATATATATATATATATATATATATTATATTTTATATATATATATATATATATATATATATATATATATATATATATATATATATATATATATATATATATATATATATATGTGTGTGACATAATGGGAACTAACTATTTTGAACTCTTGTAAAGTTAAGAGTGATTCCCCTTATGTACTTTATAAAAGGCCTTGCAAATTGTGCTTAGTTGCCACTTGCTCCTGAGTTACCAGCTTGACCACTTGACCTGTGTTGTGAATAATATTCTATTCTGTTAGTGGCCGTATGTCATGGGGTACTCGGAGAAGTGTGCCCTGCTCTGGAGATCTTTGGGCTAAGTATATCTTTAGTATTATTGTATATTATATAAGGTATTTATAAGTAGATATAGCCTCAAATGAATTCCAGGCAGTAAATTTTTACCCTGATGTTCTGCATCCTGGGGTACTCCCAAACGTGACATATTTTTGTAACCTTTCTCTGAGGGATTCAACCTGTATTGAATCATCAGATTGGCTTTACCAAACGGATGTCTATAGGTGGGATTCTATGAAGCTTGCAGGCTCATAGGTTTCCCTGAAGCCTATAGTTCATCATAACCCTTTGTTATTGTTTTTTTGGCTAAAAGTGGCTAGTGTCAGCCTGAAGCTTGTAACCCCAGAATGGTCAAAAGTGGTCATGTGTTGACCTGAGGCCTGTGACCTTTATTTTTGATAACCAGAATGTGACGATGTTGTAAAATATGACTAGGACTGTGTGCCATACTGTTTTTGAGTATCTTTTGTTTACTTTTTGTTGTGTCGGCCTGTGAATTGATGGCCATTTTGTTACACATTTATTTTACTCATGTAAATAAACTTTGTATATATGTTTACCTGCGACTTTGTAAAGTCTTTTGTTGCATACATTAGTTGAATTGTATACCTGGAGGTTATACCTAATAACCTAGGCAGTACAATAAGGGACCAATACACCTCTGGACGAACGTTCCAGTACACTTTTAACAGTGATCTGTTGATCTAAAATACCTAAATCTAGCTATAATTCTAATTGGATATTTTTAGCTATACCCGCTTATAGGTCAATTAATTGATCAAAATTTTGTTATATTGAGTGGGGTGCTCTTTTAGAATCAATCCCTATTTATATGTAATATGGGGTACTCTAACAAGCAACCACATTTCATTTGAAACAATATATATATATATATTTCTTTTTATTTTGCTCATATTTGTCATAAAGTTGTCCTAGTTTTAATTCGAACTCGAGGTCTCCACCATGGACGCTTGACCTTTCCCCAATTTTAATTTTTTTTTTCGAACGATCTAATTCTCTACTTAAAGCTTAGCTAAGTACATTTAGAAACAGAATGATGTAATTAATTAGCTTACTTCTTTAATCATTTGTTGTCATTCAAAATGAATAACTGTGAAAAGTTTTAACTTGATCCGAGAATGGGAATTGGGAGAAATAACGTGTACAAGATTCTACCCAGACAGACATAGAAAAAAAGGGAGACACATCTTGCAGTATACAGCGATATGACAGTAATTTCGCGTTTCTTTTACCTTAGATAAGCTTTGTTTTTTTTTTTTGTTTTTTTTATAAAGTATTTTTGTCAAACGTTTGAACAGGGGCGCACATGAATTTTCGTTTTAAACGTTGTGTAGTCAAAAGATGATCTCGTGTACCGTATAGCAGTGATAAGTGAGTACTTGCATATGTATATGATAAATTAGCCAACCCATTCCCCTTTGACCTAGAACGTAAAGATGTCACTAACCTACATAGACTTAAGTTCAGAAAACAAAACTAACAGGATTTTGAAGCTCTAAGAGAATGACGTCAGTCTACGTTGTTTGTGGTTATTTTATTATTTTTAGATGTTAATTAAAAAATTAAAATTCTTTATTTCAATGTACACCAGTTCACTGAGTGGAAGACACCGGCTGTCTTCAAAGATCTCAAGATTTTTTTATTACTGTCAGGTGTTCAAACTGTAGAGGTGGGGATTGCATATTTTTAAAGCTTGTTTTTTTTTTTTTATAAGTTTCGGATTTGTTTTTAGAAAACAATATTATTACGTTCTAGGTTAAATCTCTTGCAGGACGGCAGCGGGCAGGGTTTGAACTTAGAACCATCGTGACCATGGTCCGAAGCTCATACATCAGGCAGTAAGCGACATTATGTACAATACGATAGCAAGAAATCATCAAAATTAAATATACTTTATTTTATTATATAAACTCTTCATGGTACCCACTCTATAGATGTCTATATGAAACAGTTTCTGCCATGACGTGCACTGTATGGTCCTGTAGTTCATGTTCTTGCAAGTGATAGCAATGTCAAAGTTCTACTATCTAAGAAGTCTAAGAACTACTCTAAAAGTAAAGTGGTGAACTCTTGTTATTATCTCCTTTATATTTTAGCACATAGCTTTGGCGTCTTCAGACAAGACAATGTCTTGGCCTCTTAAGCAAATTTTATCACCAGATAAACTACATTGGCTTCGCTTCTGAAATTGTGTGTTTTTCCATTGAGTCTTACAGTGTACTCTTGTATTTGTCATTTTGTTCAGACATTTTAGATTTGTTTTATTTGAATTCACCACATTCAGAATATTTTCTGTAAACAGATTTTTTTTAAAGAAGAAGCGGGGAAGAGAAGCGATTCTTCAATTAATGTTGGCTGAAGAATGAAACTAGAGTATCGGTGATCTTCTCGAGAAACTAAACTATGCCAAGGTGTTATAAAGTGTGTCGTATGTGTATGTTTCCAAGGTGATCACGAATAAAGGGAGTATTTATTGTTATTTCTAGTGAGAAAGCATTAATTTAATGTTATTACTGTAGAATGATGCCAGATAAGCGTAAGCTTTGTTAAGTACGCAAGACGAGTCCAGGATGCCAGAGTGTAAAGACGTGTTTTTATTGAGAGTTATTGAGAGCTCGATTTGTTTAAATATCTTTTTTATTTCATTTGATCTCAAGTTCAATTTGTTTCTATATTGTAATCGAATTTATATTTCGTTTTGTTCACAAAGAAGTTATTTAAATTATTTCCAATTTCATAAGTTAAAATATAATACACCAACCACGGTTGAGTTGTCTACCAGCAGTTTGGTGCTACAAGTCAACTACCGCCAAACATTTCAAAGTTGCTAAATTGAGCTTCCCTGTTACCAACTAATAAAAAATAATTGATCTAAAATTTAAAAACAATATTCTTTTATTACAACACATCTATTCGATTCATCCCTTCATGAAGGAACCTGGTGGGTGGGTGGGCGGACAGCTGATCTCAAATGTGGCTCGAAAGATTCTCCTAGAAATTTAACAGTTGATTTCTAGTGCAGAGAAAAGAATTACTAGCTCGTTGGCAACATGGAGAAAACTCTAGTTTGATAGTTATAATTTTTTAAAAATAAAATTAATAAAATGTCAATGGGGCTAGAGATTAAATCTAGGTCTAGGGCCGATATGGCATGGTCAGTCGTATTACCGTAATTATGTGATAACTGAGTAAATTTACAGTTGCTTCAATTTGATTGAAGTTTATAAGCGTTGCTTAAATATTAAAGTAAATCTAATATAGATAACGTCTAGATTCTGGAGTTCTAAATCAGAATTTTAGGTCTAGTGTTAATCTAGATGTCCATATAATGAACATACCAATAAATAATCACACAAGTATGTCTTCCTCGCTGGCCGAATTAGAAAATGCGTAAGTTCTAGCACCTGGCGGTGCCACGGGTTTAATACCCAAATGGAATAAAAAATGTTTAAATTATATATTTTTTTAATACTTTTATTATATTTGAAGTTTTGTAATGGAGGTATTGTCTTTTTAAAAATATATTTTAAAAATGTTTGTTAATGCTAGTTAGTTGCCCATGTGTTTTAGTGGAGTCTGCCAGCAGTGCTCTCTATCTATATTACACAGTAACCCCAAGTGCTTAGAAAATTTGATTCTTTAAGAGGTAAACAAAATTAGCATAAAGCCTTTAAAAAAAAAACAAAAGCTTTTCAACACTTCCTTTAGCCTGTACACCGGATACACCAAATAAAAGCTGGCTATTTATAGTTTTTCTGCCACCTATGAACATCTTCAACAACAAAGTAACTGAAGTGTTCACATATAGCTTGGTCTAGCTGGGTATAGTGACTTTTATATACAATGCTATGTAAAACGTAGTTTCTGTGTTAGTTTATTACTAGAGTCCTACTATTCTTTCAATACACTACTATTCATGCCAATATATTCATAACTATTTCACCATAGTCTCATGTCAACACACACTTTCAGTTCACTAGACTATACAACACACCAGTCTGTACAACGCACCAGTCTGTACAACACACCAGTCTGTACAACACACCAGTCTATACAACACACCAGTCTATACAACACAGCAGTCTATAGATTAGATTGCTTAAGATCAAGTCACTCAATGTTCCTACACCTTGATCACAATTTCCATCGCTCAATAACAATTTAAAAACCTTTTGATTCAGCAAAAGTGTATTTTTTTTCCTTTTAACTTCAGGTAAGTATAAGTTTACCAACAGGTAAACTTAAATCAACTCCAGGTAAAATTTGAATCGCTTTGTAACTCTAAAGAAAAAATTCATCAAAGCATGACGTCACAGAGCGCTCGAGGAAATATTTGTTGTTTATCTTTTTTAAAGGTTGTTTGTTTTGTTTAAGTTTAGAGATATGTTACTAATTCCACCTTGCTTTTGTTTAACAGTTAAATGAAAAGATTTTAATTGAAAATGAAAACTTGAAATGCATCCATTATAATACATTGAACTAATTACAAATATCAGGTAGGTCCAAATTAATTTTTGGGGATTTCTTGATCTCCACATGTGGAATGGTCATTGTATGCCTAAATGAATATGTCATATTGAACTACTTAAGTATTAAAATAAATTACAAAAACCTATAAGTATATGATAATAAAGAATAGAGACGCCTATCCAGACACTATTCACCTTAACTTGACTTTGTAATCAATAGAATAAGGATCTAAATGTATTCTGTTTATTTTTGGGGGATTTATTGAAACTGAACAATTTCAATTGGATCATCTTCTCAATTCTTCGTAATTCATATTTTAAACACAGGGGAAGCAGCTAGGTTTTAGAGGAATGATTAAGGATTTACGTTTGCAGTTTTTCATCTTTTCCTCGGAGCGTTCTTCTGTTGCTCGAGATTGGTCACGTCTTTGTGACAGTATTAAAGTCTACATGTTTTTTATCAAACTAACAGAAATTTTTTTGCGACTGGTATTTATGTTTTTTGCTATCCTTGACTTACTATCGTCCATGTTCTTTGCTACACTACCCTACGCCAATTCACCAAAGTAAATCTACTTAAACGTGTTATTATAGTTTTAAACCAGCTTGTAAAGAAGTCGCATTCCAAGGACAACGTTTCAAATCACTTCACAGTTTTCTAAAGAAATACTTTACATCTAAAGGAAATCCCAATAAATGTATTCATTGGTTATTTTTTTATTTTGCATTTATAATTTTTTCAATTTGTTTACTTCCACGCCTGTATATAAGAGCGGATTGCGATGTCTCTCCGTTTGTATTTAGTAAACTTTGTAATATAAATATTAAATTAAAAAGTATTTTGGACAAGTACAAA
Organism: Biomphalaria glabrata; assembly: GCF_947242115.1. Lineage (NCBI taxonomy): Eukaryota > Metazoa > Mollusca > Gastropoda > Planorbidae > Biomphalaria > Biomphalaria glabrata. Next base: position 23,979,611 of record NC_074718.1, on the reverse strand, counting down.
TCTTTTTGCATAAATCTTTACAAAATAATATAAAAAAATCTTCTTCCTTATTAATATAGTCTTCACAGTTGTTTCTTTTTAGCGGCCACCGAAAGGAGAAAAGACGCTATTAGTTTTGTGTGAAATCTCTGTCCGTCTGTCCGTCCGTCCCGTTTAGATCTCGTATACTAGAAAAGATAGTTAAAATCTGGCATCATAAAATTTCAGTCCATTCAAAGTTATGATGCAACGGCTACTTTTTTTCTTTTCTAAAAGCGAAAAATATATTTTTTTTAATCACTTATGCCAGCATTTTTTTCATAAAAATGCACCTCTTTTACAACTATTCACTGTTAATAGTAACAAAAACGCGAGGCTCTTAAGTAGGGGAGATACCATATCTTTGACATATCTATGCAAATAGTTTTAGATTTTTTGTTAGAAAATTATTTTTTACATTTGTATTGCTACGTCATGTAAGTTTTGTCCTACTAACTACAAAGTTGGTAAAAATGTTTACTTTTTTTTAAAGAGAAAAAAATCTATTTAGTATTCATATAAATTGGGCATTATATGTATGTATATAATATATAATAATAATAATAATATATAATATATAATATATAATATATGTAGTGAGGTGGGATATTTCTTCAGTCCGCACCGTCCACCCCAATATCACCTGGCCTCTTCCCCTAGTTGGCGTCTTGTGTACGTGCTTAAACGGCAACACAACGTGGAACACTGTCCTTGGTACCGGCATTACTTGGCCCTGTAGTGACAATTAATAAGTAGGTTTTTCATATTATCGCGTGAATTATAGTGCTCAACAGTGACTAAAAAACACATAACTAAAGGTTTTTGTTTTTGTTTTTTATATGAAAATGTTTTTCTTTTTTTTGAGGATTTGAATAAGAGATTGAATCTTTACAAAACAATTAGATCAATTAGATAGTCATTATAAGACATCAGCCAGGTTCGCATTTAATTTCACATTCACTTTCACCTATCCTTTGGTCTGCTGGACCGCTGGGGCACCACACAAGATATGTCAACCTTCTTTCTCCATTCCTCTCTGTCATTTGTCTTTGATAGAATTTAATTCTGATGTTCTTTCTGATAATATTAATACCGGGCTTTTTACTGACTGGGTGGACCACTTCGGGGGCCGATTTTGAGTTTGTGTTTCCACATTAACTGTCTTTGTAACCTTGTTTACTATTAAAATTGTGCATTTTTATTTTACAAAAAAATGCTTACATATGTAATTTAAAAAATCAAACATTTAGATTTCTGAAAAAAAAAAAAGAAGTAGCCATTGACCAGAACTTTCCTAGTTCTAAAATATCATAATATCGAAATATAAGCTGACGGACAGACAGACGGACCACACGCAAATAATATTGGTTAATCTCTTTTCTGGGGGCGCTTACAAAGGATATCGATTAATGTTATCCTAAATCTTGCTATAGATAAAGTTTCTAGATCTATTGAAATGTAATTAATTACGTTTTGCCCTTTCAGGCTTTGAGAACCCCTGTGAGCGGTTCCCTCGTGTCTTATCTTGATACGGGTACGGATTATAAATCAATGATTAAATATAGAATCCTGGTCACTTGGCCCGGAGATGACCTCTGTAGAAAACCAAATGTACATGGGGTCACATGTTATTTATTGATTCTGGAAGCTGGGAGACGATTGAATGGGTAACTGGTCTGGGTATGCGTCACAAAACACTTCACGGAAAAAGTGCAGGGGAGTTAACAAAGATATCTCGAACTTTTCACAAATGGAAACAGAATTAAATAAAAAGTCTTTCTAAAAGATACAAGATTACAAAGAGAGTTTGTGTTACACAAACTCAGAGGCGGCCCCCGTCGAAGTCGGATCCCTGTCGGATCTGCATATTCGCAAATAATATTCAAGAGGTGATTTAATTTTGATGTAAAATGTTTTACAAGTTTTGGATGTTCCTTCAGAGTTGAAGATAATTACTTCCTAGTCCAAACCTCCCGCAGGACGACGGGGGATGGGAGCGGGCAGGGTTTGAACCCTGGGCCATCCATAAATCTGAACGACAGTCCAGCGCGCAAACCGCACGACCAGGCAGCCATCCGATGGTCAAAAGTAATAATGTTTTAAAGATTCATTTGCCGTAAATTTAAATTTAAATTTAATAAAAAAAATAGTAGATTAGTTTTAGTATATTAAAACATTAACAATATTGATCAAAACGTTTGGAAATGAAAATCTACACTTTTTTTTTACACTTTAAGTTTAGAAATTGAAATTCTACATCTTAATCTAGTCTATTTTAGTCTAAACTAGATCTAGAAATTCTAGATCTAGACTCTAAAATAATTTTAATTAGAATATAAATCCAGATCTAGATATACTGTAATAAAAATCTAGATCTAGTTTAAAAAATCTAGATTAGATCTAAATCAAGATATCATTCCTTTTTTAAACGCGGGTCACATAACGAGGCTTAATAAACATTACTATACCGAGTTCTTTTTTCATTTCATTTGAAGAATTAATTCCATATAACGTCAGAGGGAAAAAAAAACACTACGTCACACGGCCTAGCTAGACTAAAAATCGCCTTCATCTATAAGAGCCATTTATCGAGTGTTCATAGACTTTGGTGCACCGAGTGCGTTCTTTAAGCATTTCAATTAAAGAATTCATTCCATATGACGTCAAAGGAAAAAAAACACTACGTCACACGGCCTAGCTAGAATAAAAATCGCCTTCATCATTACGAGCCTTTTATCGAGTGTTCATAGACATTGGTGCACCGAGTGCGTTCTTTTAGCATTTCATTTAAAGAATTCATTCCATATGACGTCAAAGGAAAAAAAACACTACGTCACAAGGCCTAGCTAGACTAAAAATCACCTTTATCAACACGAGCCATTTCTCGAGTGTTCATAGACATTGGTGCACCGAGTGCGTTCTTTTAGCATTTCATTTAAAGAATTCATTCCATGTGACGTCAAAGGAAAAAAAAACACTACGTCACACGGCTTATTTAAACTAAAATATGTTTTCATTAATACAAGCAATTTTCTCGAGGGTTAATAGACATTGGTGCACCGAGTGCGTTCTTTTAACATTACATTTAAAGAGTCCATTCATATGACGTCAAAGAAAAAAAATTCCATTACCTCACAATAGGCTAGTACCGGTACCATAAAAAAAATGTCTTTATTTACACGAGATATTTAACGAGGGTTCATAGACATTGGTGCACTGAGTTCTAATAGATATTATTTAAAAAGGATCAAAGCCACATTGTTTTTGCGTTTTGTCTGTCAGTCGGTCTGTCCGTTATCTTGATATAAAAAAAAACAACTAAAAGTTATTAAAAATTGATTAACCTTTATTTTACGTTTCAAAACATCGCAATAATTTTTAGGTATGAACACAATTGAAAAGTTTATATAATAGATTATTCCGGATGTTTGTATAAATAGTAAAAGAAAAAGAGAATTTCAGATAAATGTAATACCGTTAATTAAATTTTTTGGATGGTCTCGTATAAAAATTAGATGTACTACAGCCACGTGGAGAGATTTTCATACCTTACTTTGGTGTTTGGATTCTGTTTTCCTTAAAAATCGGAACATAATATTAACGATAATTAGATTTTTTAATGTTTTAGGTAGAAAGTTAAATGTACTGTAAGAGAGTAGTGAGTTAAAATATTTTTCATAAAAATCCGTAAAAACATTATTTCGTAAATGAGAAGATTATTTGTTTATTAATTAGAAGAGGAAGTTCAAACAATTATTTGGCGTTAGTAGATTTTTAAATAAATTCGGAAATTCATGTTTTAAAAAACAATATCCGGAACATTTTTACACTTAATGAAATATAAGTCAGTATAGAGATTATGATTTAGCATTAATATGCTATTTACATAAAAAACGGAACAACATATTATTGATAATGTGTTTTTGCAACGTTTAAGCATGGAAATTGAATGTAATATAAGTTAGAAGAGCAAACAAACATTTGTTGGCGTTGATTAGTTTTGCACAAAAAAATTCGGAACAATCAATTTTAGATACTTAAAACTATTGAGATGTTATGGGAGGAACATTAAAGGGTAAATCAGATTTTCAATAGCTTTTAGAGTTCTAGTTTTTTAAATCTAATAGTGACGGACAGACCGACCAACAGACAAAACGCACAAAAATAAGCTTCTTTTATTCGGATGGGGGCACTAAACAAAAAATAAATAAAATCTGATTTTTAAAAAAAGTTTAAGGCATTGGTTTAGCACCTGATCATGTTGCGACGTTACGCTACTGCACGAAAATCGCTGCATAAAAAGTCCATTTTAAAAAATGTGCGTGATATTTACATACAAAGTGCATTATTAGCCTTTATAAACAAACAGAAATGTTTTCTTTTAATTTTAGCAGCTAGTTGACCAGAAAAAACGTCTTTAACTATTATTTGTATTTGTTGTAAACATTTCCTGTACATTTTAAAAATATATTTGACTTAGTAATACTGAAAATACACAAAAATTGTCCATCTTTGTTAGCATATTGTAATATTGCCTCCCTTACATTTACGTAATTGTTTTAGAATTGGTGTATTTTTATGAAAAAATCGCTTGCATAATTAATTTTATAAATTAAACGGTTTGCTTTTAGAAAACCAAAAGTAGCCGTTGCACCTAAACTTTTCAAGCCGGATTTAATGATGAAATAATATTTTTCATATCTCTTCTAGTTTTCGAGATCTGAGTGTGACAGACGGACAGACAGACAGACGGACATTTTGCACAAACCTAATAGCGGCTTTTTCCCCTTACGGGGGCTTCTAAAAAGTGCAATAACATTTTCTTTTTAAGAACCATCTTTATATTTTTAGAGATCTTGTTGTGTACGGAAAGTTTAGTTTGTATTTTTGTTAGCAGGAAATAAGATGAAATCATTGTATTGACCTACAAACCCAATCAAAGCAAATTTTGTATGTGTAATAAGATTTCCTCTCTATTCCTCTGGTTACGATTGTAGGATAGTAAATCAGTTACACAACTTACTCTGAATTCAATTAGTAGTTTTTTGCAAAATAAATCAAATTCACATTACCTACTAGATGCTTTTTGCTTTATCAATGAGTTGTCAAAGTGCCAATATGTCCATAATCCCCATATAAACCATCAAAGTTAAAAGCTCTTCTTACATACACCTCAGCTCCGCCCACGAGATTACACTCCAAGATCATTTGTTGATATGTCTACAGACCGATTGTTTAACGCCATAATCTAAGTGGATTTCTGTAAGCTATATTTAGATCTAAATATATTGAGAAAAACAAAAAAATAAATATATAATACAAAAAGTAACGACCATGATGTATGAGGCGTGAACCAGAGTGGGCTTGATTTCGAATCCCAGACTCGCAATGAATTGTGTTTGCTGATCGCCTGAAGGCATCTCGGAAACCATCTCCCAGAAATCCCTTGCCCCACTTGTCCACCAGAGACAGCACGCTATAAACAAAAATGGTTCACTAAACAAAAGAAGTTCAAATTTGATATATCTGTTATATAAGCTGTACGTATGAATGTATGTCTCGCATAGAAATGAAAACAGTTTGACCAATCTTGATAAAACTTGGCGAAAATGTTCCTTAGACCATGGCGGAGACCGTAGTGTGTATTTCATGTCCCTTCCACGATCCTGAATGTGCAATTAAGATAAAATCCTAAATTTATCTCTATTAAAGAATACAATTTTGTAACAAATAGGGTGAACCCATTTTCACACTTTTATTTTCATGGCAAAATTTAAAAAAAAAATGTGAAGAGAACATTAGCCATGTTTGATATAGATCCACTAGATCAGTAATATCCAAACTAAGGACGCAGACCTCTTTTAATATCCGGCAAATATATGTAGTGAGGTGGGATATTTCTTCAGTCCGCACCGTCCACCCCAATATCACCTGGCCTCTTCCCCTAGATGGCGTCTTGTGTACGTGCTTACACTGCAACACAACGTGGAACACTGTCCTTGGTACCGGTATTACTTGACCCTGTAGTGACTATACGTTACTGGACCTACTTAGTCTCTATTGCAAATTGTGCCTAGTTCAACAATGAGCTTTCGTATGGCTGTACGTCTTTAGTGTACAATGAATAGATCTATCTTGGCCTAAGAGTTGTCTTCGTTATTAATTTATTCTGTTCCAAATTTATTCTGTTCCAAACCCACCACACACACACACACACACACACGAATATATATATATATATATATCATGGGCGTAGCCAGGGGGGAGTTTCTTGGGGTTCAAACCCTCCCCCCCCCCCGAAATGAAATCCCCCCCCCCCCCGAACGGAATTAAGATACTGATTTTTGCTTTCATTTTGTTTATTTTAGGTGAGATTTTGAGTTAAAATCCCTCTACCAGGGGGCTTTGAGTTTAAAACCCCCTACAGGGGGTTTTGATTTTTAAACCCCCTACCAGATGTTTTTGCAGTTAAATCTCCCTCTTCTATAAAACAAAAAAAAAAATTCAAACAACAATCCCCAAATTCCAACAGCACAGTTAAGGAAGATTTTGATTTTAAAACCCCCTCCAAAATTTACGATAAACCCCCTCTTCAATATAAAAAAAGCAAATTACACACTCAAAATTCTATGAGCGTAGCCAAAGGGGTTTTGAGTTTAACCCCCCCCCCCCTCCAGTTGGGGTTTGAAGCTATAAAGTACCTCTTCAATATAAAAAAAAGCAAATTACACACTATAAAATCTATGAGCTTAGCCAAAGGGGTTTTGAGTTTAAATCCCCCTTCTCCAGATGGCTTTTTCTTTAAAGTTTAAAACCCCTCCAGATGGTTTTGAGTTTAAAATTCCCCTACAGAGAGTTTAGAGTTAAAAATTTGAAAACCTCTCTCTTCAATATTATTTTAAAGCAAACTACAGGCACCAAATTCTATGATCGTAGCTAAATGGGGTTTTGAATTTAAAAAAAAAAACCTCAACAGATTATTTGACGAAAAAAAATTCCTTTTCGATATAAAATCTAAAGCGAAATACAGGCATGTATATCCAAGAGCGTAGTCAAGAAATGTTACAAATTTCTACCAGTGGCTTTGGCTCCATTAATAAAGTGTGAATAGTCTTCTGCCGAAATTGAAAAACATTAAATGTGGCTCAACAAAGATGGCTAAGACAGATTTTAGGACTCAGTCATAGAGATCGGGTCTAAATCAAAGAAATCATATGCCGAACTGGGAGTCGAATCCTTAGTAAGGTTGTGACAGAGCGTCGCATGAGGTTTTGCGGGACATGTTCTCCGACAAAATGAATTACGCAAAATAAGAGTTGCGGAAACAGCTTGCCGGAAAATGCGCCGAACGGCGCCAGAGGGTCAAGTCAGTAAGAATAGCACATTAGGTTTGTGAAATAAAACATTTTAATAGCAAGATAATGCACTGTAGATACCTCAGAATATGCATTTTGTTGGCTTTCAATACCAGAAATAGTGCTAGGCGGCGGGGCTTCGCCCCGCGGCGCTGCGAACTCCCCCAGACCCCCTTGCTAGCAAGGGCGGGGAGTCTACAATAAACAATAAACATCTTCCGAAAGGGTCAGAATGTAATAAAGATTAATTATGTACACACACACACACACATATATATATATATATATATATATATATATATATATAATTTTTTCCGCTGGGCGGGGGGGGGGGGGGGACGGGCGGGGGGAATCCCCCAACCCCCCTCCCCGAAAAAAAATCCTGGCTACGCCCATGATATATATTATAAAGTAGAATGTGAGGGGTATGTATGTATGTATGTATGTATGTATGTATGTATGTTACTTATAGACATCAAAACCGCTTGACCAATCTTGATAAAACTAGGCAGGAATGTTCCTTGGGTACCAACTTAGACCGTAGTGTATGTATTGTAGCCCTAAAACAAATTTAAGACCCTCAAAAAAAAAAAGTTGTCCGACTCTATTACAGCTATAGTATTTTATGGATCTAGGCCATGTCTACAATGTTGACATGAGAAAAGATAGAAAGGATTTAGACCTAGATCTAATTTTAAGAAATACACTTTGCGCAGATAGTTTTTTACTTTGACACATGAAAAGACAAAAGAAGATCCATTGATTTCATTATATAATAAAATTAACCTTCAATTTTGTGTTTCAAAGGCATTTTTTACATTAATTAGTTCCTTATATCTGTGACTACAGATTTCCTGACGAACATTCTTTCATTAGACAATACCGTAATGAATCGCGTACTAAAAATTAATTCGTTTAATTGTTTACTTTATAATCCCATCCCTAGATCTAAAACTCTAATTCAACTCTAAGATGATAAAACTTCTCTTCGCACAGATAGTTTTATAGTTTTAACACATAAACATATTAATTAAAGTCCATTCATTTCATATTTTGATCAAATAAACATTCAAATTTGGTTTTCTAAAGCTACATTCGTCTACGAAAGCTGCGAAGCCGAGTTGAGATAGGCCTAGATCTATATTCATTCATGAATCGCGTACTAAAAATTATTTCGTTTAATTGTTCACTTTATAATCCCATTTATTGAACAAAGCTATCGCTCTTTTCGTTTTTAATAGATAAGAATGTATAGACTTCGGGTAAACCATTTTCGCAAACCTAATTTTATTTTCGTAGGGAAAGAGAAATAACGTGAAAGGATCATTAGCTACGTTTAACATACATCTAAATCCTATCCACTAGATTATTCAAACGCAAATGTTTTAATTTAAAAAAAAAATGGATTTAAGCCTATTAGCTATTTTTACATTGACACATTCGCTTTACTTATTACATTATTATTTCGTTTAATTGCTTACAAAACACTCTCAGTGACTATATCGAAAGTAATGCGCAAATAAAGACCCGCGGGTCGCGGGTAACATATGTCTAGTATATATATATATATATACATATATAACAAAGTAACAAATACAAAACTAACTTTAAAGTTATGAATTTTTCTTTTATCAAACAGAAAAAAAAAGTTTTATTTTGTTTGTAAGGGTGTCTGTGTGCTTGTGTATTTCTACTATCATTTAATTGGCTTCAAAAAATATATTTTATGACATAAATGGAAAAAAAGAGAAAAAAACAGCGCCACACAGACTAATGTACTATCGCACAGAGGCATGTTTATATCATAGCATGTACTTAATAAATAAAATCAATACTTTCTCGTTGTTCTATCCTACGCCTTGAAGTGCCAATGGTAGACAGCAATGGTAACACTAGTCAGCGGAGCGTCAAGACCAAGTTTTGTTCAGTTTGTTTATTTCTAATATTAGTTCGGCTTCATAAATCTACTGTATACGATCTCATTATTCTTGACGGATTTATTTCATTCAATTTTTCGTATCCTATCTTACATATATTTCTTATGCGCTAGATTCTGTATGGAGTGAGCTGTATAAGGTCAATGAGTCCGTTAGCGGCTAGTATCGGCCACTGCAGATATACACATTTAAGAACACCACAGTTCCTTAGCATTAAAATGTTATTATAACAAAAAAAGTATTTAACCAAACTACGAGAATACAAGTCAGCCTCCAAGGTCTATATTGTAAGCAATTAGCATAGATAAATACTGACATTGACTTGTACGTCTAAGAAATACTGTGCTGTATACTGACCATGTTTATAAAAACAGACAGCAGTCCATTTCCTTTTGTCTGCTTCCATCGCCTGGACAAGATCTGTAGCTATTGATTAGGGTCAGAGCAACCTAGTAAATCTCTTTTTCATACAGCGAAGCAGAACAAATGGTCAGTATGAAGGAAGCGATGGTCGAAATGACCTCCCTATCTCTTTGATCCAATCCTCAAATATAGATGTCAAGTAGCCTGACTTGTAATACCAAACAGACAGTGAAAGATACAATAAATAATGTCCATATCGATTCTCAAAACAATAAATGCCAAATATTGGGATTTTTCAAATAGACACTTAAGGAAACTATAAATATTATCGATACCCATTCTCAAATACCGGTAACAATTATTAATACTTATAATATAAAAAATGCAATAAAACATACAATAAATAATATCGATACCAACGTATACGTGCCAAATATTCTAACTTATAACGTGAACTACACATTGAACGTACAATAAATACATTTGTTGTACCAATACTCAGTATCGTGTCTTGTAATACCAATCATTCACTAAATAATATCGATACAGATGAGCTCAACTTTCATCAGAAAAAAAAAGTGATACATAAATAATTTGTTCACTTCCCCTCCTTCAGTGTGTGTCCAAGTATTTCTAATCGTGTAACTAAAGTGAAGGTGCTGAAGCAATGGCTAACGATGTATACAGTTACACTCCTCCTCGTTTTGTCTACCGTTTGACATTTCTATTCATCTCGTTTCATTGCTTAACTTGCCCGCTAGACAGCCGTCTCGAAATCAATAACAAAAAGGCGGGGGGGGGGATATCTCTCATCGTTGAATGGTCAGCTCAATGCTCGGGTGAGAAAAGTCGTATCTCTAAAAGATAGGGAAAATCTAAAACGGGATTAACTTTGCCAACATTAGCTCCTGATGGTTGTTGCTTTACTGTGATACCATTGTCGTGTAAGGAGTAAGGTCGCGTCCAAATAGAGGACGTGTCTAGACAGCCGGAGTGAGGGTTTGGTTTCATCGAGCAGTTCAACTTTCAGACTCAGCTGAGCTGAGCTTCTTTATTGGTTCTAAGCGTTTCCTGACTGTTGTCTTGCATCATGGGCGAGAATGGGTTTAGAATCTAGCTCACCCCTTTTACTTTTTTTTTGTGTTTCTTGAACTACAAGTCTAAGACAATGAAACACGTTGGAATGTTTTCTTTGATTCAACATTGTTCTAAACTTCTTCTAAACAAATAACAGAGAACTGATCCTCGTAGTGTCCAAGTAAAAAAAACAAACAACAAACAAAACAGAAACTGTGCAGTAAACATCAAAGGAGTTCCTTTCTCCGGATCTACTTCCTTAAAGAGAAAATAAACTGCATTCTTCAAATGTGATTATACAATATATCAAAGGGCTGTTGTAGTCAAAAGATACGTACAATACTAAACAAAGACTTCTTTGGGGTCTATGTTATTCCGTTAGAAACTAAAAAGTTGGATTACGGAACAATAATAATCTATAATTAAATCAAAATCATTTGTTTAATTGGTATAATTAAAGTCAGTCCAATAACTAAATCAGTGTGTCCACATTTTCCTCTGTAACATCTTCAATCACGACAGTATTTACACTTATAATGCTAACCTTTCATATGAATAAGCTGTAATTGCTGATAATAATCTGTTTATAATGAGATCCATTTGGAAGCTATAGTGGCATGTTTAACGGACTCTGCTTGTATGGGAGAAATGTAGAAATAAAATAGAGATACAACAGCACTTATGTGTTTATACCCATAACGTTATGGTTTTTCTCGATGAGAAGAACCCGACATATAACAAAAAAAAAACGTAATGTCTTGAAAGATTGAGATCCTCTGCCCGATACGATCTAGATTAATCAGGTTTAACTGTATATATATATATATGTAAGCGACGTGGTTTTGGTTTCTGCTGCCCTGGGCAAACTCAACGTTATTGTCTATTCTCTTTTTGTGTAGTATTTACACATTCTAAGAGGAGGCTCGGTGGCTGAATGGTAAAACGCTTGGCTTACGAACCTGGATCAGATCCCAGAGAAGACTGGGATTTTTAATTTAGAGATCTTCAGGACACCTCTGAATCTATTCAGCTCTAATGGATACTTGATGTAATTCGGGGAAAGTAAAGGTGGTTGGTTTTTTGCTGGCCACATTATACCATCGTTAACTGTGGGCCACAGATACAGATGACCATTACATCATCAGTCCTATAAATCTTAAGGTCTGAAAAGGAAACCTTTTTTTAAACAAAAATAATTCTTAAAGAAAAACACTACATCGAAATTCTACATAGTGCATTTGTATTCGTTCATTACTTTGTATTCGTTCATTACTTTGTATTCGTCCATTACTTTGTATTCGTTCATTACTTTGTATTCGTCCATTACTTTGTATTCGTTCATTACTTTGTATTCGTTATATGTTGTACATTTCTTAACCACAAAATATTTTTTTAAATACTGCATGGCGTTTCACAATTCAATCATCCGTAAATTATCGTTAAAGCAGATTAATTAACATCATAATGTGTTGCATACGCACTATTACTTTACCGGTTATTAACTATAATGTTAGTTTGACGTGGAACAGCTAACAATTATTGTTTATGCATAGAAAACTTTAAAACATTACCAAAGTGAGAAAATAGCATTTGCGGTTGACCATTGATAGCAGATTCAGACTAAGGCTAAGACTAAGACTGCTTTATTGATCCTAATGGAAATGTATTGTGGTTATAAGGACTCTTTTCTCATATAAAGACAACAGAAACATTCACATAAATAGAACAGACACAACATAAAGATTCATTGAGCGAAACACACAGACATCTTGGTCCTTTTCATGTTTCCTGATCAACAAGTGGCGTTGATATAGTCTGACCAAGTAAGGAACGAACGAGTTTTTGTACCGCTCTGTTCTTGTCTTGATTGACAGAAGTCGCCCACTTCGTGACGACTTGACGTAATTATGAAGGAGCGGGTGGCTGTTGTCTTCCAAGATTTTTCTGTTTTTTTTTTTCTCTGAGACATTTTTGTTCATAAGTTCATTTAAATATGGCTGTAATCTAGAAATAGGATAGGTCATAAAACCAGTGACCTGTACTGTACTGGCAAGTTAGTCCAGTGGTACTTTGTGGTCCCAATTATATTATCTAGGCTAATAACTATAGCCTCTAGATGTATAATACTACCGAGACAAACAAATAATAATTCTGAGATTTCAGTTGCAACAAAAAAAAAGGAGTTTATTTACAAACAAAAGGAAAAGATCATGAAAAATATAAATGGCAATAAAGGCTCACCAAAAGAAAATGACATAATGAAACTAAGCAAAGTAGCAAGACAGTTTCCGGTCAATATAATGAAAGGACCACCATCATAGAGGCACAATAATGTCTTATGCCGCAAAACCAAAAAGATGGTTTACAATAATACCATACATGCATTAACAATGAAATGACGTCATTCATGAGACATTTTATGTCAAAAACCAAAGCGAGGGTTTACATTAGTTTACAATAATATACATACATTAACAATGAAATGACGTCATTCATGAGACACACTACTGTCTCGTATCTAAACAAAATATGTCTTTCAAAAAAAAAAACATACAGAAGAGGATAAGAGACTAAGTAGACCTATACCATTTACATAAATCAATTTAGTACTAACAAATTGATAAAATCTACTTAGCTCATCGAAATACTCTTCCCACAACAGTGGCACACTCCTCTTGAGTAACACAACAATAGTACAACACAAGTATGAAACAGTATATAGATTTAATTCAAAATACACTGGTCAGTTGAAAGGCTCAAGAGAGAGTGGCAATCGTAAACAATTGACAGGGACTTAAATCAAGTAATAAAGGGGGCTAACTCTAATAAAAAAAAATAAAGGTAGCCACCCTTATTGTCCCTCTTGTCACACCTCCCCCCTTAAAAATGCTCGTGGGGAAATTATATGATGCACAAGGCATTCAACTTGTTTACAAAGAATACAGTTTTTCAAAACCCAAAAATTACATCAGCTCAATATTATCATCCTTTGCCTATACAACACTTCTAATCCAAAGGAGAGGAAAAAGTCTGAGTAACATTATTTACAATACAAAAGTATCAGTAAGTATTATGTTATCTACACTCTTGACAGAGCGTCAGCAACTACAATGTCACTTCCTTTTACATGTACAATATTTAGATCAAACGGTTGGAGAGTCAAACTCCATCTCAGGATCCGTTGATTCTTCCCCCCTCATTTGGTTAATGAAAGTTAGGGGGTTATGATCTGTGTATACTGTTACAGGATACAGATTACTATTTATATAGTAGCTGAAATGAAGAACTGTCAAAACAAGACCCAGTGCTTCCTTTTCTACCACGCTATAGTGCATCTGATGCGACTTAAATTTTTGGGAAAAGAATGATATTGGGTGTTCATTGCCAGTTTCATCGGTTGGGGTCAAGACCGCACCCACCCCAGAGTCACTTGCATCAACATGCAAAATGAGAGGTTTAGAATGGTCAATTGCTTTTAAAACTGGGGCTGTACTAACAACACATTTCAGCTCTTCAAAAGCTCTTTGAGCAGAAGTGTTCCACTGAAATTTCCTTTTCCCTTTTAGGAGGTCAGTTAATGGGACAGCTATAACTGAATAATTACAACAAAGCTTACGATAGTATCCTGTCATACCTAAAAACCTTCTTCCTTCCTTTACAGATTTAGGTACAGGGTACTCTTGAATGGCTTCCACTTTAGCTTGAATAGGTTTAACTTTCCCGTTACCCACAATGTAGCCTAAATATTGTATTTCTGCTCTACAGAAATCACATTTGTTAAGGTTAATAGTAAGATTAGAGTTCTTCAGCTTTTGAAATAAAATGGTAGTGTGGTACGTGTGATTTTTTTTTTTGATGTTCTTTCTATAATGTTGTCTAAGTTCATAGTATTTCACTACAATTATTAGATACACAGAAGCTATTTACAGTTTAAGTTACTTTTCGGACTAATCATCAAGACTTATTACAAAACATTTGAAGCTAGAAATATTTTTCTGACACACAACCTTTGGTTGCAAATGTAGAAATGCTATAATCTGCGGGCCACACTAAACCCTGGTAGAGTTTCTGGCCAGAGAGACTGCTGAGATGATCTTCCATTACTCAGTAAAGCCAGATAAACACGAAGTGGTCATTCACAGTAGAAATATTGACTTAAGTATGTACATTGAAAAGACAGGACTGAAGGAAGATAAATTGGTCCATAAAGTAATTGACAAAACGTAGTCTAGACTTTATTTGTCAACGAGTAGAGACACTTGGTATTGCCGCACTGGCGATGTCTCCGTAATATACAGAAATAGAGTGTCTAGACTAGACTAAAACACCAAGACAAAATCAACATTTTGCTTTTCATGTATGTTTCAATATAAGTTCTGTTTACTGAATAAATAAAGGGATTGATTGATTGATTGATATTGGGCACATCGGCACACTCTCTGTCATTATATTTCCATAATACCTCAAGGAGATCTTCCCCTATTGTCAAGTGATAAGAGTTACACACTTGAGGTATTAGAAAAAGGTCCACTCACAACATGGGCGTAGCCAGGATTTTTTTTCGGGGGTGGGGGGGAGAGAAAATTAAATATATATATATATATATATGTGTTTGTATGAATGGATGTGTGTGTGTGTACATAAATAATCTCTATTACATTCTGACCCTTCATTCTTTGGAAGACGTTTATTGTGCCCTTGAATAGGTTCTTCCTTGAAATAGTGAAAAAATTGGAGACTCCTAAGTCCTTGCCAGCAAAGGGGTCTGGGGGAGGGCTGACAGCTCCTCCAGCGCGGGGCGGAGCCCCTCCTCCACGCACTATTTCTGGTATTGAAAGCCAACTAAATGCATATTCTGAGGTACCTACAGTGCATTATTTTGCTATTAAAAAGTTTTATTTGATAAACCTAATGTGCTATTCTTACTGACTTAGACCCTCCCGCACAATTCGGCGCATTTGATGGCAAGCTTTTTCCACAAAAATCTGTCACTTGCAATGTCTGAAGCCTCTTCCCACCTACTCCGAGGACCTCCATGAATGTGTGGCGCCAAGTTGTACTAGGATGTCATCGCAACTCTTATTATGCGTAATTCATTTTGTCGGAAAACATGTCCCGTAAACCTCATGCGACGCTCTGTCACAACCTTACTAAGGGGTCGACTCCCACTTCGGCATAGGATTTCCTTGATTTAGACCCGATCTCTATAACTGACTCCTAAAATCCGTCTTAGCCATCTTTGTAGAGCCACATTTAGTGATTTTCAATTTCGGCAGATGACTATTCATTGCACTTTATTAATGGAGCCCAGCCACTGGTAGACATGTATAACTTTTCTTGACTACGATCTTGGAATTAGGTGACTATTTTGCTTGTGATGTTATATCGAAAAGGGAAGTTTTATCCTCAAAATCATCAGTTTGGGGGTTTTTAAACTAAATTATATCTGGAGGTTTTTTATATTTTTATTCAAAACCACATTTGGCTACGGTCATAGAATTTGGTGACTGTAGTTTGCTTTAAAAATAATATTGAAGAGAGAGTCTTTCAACCTTAAAACGCTCTATAGGGGGATTTCAAGCTCAAAAACTATCTTGAAGGGGTTTTAAAGTTTTAAAAAAGCCATCTGGAGGAGAGGGGTTGAAACTCAAAACCTCCCATTGGCTTGGCTACGCTCAAAGAATTTTAGTGTGTAATTTGCTTTTTTTTTATATTTAAGATGTATTTTTTTTTTACATCAAACCCTCTGAAGGGAAACTTAAACTCAAAACACCCAATAGGCTTTGCTACGCTCATAGCATTTTGATTGCGAATTTTTTATTTTGTTTATTTGTTTATTTTGAAGATTTATTTTTTAGCTTCAAACCCCGCTGGCGGGGGGTTTAAACTAAAAAAAAACTTTGGCTATGCTCATAGTATTTTGAGTGCGTAATTTGCTTTTTTTTTTTTTTATTGAAGAGGTATTTTTAGCTTCAAACCCAGCTGAAGACTCAAAACCCCTTTGGCTACGCTCATACAAATTTGAGTGTGTAATTTGCTTTTTTATATTGAAGAGGTGTTTATCGTAAATTTTGGAGAGGGGTTTAAAATCAAAATCTTTCTTAGATGTGCTCATGGAATTTGGGGATTGTCGTTTGCATTTTTTTGTTTTATAGAAGAGGGAGATTTAAATGCAAAACCCCCTGGTAGGGAGTTTCTAACTCAAAACTCCCTCGTAGGGAGTTTTAAACTTAAAAGTTTTTTAGCTTCAAACCCCGCTGGTGGGGGGTTTACTCAAAACCCCTAATACTAAACCTGATAAAGGTCTAATGATTGCACAAGTAAGCCTACTTTTACCCGTTTGAAATCAACGCTAGAAAAAGTTATGCCTTCGTTTAGTTCGTGTTGGAGATTTCGCGTAGGTGAATGTAATGTGGAGATACACTTGTGTTGTTTTATAGCTACCTACGTTTATAAAGGTTAAATTAGCATGTGCTTACAAATAGGGTTATAGGGCCAGAGTGGATAAAGAACGCTAAAAAGTTTGGGAGGGGTCAAAACATAATCCTTTTACCTTTTTTCCTCTTTCAGACCTTGCGATCTATTGGGTAGATGATGTTAAGGTTATCTGTTTCTATTGGCCAACGGTTAACGAGCAGGGTGTTGCGTGGCAGCACAACGACCAACCGCCTTTACTTTCCCCAACTAAAGTCAGGTACCCATTAGAATTGGTTGGACTCATGGGTGCCCTAAAAAATCAAAATCTCAGTCTTCACCATTTGACCACCGCGCCCCCACATTGCTCATGACATAAATTGAAATAAAAGAGTCTAGACTTAGACTTAGACTTAGGTCCTCCCGCGCCGTTCGGCGCATTGGGCGGCAAGCTGTCTCCATAATGATCTGTCACTGGCAATGTCTGAAGCCTCTTCCCATCTGGTGTCCACTGTTCTGAGGTCCTCCATGAAGGTGTGTCGCCAGGTAATACGAGGACGTCCCTGTTTGCGCTTTCCTCGTTTTGGCTTCCATGTTATCGCAACTCTTGGTGTGCGTAATTCATTTTGACGTAGAACATGTCCCGCAAACCTCATGCGACGCTCAGTCACAACCTCACTAAGTGTTCGACTCCCAGTTCGGCAAAGGATTTCCTTGTTTGAGATCCGGTCTGTGTATCTGACTCTTAAAATCCGTCTCAGCCATCTCTGTTGAGCCACATTTAGTCTTTTCTCAATTTTGACAGATGACTTCCACGTCTCACATGCATATGTAGCAGTTGGAATGACGATTGTGTTGAGAAGGTGTATTTTTGTCTCGAGTCCAATGGCTTGGCTAGTCCAAATAGGCTGCAGCCTTTGGAAAATGCTCCCTGCCTTTCCTATTCGGCACGCTACATCATGGTAAGCGTCTCCATCATTTGTTATGATGCTGCCAAGGTACGTGAACTTGTCCAGCTCTTCAAGCTTTGACTCGCCAAGTCTGACGGGGACACCCTTTGCCTTATATCCCACTCGCATAATTTTAGTCTTATCCAAGTTTATGCGGAGGCCAATTTTGGGTGCCTCTCTGTCTAGGCTCTCCGTCATTTCTTGAATGCATTTATTTGTAGCCCCGAGTAGTGCAACATCATCAGCAAAGTCCAAGTCCGTCAATCGGAGTTGTTCATGCCATGGAATACCAAAGGCAGTCTGGTTCATTGCTCTCCTCATTATGTAGTCGATGGCTAGGAGGAAAAGGAAGGGAGATAAGATGCACCCCTGTCTCACACCTGTCTCGATTGTAAAAAACTCTGTTGTTCCCTCTTCTGTTTTAATGCAGCAACTAGACTGACTGTAAAGGTGTCGTAGGATCTGGACGAATTTTTCTGGTATACCGTATTCTCTAACTATTTTCCATAGTGATTCTCGGTGGACACTATCAAACGCTTTTTTGAAGTCCACGAAACTGATCGTTAGCCGTTGTTGGTACTCAAAACTTTGTTCTATGATATTTCGTAAAACGAAAATCTGCTCTGTACATGATCTGCCTCTTCGGAAACCTGCTTGTTCTTCTCTGAGCCTTTCATCTACAGACTGTTGAAGCCGTCTCAACAAAACAGTGCTGAAAACTTTGCCTGGGACAGAGAGGAGAGTAATGCCCCTCCAGTTGTTACAGTCTGCCAAGTTGCCCTTTTTTGGAAGCTTTACAATCACTCCCTTTTGCCAGTCCTCTGGGACTTTTGAAGTTCGCCAACAGAGATTTAAGAGATCAGTCATTCTGTTAACAATGCACTGTCCCCCATATTTTAGCATTTCTGCTGATATCATGTCTAGTCCTGGTGCTTTGTTATTATTTAGCACTGCAATGGCCATGGTAACCTCCTCAGCAGTTATTGGGTCTGTCTTGACCTTGAGATCATTGTCTGGAGAGGGGTCCTTGAATATGTAAGTTATGTCTGGCGACAGTTGGTTAAGGGTCTCTTTAAAGTGCTCTACCCATCTTGCATCCTGTTCTTCTTTCGTTAACAAAGTTTTGCCTTGCTTGTCTTTTATTGGTGCCCCATGTCCACTCTTTGCTCCAGTGAGATCTCGGACAATACGATGGAGGGTTTTTGTGTCATTTCTGCTTGCAGCTGCTTGTGCCTCTTGTCCTTTCTGCTCAATCCAGTCCCGTTTATCTTGCCGACAGCTTCTCTTTACTTTCAGATCTGCTTCCCTATAGGCTTCTTCCGCTAGGCTGCGATCCTGTGTTTCATTTTTCTGATCTCGTCTACGTTTGGCCTCTTTCCTCTCATCTATCAATTTCCATGTTCTGTCTTGTATCCACCGTTCCTTGTATGAACCTCGCCTCCTTCCGATAACTTCTTCTGCGCACCCAATAGTGGTATCTTTGAAGTTGGCCCACTCTTCTTCAAGGGTCAATATATCTGCAAGAGCCTCAAAGCGGTTCGTTAGTTTCAATTGGAACTGTGCTGCAGTATTGCCGTCTTTAAGCTTCTCTACATTAAATGGGCGGGGTCGTGTGGCTCGTTTTGGTTGGCGTTTCAATCGGAGCTTACATTTGCCACTGACAAGGTAGTGGTCTGAGCCGATATCAGCTCCTCTGCGGGTCCGCACGTCTAACAGAGATGACCTCCATCGTTTGGAGATGCAAATGTAATCTATCTCGTTGAAGGTTTCCCCATTTGGTGATCGCCATGTTTTTTTGTGTATTTGTTTGTGCTTAAAATATGTGTTTCCAATTGAAAGGCTGTTGGATGCGCAGAGAGAAATCAAACGCTCGCCATTATCACTGATGTTTTCTGCAGAGCCATATGGTCCCATTACATATTCAAAGCCAGTTCGGTTGGGATTGATTTTGGCATTAAAATCTCCCATCAGTAGAATTAGGTCGTGAGTAGGTGTTTCATCAAGAGTGGTTTGTAGTTGATTATAGAACTGATCTTTGATGGTATCTTCTGCATCCTCTGTAGGGGCATAAGCTTGGATGGTAGTGACTTTAATTTGCTTTGTTTGGAGTCGAGCTGTAATGATGCGGTCACTGATCGGCTTCCAAGCAATTAGCGCTGAAGCTGCTATTTTAGACATGATGATTCCTACACCACCAATGTGCTCCTTGTCATGTCCTGAATATATTATTGTCTTGCCATCATTGATAATTTTTCCACTTGACGTCCACCGCATCTCGCAGATCCCAAGGATGTCCAGCCGATAAGAGTCAAACTCTCTTAAAAGTTGGGCCAGTTTACCGCATTGATTCAGGGTTCTTACATTCCACGTGCCTATAAGAGTCGGTTTCCTTGCGTTGAAAGGCTTGCCATGTATCGGGTATTGGACTTCCAGTTGGCTTTGATCCAACACCGTCATCAGGGTTTGGCCGCCCTCGCCGCATGTATAGTTTTCATTATGTGTCGAGTTTGCCGTTTCTGTAGCAATAGTGGTTTTACAGGGTGGGGTCGCTAGCCCCACGCCAAACCCTCCTCCTTTCTCACCCGGGCTTGGGACCGGCATACGGCGGAGTTCTCACCCGGGCTTGGGACCGGCATACGGCGGAGTTAGAGAGTCTAGAGAGATGTATTAATGTTTAGAAAATCTATTGGTTTAGGAGGCAGTGAAATGTTATTTATTTAGGATTACTAGTATCACTTAGCTTCTACTTCACAATACGAAGTTCTCTTCCGCCGCCGTTAGTTTGTAATGTTAAGAAATGTAATTAAAATACAAAGAAATTCAATCAGTATTTGTAACAAGTAAAAGTCAAACTAGAAAAAAATAAGACTTAAAAAAAAACACTTAAATTCCTGTATTTCAATGAAAACATCAGGGTGCTTGATGCTATCAATACAAAGTTGTTGAAGCAGTGTCAAGAATTGATTTTCAAACGAGATTCAGGCTGTTTGTTGACACGTGATAGTAGTTGTTCTCGGGCTTGAATTTTTCTATTGCAGACGGCAGCCATTTTGTTTGGGTTTTTTTTTTTAGTTAGAAACAAATTCTATTGAAATATTAATATAAATTTGATTAGCTTTAAATTTAGGAACTGCTTGGTTTCTCAGAAACACAGGTGCTGTCAAATAAAGTCATTTTAGATTGGCGTGAAACGAAACCAAAAACCAACCTGGGCTAATTTGATTAGAGAATCACGACGGTAATAACTTAGCTGGCAATCTTTAACATCTGGCAAAAGACTTCCTGGTATAAGAACGAACTAAGATAATATTTCGATAACTGATTGAATTTTGAAGTTTCCAGACACATTTTTTTTTCAGGATATTGGTTCTGAAACTGTATGTGGTGTATTCTAATATTTTTATACTAGTTATACTTTCATAATATTTGGTTAATAGTAGCAGTATTCGCTTTTCCAATGTCCTGTCTGTAAGTTTGTAATGACGTTAGACAAGACAAAATCACGAAAAACAACGTAGCTAGCGCCTACTGTCCAGGTGTAGACTGCACCAAGTTCTCGCTCAACTGCCACAACAGGAATTATCCATCTCCCAGACTCTTGGGATGCTATACATATAGTCTCCCTACTTATATATAGTTAAGTGATCTTTGCACATCCCAGGAGACGGGTGTCAGCTGTTTGTTATTCAGATATTGAAGTCTCATTGCCAGCAATGAGGGTAGGTCTTATGGCTAAATACTAATGTGGGTTATGAATTTGAACATTGAACATCATTAAAACATCTTGTCTAGAAATAGGAAATAAGAAAAAACAGCAACATAGCATTTGAAGAATCAACAGATGGTGTCGATATAAAACTATCTGTATTCATAATCTAATAGACTTTAATTAATTTTGGGCTTGTCTGGCTGACAGAACTGGGTTCGAATCTTGGAAGAAATTCAAATTTTAGATTCTAGTTTTAGAGAATCACTGACAGTATTTGGATATAATACCTACCTGAACAATTTTAAAGTATTTCAATGAATTCTGATCTAATATCGCACGTAAACTAGATTTAATCAGTCATTGAACTCTGAATGTACAAGAGCAATGTTAGAGATAATAGAAATGTTTTATAATAGTACAGATCCAATGTAAATGTCTAATATTCATTCAATTTCTCCAGTCAATCCATCGAATTTTGGTCTGAAATGGAAACTTTTTTTTAGAAAGATGAACACTGAACATTGGTGGCCTAAGTACAAAAACTCTGTCCTAGCCTGGACATGTACTTAAGACACATTTGTTTCCCCATATTTATTTATTTATTTTTGTA
Organism: Biomphalaria glabrata; assembly: GCF_947242115.1. NCBI lineage: Eukaryota > Metazoa > Mollusca > Gastropoda > Planorbidae > Biomphalaria > Biomphalaria glabrata. Next base: position 23,957,178 of record NC_074718.1, on the reverse strand, counting down.
ATGTGATTGAAATATTTTCAAGATGTCTTAATAAACCCAATCGAATTCAAAATGAACCGCGTCACTACTGTACAAAGATCTAAAATATCATGATAACGGATGTTCAATATCTGTTATAGGTGATGAGATATCAACGCGACAGACAGACGGACGACAGAGAGACCACACAAAACTAATAGCTGCTATTCCCCTTTCGGGGCCGCTAAAAATGAAAATAAAACAGAGTTATAAAATTGGATAGTTGGCCAATTATTTTGTTCTTTCAAAGATCAAATCTAAGACATTGTAAACTATTTTTCTCATTGGCCCTACGAGTTATTCTAACCTTTCTGTTTGAATTTCTATTCTGAGCCAATGTATCAGAATGCATCTATTTGTAAACTATAAATATACAGGGGCAAATAATCAATCACTCGGACGTGCTATCAATGCTGAAATATCCGGAGTATTTTTGCCTGACACGTTGACTGTTTGTTTTCATGTTGGTTATCTATCTTGATTTTGGTAATGAGAACATGGAAATGACCGTGAATTTGGAGATATTTCTAATTTCATAACAAGAAAATATTTTTTTTTCTACTTTTCTGTTTCATTCGATCAACCAAATACGTTGCACTTGTTTTCCTAAACTCTAGAGATCTATTATTCTTTGGTTACGCAAGTGTTAGCCATAGTTATTAATATCTACAAATAACTAGATAAATCTATCACCAATCTTTTGACTGTATCATATATTTATAAGAAAATGTATTTTAACTTCAAATAGCACTCGATTGCTAGACAAACCGTGGATGTGAATGTTCTCATGCAGTTATGCTTTAAATACATATTTTATATGGAGGAAGATCAACATTGCTTCACAAGGTTCGGTGTTGCCCAGTGCGTTCACACCCCTCCCATCAACTATCTACCAAATACTTTCAAATTACTTTCGTTAATTTTTTGTTTTGTTTTTAGCGTTGTTGTAGCATATGATGAGTTCATTACCAAAACATTTATTGATTGCGACACATTTGTACAACACAAATGACTGTTTTCTCATTTAGACTTTTAAGAGTGGCTTGTGGATCTTTTTTTTGTACAATGAAACCTTTCGTTAAATAATTGTATGCACACAAACTAAACTAAAGCATTTTATGTTGACAACATAACATTTTATAATTGTGAACAAACTTTTAGATATTTCTACATTTTAAATGCGTCCTTTTCTGTATTTTTAACTTTCAAACTTATCAACGATTTAGTTGTTAATAGACAGAATTGATAGATGTCATGTCTTTCCACTGTCAATCTTAATTAGTTCCTAATTGACTTCTGTTTTTAAAAGTTTCTTCCATATGTCTCAACAGATACGCAGGGTGGAAGCTTTTACAAAATGCTGGTAGAAAGTTTACAATTGTATTAGAATTGTTAATTGTAAAAAATCAAATGCTGCTCAATTTTTAGCTTGTCCTTATTAAGAAACATTACACACTATTCCTGGCTCCGGCGTTGAAATATCAATTATAAAAGTTGAATAGGAGAACAAAGAAAAGGCATACGGCATCCTTAGGGGCTCCAACAGAGAGTCGTATGTCATCCTGTTCCATCTGCCTCGATGTTCCTTATGGAATTGTATGTTACAGTTCCATCTAAAGTTGTATATTACTGTTCCTTATGGAATTGTATGTTACTGTTCCTTTTGGAATTGTATGTTACTGTTCCTTATGGAATCGTATTTTACTGTTCCTTATGGAATTGTATGTTACTGTTCCTTATGAAATCGTATGTTACTGTTCCTTATGGAATTGTATGTTACTGTTCCTTTTGGAATTGTATGTTGCTGTTCCATATGGAATTGTATGTTGCTGTTCCTTATGGAATCGTATGTTACTGTTCCTTATGGAATTGTATGTTACTGTTCCTTATGGAATTGTATGTTACTGTTCCTTTTGGAATTGTATGTTGCTGTTCCATATGGAATTGTATGTTGCTGTTCCTTTTGGAATTGTATGTTGCTGTTCCATATGGAATTGTATGTTGCTGTTCCTTTTGGAATTGTATGTTACTGTTCCTTATGGAATTGTATGTTACTGTTCCTTTTGGAATTGTATGTTGCTGTTCCATATGGAATTGTATGTTGCTGTTCCTTATGGAATCGTATGTTACTGTTCCTTATGGAATTGTATGTTGCTGTTCCTTTTGGAATTGTATGTTACTGTTCCTTATGGAATTGTATGTTGCTGTTCCTTTTGGAATTGTATGTTGCTGTTCCATATGGAATTGTATGTTGCTGTTCCTTATGGAATCGTATGTTACTGTTCCTTATGGAATTGTATGTTACTGTTCCTTATGGAATTGTATGTTACTGTTCCTTATGGAATTGTATGTTGCTGTTCCTTATGGAATCGTATGTTACTGTTCCTTATGGAATTGTATGTTACTGCTTCTGATGAGATCAGTTCTGATATCTTTGATTTCATATCTCTAACAATAGTTATAATAGTTGACGAAAAAAAAAAAGAACACTTTCTTTTCTATAAGTAATACAAAAGATTAACTGCGTAATTGACAACTGTGTCTAAAAATTTATTCGAATTAGCTAGGATTACACTAATTACACAATTAATATGGAGTGTAATTGTCACCCCTGTAATTGAAAGCGTTACTCATCAATGTGTTCTTAACCAACATGCTGGTATCAAACGTAATGACTGCAGTTTTCTTTTACAGCAAAGATAGTACTCATATACATGTTCCTAGAGCCGGGATCGGCAACCTGCGCCTCGCGAGCCACATGCTGCTCTTTGAATGTGAAGTTGCGGCTCTTTAGTTCCATACGCAAATATTATTTATTTTATCGAAACATTTTTTTAAATGGTTCTGAATCATTTAACGAAGATTCGATTTTCAGCCACATATGCTCGCTTTCCACCACACCCCTACCCCATTTCACGCGTCGTCTCTGTTGTCAGACCGTCTGAAGCTCTTGAAGGACACCGTAGTCGGATGTTTCTATGTAGGTTTCAATTCGCTTTGACGCAAGACGAATTGGCATCTTCACCACTTGCTTAAGCTGAAACGTATAGTTTGTTCTTTCAAGTAAATGAGTTAAAAGCGAATTATCTTCTAAAAGTTAAAAGCAATCAACAAGTAATGCTATTCTGGCAAGCTTTGCGTACCACTAGAAATAGCACAAAAAGGCAAAGCATTTACAGATGGTGAGTATGTCAAAGACTGCTTCCTACGTGCATGTGAATAACTGTTTCGTGATATCAAAAAACAAACCAGAAATCTTGAAAATTAAATCAAAGATTTGCCACTAGCCGCTGAAACAGTATAGCTAAAATATCTTCAAATGTAACATATTTGCAGGTGAAAGATAATCAACTTTCTTCTGCCTTATCACTTGCTATTGATTAGTCTTGCAGCATAAAGACACGGCTCAAGTTGCCCATTTTGTCAGGTATTTGGTCCAAAAGAAGAACTTCTAGGATTGCTACCGCTCTCGTGACAAACTAAAGAGGACGATAGAGCGAATGCCGTGTAAAAATACATTGAAGACAATAAGATCGATTTAAATAAAATCAATTAAATAGCAACTGATAGAGCCAGAAGGAAAAACTAAAAGGGCAACAACAATTCATAAGAGCCAAATAAACCCAGAAATTCTCACGTTTCACTGAAAAATGCACCAAGAAGCGCTTTGTGCCCGAAACAATTCCGACCGAAATAGTCAAGATTATTAACAGCATCTTGTCAAAAGCACTCTACCACTTAAACGAAATGGAGACTCAGTATTCCGACCTCCTTCTTTCCAAAAAAGTGTTATGACTTTCCAAAGGTAAGGTGATGAAACGTTTTGCTTTGTACTTGAATGAAATAAAGACAAATAGTTGCAAACAATTTTCTTTATTGTTGATATAACAAAGAAATGAGATGAGCTGAGTTTTAAACTTCAAGGAAAGGAAAACCCATCCTTTGTTTGGTAGAGGGATTGGTTTGTTTTAAAGAAAAATTAATTCTTTTGTGCAAATGAGCGGTCAAGTACTTCATTTTTAATGCCTAAAGTAATATCGCGATAAAATCAGTGCAACTATTTGACACGAATTCTTTCAGCACAGTTATTAAAAAAATCAAAGATGAATTTCTTGATAGATTTTAGCAGTTTAAAACCAACAAAACTATTCTAGCATGCCTAGTAAGTACATCATCTCAACACACATAGTAATGAAATCCACAATGATGCATTTGAAATTAATATTGGATCGCTAGAAATGCAATTAGCCGATTTAAAAAGTAAAGATTTGTGGGGTGGAAAATTTACAGAGTTGAAAAGCAAGTTGGAGTGTTGGAGGTCCAGAAATGTAATATCTTTGGATTGACATATTCGTGCGAGCAAGCGTTCTCTTGCATGAATATAATGAAAAGTAATGTGAGAAGCCAACTAACAAATACAAATTTAGAGTCGTGTTTGAAACTAAAAACAACAAGGTATGAGCCAAATGTATCCAAACTTTCTAAAACCTTGCAAAGCCATCGCTCCCATTGAGTCAGATGTCCTTTATGGTTCGAGATTTCCGCATCCCTTTTATGAACCATGTGACCCGGGAAAGGTTTTTAGTTTTTGTCCCGTGGCCAGGATGAGAAATTGGCTCTTCACGACCTCCTCTGTCACCTTATCCTAGGTAATCATGTAATCACACCCGTAATGTCGTAGGACACGGTCCCTTGAGCTACGACATGGGTTCCTCCTCCCATGCGAGGACGGAGGCCGAGCCAACGTGGGGACCCTCCATAAGCCTATAATGTGCCACCGCACCCGTGTGGGGACCATCACCACCCGTATGGCTTCCATTGGGGAACACGAAGCGGTGGGGGTTTCGGACTGGTTAGCAAGCCTTTCTCACCCCCCCCCCAACCACGTACAATGTACACTCGCTAGAGCATCCTGTGGTAGCTCACTGGGAGCCATGTTTGCTCTCGTTCTTGGCCTATCCACTTCCCTGGGCGGACGTTTCCCCGGAGGTGCCACGATGAGGCGACGGGAGCTAGAAGTCAATGTTAACCTTCTTGAGATGTTACCGAAATAAAAATTAATTATTTAATAATGCTATATATATATATATTCTAATTTGTTGTGAAAACCCCAACCTATATATGAATTCGTTGTTTTTTTTCATTTTAAAAAGTTCATTGTGTGAGAACTATTTATAGTTGGCAAGAAAAAAACTTTGTGGCTCTTTAAAAACTTAGAAATTTTGTAAATTATAATTTTGGCTCTTCTGACTCAAAAGGTTGCCAACCCCTGCCCTAGAGCTAAGGTGAAAGTACATTAGTACAATCACAAATTTTGATGACTTTTGAACTATGTTGTATCACTATGGTCGTTTTGAAGGAATTGTAACAAAATGTTTTAGTAAAAAAAAAATATAAGTTAAAGATCCACATGAAATGTACATAAACATATTCGGGTGTTTAAACCTAGCACTTGTTTTGTCAAGTCTTATACTTTTGGAAAAAAAAAAATTCTTATTTTTTCCAGATGGGTGTAACTCCCTAGTGACGTCACCCTGTGCGGCGCGCAACCTCGTTGTGACGCCAATGGGTTAATAGGATTGTAATTATTAATAGTATGTAATTATAAATCGCGTTTCTGTTCTCTAGTTAAGAATGTTTTCTAACAATTTGGATAATTTATCTATGGCTCTTTACATTAATAAATCACTACAAATGTCAATAAAAAAAGGGTGGAGGGGCTTATTAAAACCTACTCTTTGACTTGCATCGCTTATCAACATGGCCACCTACGAGATTGAATTAAAATATTAACATCTTTTTGATTGGAAGTTTATTTTGTTAGATGATGGTAACATGCGGTTTAAACTAACTAAAACTAAACTTTTTTTTTGCTTTGTTTTCTAAAATAAAACGATTCTTATATTGGCTTGGCCTACGAGTGTGATGCGTGTCTAGGACAATAACTAAATTCTTTCTTACTTACTTAATCCTGTGTACTCCCAGAGGAGCATAGGGCCGCAACCACACCTCTCCACCGAACTCTTTTCTGATCAGCTTTCTTCATCTGCTCCCATGCCATTCCAGTACCCTCAGCTTCACTGATTACTGACCTCTTCCAGGTTTGCTTGGGTCTGCCCACTTTCCTCTTTCCTTGTGGGTTCCAGTCAAGTGCCTGCCTTGCAACATTGGTAGCTGGTTTTCGCAGGGTGTGTCCTATCCAGCTCCATTTTCGTTTTGTGATGTCTTGGGGTATAGGCTTTTGTCTAGTTCTCTCCACAAATCGATAGTAGTTATCTTTTCTGAAACATTATTCCTAATATCCCGCGTAGGCATCTATTAACAAAACTCTGGAGCTTTTCCATATTAGTTTTAGTGACTCTCTAAGTTTCTGAACCGTATAGAATTCATACGCTCATCAGGTTAGATTGACAAAATGTCTAATCTGGTCCTTTAATGGTAACACACGAATCACCCACATGTAGACAGTATGTCTAAAAATTATTTGAAGTAAACAAACTTTGTGCATGGAAGCTTGAGATCACAATGGACTGTCTACTCGGTAGGTTGAACATGAATTTCTTGACAAAGGAGCTTTAAAAATCATCTTCTCCTAACTAGACGAAGCTGATGTAAAACAGGACAATTGCCTTGTGGGAAATCCTTATTTTCCCATACCTGTGACGACCAAAACACATTCAGAATATCTGAAGAGTCAGCACGTGACTCGATGTTACATGGTTGACCAATGACGTTGGCCCCTCAAATGATCCGCAGTAATTAGCTTTATTTAGAGATTATGTTCGTTTTGTAAATAAATATATTGTGCATTGTTTTTAGCGACAGTAAAAGTAATGACGCAGTGAGAAAGACGAATGACGTTGCAGAATACGGGTACATGATAAAAGAAGAATATGGCGACGGATAGATAGACAAGACTATCACCCCCCCCCCATCTGTAAATAAACAGTTGACGTCTTTATAAGCTTTATCAAGTATGTTATAGTTAATTGTTGTGTCCCTTGGACGTTTTCGAACTCGCACTAGAAGAAGTGAAGTAGTGTAAGACAAGACACACAATCCATGACAGGACAAGACAGGACCAGACAGGACAAGACAGGACAGGTCCAAAGCTTGAGGAAATTGTTCTCTTTTAGGAACAGGCGTAGAAGTTCGTTTTCATTGGCGTGTACTCTCACATTAAATACAGTAGAGCCCAGTTTTCATTGGCCTGTACTCTCACATTAAATACAGTAGAGCCCAGTTTTCATTGGCCTGTACTCTCACATTAAATACAGTAGAGCCCAGTTTTCATTGGCCTGTACTCTCACATTAAATACAGTAGAGCCCAGTTTTCATTTGCCTGTACTCTCACATTAAATACAGTAGAGCCCAGTTTTCATTGGCCTGTACTCTCACATTAAATACAGTAGAGCCCAGTTTTCATTGGCCTGTACTCTCACATTAAATACAGTAGAGCCCAGTTTTCATTGGCCTGTACTCTCACATTAAATACAGTAGAGCCCAGTTTTCATTGGCCTGTACTCTCACATTAAATACAGTAGAGCCCAGTTTTCATTGGCCTGTACTCTCAAATTAAATACAGTAGAGCCCAGTTTTCATTGGCCTGTACTCTCACATTAAATACAGTAGAGCCCAGTTTTCATTGGCCTGTACTCTCACATTAAATACAGTAGAGCCCAGTTTTCATTTGCCTGTACTCTCACATTAAATACAGTAGAGCCCAGTTTTCATTGGCCTGTACTCTCACATTAAATACAGTAGAGCCCAGTTTTCATTGGCCTGTACTCTCACATTAAATACAGTAGAGCCCAGTTTTCATTGGCCTGTACTCTCACATTAAATACAGTAGAGCCCAGTTTTCATTGGCCTGTACTCTCACATTAAATACAGTAGAGCCCAGTTTTCATTGGCCTGTACTCTCACATTAAATACAGTAGAGCCCAGTTTTCATTGGCCTGTACTCTCACATTAAATACAGTAGAGCCCAGTTTTCATTGGCCTGTACTCTCACATTAAATACAGTAGAGCCCAGTTTTCATTTGCCTGTACTCTCACATTAAATACAGTAGAGCCCAGTTTTCATTGGCCTGTACTCTCACATTAAATACAGTAGAGCCCAGTTTTCATTGGCCTGTACTCTCACATTAAATACAGTAGAGCCCAGTTTTCATTGGCCTGTACTCTCACATTAAATACAGTAGAGCCCAGTTTTCATTGGCCTGTACTCTCACATTAAATACAGTAGAGCCCAGTTTTCATTGGCCTGTACTCTCACATTAAATACAGTAGAGCCCAGTTTGGGTTCAGTCACACTATAAGAAGGGGCCCAACTTCGCATTCCTGAACCCTGGCCCACGGGTACCCTGCTAAGCCACTGCCACCGCCCCCATGGTTTCCCCCCCCCCATATTGCCCTACTCCTGTGACTCCTCTGACTCACATGAACCTCAATGACACTTATTCGTACGCACCACATCATTCAATCCTTCATTTACCCACCCACCCCCAGAACAAAAACTACCACCCTCCAACCATACAACTACAACCATCACCAACCCCAACACCACTTCTGACATGCTCCTCCAGCAAATACTTCACCGCGGGTCTCACTGCGTCAGGGCGTATCTTACGCACAGAGTTCCGAAACCACAGGTGTAGTCTAACATGCAGTCTATATTTAGCTCCTTATCTATTTATATATATATATTTTATCTAGGTCTACGTTTTGGAGATCGCCATTGCTATCTCTGGCGCTGCCGGAAAGTTGATTGACTATGGAGATAGGAAATATTGTGAGTTAACCACTGAAACATGAGCTTTCTAAAGTTATATGGATACAAAACATAGGCACGATATAACTCTAAAGTAACCCTTGCTACCTGTTAATATCTTTTATCACAGAGAGCGTAGAGAGAACTATCAGAACATTTTACACGAATAAACTTCGCACCTAGTTGTTATTGAATTGGATAATAAAACCAACACTCGTTCACATGCACAGGCAGAACTACGAGCACCTACAGAGAAAGGTACATACACACTAACAAGAGAGAAACACGAACACACGAACATAATGTAAAGTAATCATTATTACAAAGTTTATATCAACTCTCTCTGTCTGTCTGTCTGTCTTGTAAAAAGGTTTGAATACGTTTTTTGTTCCACACCCAATCTCGGATCAAGTTGAAATTTCGCACAAATTATTTCTTGTACCTGACAAGACAAGAATAAAAATAATAAACCAATAAGGCAATTATAAAATCAACTATTGATAATTAATGATTTTGTTTGGTATCGAATAAGGAAAGAAATCGTACTGACAGTTGTTGGTGGTATAAGCTGAATTAGTCCCTTTTTTAATGCATTTAAATAGCGATCACTGTAACCTTCACAAGGATACACCCTTTTTCCTGCCCCAATTCCAAACTGGTCCAGACAAATGATAGAATCATAGCGCATTGAGAAAGCTAAAAATATTTCTAATCGCACAGATTTATTGTTAGTCTAGATCTATTACAAAATTTATGACATAAATGACATAACTGGTCCAAACTAATTGATACAATTATACTTAATAAAAGCTCTTTTTTTTTAATTGTTTTTTTTTAAATATTTTTCTTGTTGTAATATTTAGAAAAAATATTTCACTCTATCACTAAAATTTCTGTTTCTATACCAGCCATTGAGCTGCTTTGATTGTTTTTAAAGACAAACATATACTTTGGAATAACATTGAAACAAGTAAGCAAGTAAAGTTCCCCTTTTAGACCTTGCGATCTATAAGTCAGATGATGTAATGGTCAACTGCTTTTGTGGCCCATGGTTAACGAGGGTTTCATGTGGCCATCACAACGACCTACCGCCTTTACTTTTTTCCTAACCTATTGTCAATTAGAGTTGGTTGAACATTGAAACTGAGAATAGACACTACGTCATCTTTTATTTTTAAATAGAACAAATACGATTCCTGTCTTTCATTTTGGACATTAAGGACGAGTACATTGTGTCACGTGACAGAGCTGACCCAAACGTATTCTTCATCTTCGTATGTATTCCAGTTCAATATTTCCGATAGGAACTCTAGGTATATAGATCTATATCAAAGTTGTTATTTGTGAAGGGCCGCAGTAAACAATCAAAGTTAGATCCTGAACCAATTGGTCTCAGGGCAGCAGAAAGTCATTCCCTTGTTGTGACTTGGCCAAAAGCTATGGTAGACAGTTTAATACTTCAAGACATCATTGTGACACTGTTGTGACTTACTGTTTATACACTGATTGCAGAGGGAACATATAGGTCGATTTTTAATGAGTTCGAATGAAATGTATAATGCGCAATGATTAAATGGAGGGGTAGGCAAATTACGGACGGCGGGCCACATGCGGCCCGCTGGAGTGTCTTATGCAGCCCGCGAACACCTACAGAAATCAGGTGTACCCACAAATTATATATATAAAAAATGCAAATATATTAAAAATAAAATAATTTTAAATACTTCTTTATACATACTATTGAAACTTCTGATTCTTATCATTTATGATGAAGAGGCTAACAAACAATGTCTCTACACGTCATTCTAAAACAGTTTAAAGTCAATGAAGACTATTCTTATCGGCAATACCTCGTTAAAGACACAAACTCAGGCCAGCATTTATGAAGAACTGGGTTGAAAGTGTTGATTTGGAACAACATGGCAAGTGTAACAATGGATGGAGCCCGTGCTTTGACAGAGAAAAAATAATTTTAAATAAATGAAAGAACACTATCCCAACCATAAACTCTAAATAGGAAAAGTTAGCGTTAAACTGCATTGACTATCAAACTTATTATTTATCATCTCAGTGATAAAATTTATTAGAGCTATTGGTCTCTTAACCACAGGCAGTTCCGAGAAGTAGGACCCTACTTGAAGATTTGGAAACTAAACATTCCGATGTTCGATACCACAATAGAATCTGCTGGCATAGCTTGGGTAAGGTATTATTAGATCTCTTGTTTGATTGACCCTTGAAGGGCATTGACTGTGACCTTGTTGCTAATACTTCTAATGAAGAGCGGAAAACAGACTTCATGTTGTTTTTTCATCGGCACTATTACAACGGATTGTTTTCAAGTGTATGCATGTTAAACCTTTCTAAACAAAGCTTCTCCATTTCTCCAGGCAGGCAAGTGAAATCAGCTTTTGTCATTTTCCTTTGCACAAAGGTGAAACTATTTCTAGTGAAATGGTTAAAAAGTAAAAGACTTATTTGGATTTCTTGATTGTGAAATTTGAAAGCAAATTTTAAGACGTCAAGAACTTGGAACCAGTTTTTAAAACTCTCAACTCACCATTTAGGGCAAACGTTTATTTAGCTCGAGAGGACATACTTCGAAGCAAATTATGACCTGGAGTTCCATTGCAGTCGGTTCTTCCGCGTGAATTTTATGGGTGCCAAAGCTGTATTTCCACTTTTTAAAAAACTTTGCTGCTAAGATTTCACAATATCTGGGTCCACATTCACTGTGAATAAGCATTGTGTATTGTTTGAAAATAAACAAGTGTAAGAACAGGTCGATGCTGACTGACTGTTAATTGACAGAAGTCACAAGGATAAGAACTAGTAGGCTAGTTCCACAGGTCCGGAAAATCATGCACTGGTGGAAACAGTTAAATCCTTCACATTAAGTACAACTGTACGTTTGTGGTGTAATGTTGTCATGTAAAAAAAAAAGACAAAAACAAAATTTTTAAAAATACTCGTAAAATTAGTTCCAGAAATAGCTCTCTCTTGTTGTCTCTCAATTAGGAGTGCAAAACAAAATTCGTATTTTATCCAAGTTGTAATACTTAAATATTTTTATTATTATAATATTATTACAATATATATATATATATATATATATATATATATATATATATATATATATATATATATATATATATATATATATATATATTTATATGCGGCCCCCCATTCAACAAATTTTTTTAATGCGGCCCTCTATAGAAAAAGGTTTCCCACCCCTGATTTAATGTAATGCAAGTGTATTGGCTAGTTTTATCGTTTGCTTCTTCTAACTGGCCAAATACCTAGTCAACAAACATTCTTTCAACCTTAGTTTTTACTTTGACAAACTTTGACTTGAGTACAGTTATACGCCACTTCTTGCTACGAGTAGTTTCAGCTATTAGCCACGAGAATGTATGACGTCATATTTCAGACTTCCTGACAGATTAAGGGACTAGGCGGACACGTCGTCACTGAGCTCCTCAAGCTGTCAGACTCGAGATCAAGTCACGTGAGATAAAATTGCAGACGTTATTTACATTGAATTTTTTTTTTAAATCAAGAAAATTCAAATCCAAACGTTAACTGTACTATAGATGTACTAACAAGATGTTTAGTGTATATGTAAGTAAATAGATAGATAGATACATAGGTAGGTAGGTAGGTAGTTAGGTAGGTAGATTTGATCTCGGGTGTATATATATATATATATATATATATTGACTTTATTAGGCTGTGCCCTTGAGTGTATATATATATATATTGACTTTATGCGTCTGTGCCCTTGTTTGTGTATGTATATATATTGACTTTATGCGTCTGTGCCCTTGTGTGTATATGTATATATATTGACTTTATGCGTCTGTGCCATTGTGTGTATATATATATATATATTGACTTTATGCGTATGTGCCCTTGTGTGTATATATATATATACTCCGTGAACAAAAATAATCATCAATAATACAAAGACACACACGTTAAAGACTTAACTTTCCAAAGAGGAAGCAAAAAAAAAAAGATGATCTTGCTGACTGCTCTTCAGTTCTCTCTGGATTTTAGTTTTAAAATTTTCGTTTTTCCTGTTATCTGGTGAGACACCTGGAAACTAGACACTTGGTGGAATCGTAGATTTTGGAGTTTGGTTTTACCATCAAGTTCCAAGTGCTAGAGAGTGTTAGGTGATAAGTAAAGCTGAGGTCAGTCAGTTCTGTACAACGCAGGTTTTGTGTTCAGCAAACAATTAACTCAAAAGTAGGGCTCAAAGTGAAGACAGAATGTAAGGCAATGTTTTAAATCTGAACACGAAATGAAAAAGCTCAGAGTGCCGGGTCATTTCGTTTTAGGAATAAAAGGCGATAAAGTGAATATTTTTAACAAATATATTTGGATGTACCTGTGTAACCAACACTGATCCGGTCCATATTTTATATTATATATTATTCTAGTTCTAAAATCTAGTTCTCTATTACTCGTCCAAGTGTGTACTGTGAGTCTAACCTTCTACTTTTATAAGTACTTGAATAGTTTAGTGGCTAACACGTAGGCCTTCTATCATGGAGGCTCGAGATTATAGTTTTATATGTAGACTCGTCAACGTTTATTTGTATTTAAATAGCTTTTGAGAAAGAGGCAAAGAAACCCTCTCCCATGTACCCCCTTCCCACCCTAACTGGTCCACGCATAATTAAATAAACCTTATCGAAAGTAAGAAAGAAATATGTTTGAAGGGGAACACAACTAAAGTGAATATTTTTTTTGTCACTCAAGTCTCATAATAAAAGTGCCAGGAAATATTTTTATAAGGGAATAAATATTGATGACTATCAACCATCTCCAAAGACAAGAAGTTCAAAGATTATATTTTCATTTCAACAGGTAGCAATATTTACTTTCAATGTTTGTTAATTTCAAAGGACTTATAACGCAGTTCAGCCTATTTCTTGTTTATGTTCTGCCAGTGTAAGTAAACAAACAACAACAGTATTTGAATTGACTCGGACACTAAGGCCATTAGTCAAGCCATCGACGTTTCCATTTAACACTCCAGCCTCTTTTGTCAGCCACCATTTCGTTGTTCTTTTGTTGGGCTATTGTATTGCTCCATCTCGCGGAAACGGAAATGGGGAAATGAAAGTAGCTGGTTAAAACAACTGGAAAACAATGGGAAAGGCCTTCAATAAACTCCCAAGTTGTCCTTGCAATGGCGTGCAGCATCGACAACTTTTTGTTGCAGTCTTTGCCGTGTATTCAATGGAAAGCATTTTACTTCTCATTGACCGTTCCATTGTTTCCCATTAGCCTGCAGCTGTTGTGACAAAGGAAGTTTTTGAGAAAGAAAATTGTTAATTGGAGTTGAAATAATTGTTTGACTTTATGCGTCTGTGGCCTTGTATGTATGTGTGTGTGTTTGCGTCTGTAAGTGTGTGTGTCTGATAGTGTGTGAGTGTGTATGTGTGTTGATTTACATAATAATGGCTGGGTTTTAAAATGTCTAAATGAGAGCAAGTATTATTCACAATTTTCTTTTTTTCTAATGTTTAAATATTTTAAAGGCTCTACAACAATCACCAAAAAATGCGAAGTGGCCACATCAAAGTTTAATTCAGATAATATCATTTCTATAAGTGAAAGACTTGATTCGTCAATTGTTACTCTCTACTATGTCTTCGTCAATTGTTACTCGCTACTATGTCTTCGTCAATTGTTACTTGCTACTATGTCTTCGTCAATTGTTACTCGCTACTATGTCTTCGTCAATTGTTACTTGCTACTATGTCTTCGTCAATTGTTACTTGCTACTATGTCTTCGTCAATTGTTACTTCCTACTATGTCTTCGTCAATTGTTACTCGCTACTATGTCTTCGTCAATTGTTACTCGGTACTATGTCTTCGTCAATTGTTACTCGCTACTATGTCTTCGTCAATTGTTACTCGCTACTATGTCTTCGTCAATTGTTACTTGCTACTATGTCTTCGTCAATTGTTACTTGCTACTATGTCTTCGTCAATTGTTACTTGCTACTATGTCTTCGTCAATTGTTACTCGCTACTATGTCTTCGTCAATTGTTACTTGCTACTATGTCTTCGTCAATTGTTACTCGCTACTTTGTTTCGTCAATTGTTACTTGCTACTATGTCTTCGTCAATTGTTACTCGCTACTATGTCTTCGTCAATTGTTACTTGGTACTATGTCTTCATCAATTGTTACTTGCTACTATGTCTTCGTCAATTGTTACTTGCTACTATTTCTTCGTCAATTGTTACTCGCTACTTTATTTCGTCAATTGTTACTCGCTACTATGTCTTCGTCAATTGTTACTCGCTACTATGTCTTCGTTAATTGTTACTCGCTACTATGTCTTCGTCAATTGTTACTTGCTACTATGTCTTCGTCAATTGTTACTCGCTACTATGTCTTCGTCAATTGTTACTCGCTACTATGTCTTCGTCAATTGTTACTCGCTACTATGTCTTCATCAATTGTTACTCGCTACTATGTCTTCGTCAATTGTTACTAGCTACTATGTCTTCGTCAATTGTTACTCGCTACTATGTCTTCGTCAATTGTTACTTGCTACTATGTCTTCGTCAATTGTTACTCGCTACTTTGTTTCGTCAATTGTTACTCGCTACTATGTCTTCGTCAATTGTTACTCGCTACTATGTCTTCGTCAATTGTTACTCGCTACTATGTCTTCGTCAATTGTTACTTGCTACTATGTCTTCGTCAATTGTTACTTCCTACTATGTCTTCGTCAATTGTTACTCGCTACTATGTCTTCGTCAATTGTTACTCGGTACTATGTCTTCGTCAATTGTTACTCGCTACTATGTCTTCGTCAATTGTTACTTGCTACTATGTCTTCGTCAATTGTTACTTGCTACTATGTCTTCGTCAATTGTTACTCGCTACTTTATTTCGTCAATTGTTACTCGCTACTATGTCTTCGTCAATTGTTACTTGCTACTATGTCTTCGTCAATTGTTACTCGCTACTATGTCTTCGTCAATTGTTACTCGCTACTATGTCTTCGTCAATTGTTACTCGCTACTATGTCTTCATCAATTGTTACTCGCTACTATGTCTTCGTCAATTGTTACTTGCTACTATGTCTTCGTCAATTGTTACTCGCTACTATGTCTTCGTCAATTGTTACTTGCTACTATGTCTTCGTCAATTGTTACTCGCTACTTTGTTTCGTCAATTGTAACTCGCTACTATGTCTTCGTCAATTGTTACTCGCTACTATGTCTTCGTCAATTGTTACTCGCTACTATGTCTTCGTCAATTGTTACTTGCTACTATGTCTTCGTCAATTGTTACTCGCTACTATGTCTTCGTCAATTGTTACTCGCTACTATGTCTTCGTCAATTGTTACTCGCTACTATGTCTTCGTCAATTGTTACTCGCTACTATGTCTTCGTCAATTGTTACTCGCTACTATGTCTTCGTCAATTGTTACTTGCTACTATGTCTTCGTCAATTGTTACTTGCTACTATGTCTTCGTCAATTGTTACTTGCTACTATGTCTTCGTCAATTGTTACTCGCTACTATGTCTTCGTCAATTGTTACTTGCTACTATGTCTTCGTCAATTGTTACTCGCTACTTTGTTTCGTCAATTGTTACTCGCTACTATGTCTTCGTCAATTGTTACTCGCTACTATGTCTTCGTCAATTGTTACTCGCTACTATGTCTTCGTCAATTGTTACTTGCTACTATGTCTTCGTCAATTGTTACTTCCTACTATGTCTTCGTCAATTGTTACTCGCTACTATGTCTTCGTCAATTGTTACTCGGTACTATGTCTTCGTCAATTGTTACTCGCTACTATGTGTTCGTCAATTGTTACTCGCTACTATGTCTTCGTCAATTGTTACTTGCTACTATGTCTTCGTCAATTGTTACTTGCTACTATGTCTTCGTCAATTGTTACTTGCTACTATGTCTTCGTCAATTGTTACTCGCTACTATGTCTTCGTCAATTGTTACTTGCTACTATGTCTTCGTCAATTGTTACTCGCTACTTTGTTTCGTCAATTGTTACTTGCTACTATGTCTTCGTCAATTGTTACTCGCTACTATGTCTTCGTCAATTGTTACTTGCTACTATGTCTTCATCAATTGTTACTCGCTACTTTATTTCATCAATTGTTACTCGCTACTATGTCTTCGTCAATTGTTACTCGCTACTATGTCTTCGTTAATTGTTACTCGCTACTATGTCTTCGTCAATTGTTACTTGCTACTATGTCTTCGTCAATTGTTACTCGCTACTGTGTCTTCGTCAATTGTTACTCGCTACTATGTCTTCGTCAATTGTTACTCGCTACTATGTCTTCATCAATTGTTACTCGCTACTATGTCTTCGTCAATTGTTACTTGCTACTATGTCTTCGTCAATTGTTACTTGCTACTATGTCTTCGTCAATTGTTACTTGCTACTATGTCTTCGTCAATTGTTACTCGCTACTTTGTTTCGTCAATTGTTACTCGCTACTATGTCTTCGTCAATTGTTACTCGCTACTATGTCTTCGTCAATTGTTACTCGCTACTATGTCTTCGTCAATTGTTACTTGCTTCTATGTCTTCGTCAATTGTTACTCGCTACTATGTCTTCGTCAATTGTTACTCGCTACTATGTCTTCGTCAATTGTTACTTGCTACTATGTCTTCGTCAATTGTTACTCGCTACTATGTCTTCGTCAATTGTTACTCGCTACTATGTCTTCGTCAATTGTTACTTGCTACTATGTCTTCGTCAATTGTTACTTGCTACTATGTCTTCGTCAATTGTTACTTGCTACTATGTCTTCGTCAATTGTTACTCGCTACTATGTCTTCGTCAATTGTTACTTGCTACTATGTCTTCGTCAATTGTTACTCGCTACTTTGTTTCGTCAATTGTTACTCGCTACTATGTCTTCGTCAATTGTTACTCGCTACTATGTCTTCGTCAATTGTTACTCGCTACTATGTCTTCGTCAATTGTTACTTGCTACTATGTCTTCGTCAATTGTTACTTCCTACTATGTCTTCGTCAATTGTTACTCGCTACTATGTCTTCGTCAATTGTTACTCGGTACTATGTCTTCGTCAATTGTTACTCGCTACTATGTGTTCGTCAATTGTTACTCGCTACTATGTCTTCGTCAATTGTTACTTGCTACTATGTCTTCGTCAATTGTTACTTGCTACTATGTCTTCGTCAATTGTTACTTGCTACTATGTCTTCGTCAATTGTTACTCGCTACTATGTCTTCGTCAATTGTTACTTGCTACTATGTCTTCGTCAATTGTTACTCGCTACTTTGTTTCGTCAATTGTTACTTGCTACTATGTCTTCGTCAATTGTTACTCGCTACTATGTCTTCGTCAATTGTTACTTGCTACTATGTCTTCATCAATTGTTACTCGCTACTTTATTTCATCAATTGTTACTCGCTACTATGTCTTCGTCAATTGTTACTCGCTACTATGTCTTCGTTAATTGTTACTCGCTACTATGTCTTCGTCAATTGTTACTTGCTACTATGTCTTCGTCAATTGTTACTCGCTACTGTGTCTTCGTCAATTGTTACTCGCTACTATGTCTTCGTCAATTGTTACTCGCTACTATGTCTTCATCAATTGTTACTCGCTACTATGTCTTCGTCAATTGTTACTTGCTACTATGTCTTCGTCAATTGTTACTTGCTACTATGTCTTCGTCAATTGTTACTTGCTACTATGTCTTCGTCAATTGTTACTCGCTACTTTGTTTCGTCAATTGTTACTCGCTACTATGTCTTCGTCAATTGTTACTCGCTACTATGTCTTCGTCAATTGTTACTCGCTACTATGTCTTCGTCAATTGTTACTTGCTACTATGTCTTCGTCAATTGTTACTCGCTACTATGTCTTCGTCAATTGTTACTCGCTACTATGTCTTCGTCAATTGTTACTCGCTACTATGTCTTCGTCAATTGTTACTCGCTACTATGTCTTCGTCAATTGTTACTTGCTTCTATGTCTTCGTCAATTGTTACTCGCTACTATGTCTTCGTCAATTGTTACTCGCTACTATGTCTTCGTCAATTGTTACTTGCTACTATGTCTTCGTCAATTGTTACTCGCTACTATGTCTTCGTCAATTGTTACTCGCTACTATGTCTTCGTCAATTGTTACTTGCTACTATGTCTTCGTGAATTGTTACTTGCTACTATGTCTTCGTGAATTGTTACTCGCTACTATGTCTTCGTCAATTGTTACTTGCTACTATGTCTTCGTCAATTGTTACTCGCTACTATGTCTTCGTCAATTGTTACTCGCTACTATGTCTTCGTCAATTGTTACTTGCTACTATGTCTTCGTCAATTGTTACTCGCTACTATGTCTTCGTCAATTGTTACTTGCTACTATGTCTTCGTCAATTGTTACTTGCTACTATGTCTTCGTCAATTGTTACTCGCTACTATGTCTTTGTCAATTGTTACTTGCTACTATGTCTTCGTCAATTGTTACTCGCTACTATGTCTTCGTCAATTGTTACTCACTACTATGTCTTCGTCAATTGTTACTCGCTACTATGTCTTCGTCAATTGTTACTTGCTACAATGTCTTCGTCAATTGTTACTCGCTACTATGTCTTCGTCAATTGTTACTCGCTACTATGTCTTCGTCAATTGTTACTCGCTACTATGTCTTCGTCAATTGTTACTCGCTACTATGTCTTCGTCAATTGTTACTCGCTACTATGTCTTCGTCAATTGTTACTCTCTACTATGTCTTCGTCAATTGTTACTCGCTACTATGTCTTCGTCAATTGTTACTTTGTCTTCGTTGAAAGCAAAAATCATCGCGTTTTGGGAGAGAGACTTTTGTTTTCCTTCCGATTACTTTTATTCTTTAGCTGTTACTTTTGGCTACATCTTAAAATGTCTGTCCATAATCTAGTTCAATGTACCAGTTGCATCCTAACATTTCAAGTACAGATAAGTCTCATCAGATAAGTCTCATCAGATAAGTCTCATCAGATAAGTCTCATCAGATACATGACAAGATACTAAAATGCAGATCCAAGCCCAAAGCTCATTCCATAACATACCTACTGACCGGTAGTGGCCTTTATTGATGGGCGAACCACGCGAATAATTAGATTTTTCCGGGGGGGGGGGGGCTTATTTGTGCATACCTTTTATAGTTATATAAGACACAACAAGGTTACAAAAACAGTTTGTGTGGAAATATAAACTCGGCCCCCGAAGTGGTCTACCACGGCAGGTAAAAAGGCAGGTTTCAATATTTTCAGAAAGGCAAATGAAAAAGAAGAATGGAGAAAGAACGTTGACAGATCTTGTGTGGTGCCCCAACGGTCCAGCAGACGGTGCAGACCAAGGCATAGGTGAAAGTCAATGTGTAGTTACATATGAATTAGGCCTAACTGATGTCTTATAATGAGTATCTAATTGATCTAATTGTTTTGTAATGGGTCAATCTCTTTGTTTTTAATTATGTTCCATATGCATACTAAATTGGTTTTTTTCTCTTAAAAAAAAAGTAAAAAAATTTTTTTCTAAGTGTAGTAGTTGGTATGTCTGGGCCTCTTTAGCTTATTAATACAGCTTTAAAAAAAACGTTTTGTTGCCAAATATCTAAAACAGTAATAGTGAAATGCCCTTTGTATATAGACTACCATGTTTGATACTATTAATAGCGGATAGTTGTAAAAATGGTGTATTTTGTATGAAAAAAACTGCTTGCATAATTGAATTTAAAAATAATATTTTTCGCTTTCAGAACAGAAAAAAGTAGCCGTTGCAACAGAACTTTGAATGGTCTAAAATATTATGATGTCGTATTTTCATTATCTTTCCTAGTTTACGAGATCTAAACGGGACGGGCGAACGGACAGACAGATCCACACAAAACTAATAGCGTCTTTTGCCATTTCAGGAGCCGCTAAAAAAAATGTTTCTTTAAAAATTAATATAAAATCAATCGAATCGCTCAGTTAGCGTCTTATTGAATACTTATGTAAATTTTCCACTAAAATATGCAAACAGAAGTATAATTACACAATGCTCAAATTGTTGTGGGTAAGGCCTACACTATTATTGTTTACATGTTTTACAAAAGGTATATACATACTAATGGTATGGGCGTTTTCCCAAATGGTGTGAGGAACCTCACCAAGAAATGTAAATACAAATATTTCTCCAACATCTAGACAAAACCTAAGCAAGTAACAAAGTTGTTTGTTTTTTCTAAATCAATTTTTCTTTGAGGAATTTGATGGTAGAATAGAATTTCTCATTCTTTTATTTCTTGAAATGCTTCATTATTGCATGGAGTCTTTCAAGTGAGCTGCGCACAAACACGTTCTTCCAGTAACATTCCAGATAATGATTTGTACATCAAGACGGTCAAACAAAAAGTGAATGTTGTCTAGTTATTTAAAGTTATTAACTCATTACTGAATACATAGACACGTTCGAGTCAGGTGCGGTAACTCCCACTAAGGCCGTCACGAAATAAAAGGACAAAAGCCAAATTTAATTTTAAGATTATTGTATTTTTGAAAAAATTATAACGGTCAAACTAGAGTTTTCAATGTGTGACTAATTAGTAATTTTTGTATTCCCTAGATATACATGAAACTATCAAATTTTAGTCCAACCTTTTTCAAACTAGCCGTCCGAATTCAGCGTACATTTTTGAACCCACGAAGAGTTTGCAAGCTTATAGGAGGAGTTGTAATAAAAACAAATGATGAGAGTTGAATGAGGGTAAATTATTGTTTGCGATGAGTTTGAGACAACCAGATTCCATTCAAAGTTGAATGAGCATGAGCCTCAGATGACGAATATTTGAATACAGAAGGGGAACAGTCTAGTTTGTAGTCTCTGTTGCTATTAAAGATGGTCACGCTATTTACGCCCTCCTGTTTACAAAGCTTATATTAATTAACTCCGTCTGTCGGGTATTAATGTTATAAATGTTTTGTCTCCCACTTCCCATTCTAGGATACAGTTAAAATTTTGTAAATTTTATAGTTAGTGACAATACAAAAAAAAATTACTAATTCATTAATCAATTAGTAGGAAATAATTAATCTAGTTTTATATACAACAAGGTTAAACAAAATCGTCCCCCCCCCCAAGTGGTCCACCCAGGCAGGTAAAAAGGCAGGTTTCAATATTATCAGAATTAAATTCTATCAAAGACAAATGACAGAAAAGAATGGAGAAAGAAGGTTGACAGATCTTTTGTAGTGCCCCAGCGGTCCAGCAGACCAAAGGATAGGTAAAAGTGAATGTGAAGTTGATGTGAACCTGGCCTAACTGATGTCTTACGATGAATATCTAATTACTCTAATTGTTTTGTAAAGGGTCTATCTCCTATTCCTCAAGAAAAAAAAATTTTCTTTAAGGAAGAAATTGTTTTAATTTTTTTCTTTAGTTCAGTAATCTATATCGTGTTTGCACCGCAAAAGTTCACGTGGTAATTTGAAAAACTACTTATTAATTGTTGTTTTAAATTATGTCCAACTTATATTCATAATAAATAGATTTTTTCTCTTTAAAAAAAAAAGTTAACATTTTTTGTGAGTAAATATGTACTTTGTATAACAGAACTTACATAAAATAACAATACAAATGTTAATTGGCAAAAAATCTACAACAAATGCATAAATGTGTTACAATATGGAAATTACAGATCTCCCCTAATAAAGAGCCTCCCGTGTTTGTTACTATTAATAGACTATTACTGTAAAAGTGGTGTATTTAAAAAAAAAAACTGCTTGCATAATTGATTTAAAAAAATAGATTTTTAGCTTTCAGAAAAGAAAAAATTAGCCGTTGCATTTGAATGGTCTAAAATATTATGATGTTGGATTTTCACTATCTTTTCTAGTTTACGAGATCTAAACGGGACGGACGGACAGACGGACAGAGATTTCACACAAAACTAATAGCGTCTTTTTCCCCATTCGGGGGCCGCTAAAAAGGAGTAAAACCTTTCTGTATTGAGAGATATTTTTTTGTGATTTTTACGGTTCTTCCCTATAGATAAGCTGTATTTTTTTTTAAGTAATTTTTTTTTATTTTGTTTGTTCTCCCTCTAACCTATTTCTAAACTACAGTCTTGATTTCGATTGTGACGTCATTATTATCGCGTTTACAGTTGGTCAGCTAAGGTGTGGCTCTACAACGTGATCAAGAACCAGGTGTCCAAATGGTAGAGTGAGCAATTAGAATGTTTGTATCCTGCTTTGGATTGTCACATGTTGGACAAGAAATTGTTTCGATTTTTTTTTTATTTGTCCAGTCACATGACTTCAAGGTGTGGCCTAGTGACATGGGGATCAACATTACATATTTAGATAGACTGATTGATTTCATAAAAAATATTTGTTTCGATTTGTGTTTTAATAATGTTTCCTTTTCTTTTTCACTTTGTATTAACATCTAATAGCTTTTATGAAAACGTTTATGCTTTGATTAGCATATTAATATACTTTAATCTAGTTTAGTTTAGTTTAATTAAGTTTAGTTTAGTTTTTAGCAAAGTTATGTTGTTTTGTTTAGTTTATTTTAAATTACTTTCGTTTAGGTTAGTTGTTTAGTTTAGTTGTTTAGTTTAGTGGTTTAGCTTAATTGAGCTTTTACTTTAGTTGAGTTGTTTAGTTGTTGCGTTTAGTTGTTTAGTTTAGATGTTTAGTTGAGTTGTTTAGTTGTTGCGTTTAGTTGTTTAGTTAAGATGTTTAGTTGAGTTGTTTAGTTGTTGCGTTTAGTGGTTTAGTTTAGATGTTTAGTTGAGTTGTTTAATTTAGTTAAGTAGTTTAGTTTTGGTTAGTTGTTGAGTTGTTTAGTTTGGTTGAGTTGAATTGTTTAGTTTAGGTGAGTTGTTTAGTTTTGTTTAGTTGTTTAGTTTAGTTTAGTTGTTTAGTTTAATTTAGTTGTTTAGTAAAATTGAGTTGTTTAATTTAATTGAGTTTAGTTTTGTTGTTTAGTTGTTTAGTTTAGTATAGTTGTTATGTTTAGTTTTGTTGTTTAGTTTTGTTGTTTAGTTTTAATGTTTAGTTTTGTTGTTTGGGTTAATTGTTGAGTTGAGTTGTTACATTACCTTTAGTTACTTTACGTCTGCCCCTTGAGTTTACTTAGTTCTTTGGTTTTACTTATTTATTTAGTCTAGTTTATTTAAATTGAGGTTTTTATTTATTTTATTTTTTTATTTGATGCAATGTTTCGATTATCTGATTAAATTTATTTGTTTAGTTAAGTGATTATTTGATTTATTTAGGGTATTTGATTAAGTTTATTTGTTAATTGAGTTGTTTTGTTTAGTTGATTAGTCTAGTTTAGATCTTTTGTTAAACAAACGAATTTAGTTCATTAGTTTAGTTTAGTTACATAGTTCAATACAAATTTGCTTTTGGTCTGGTTTTGTTTTGTTATTTGGTATTTAGTTTGTTTTAGTTTTGAACGTCTTTTCTATTACATTCCGATCGGGTCGTTTGGATGCCATTAGAAACTGTTAGAAACCTTATTCCTTTCGCTTTAATCACACATCCAGTGAGGTGAGACAAGAAATACAGCATCACCATCCTCTGTTGACTCTGTTCAATTCTATGATTAGTTAATTTAGACTTACGAACTGGTAAAAGATAAACATGGATAATAGATCTTTATAAGTGAGTCATAACATTATAAAGATTCACGATTAAGAATATTGTAAAGTGTAATACATCTTTTCCTTTTTTATAATTTATTTTTATTTGTAAATAGTACCAAATAGAAAATGTGAAATGCAAAAGCGCTTAGCTGGACAAGTCAAGGGAGACAACAGAGACTACACAATGGTTCAAAGTAATTCTGATCCGTATGGAATAAAACAACAGTAAACTATTGAAGAACAAAACATATAAAATTTAAAATTGGAAATTAACTTTTTTATTATATTTTTTTTCTATAGAAAAAGCCTGCAGTGATTAGTTATCAATAAAAGACAAAAATAGTTCTACTCATATTATTCGATAAAATTTTGGTGTATATAAAGTAGCAATTTTAAACTTTGTAAGTGAGCTGTCGAATATATAGAATGCAGTATCATTTCCGAATTCTGAGTTTAGCTCATTGGCATGTATCGCAATAACTCGTAGAATGCCTATTTAAGCACCAGCGTGAACATTGAAATATTGGTAATGATTCTGGGTATCATTAAGGCACTTGTAAGTATTACAAAACAAGAACCGCACTTTTAACTGATTTTCCCATGCATTGTCATTCATAGACGCAAGGCAGCAGAGGCTTCACTTCTCCTAGGTGGGGAGCCATCCAAGGCTAACGAGCCCCTCCTGCCCAAAGTTTACTGGTTTAGGCCCAAAAGATCAGAGTACTGATAACATAGCATAACACCAACCCACCATCACCACTAACAGAAAAAAAAATTGCAGCACACAAAAAAAAACATTAAAGAGAAATACAAACGACGTATTTATTTCTAACTCATTTTATCTCAATCTTTAGATATGAAGCATTTCAAAACGCTGTCGTATGGCAGCGAAAGAATAAAGCCAGGAATTGGAAGAATTTAAAAAAGTATAAGAGTTTTGTTATTTTAAGGCAATGAGCTACGCATTAGTGACAATTCATTCAAGTGAAACAAAATACTGTTTATTTCAAATGTATTTTTAGAAGCTTTTTTAATATTTTTTTTCGCTTTGTGGAAACGCGCAACATTTTTTTTTCTTAGTATTCTCTCTTTCTCTCTCTCACACACACACACATTTCCTTCTCTCTCTCTCATTCCTTGCCTGACATGACTCCTGTCTGTATTTCATCTATTTCTATCATACTACCACTTCCACCCCCACAAAAAAGGTTGATCCAAACAAAAAACCAATGCCGTGTAAACACACCAGGTAACTGAGTCGAAATAGAATGTCATCTTGACATTTTTTTTTTAAACTACGACCACCACAGCATTATTTGTTTCACGTTTCTCTTTTTGTAGGTCACAAACTAATTCAATCTTAACGTAGCTATAGATTAAATGACGACATTGGAAGCTATTTCAAATTGGATGCAAGTTAAAAATGAATGAAAACACATTCTTTGTTTCCTTGTTTGAAATGAAGGGTGTGTTGACTTGTACGTGGACAGGTTTTACAAGCCGGTACAACTTTCAGACGCTAATTTTTATGTACTTTTCTAATAGAGATTTTCATCTATGGCCGGAAACTAAAAATAGCTTCAGCTTTTTTTTTTTTTTTTGGCGTATAAAGTGTACAGTTTTTTAGGAAATGTTGATGAGCTATGTTGTTTTTTTTTTTTTGTTTTTGTTTTTGTTTGTTTGTTTGTTTTTTGTAAACTGCTTTACATGTTTCGGATGTTTCTTCAGATTTGAAGATAAGCTACTTTCTAGTCTAGACCTACCGTTGAATGACCGGGTAGAGCACCGTGCTTGATATGAACCCAGGACCATCAAGACGATCTGTTGACTGTCCAGCGCGAATACCGCACGACTAGGCCGACATCCAAACATATATGTATTTTAAATGGCATGTGATAATATTTATGAGCTTTTTTTATTTAGCAGTCGAATTTCTAAAGTCTTCTGTTTTAGTAGAAAATAATATCAATAAGGGGGGAAGTAGCAGAGTTTACTCTGTGACAGTGGGGAAATTCAAAACAAATGGTCATCTAACAAGCAGACAAGCAGCTAATAAAGTCGAGTCGATTGGAAGATCAACTGCTTTCTTGTGATATTTAGCTGGCAGCAGTTATCGTACAGTTTAAGGCCCTTAGGGTGCTTGTTACAAAGCTTATATCAACTCACTCTGTCTGTCTTTCTAGTAAAAAGTGTGAACACGTTATTTCTCCCACACCCATTTTCGGATCAAGCTGAAACTTTGTACAAGTATTCATTGACATTGACAAGACATGAATAAAAAAAAGTAACCTATACATTTTTTGATGGCAAGTCATTATTTTTTAAATAGCAACATGGGAAACTAATACTTCAGTATTCAGAGATTCGGCTAAATTTGTTCGGTTTAAGCCCCATAAATACATTTCTCCCTCACGCATTCTCCGATCAAGTTGATATTTTAAACAATTATTTAGTGTATCTAACAAAACATAAATCAATAAACAAAAATAGTATGGGTACTTAAATATATTTGTTTGATATCGAATATGGGAACTAGCTTGAAGATTACAGGTAGATATAGTTTTAAAAACTAGTTTTTTATAGCTACTATAGCTTTTATATAGCTTTTATATAGCGCTACTTTCATGCTTATAGCATGCTCAGAGTGCTATGGTAAAATCTCATTTGTGGACCAGTGGGAGGGGGTATCTGGGAGAAGGTTTTCCGTGCTGCCTGTAGGCGCTCAGTAAACACAACTCTGCTCGAGTCGAGTGTCGAACCTGGAACCCCTTCATAGGTAGCCAAGTCAAGCTAAGTTCTAGCGTACTTTACCTCTCGACCACGCTTCCCTTTTTTCTATTTAGATAAGTTTTATTTTTCTTGTTTTATTTTAGGTTTTATTTAGGTTTTATTTAGGTTTTATTTAGGTTTTCTCTCCCAATCCTTCTCTGTTCATTTTCTTATTATTTTATTCATGTTCCTTGCGTCCTTCCACACATGTCTTCATATCGCTACTGTATTTTTGTTGTTGTTGTTGTTTTCTAAATGTCCAGCTATTAAAAGTCGAAATGTAAGCAAGGAGATGTCATCAACAATCAAAGCAAGAAAGCAAGATTTTCCACGCAAAGTAATGTGACCTTCTCTAGAGACTGGACGGAAGATTTGTAAACCAGATGATTGACAAGACTAATGGTCAATGAAACAAAACTGAGATTTCAATGATGGTCATCGTCCCACTGAGAGATGTATTTATAGATCACGTAAATGTCATTTTAATCAAACAAATGACATCCAGTTAATCCTTGTATAATAGGGTAAGCTAGGAGTAGCAGCTGAACTGTTTCCCATAAAAAACGAACACAAATCAAATGTGGGTGCCAAAGAATTTAAAAAAAAAGGAAATTAAAACTCTTCAGTGGACCCAACGGGTCCGTACTTGCTCAAGAATTACGTTCTCCGTTGTTGTAACTATAACTTACAAACACACAGGCTCGTTATATAACTTACAAACACACAGGCTCGTTATATAACTTACAAACACACAGGCTCGTTATATAACTTACAAACACACAGGCTCGTTATATAACTTACAAACACACAGGCTCGTTACTTTGTCCCATGGCCGGAACCTCCCCTTCTTTTTTTTTTTTTTGTTTTGAAATGTCACTAAAAGGGCCACATTTTAACGACCCACCTAACGTACATCTTAGCCAGTGAATGAGTGTCTCGGTTACAATGAAATTTAACGTCCCGATCTCTTGCCTTCTCTCTCCCTCTCTTTCTCTTTCTAGAACCCACATTTTGGTTGTTGTTTTTTTCACCTAGTAATTTCACCCTGCGCATAGTAGTTTTTTAGACATAGACGTTTGATTTAGAAACGCCCGCTTTATTTATTTAGAAAGGCCAGCTATATTGATTTAGAAAGGCCAGCTTTATAGATTTAGAAAGGCCCGCTTTATTGATTTAGAAAGGCCAGCTTTATAGATTTAGAAAGGCCCGCTTTATTGATTTAGAAAGGTCCGCTTTATTGATTTAGAAAGGCCCGCTTTATTGATTTAGAAAGGCCCGCTTTATTGATTTAGAATGGCCCGCTTTATTGATTTAGAAAGGCGCGCTTTATAACGCCCCTCCAGAAACACATATAGCATATATGCTTTTAGCTCGTTTATTCTAGTAATATTTGCTTTCAGAAGACCAGAAGTAGCCGTTGGTTCTATTTTTAGATTTCGAGATCTAAACATGAACAGACTGTCAGCACCTAACCAAAATAAAATGTATACAGTGTGTAGGCCTACATACATAATGACAAACGACTTCCATAATACTACACTAATTATTCTGGCTTTTAAAGATAATTAAAAGATGATAATTTGTTGACTTTCAACCTGGCGCCAGTATATATCTCTTTGTATATTTGTTCTCACATCTCTGTCTAACCTTTTATGTTCTCCTCCAGGTCTCCTAATTATCGTCTCCACTAGTGCTGCAAATAGATTTTTATTTCGTTCTCTCTTCCTGCCTTTTATCCTCTAACCAAATTGTCTGTTAGACTTTAAACTAGATCTTTTGTACCTAAATTTAAAAAAAAAAAACAACACACGGTTACAAAGACAGTTTGTGTGGAAACACAAACTCAAAATCGGCCCCCGAAGTGGTCCAACCAGGCAGGTAAAAAGGCAAGTACCAATATTTTCAGAATGAATTAAATTCTATCAAAGACAAATGACAGAGAATAATGGAGAAAGAAGGTTGACAGGTCTTGTGTGGTGCACCAGCGGTCCAGCAGATCAAAGGGTAGGTGAAAGTGAATGTGAAATTAAATGCGTCTATCAGGTTCTCCCCAGCTCCTTCCTGCGCTAAACAGCTTGACTCTGCACGCTCACAGCTATACTCTGCACGCTCACAGCTATACCATGCACGCTCACGGCTACACCCTGCTTGCGCACGGCTATACCCTGCACGTTCACGGCTATACTCTGCACGTTCACAGTTATACTCTGCACGCTCACAGCTATACCCTGCACGCTCACAGCTATACCCTGCACGCTCACGGATATACCCGGCACGCTCACGGCTATACTCTGCACGCTCACGGCTATACTCTTCACGCTCACGGCTACACCCTGCACGATCACAGCTATACTCTGCACGCTCACGGCTATACCCTGCACGCTCACTGCTACACCCTGCACGCTTACGGCTATACCCTGAACGCTCACGGCTATACTCTGCACGATCACAGCTATACCCTGCACGCTCACGGCTATACCCTGCACGCTCACAGCTATACCCTGCAAGCTCACGGCTATACCCTGCACGCTCACGGCTATACTCTGCACTCTCACAGCTGTAAGCTGCACGCTCACGGATACACCCTGCACGCTCACGGCTATACTCTGCACGCTCACGGCTATTGTCTGCACGCTCACAGCTATTGTCTGCACGCTCACAGCTATACTCTGCACGCTCACGGCTATTGTCTGCACGCTCACAGCTACACCCCGCACGCCCACTGGCCGTGTTTACTAATGTTGTAGGTCCTGTGCCCTTAATCTTTATAATTTGTATAATTGAAATCACGTGACTGTGTGTCTACGGGGGCAATGGTAAGTAGAGTCTGTGTACATGAAGCACCTCCATCTCGATTTTACTTTCTCCCTAACGCTTCAAAGTCTTGACGCTTATTCATAGACATTCACATAGATACACCAGCGTGTATAAGAAGTATATCGTTATATAATCTAGAAGTAAGACGTACAGACTAAGACTTGTTTGCCATTGAGAACAGCTCATGATTGAACGAGTTCGTGGTGTTCAGTTGCAATAGTCATTACTTCCTACATTGTTCCACAAATATTGAGTTGACTTTCTGTGAGTCTCAGACCAAGTTTATCTAAGAAGTGAACCAAATCGTTTCGTTCTATCATTTACAAATTGCCTTCGCCTGGTTATTTCCCTTGTGTACCCGGCTCACAGGTCATACAAGGAAGAGGAGATAAAGTGCAGCCCAAAAAACAATACATATCAACATTCATAGCACAGTGTAGACACATCACTCAGGCTCAGCTAGACACTTAGTGTTGCAAACACTAGATAGAGATCGCCATATCTACTTAGCCTCGTTGTGGCCGCGACAATTTGTCTGCTGCGAGATGATCCTTCACTGTTTCAGGGTTGGATTTCGATTTGTGGCACATGAATCATCAAGGTTAAGGAAACTTTCATCGGTTTAAGTTGCAACGGCTCAATCAAAGTTCATAGGATTTTTTTTTTGGATATGTATACATTTTCCATTAGTTTTGATTTTCTGATAAAATGAGTTTTTATTTCTGTCGCCACTTTGTCACAACCCAAAATGAAAGCGTCATTTTTATGGTGAAGCAATGGATCCTATATCTTATGTCTTTATGTGTCCCCCGTACCCTTTGGCTGTGTATAGGCTCGGACTATCTGTCATTATATTGGTTCAGTAGCGATATTTATTTATACTCAGTTACACTGCAGTTATATGGACAATTCTGTCATTATATTGGCGAAGTCTCTTTGTCTTATTGCCTTTATATCGGCCCTATCTATCTGTAATTGTATTGGCTCAATCTATCTGTCTTTATTTTAACTAATATTGCCCATTCTTCTGACTGGATAAATAATGGATGTGTCCAAAACAAATTACATTGGTATTGGATAATATTAGGTACAGTTCATTGTAAGTAAGCAGATCAGTTTTAGCTTTGCAATAAACCTAGACTTTAAAAAGAATACGATATCTTTTAGAGAATGAGGTATAGGTTTATCAATGAGGAACTTTCATACTTTTTTTTCAGCTTTGTTGAATGTAATCAAATTTGTTATTAACTGTAATGATAAATACATCTTTTCAAATATTCAAGTAAAGATGTAACAACAAAGGTTTCCATCTTTATGAAGCTGATGACTTTCTGTTAACGCAATTAAGTTTCTCTTAATTACTGAAAAAAAAATGGTACCCCACCCACTACCCTCCTTCCTCGAAACATTTCCTGGTAAAGCGGATGTTCTATAGCTTCACTTCTGCAAGAAGCCTTCCCAGTGAGCATGGCACAATCCAGTTCTTCAGCTCATGATTTTTACGTAAGACGATGCGCAAACTGTTCACACAAGTCTTTTTATTTTATTAACTCCTTACTGGAAGCAAAGCAACATTAGAGTCAAGTGCGGGAATTCCCGCTGAAACGTGTTTGAAATAAAAAGACTTAAGCTAAATTACATATTAGGAGGATTATATTTTATAAAATTATAACAATCATGTGTGGCCAATTAGGTATTTTTTCCCTAAAGATATGCACCAACTGCCAAGCTTCTAGGAAAATAGAGCCGTTTTCAAAATACCCGTCTATTGACCACCAAGAACCAATGAAGAATTAGTAAGGTCATAGAAGACATTGCCAAAACAAATGACAAAGAGCATTTCAATTTTCATACAAACTCTTATGCAGTTCTTCTGTGCTCGTCTGCCCGTCTGGGAGAATACTTGATTTTGTTTTAGTGCAGGCTTGTTAACGTAGAACGAGTCGGTAAAATCAGATTTCAATAGCGCTTTCCATTTTTTGAGATAAGACTCTGTCGCTAAAGTCACTTATTACATTAGTAATTGTTGAAATAAAAAGAATTTGTATAAATTAAATATTATAGTATTGATCATTACAAATATGATACATTGGCGCTGTATCATTTGATCATAGCAACTGTGTAGCATTTTTACGATTTGTTTATTTTTATTGTTGTTGTTGTTTTTGTTATTGTTGTTTTGTACTATATTACTATAATTTTAAAATGGTAAAGCTGTTTGCATATTTGTTTTAAAAACAAAAGGTTTTGATCTAGCAAACCAAATGTTAACAATGTATTTTTGAAGTCTGTATTTTAGAAAGAAGAGATCAGATAATCAGTTTTACTTAACAGATAGAAATGTACTGCATAGGCATTTAGTTTATACAAAACAAATGTCAGCTTACCTATTTCGGCGGATGCTGAAAAAAAAGCAATCATCTATATTTTGCCAATTGTGTGATACAATCATTTAATCTCTTTAATAAAACATGCATAGTTACATGTTCAGGTGTTTCTA
The DNA here is from genome assembly GCF_947242115.1 of Biomphalaria glabrata. NCBI lineage: Eukaryota > Metazoa > Mollusca > Gastropoda > Planorbidae > Biomphalaria > Biomphalaria glabrata. Next base: position 23,924,633 of record NC_074718.1, on the reverse strand, counting down.
CAAATGTTTTGATGACATCCCTTTTTGAAACATTTCTCTTTCACGTTTTTTTATTTGTCTTGTATTCGTTTGTTAACAACCAATCGTCACCTAGTGACACTTGGACAATGATTCTCAACATTATTTATCATCAAGTTCACAAATACACACAATCACGCATATTTAGACACAGGTTCACACATATTCACACATTTACGAACACATCAAATAGCTAGTTGGGAATAAAAAATTCCTCAATTTTAAAAATTAATTTTGGAACGTCATATTGATTTCATCCTATGGAGCCTCGCTGTGAAAAAACGTTATTGTGTTTGTGTCGTCTCTATGTCAGTTTTATTGTTATTGAAAGTTTGATTTCACCATAGTCTTGATCGTTCTTAACATAGATGCGACGACTTGGTATGGTGTGTCCAAACCTAATTCCTTAATAGTCACTTAATGTCCCATCGGTCAAATTGCTATAAGTAAAGTCTTTCAACAACAGTTCCCTTTTACTAAATGAAGTACAAATTAAGTATGAAAGAAATATGCTCAAACTTCAGGCGCCAAGAATTTGTCGGACCCATCCAGGTAGTAGAGCTTTACTCCGGAATGAAACTCTAGACAGAGAGCGAGGGAGGGGGGGGGAGAGATATTTAATTCCATCTATGTGTAGACACATACTAAACAAACATTAACCGCTTCCTATAAATAGAATTCATTAAACCATTGAATACATTTTATATCAACTTAATTGTGAGACGACTTTTAGTAGAAAGATCTAGAACTGTGTCTGGTGTCAGACTGCGAATCGTTGCATGGCACGTGACACAGGCGTTATCTCTCAAGTCACAGCTCTATTTTGTTTACATTCGTCACTGCAGCTCTCGAGATGCTAATACACAGTGAACCCTCACCGATAGCAGGGATTACATTACAGACACCTCTTGCGTTTGAGGAACATTTAAATGTGTTTATTTAAAGTATATTTAGATTTAAAGATTTAAAGACTCTAAACTGTTTTCTCTCCCTTTAAAACCTTTACTTAGATTAAACATTTTTACAAATGTTTTTAATATTCCTAACACTTTAAATCAAAGAAATGTTAATATAATATGTTGGCCTTTTTTTGTGTGTGTGCTTGCCCAGGGGTGGACATACACGATGTACAAAGGGCAATGTAAAAAACCTTTTATTGTTTGATTTTTTATGTTTCGGATGTTCTCTTTGAATTATTTCACAGTGATGGACAAAAACGTTTTTTTTTCGAAGCGAGCCAAAAACTCAAAGGAAAAAATTTGAAAAAGGGAGGGGGGGGGTATAAAATTTTTTTTGTCTATCTAGAAAAATACAGAAATTTAGAGTTGTATTTAATGGCATAAAAATGAAACAGCTGCGATGCATGACAATGCAATTGTTTTAATAACAGTTCGTCATAATTTGGTTCCAAATAAGACGTAATTAGCTAAGGTTAATCTCTCACAAGTTTCATTACTGAAAGCTGCTTGGAATTGTATGAAGATACACACATTGCACACATTCTCTAAAAATGGCATATTAAATTTGGAAAATTGATTCTAACTATCTTCTTTAATTGCTAAGGTATCCATACAAATCCATACACATCGGTCATTAAATTTATCCTCGTAGAATGTGATTTCACTTTTAGCTAGCTAATTGTTGCTTGAAATCTTGAGCATAATATCTTCAACAAAGTCATGTTTTCCTTCTATCTTAATTTTTAGCGGCTCCCGAAAGGGGAAAAGACGCTATTAGTTTTGTGCGAAATGTCTGTCCGTCTGTCCGTCTGACCGTCTGTCCGTCTGTCCGTCTGTCCGTCCGTCCCGTTTAGATCTCGTAAACAAGAAAAGATATTGAAAATCCGACATCACAATATTTTAGACCATTCAAAGTTCTGATGCAACGGCTACGTTTTTTTTTCTGAAAGCGAAAAATCTAATTTTTAAAATCAGTTATGCAAGCAGTTTTTTTAAAGAGAAAAAGCTAATTAGTATGCATTATAAGTTAGACCTAAATTAAAACGAATAATAATCTTGTAAACTTCATTTTCGTGGATATTTTCTTTTGTTCCACGGTATTGGCATTCGAATAAGAGATTGGGCCTTTTCAAAACAATTACATCAATTATAAGACTTCAGTTAGGCCAGGGGAGGCGCGGTAGCTGAGCGATAAAGCGCTTGGCTTCTGAACCGGGGGCCCCGGGTTCGAATCCTGGTGAAGACTGGGATTTTCAACTTCGGAATCCTTATGCGCCTCTGAGTCCACCCAGCTCCAATGGGTACCTGGTATTATTTGGGGAAAAGTAAAGGCGGTTGGCCTTTGTGATGGCTACATGACGCCCTTGTTAACCGTAGGCCACAAAAACAGATGAACTTTACATCATCTGCCCTATAGACCACAATGTCTGAAAGGGAAACTAGTTAGGCCAGGTTCACATCTAACTTTGCATTCACTTGCACCTTTCCTTTGATCTGCTGTACCGTTGGGGCACAAGATCTGTCAACCTTCTTTCTCCATTCTTATCTCTCATTTGTCTTTGATATAATTTCATTTGGATGTTCTTTCTGAAAATATTGAAGCCTGCCTGGGTGGACCACTTCGGGGACTGATTTTGAGTTTGTGTTTCCACACAAACTGTTTTTGTAATCTTGTTTTTTCATTTGATAGAGTTTCATGAACAATGGAATATTCGAGATCAAATAGTTTATATTTAGCAGAGCCATGGAAGAAATTTACTTCTTTTTTTTTCATTTTTCAAATTCTCCTTAAAACGCATCCTGCACCAAGTCATCTTGGTGTAGCAGAGAACATTAGAGTTCAGATTGCATGGAATCAGGAAACTCGTGAAATTCTCGGCAAGCCCAAGTAGTATGTAGGAGTTTTACTATTACATTGAGGGCTAGTTTTTTTGATTTACAGATAATAAACACAAATTAACAGGCACATTTAGCGTGCATCGAAATTATGTGCAAAACAACAAGTCTTGAAGCATAAAATCTAAAATTATTAGTATTCTTATGTTCTTATTAAAAGCCTGAAGTTTTCAATAGCAAAAGAAATGTTTTTGTTGTTTTTTTTTCACAAAAAGTGTGACGGGCCTGATTAAAACTTTCTATGGACCGCAATTGGCCCGAGGGCAGTAGTTTGCCCATCACTGGATCATGACTACATCCTAGCCAAAACATCATTCAAGTCGGCAGGGGATGGCAGTTTGCAAGTTTTGAACATTGGAACAACTAGACTGCAATCCAAAGCGCAGACCACATGACCAAGCTATTGATATTACATATAATTTTTCTGCAATTACATATTGCAAGCTATACTCTCGCTAACATCGTTCTAAAAAACAAATTCTCAACAGTTTAGAAAAAAACTGTACCTGTGGTAAGGGTGTCCTTGAGTGCCTCAAGAGCAAGTAATCCTTCGGTGACATTAATCGTCCTTCACATGTTTTACTAACAACAAACGTGGCATGTCCCTTACTTTCCTTCCATGCAAGAGAGTGCCTCTAGAATTCCTTCATTGCATCTTCAAGGTAATGCACCTCGTGGAACTTTGGAACATGCGGTGACTTTAAGGTCATGAAAAGTGTAGCTAACCTTAATCTGTCTTACTCTCCTTTGGTCTCTTTTCTTCTTCTTCTTCTCTCTCTCTCTCTCTCTCTCTCTCTCTCTCTCTCTCCATTGTTTTCTTGTTTTCCACTGTCTCTTTCTACTTCACTCTCTTTTGCAAAGCTTCTATCAACTCACTCCGTCTGTCTGGTACACATTTTGTACACGTTATTTCTCCCACTTCCTATTCACGAATTATTTGTTGTCCTTGACAACACATAAATCAATAGAATAATTGACCTATTATTTTATTAATTAATCGTAATTAATTAGTTTTGTCATACATAGATACAGCAATAGCTAAGGGGAAATAAGCCTTGCGTAGATAATTAGGTCGTCGCCTAAATATATAAAACTAACAATAGATGAATTTAATAAAATAACTATAAAATCCTTTACTCATATGCACTTGTCTAGCTCAGTGGCTAACATGTCGGCCTTCCATCAAGGAGGCATAGCTCTTGAATTCGAAACGTGTTTTTAGCGGCCAACGAAAGGGGAGGATACGCTATTGGTTTTGTGTGGCCTGACTGTCAGTCTGTCCATCTGTCCGTCTGTCATTCTGTCCATACGTCCGTCCCGTTTAGATCTCAGAAACTAGAAGAGAAAATTAAAATCGGACATCATGATATTTTAGATCATTCAGAGTTCTGATGCAACAGCTACTTTATTCTTTTCTGAAAGCGAAAAATCTAATTTTTTTTTATCAATGATGCAAGCATTTTTTTCATAAAAATACACCATTTTTCACAACTATTCACTATTAATGGTAACAAACACTGGAGGCTTTTTAGTAAGGGAGGCTACCATTTACCATTTTTAAAAACAAATTTATGCAAATGGTTTTTGATCAAAAAATATTTTTTTTTTAGAATTGTATTGCTAAGTTCTGTCATACTAAATACTACATTTACAAAATAAAATGTGAACTTATTTTTTTTAAAGAGAAAAGATCTATTTACTATGCAAATAAGTTGGGCATAATTTAAAACAACCATTATTAATAAGTAGTTTTTGAAATTATCGCGTGAATTTCAGAGTGAAAGTGAGGATGGAACACAATACTAAAGGATTTTTTTTTTAAGGAAGTGCTTTTTATCGGCCCCCGAAAGGGGAAAAGACGCTATTAGTTTTGTGTGAAATGTCTTTCCGTCCGTCCCGTTTAGATCTCGTAAACTAGAAAAGATAGTGAAAATCAAACATCATAATATCTTAGTCCAGTGATGCCCAAAATACGGCCCGCGGGCCAGATCCGGCGACGTGGTTCTATCCGGCTCGCCGAAATGTTGGCACAAAGTATGGAAAATCCTCCCTCCCCCCTTTTTTTTCAATAGGAAATGTTGAAAAATGTATCCTAACCTACGTTAGGATCTCAGAACGTAGAATCTACCGGGAAAAGTGAACGGATCTTTACTTTTTTTGTGTGAAACATAATAATAAGCCAAGCTTGGCCAACATATTTGGGTTTTAACGAAAGTGTGGCTGTTTTAAAAAACAACAACATATAAACGGCATTACGAAACAAAATGGAGGTATTCTTGGTATAAGTGGCGAATAAAAGATTTCTAAACTACTCCTTGATTGGAAGATTGATGAGAATATTTACTAAAAAGAAACCAGAAAATGAGTCGGTGGTAGATGAAGCTACAATGTTGCTCATTGTAAGTAGAGAAATGAAGCCATTTTCTGAATTAATATCCTATTAATTAATGTAGTTCTGGATCCACTAGTTTCTAATCAAATAGTTTCATATCAATTTTATTTCGTTTTTTGTACCTTTTTGTTCAAGTGGCCCGCAGCACGAGTGTCGGAAATTCAAATGGCCCTCAGGCCAATTTAGGTTGAGCATCACTGTCTTAGTCCATTCAAAGTTCTGATGCAACGGCTACTTTTTGCTTTTTATAAAGCGAAAAATAAATTTTTTTACAACTATTCACTATTAATAGTAACAAAAATTGGAGACTCTTTAGAAGGGGTGGCATATATCTACCATATGTCTAACACATTTATGCAAATGGTTTTAGACTTTTTTTTACATTTATATTGCTGCGTTATGTAAGTTCTGTCCTACTAATCTCTACACTATCCAGAATGATATAGTATGCATACAAGTTGGACATAATTTAAAACAACAATTAATAAGTAGGTATTCATATTATCGCTTGAACTGCAATATGCAACAGCATTTCATTATGATATTCTTTCTGAAAATATTGAAACCTGCCTTTTACCTGCCTGGGTGGACCACTTCTGATAGAATTTAATACAGATATTCTTCTGAAAATATTGAAACCTGCCTTTTTTCCTGCCTGGGTGGACCACTTCGGGGGCCGAGTTTGAGTTTGTGTTTCCACAAAAACTGTTTTTATAACCGTTTTACATTGCTTTTGAAAAGCGAGCACGGAAACTCCCCCCTCCCTCCCCCCCCCCCCAAACTGGTCAAAACAAGTGATTGGACCATAGCGTAGTGGGCATGTCAAAAGCATGCTTATTATTGTTTTACTATATCTTTAACTAATTAATTACATGATTGTTAAAAATAATTAATACAATTATACCTTATATAAGCTTTTTTTAAAGTATCGTTTCTATTTTCCTTGTTTTAAAATTACTTTAATTCTTTTCCCATTTCCTCTATTCATCATACATATTCTTTATGTAGTCAACAAAAAAATAAAAAAAAAAAAAACGGAGTAAAAAATATGAAGAGTCAAATAATCGCGCTCAATCAGTCATCAGAATCTTTTCAAAAATATGTGTTACTTGCTCTGTAATGTTATACATTTCTTTTTTTTTTTTTGTCTCTCTCTCTCTCTCTCTCTCTCTCTCTCTTCTTTCTCGCTTCTATTGCTTTATCCTTTGTTGCGTTCTTACTCTCTTTCTCAAACCTTTCTTTCTCGTTTAACCTCTCTCTTTCTATCTTTTTCCTTTGCTCTCCACCCTCACTTTATTTCTCTCTCTCTCTCTCTCTCTCCCTCTCTCTCTATTTCTTTGATTTCGACTCACTTTGCTCTCCCCTCTCCTTTTTCTTTTTTTTTCTCTCCCCCTCTCCCCCTCTCTCTCTCTCTATGCTATCGTCCCTCTCTTTTCTAACATCTCTTTCTCTCTTTGCTCTGTCTTTTTCATTCTCTTTATTTCCGTTTTACTTTTTTCCCTCTTGCTTCCCTCTTTCTCCTCTCTTTATTTCTCTCCCTCGCAATCTCTATTTCAACTCTATTACACTTGACTTGTGACCTCCTGGGGGCCTGGTCGGGGCTCAGGTAAAGTGATCACCCCTTAACGTGAAAGCATTAAGGTTGACTTCTGGATCTATAAATAGCTTGATTGGCAGTGTTATGGCTGCGGCTAACCACGTGACTGAAATCTGCGTAAAATCTCTAGAATGAACAGACCAGTCTTTTCAGAAACACCCAGAGACCAAGGACTGGGTTTTTTTTTTCAGAGGGTTGGGGGGATAAAGTAAATATTTAGAGTACAGCTACGATCAAAATAGAAACTTGCTTTACACAAAAACTACGTCTCTTGACGCCTTAGTTCAGTCGCAGCATTGACCAACTCTGAAAACAGTTGTCTCTTTCTCTGAACTACTTGTTTAGATGAGTGTCTCCTGAAGGAGTTTCAGTTTATTTAGACCTACTTACTCGGTATTCGTTCCTTACAGTAACACTAATATTGAGCTCACGTTACACAGAATTAGCTTGGGATTTTTTATTACGTAGTTAGTTCTCAAGAATTTCAACATTTATTTTTTTTTCTAAGAAATCGTTCAGAAGAAATAAAATTATATTTCAAAGAAAATAAAGGCTCCTTTATAATGAAGATTTGTATAGGCTACGTAAAGGTATTCACAAAACCTTTTTTTACATTTTGTTTTTATCTTTTGATGATACATCAAACAATGTCAAGGACGCGAAATGGTCGACAAGGAAATGAAAACCACAAAAGAAGGGAGTGTTGAAAGTTTGATTTCGCACTGCTAAACATTGCCCACATATAATCATCCAATAGAACTTCGTGTCCAAGCTTTATTTACACTGCACACCGGATACACCACACAGCTTTTAATTAATGATTTGGTCTTCATGTATGAAGATCTCCAATCTATTTGTAAAAGTTATAGTTGATCAAAACGAACTCTGATAACGTTGTTCTTTTTCTCCCTGTATTTTCTGTGCTGGTTTCTCATTGTATGAACTTCTATGTTGAAACAAATAGATTGGACACGATGAAAAACATGAATCTGTAATCGACCTTTTTTGTTTTGTTTACATATTACATATGTAGAGCTCTGAGCCCCCCCCCTCTCCTTTTTTTTTTGGTAACTTCCAATAAACGAGCCACATTTAACGACACCCCCCTCCCCAACGTAATTTGTAGCCAGTGACTTCTAGTAATTAATCTAGATTAACAATAATAAACTTGAGCAATTAAAAATATTTATATAGTTTTTTTTTTTAGCGCAACTTTCATGTTTATAAAATGATCAGGTGTGTAAAAAAAATTGTCCTTCGCCTAAATAGACATCTCTATACTCTTTTAATGAATGTAAAAACATACATGTGTTTTTCTGTCCTCTTAAAAACGATATATTATTTTATAACAGACTTTAAAAAAACTATTCTGAGATTTCGATGAAAAAAAAAAAAAGTAAAAATAAACGAAAAAAAAACATTGTATGAACTATAAACGGGAAGTTCCAGTGCTCAGACGGAACTCTGTAGATGGCTTGTCTGGAAGCTTAGAAACAATTTATTTCTCGGCATACGTCTCATAAGTCTTCTTGGTCTCATTGACTCGCCTTGCCTCGTCCAATCAAATTAGTGCTTGGTCTGGACACTTACTTAGATTTACTATCGGTGGAAAAAAAAAGGAATGATAAAAATAGATACTAAACCATGACTCATCCTTTACTAAATCTGATTCAGTGTAAGCATGAAAAAAAAACTATTATATCGATAGTAAGAGACTTAGAAGGAAAGACTAGGAGCTGGTTCTAATCCTAACAACGTATTCGTCAATGAACAACTTTAGAAGCATATAAAATACTATTTGAGATCGTCATCTTATCTTATCTTATCTTATAAGATAAAGACGTTACTTCAAAAAGAAGACGATTACGTCTTACGCGTGTTCTTAGGTCAATCTAATTAAGCATGTTAACCAATGATTAAATTCTGCCAAGTCATTGGTTTTCCTGGCTGACTCAGGCAACCCATTCCATGCTCTAATGGCACTAGGGATAAAGAGATTAATATCCTAGTAAATCAAACGAGGAATATGCCTTTATCTTTGTGTCTTTCTGAATATTTTATCATGTCTTGTTTTTGTATTTGAATATTTTTGTTCAGTGTTTTATTTCTAATTTAATTTATTTTATAATTTAATTTCTAATTTCAATAAAAATCCTAAGTATAAACCAACCCAGTTTATTTCGATTTATCTTACCATAATTTGTATTCTTTTTTTTTAATCCATGGATATATGAAGTTTGTGTTCATGTCTGTTAGGGGGTTGCACTCTCTTGCAGAAAACAGGCTTAGAGAGGGAAACATGCAAACAGATTGATTTTATCATCTATAAGAATAAATGAAGAATGGTATTCTAATTGGATATGCTAGAACTACAATGTATAGATAGGTCTCAAACAATAGCGCATGTATTCCGCAGCACAACTATTCAGTCTCTAGATTTGTTTCTATCAACACATTCAGGTGTATTTTGTTTGACATTCAAAATTATATTTCCAAATAAACATTCATCGGACTCACCTGTAAGAAGGACTTCAAACTAAAGAGATGCAGATCTTCAGCCGAGAAAGAGATCAAAGATGAAGATATTTTTGAGCTCTTGTTTATTCCTACCAATAAATCAAGAATTCACCTTGAAAGACATGAAAGTCACTAAGTTGATATCAATAAACAAAAGGATAAAAAGGAAAGAACATGTTGATATTTGATTTTCAATGCTTATAAACAATGAAGAAATTTATATAATTGAATGTTTGCGATAAAAGCCATTTTTATCCAAATATTTATGCTTATAATACACTGTCCATAAACTGTAGTATGTTTCTTGAATGGTAGTGTCTTAAAAGATGTACGTATGCTTATTCTTAAATGATATATATCGTAAGACGGTATGGGACAACCACAATTATTTACAAAACAAACACAAAAATATTTATAAGAAATAAATAGAAAAGTACGCTTCTCTAAAATTAAAATGTACTTCAACAGTATTGTACGTTCAGTTAGGCCTAAATGTACTCAAAAATGTCTTATAGAGAAAATTACAAACAAGAAAAAATAATTAAAAAATAAATTAAAAAAAACTTTATATTAAGCGAAGTTGTATAAATTAGCTTGGATCAGTCATACAATTAAATTTTTAATTGATCTAGACTACCTATAATAAATATGTGCCATTAGAAATATTTGTTTGATTCGTTTATATTTAGTGCAATTTCATGCTCTTAACTTTCTCACTACGCTATGATCTTATCACTTGTCTGGACCAGTTGGAAAGTAGTGAGGCACAAGGAGGCTGGTATCTGTGTCAATGTTACCGTGTGTTCAATGCAATGATTTCAAAAAGTTGAACGACCTGAAACTCAAGGGATCAAGCCTCCTCATGCCAATATTCTAAACACTGTGGCAGCGAAGTGCTCATGGAATTAGAGTTATCTTTTGTTAATTTCAAACTTTAAAGCGGCCACCTTTTTCTCTCTACAAAGTATAAAGGGGAGAAATTCAACTTATACCACCAAATCAAGTACAATTTCTTTCCCTAGTTCAATACCAAACAAAATAATTAACTAATTAGTAATTTTCTTATGATTCTTGTTTTTTCATGTAAAAGAAATAATTGTTCGAAATTTCACTTTGATCCAAGATTGGAGAAATAACAAGTACAAACTTTTTACCAGACAGACAGACAGACAGAGTGAGTTGAAATAATCTTAATTTTTAAAAAAATCACCTAAAAATAGCTACTGTAAAAAAATGTTTCATGTATGTTTGTGAGTGGCCTAGTAGATGGCATGGGTGTAGCCAGGATTTCTTTTCGGGGGGGGGGATTTTTTCTCGCTTCCCCCGCGAATTTTTTTTATATGTATTTATGTGTGTGTGTGTGTGTGAACATAATCTTTATTGCATTCTGACCCTTCATTCTTTCGGAAGACATTTATTGTGCCCTAGAATAGGTTCTTCCATGAGTTAGTAGGAAAATTGTAGATTCCCCGCCATTACTAGCAAGGGGGTCTGGGGGAGCGCTAGGAGCTCCCCCAGCGCTGGGCGAAGCCCCGCCGCCAAGCACTATTTCTGGCATTGAAAGCCAAAAAAATGCATATTCTGCGGTATCTACAGTGCATTTTCCTGCTATTAAAAAGTTTTATTTCAAAAACCTAATGTGCTATTCTTACTGACTTAGACCCTCCCGCGCCGTTCGGAGCATTTGACGTCAAGCTGTTTCCATAAAAATCTGTCACTGGTAATGTCTGAAGCCTCTTCCCACCTGCCATGAGGACCACAATGAATGAGTGGCGTCAAGTTGTACCAAGATATCATTGCAACTCTTCTTATGCGTAATTCATTTTGTCAGAGAACATGTCCCGCAAACCTCATGCGTCGCTCTCTCACAATCTTACTAAAGGGTCGACTCCCAGTTCGGCATAGGATTTCCTTGATTTAAACCCGATCTCTATAACTGACTCCTAAAATCTGTCTTAGCCATCTTTGTTGAGCCACATTCAGTGTTTTTCAATTTCGGCAGATGACTATTCACTGCAGTTTATTAACGGAGCCCTGCCACTGGTAAAAATGTGTAACCTCTCTTGAATACGCTCTTGGAATTAAGTGACTGTAGTTTGCTTTAGATGTTATATCGAAAAGAGAAGTTTTATCGTCAAAATCATCTGTTGGGGGTTATCCACCTCAAAATGCTCTGTATGGGGGATCTTAAACTCAAAACCATCTGGAGGGGTTTTTAACAGACAAGTGATAAAAACGCCATCTGTAGAAGAGGGGTTTAAACTCAAAACCCCCGATTGGATTGGCAACGCTCAAATAATTTTAGTGTGTAATTTGCTTTTTTTTTTATATTAAAGAGGTATTTTTTAGCATCAAATCAATCTGAATGGGGGTTTAAACTCAAAACCCCTTTTGGCAACGCTCATAGCATTTTGAGTGCGTAATTTGCTTTTTTTGTTCAACTGAATATGTATTTTTTAGCCTCAAACTCCCCTGGCGGGGGTTTAAACTACAAACCCCTTTGGCTACGCTTATAGATTTTAGAGTGAGTAATTTGCTTTTATTTATATTGAAGAGGTACTTTTTAGCTTCAAACTCCACTGGAGGGGAGTTTAAACTCAAAACCCCTTTGACTACACTCATAACATTTTGAGTGTATAATTTGCTTTGTTTTTATTATTAAAGAGGTATTTTTTACCTTTAAACCCCGTTGAAGTGGGGTTTTTTAAACTCAAAACTTAGTCAAAACCCATTTAGCTACGCTCATAACATTATGAGTGCGTAATTAGCTTTTTTTTTATATTGAAGAGGGGGTTTATTGTAAATTTTGAAGGGGGGGTGTTAAATCAAAATCTTCCTTAACTGTGCTCTTTGAATTAGGGGATTTTCGTTTGCATTTTTTTTTGTTTTGTTTTATAGAAGAGGGGGAGTTAACTGCAAAAACCCTAAGTAGGGGGTTTAAAACTCAAAACCCCTGGTAGGGGATTTTAAACTCAAAACCCCTTTGGTTATGCTTGGGCAAGTGATGGTTTAGTATTAAAATCTCACCTAAAATAAACAAAATCAAAGCAAAAAATCATTCACTAAATTCTGATCCCCCCCAAGGGGGGGGGATTTCATTTCGGGGGGGGGGGTGAACCCCCAACCCCCCCCCCGGCTACGCCCATGGGTGATAGGTCTAAATGTTTTTCTTGTATATTTTTTTATAGAATATTTTAAAAGTCTTTGGTGGGTTCAATGATTAGCTTCTATCTAGTCTATGCCTTTGTTGGGTTCAATGATTAGCCACTATTTAGTGTATGCTTTTAAATGTACATCTCGTTTGAAATGTTTGAGATTACTGACAGCTCTGTGCCCTACATGTGGATATTATCTTGTTAGTCGAGAAATCACACAATTTGTATACGAATTCTTTACTTAAGTTAATAATACTAGTCGGCCTTAGGCCACTGCAACTTATGCGACCGCAGTGGGTCCCACACTTTCATAGGACCCGCGTTAATTCTAGGTGTATAAATTATAAAGTAAACCATTTTATAACTTATAACAGATTTTTTCCGCGGCCTCCTGATTTACCAGGAGCTCCTGAAAATCTTCTGAAATTAAAAAATATACGAAAAAGTCTTGGAAATCTCCGGGAATTATTAAAATCTTTTTAAAACTCATACGAATCTCCTGAAATATATAGCCAAAAATTGTCATTTTGGGGTGTCATTCAATAAGGAAAACGCCAATCCTACGCACGATAAAAAAAAACGGTATTATCTCGTAATTGTGGAATCTGATGAAAGAAGCTTCTTGTGCCTAAAAGTAATGAAGAATTACTTGAGGTCAAAAATTCTCAAAGATAGATTGAAACATTTGATAATTCTTGCTATTGAGCGTGATCTATGTAGGAAACAGAATTCTTATGATATACTGTATGACTTCGCTACACGTGTAGTAATTCTGTGTGAAGTAAAGAATGATTAAATGCAAAGACGAATATATTTTCTAATACAAACTCTTAATTTTAACTTATTATCCGTATCCCTACCCAAACTGGGCGCCGCGAAATCCGTTTCGCATTGGGCCCCACAATGGATAAGTCCGGCCCTACTATTTAGTGACGGGTGAATACAGGGTAGATTATTTGCTCTCTTTTCATGACTTCTTGGTCACAATTGTTATTCCAGGCCCTGCTAGTTAGGGACGGGTGAATACTACTTCTTCTCCCCCCCCCCTACTTTTTTTTGGCCTCTAAAATTACGTGGGGTAACTCTAGTCCGTCCGACTTGCAGAAAAAAAAGAGTGATTTTTCCATTACTTGGTGTCCAAACTCTTGAGCAGCCATAAAGAGAATTATATATAAAATATACTTTAAATATACTATTTATTTATATATACATTTTTAGATTATGTCCACCCCCTAAGTACATTGGACGATTTGGAGGGGTGGGGTCGGTTTTATCAATCCCGGCCCCCCCCCCATTACCCTAAATCTTTGAGTGGGGGCGCGGTCCAATTTTTTTTTTTTACAAATCACAGTTTGTTAACAGAATTAGTTACATATCTATATCTTAGCTTATCTTATATAATATAGACGTTACTTCAAAAAATAAGATGCTTACGTCCTACGCGTCATCGAGTTCAACTAGTGCACACCTTGGCAAATAGATGGCCTATCATGGCATACAAGTCATCACTTGATCGAGTTCAACTAGTGCACACCTTGGCAAATAGATGGCCTATCATGGCATACAGGTCATCACTTGATCGAGTTCAACTAGTGCACACCTTGGCAAATAGATGGCCTATCATGGCATACAGGTTATCACTTTGTTACAAATGAACAGTGATAGGTAGAGGTCAACGTATGACCCCGGCGAGATGACACAGCAGCTAGTGTTCCCTGGAATCTACATGTACAAACAAAGACAGGATGTGACGTGTCCACACGTGTTGTTCCAGGGGACGAACAGATCTAAGTAGGGGGACAGTTACTAATGAACAGTGACAGATAAAGGTCACTACGTCTGACCCCGACTTGATGACACTGCAGCCGATGTTTTCTGGAATCTACGTGTATAAATAAAGACAGGATGTGACGTTTCCTGACATGTTATTCCAGAGGATACTAGGAGTGTTTGTGCAACTTTGGAGAAGCGATTAGGGACTCTATATAAGCCAGAAAGTTAATGTGAAAGTCAGTCGTATGGAGTCGTGAGTGAGCCGTTACAGTCGATACAGACTATGTAAGACGTGTGCGGCTCTGTGGAAGAGAAATGTGTACGACTCGGTGCAAGTTAACTAGGGTAGAGTTAACTGGAGTGGACTACTGTCGTTAAAGTCTATACAGCGAACTACAGTGGACTTGAGCCGTTACAGTCGATACAGTCGATGTAAGACGTGTGCGGCTCTGATTCGGTAGACTTGAGTACGACTTGGTTCAGCTTTGGGAGACCTGGAGCGACACTGGGAAGTGTGTCGTTGGTCTGTTCTGTGGAATACGGCTCGAGGAAAGTTGAGAAGAGATGAATTGCAACGAAGTGAAGAGATGAATTGCAACGAAGTATAGCTAACTGTAAACTGACAGATATTGTACAGTCTTCTACGCTACATGTTACAGTAACGAATTGTTAGAGTTAATAGTCATTAAAGTTATATGAAACTGAAAGTTTAGTCGTCAAGTTCTTTGCAGTGTTTTTATTTGTGTGCCTACTAGTACATCTAGCCAGAAGATTCAGAAATACGTAACAATTTGATCGAGTTCAACTATGGCCACCATGGCATACAAGTCATCGTTTGATCGAGTCCACCAATGGCCCTAGTTCAGAACAGTCTTGTCCTACTGGGTCCCTACCAGTCTATACTCTTCTCTAGAGTACATTGGAGACGAAGTGAGTGTCACAAGAAGAGTAAAATATACACGAAAGACTTCATTATCTTCTCCTTTGATGGAAAGACAGTTATATATAAGAATGGACAGTCTTCCAGTGATGTTTGCTTTCGAGTCTCCCCCTCCTTTCAACCTTTAATTTGTTGACAAGTTTCTGAAAATTGAGCATTTGATTTATTATTATTTATTTTTTTTAAAGAAGTTTTTTTTTAGAACTTCACATCTTGAGAACAATGGCGTCGTTCTAATTTTTTAAATCATTAGTGAAAGTCACTTCAAATCTTGAAGTTATCCAAAAAACAATATAAATGAAGAGAAGGGTTTACTCGGGTTCTTTTGGACAAACTGTTTATGAATTTAACTTAAAATAACCACAGTTTAGGATTGATTAACACCAAAAATTGATACATAAATTAAAGATGTTCTAATAATCTTGTTTTGCAAATGTGTTCACTCTATGTTAGACATAAGTGTCCCTTCACAATGTCAAGATTAATCCGAAGTGCTAAGAAGGGTTTCACTTTCAGCTACTTCTTTGACTCCGTGCTATCTAGTTGAACGGGTGTGCAAACAATAAACACGTTTGATACTTCCGGATTTAGATGAGAAAGAAAGATATGGGGTTGAAACGACGTGAGGTTTTAAGGAAAAGATTCTGAAGAGTGAGACTGGGATGTGGTTTTTTGAAGAGAGTAGCACTGAAAAAAGAGATTAAAAGATTTATGGATCGAAGTAGTGCATGGTAGCTGTTAGAACTGAAGTACCATGAATGAAGACAGCAATGTGTCATCCAGTGATATAAATCACTACCTGACATCTTGGTACTTATTTTCACTCCTCTGTCAGCGTGAGTACTCACTTTTACCTTCGCTATCGTAACGCTATCTCCAGAGGAGTAGAGTTTTGTTTGGGTGTAAATGGAGCGATGTGTAAATAGATTTCTCAAACAATTGTTTGTTGCTCGTGCGTCACGTGATCAAGTTGTTTTTCTGTTCAGTTCGTCTATAAATTGTTTAGAACCGAAATAGTGTTGCCACTGAAGGATCGCTTATCCTTAATTGTGATTTAGTTCAATGGTTAACGAAGGGAGACAAATTGTCTTACTGGGCTCAACATATCGAAGGTAATGAAAATTCAAGTGTATAGTCTGAATCTTTTGTCAGTTTACAAAGATTAATATAATTTAGGTCATATCAATTTATTATCCACCAAGAGATGACGACGGTAATCGGAGATCATGATGGCAATCGGACCCCACGATTAGACTCCGACCATTGTCAAAGAATGTAAGCTAAGACTGTAAGGTCATAACACAAGATCCAGAGGTCTCATAAACACCAAAAGGACATAACACAAGATCCAGAGGGCTCGCAAGGAATGTAAGGTCATAACACAAGATCCAGAGGTCTCGCAAACACTGTAAGGTCATAACACAAGATCCAGAGGTCTCGCAAACACTGTAAGGTCATAACACAAGATCCAGAGGGCTCGCAAGGAATGTAAGGTCATAACACAAGATCAAGAGGTCTCGCAAACACTGTAAGGTCAAGGTCATAACACAAGATCCAGAGGTCTCGCAAACACTGTAAGGTCATAAACACAAGATCCAGAGGGCTCGCAAACACTATAAGGTCATAACACCAAAATCTAGAGGGCTCGCAAACACTGTTAGGTCATAACAGAAGGTCATGAGAGCTCGCAAACACTGGACAGTAGTATACAGTTTTAAATACAAGAAGAAGAGACAGACAATAGGAGCGATGGTAAGACAACAGCATGGAATGGACAGGCCTGGCATTGAAAGAGACAGACAATAGAAGCGATGGTAAGACAACAGCATGGAATGGACAGGCCTGGCATTGAAAGAGACAGACAATAGAAGCGATGGTAAGACAACAGCATGGAATGGACAGGCCTGGCATTGAAAGAAACTCGAATCTTGGCTAAAAGACCGATAAGAATGGAGAGAGAGGTTCAACAGATCATGTGTGGTGCCTCACGGTCCAAAACAAAAGGTTACATGTGAAGCTGAAGGAAGGTGTTCTAAATAGAGACTGCGGCAATGAAATTTAAATTTAACAAACTCACGTTAATTAACCAGCGACAATAATGGGTTGTGAAATGTTTGAATTAGTTGTCAATTAGTAATGGATTAGAGGTGGTTTAGTAATTGGGTACTGTCATTTCCAAGAAAAAGAAAACAACAACCCTATTTCATTTTAGAACATTGGTGTGGGCAGATCTCAGAATATCTTGCTTAGTGACAGATTCATTCTACTGAATGTCTACTAGAGAGAGAGAGAGAGAGAGAGAGAGAGAGAGAGAGAGAGGGAAGACAGTCCTCGTGATGAAACTCTCATGTCGTGTAGAATTAAACGCGACAACTCCGACACGTTTTACGGACAAACAAAATATCCTATACTCTTAAGCGAGCAATTCTTGTATGTATGTATGTATGTATGTATATATATTTATATATATATATATAAATTTTATTTCAAAAACGGCTCTAACGATTTTCTTTAAAATTTCAAGGTATGTGCATAATAGTGAGAAAAAAATTCTCAACTCATTGGCCACATTGGGAAAACTCGAGGTCGACCGTTATATCGGTTTGAAAATGCCTCATTATCGAAAAATTAATTTTGGCTAGAATGTTTTATGAATGAAAATTTTCCATGACGTAAACGGGAAAAACGCTGCTTACGTCACTAGGCTTATCGCAGTACACTAAAATATTTCTTTGCAAACAAGAACAGGTTTAAAGAATCAATAGACCTAATTAAACATTTGCGCACCATCTTACTGTAGATTGATTTATTATAGAACTATAAAAGCAAAGTAATGAAATTAAATGTGCCAATGTATGATTAGTTATTGTGTTTTAAGTGCTTAATAAATTGTTTACTCTTTAATTGCGTAGAGTGTTGTAGATACCTTTTACATTGTTGTTTATTTTGCTGGTGACCTCCAGCTGTCTCGTTCTGAGGCCGCATGCAACCATGTGCTCTCTTCTATGTCAGCTAAGGCATGTTGGCGCCTAAACTGGTCTGTTAAGCGTTACGGTGTTACGTCGACCACTTTTTAGCTCACCAAAAAAGACTGCCTTTGGCATACGTTCGTCTGAGATTCGTCTCCCATACAGGATACTGCTCTGTCCAGCGTAACTGTCAGACTTAAAGAATTCCCTCAATACAAAGGCCGCGGATACACATTTGAGACCAAAAGAAAATCTGCTGCCGAGGACAGACGCAGACGCTAAAAGAAAATCTTAATCGACCACAGCGGACAATGGTTATGCTTGCCCTGGATGTGGCAAAATATGTAGGTCACAGCTGCAATCCTCATTAATTTTCGGACACGAAGACAAGCCTTATTATTATTATTATTTTGCTGGTAAATTATTACCATGTGTTCATGCTTCGGTGTCTACTGTCCTGTACCAAAACAAAGGAAATGGTCATAACACAGCTTCTCTGCGCCTTACTTGCTCACACTAAACATGATATCCATCTAGCGGTCAACGAGTTTGCGTACGCTGCAGCCTCTTTTGATTTAATTATAAAGCTCGGTAAAAAGCTTGGAGTTAGGGCGTGTTGACGGAAGGCCCAGGAGAGATCTGAATTGAGGGATCTGTAAAAGCAAGCCATATCCCTCCACGGGCTGTAGCACCACTGGGATGGATGGATGGATGACAAAAGCCGGTATGAACTTCTTATAGTCCGACAGTCAGGCTGGGCAGGGTACGTATCCCGTATGGGGGACGAACATATTTTTCGGCGTAACAGAGGTGCCCCACGGAAACGTTTCTTTAGAAAACTAATGCAATGATTTGAGTCTATTAAGAAAAAATTTGCCATTTTACTTTGTCACAAAGTGCCTGTTTTACCTTATAACGTAGAGATTTGCGTCACTTGATGTTTCGTACTAAAGCCATAATGAATATATACTAATTCCATAATTAAATGTCTGAACGTAACCATCTGAGAAGTAACACTGCAAAGACTTTCTTCCAAGCCAATAATAGTAGGCCTACAACAGTTTTACGCAAACTATAAGACGGGTGTGAGATGTGGTTTGTCTAGACTGTAGGAGGACTAAGAGACTTTATATTTAATCGCCATGTACAATTACATTTAGAACTAACAGAACACTATAGCAACTCTTCAGATTAGTAGTCTTTATCTGATCGTTCATTTTCGTAATTACAACAATAGCCCAATAGTTTTACGCGAAAGAAGCAATGTAAAACGTTAAGACGTGAGCTGTGGTTTTCTATAGGCCTACTGTTGGAGGGACTTTCTATTCTAATCGCCATGTACAATTACATTGAGAACTGAATGAACGAAAAAGCAACTCTTCGGATCGATAGTCATTACCCGATCGTTCATTTTCGTAATTACAACAATATTCCCAAAATAACTTCGCGTATATATCCTTCCTTAACAAATTATTCATCCGAGCGAAGCTCGGTCACCTGATATTGTTTAATTTAAGACATAATAATCAGATTCATATAGTGTTCTTTCTCCCAATGATAGATCCAAATGCAAAAGGAATTATTTGAATGCATCTATTTATTAATATATCTAAGACTTCACTGTTACAATTTAGTTTCAATATTAATAGAATAAGATTACGTCCTGATTTTTGGGCGTTTGCGCTTCTGACTGTGGTAACAATGATCCCGAGTTCGAATCCTACCCATTTAAAACGTAAACGTTCAGTTCTGATTGTACCGTCACGTATCTTCACCTAATACAAACACGTTCTCTCTCGATTGTGCAAGGTGACTCGTAATCCAACACAACTTCATTCCATCATCTATGGGAAGCCGATACAATAACTTCCGGTCACGTGATCACTGTTGAGACACAATCCCGACTCAATGCTTATACTATCACTGTTTGACCTGGGGCACACATTTTCTTTAAATATCTTAACGTTAACGACACTTTAAATCGACGACCATTTAAAAAAACGCGTCCAAACAAAACAGCTTCTGGTAGACCTTTAGGACACATTATACATTCCAAGCGTATATAGTTCGTCCATCGTGGTTTGATGATGACCACTTTGTCATCCAGGGGGCTGAGGGCTTTGCACTGGAGTTTTGTGCCTCCTCGTGTGGCTGGTGAGACCTATGTTGGCCCGGAATGTTTGGCTGCACACTGGGCAGGTTATTCCAGCTGTCATTGGCCTTGCTTTTCTTCTGTGACGCTTTTCTTTTGCTAGCGCTGATCTCTCGTCCTCAGCAATTTGTGCGCCAGTTTTCACAGCGCGACGCCATGATGCTCTGTCATGTGCTTCTATCTCCCAGGTGGCTGGGTCAATGCTGAACACTTTCAGAGAAGCTTTGAGGGTGTCCCTGAGGCGTTTTCTTTGTCCACCTTGTGAGCGCTTTTAACTAGCCAAGCAAAACAGCTTCTGGTAGACCTTTAGGACACATTGTCCAAATAAAACAGCTTCTGGTAGACCTTTAGGACACATTGTCCAAATAAAACAACTTCTGGTAGACCTTTAGGACACATTGTCCAAATAAAACAGCTTCTGGTAGACCTTTAGGACACATTGTCCAAATAAAACAACTTCTGGTAGACCTTTAGGACACATTGTCCAAATAAAACAGCTTCTGGTAGACCTTTAGGACACATTGTCCAAATAAAACAGCTTCTGGTAGACCTTTAGAACACATTGTCCAAATAAAACAGCTTCTTGTAGATCGCTAGGGCACATTTTTAAATCGTAACAAATTCTGATAGATCTTTAGGGCACATTGTCAAAACCAAATAGCTTCTAGTACATTTGTAGGTCACATTATCTTTAAATATTAAATAAACTCCATCTTAATTTTACCCTATCTCTAGCACGTGCTTCGCTCTAGCAGAATTGAAATATTGAAGCATTTCTCGAGTGAGTTCTTTTCACATTTTTAATTGCTTGGTTATGGTGTAGACAGGTGCCTCCTTTCCCGCTCTGGGGGGCTGAAGAAATCGTGCAACGAGATGGCATGCATGATTAGCTCCCTTCTTTGTTGAACGGTGTCAGAAAAACTATGCCTCAGAGAGGAGGCAGTACAGACATTTTGAAAAGTAGATCAGGTAAAAAATATTCTCCAGGTGTTTTAAATTTACCGAGTAACTGAGAACTTCAATACAATTTTGTTTTACCTTTAATTGTATCATTTAAAAAAAACGTTATATATATATATATATATATATATATATATATATATATATATATATATATATATATATATATATATATATATATATATATATATATATACACACATTTTTCTCTTGTCCTATTGAAGTGAAAGAGTTAAAAAAATATTCTAATTCTTTACTTTCCAATGTTTATTACTCATATGCCCTCTTTTGAACCCACAATAAAGGCCTATATGAATAATTTGTAACGACCCTAAAATTTGCTATATGACATTAAACCGAGTTCAAGAAATGAGATTAAAAACAAGATTACAAAGAGAGTTTGTGTTACACAAACTCAGAGGCGGCCCCCGTCGAAGTCGGATCCCTGTCGGATCTGCATATTCGCAAATAATATTCAAGAGGTGATTTAATTTTGATGTAAAATGTTTTACACGTTTCGGATGTTCCTTCAGAGTTGAAGATAATTACTTCCTAGTCCAAACCTCCCGCAGGACGACGGTGGATGGGAGCGGGCAGGGTTTGAACCCTGGGCCATCCATAAATCTGAACGACAGTCCAGCGCACAAACCGCACGACCAGGCAGCCATCCGATGGTCAAAAGTAATAATGTTTCAAAGATTCATTTGCCGTAAATTTAAATTTAAATTTAATAAAAAAATAGTAGATTAGTTTTAGTATATTAAAACATTACAATATTGATCAAAACGTTTGGAAATGAAAATCTACACTTTTTTTTTACACTTTAAGTTTAGAAATTGAAATTCTACATCTTAATCTAGTCTATTTTAGTCTAAACTAGATCTAGAAATTCTAGATCTAGACTCTAAAATAATTTTAATTAGAATATAAATCCAGATCTAGATATACTGTAATAAAACTCTAGATCTAGTTTAAAAAATCTAGATTAGATCTAAATCAAGATATCATTCCTTTTTTAAACGCGAGTCACATAACGAGGCTTAATAAACATTACTATACCGAGTTCTTTTTTCATTTCATTTGAAGAATTAATTCCATATAACGTCAGAGGGAAAAAAAACACTACGTCACACGGCCTAGCTAGACTAAAAATCGCCTTCATCTATAAGAGCCATTTATCGAGTGTTCATAGACTTTGGTGCACCGAGTGCGTTCTTTAAGCATTTCAATTAAAGAATTCATTCCATATGACGTCAAAGGAAAAAAAACACTACGTCACACGGCCTAGCTAGAATAAAAATCGCCTTCATCATTACGAGCCTTTTATCGAGTGTTCATAGACATTGGTGCACCGAGTGCGTTCTTTTAGCATTTCATTTAAAGAATTCATTCCATATGACGTCAAAGGAAAAAAAAAAACACTACGTCACAAGGCCTAGCTAGACTAAAAATCACCTTTATCAACACGAGCCATTTCTCGAGTGTTCATAGACATTGGTGCACCGAGTGCGTTCTTTTAGCATTTCATTTAAAGAATTCATTCCATGTGACGTCAAAGGAAAAAAAACACTACGTCACATGGCTTAGTTAGACTAAAATATGTTTTCATTAATACAAGCAATTTTTTCGAGGGTTAATAGACATTGGTGCACCGA
Organism: Biomphalaria glabrata; assembly: GCF_947242115.1. Classification (NCBI taxonomy): domain Eukaryota; kingdom Metazoa; phylum Mollusca; class Gastropoda; family Planorbidae; genus Biomphalaria; species Biomphalaria glabrata. The sequence continues at coordinate 23,901,650 of NC_074718.1, read as the reverse complement.
GTGCGTTCTTTTAACATTACATTTAAAGAGTCCATTCATATGACGTCAAAGAAAAAAAATTCCATTACCTCACAATAGGCTAGTACCGGTACCATAAAAAAAAATGTCTTTATTTACACGAGATATTTAACGAGGGTTCATAGACATTGGTGCACTGAGTTCTAATAGATATTATTTAAAAAGGATCAAAGCCACATTGTTTTTGCGTTTTGTCTGTCAGTCGGTCTGTCCGTTATCTTGATATAAAAAAAACAACTAAAAGTTATTAAAAATTGATTAACCTTTATTTTACGTTTCAAAACATCGCAATAATTTTTAGGTATGAACACAATTGAAAAGTTTATATAATAGATTGTTCCGGATGTTTGTATAAATAGTAAAAGAAAAAGAGAATTTCAGATAAATGTAATACCGTTAATTAAATTTTTTGGATGGTCTCGTATAAAAATTAGATGTACTACAGCCACGTGGAGAGATTTTCATACCTTACTTTGGTGTTTGAATTGTTTTCCTTAAAAATCGGAACATAATATTAACGATAATTAGATTTTTTAATGTTTTAGGTAGAAAGTTAAATGTACTGTAAGAGAGTAGTGAGTTAAAATATTTTTCATAAAAATCCGTAAAAACATTATTTCGTAAATGAGAAGATTATTTGTTTATTAATTAGAAGAGGGAGTTCAAACAATTATTTGGCGTTAGTAGATTTTTAAATAAATTCGGAAATTTCTGGCGACGATTTGTAAGAAACAAAATCCGGAACTTTCTTTATCGATTACAAAACTTCTATGTTATGTTTTACAAGAAAATTAAATGTCTAAAAAGTAATTTTCAGTAATCAATTCTAGTAAATTACTTTTTTTAAAAGCCTTATGCGATTTCAAACAATCATTAGGCATAATTCATGTTTTATAAAACAATATCCGGAACATTTTTACACTTAATGAAATATAAGTCAGTATAGAGATTATGATTTAGCATTAATATGCTATTTACATAAAAAACGGAACAACATATTATTGATAATGTGTTTTTGCAACGTTTAAGCATGGAAATTGAATGTAATATAAGTTAGAAGAGCAAACAAACATTTTTTGGCGTTGATTAGTTTTGCACAAAAAAATCCGGAACAATCAATTTTAGATACTTAAAACTATTGAGATGTTATGGGAGGAACATTAAAGGGTAAATCAGATTTTCAATAGCTTTTAGAGTTCTAGTTTTTTAAATCTAATTGTGACGGACAGACCGACCAACAGACAAAACGCACAAAAATAAGCTTCTTTTATTCGGATGGGGGCACTAAACAAAAAATAAATAAAATCTGATTTTTAAAAAAAAGTTTAAGGAATTGGTTTAGCACCTGATCATTTTGCGACGTTACGCTACTGCACGAAAATCGCTGCATAAAAAGTCCATTTTAAAAAATGTGCGTGATATTTACATACAAAGTGCATTATTAGCCTTTATAAACAAACAGAAATGTTTTCTTTTAATTTTAGCAGCTAGTTGACCAGAAAAAACGTCTTTAACTATTATTTGTATTTGTTGTAAACATTTCCTGAACATTTTAAAAATATATTTGACTTAGTGATACTGAAAATACACAAAAATTGTCCATCTTTGTTAGCATATTGTAACATTGCCTCCCTTACATTTACGTAATTGTTTTAGAATTGGTGTATTTTTATGAAAAAATCGCTTGCATAATTAATTTTATAAATTAAACGGTTTGCTTTTAGAAAACCAAAAGTAGCCGTTGCACCTAAACTTTTCAAGCCGGATTTAATGATGAAATAATATTTTTCATATCTCTTCTAGTTTTCGAGATCTGAGTGTGACAGACGGACACACGGACAGAAGGACATTTTGCACAAACCTAATAGCGGCTTTTTCCCCTTACGGGGGCCGCTAAAAAAAAGGTGTAACCTAATTGTATTTTAAGACTTCGTGCATTGTAGATTTTCACGATAAATAATATCCTATATGTTTGCATTTTTATTTTTTTAAAGCTTGTTATTAAATCAACTATGTATGTCTGTCTGTCTGGTAAAAAGTTTGTACACGTTATTTCTCCCACACCCATTCTCGGATCAAGTTGAAACTTTGCACAATTATTTATTGGCAATACTGACAATGGAAATTAATTCTTCAGTCTTCAGAGATATGACTAAATATTTAGGGATTTTGTCCCCTAAGATAACTGTACACGTTATTTTCTCCCATTCTCATTCTTGGATTAAGTTCAAACTTTAAACAATTATTTATTGTACCTAACAAAGTTGGAATCAATAAAAAAAAACAACAACATTTAGTCAATTAATTATTATGTTTGACATTGAAGAAATAAAATAAAGTCTCTTTATTGAGAGATATTGTTGTAAATGCATAGTTCTTCCCCTTAGATAAACTTTCTGTTTTTTTTTTAAGTATTGTTTATTATGTTTCTTCTTTTACTATCTGGTTTACATTCTTTAAGAGAATGTCATATGGAGAACTGTGAAGGTGGTATTAGGAAATTCCAAGAAAAAGTTGAGAAATTAAAACTGAAGGCTGGGATTTGAAAATAACTAAACAAACATTCTTTAGGCCTCCAAGGTGAAAGATCATTGTTACCACCTAAATAATAAAACTTTGTGAGGCCAGTGAAAAAAACTTCAACATATTCTTTTTCTCTCTTTTCTTTCTTTTCTACTTTGTAGATAGAAAAGTCTGAAACTGTAAGGCATGTTCAACTTTTTTTGTTTTACAAATGCATTTAAAAAGATATCAAGGTAATATTCACCCAGATATTTCTTTTTCTAATCCCAACCCTTTCTCATCTGGTCGAGATGCATTTGATTTTCGAGAAAGCTAAAAGCGTGAAATTGCGCTAATCAAAAACAATTGGTAAAAATATTGGTAATGGCACAGATTTATTATTGTTAATCTAGATCAGATCTATTGCAAATTTAATTATTTGACCGATCCAAATTAATTGATAAAACTACGATTAATTTAAGCTTTGCTTTTCTTATAAATATTTTTACAATGTTTCTTGTTTAAATATTTAGTTGATCAACAAGTTCAATGTTCTGAACACTGGATAAACCAACAAAGTGATTTAGAGTTATCCGCCAAAGATCAGAATTTTCTAAATTAAATTGAACTTCAAAGACGATATTATATATTTGTTAAATCAAGAATGTAATTCTGAATACATAAATGATAGTCACAAAGAGAATATGGTAATCGTAAGGATAACTACAGAATCGTTATGAACAATGTTGTGTGATCATAATAATAATAATAATAAAAATAAGGCTTATCTTCGAGTCCAAACATTAATGAGGAATGCAATATTTTCGTGGCTTCGCCATCCCAGCTGTGACCTACATATTTTGCCACATCCAGGCCAAGCATAAGCATTGTGTGATAATCAAGATTCAAACTGTATGGTGATCAAGCTTACGGCTGCATTCTTATCAAGATATGAAAGTAATGATAATAAAAACAAAAGTATATTATGAAAATCGTTACGTAAACTAATAGCCTTGTTTGTTTTCTTTTGTATCTATAAATATATTCAAATTGATCCTCCATACTTGACTAAACTGAGTTGTGTAGGCTGTACAAAACCCTCGTAAAATGTATAGCGAAACGTACATGCTTATAGTATGCTTACTGCGCTGTACTCCAATCTCTTTTGTACACCAGTGGGGGAAAGGAGTGTCTGGGGGGGGGGGGGGTTCCAAGCTGCCTTTAGGCGACAAACACAACACTCGACATACACAACACTGCTCGAGACGAGATTTGAACTCGAGCCCCATTGATAGGCGGCCATTACCACTCACACATACATGCCATCAACGTGTTCTCTTTGAACTACTCCTAATGTCTTGCTCAAAATTTCTCTCCTTCTTATCTTATCTTATATAATACAGACGTTACTTCAAAAAAGAAGATGATTACGTCCCACGCGTCATGCATTTAGTCATACATATTAACCAATGACTTAAATTCTGCCAAGTCACTGGTTTTCCTGGCTAGCTCAGGCAACCCATTCCATGCTCTAATAGCACTAGGGAAGAAGGAGTATTTGTACTAATTTGTCCTAGCATATGGGACGAGGAATGTGCCTTTATCTTTGTGTCTTTCAGAGTATTTTATTAAATTTTGTTTTTGTATTTGAATATTATGGTTCAGTGTTTTATGTATAATTGCTACTTTACCTTTGAGTCTTCTGTCCTGAAGGCTTTCTAAATTTAGTGATTTTACTAAAGGTGTTACTCTAGTCAAATGTGAATATTCGTTTGTTATGAATCTCACTGCTCTATTTTGTGTCTGTTCTAGTTTCTTAATGTTTTCTTGAGTTGAGGGGTTCCAAACAGAGGATGCATATTCTATAATTGGCCTAACCAAGTTAAACCAAGGTTAAATTACATTTTAGTTTTATGTTCTTATTTGATTTGTAGAAATGTCTTTTAATAAACCCTAATGTTTTGTTTGATTTTTTGATAGCTTCATCAATATGTGGATTCCATGACAGTTTTTCATTTATTATAACACATAGGTATTTTGCATTTTTAGTCTGTGTTACTGGTTTACCATGAATAAGATAAGTGGAATTAATTTGTTTTAGTTAATAACTGACATTTTCCTGGGTGGAAAGACATGCTCCAATTTGATTCCCATTTTTGTAATTCATCTAATTCTCTTTGTAAAATTTATTTATCTTGTTTTGTTTTAAGTGTTCTATATATTATGCAATCGTTTGCAAATAATCTGACTTTTGTTCCTGAAGTAATGCAATTCGGTATATCATTTATGTAAATTAAAAATAGTAGTGGACCTAAGACTGTTCCTTGATGTACACCTGAGTTTACTGTTATTGGTGTTGATTTAGAGCCATTTATTATTACAGTTTGTTCTCTCCCTATCAGATAATGTTTAATCCACTGATGCAATGGACAATCAATGCCAAAATATTTTAATTTTTTAAGCAAACTATGGTGGTGAACTTTGTCAAAAGCCTTGGGAAAATCTTGTAAGATAGCATCTATTTGCTCACTATCATCTAAAATCTAAACCTATTTGAAAAATCATCAATTACTCCTATTTTGTTTCACATGATCTATATTTCCTAAAGCCGAGTAAGGACATTATGTTTGTCTAAGTGGTTTATGATGTTGCTACATATTATGTGTTCTAGGATTTTACATGTGATGCTGGTAAGTGATACTGGTCTGTAGTTTCCTGGGTGAGATTTTTCTCCTTTTTTAAAGAGGAGGTGACATTAACTTCTTTCCAGTTCCTTGGTACTCTGCCCTGGTTGAGAGATGCATAAAAAAGTATTTTTAACACTGGTGCTAGCTCATTGCTTAGTTCTTTGAGTAATCTAGCTGGAATACCATCAGGTTCAGACGCTTTATTCGGTTTGATGTTTGCTAATAGTTTTTGGATTTCCTTTTCTTGTACTACTATATCTCCTATGTTGTCTAGTTGGTTCAAATTCAGTAATATGTCTTTGTCTCCTGGGGCTGAGAATGCTGATACTAAGTATTTGTTTAGGATGTTTGCATTAGTTTCATTATCATTATGTGTTAAGTTGTCTTCTCCTTTTAATGGCGCTATGTCTGTTGTTTCCATTTTCTTAGACTTAATGTAGGACCATAGGTTTTTGTTGTTATCTTTAGATATTACATTGTTTATGTATTCACTCTGCAGCTGTCTGCTTACTTTTTGGGTTAGGTGTATAAATTATTTATAATTTTTATATACTTTTTATAAACTCTTTCTGCCTTAGTTTCTTTAAATTTTCTATATAACTTCTTTAATCTACTATTTATTCTGTATGAAGTATACTTACTTGGTATATGATTTTCTATAATGTTTTTAAGATAGTTTTTAATGAAATTCCAGAGGTCATCGACTGGTTGGTTAATGTCTTTTTCTGATAAGAATGTTTGTTGAAAGTTTAATGCAGCTTCGTGTTGTTGTGTTAGGTTGCATTTATTCCCCATTTATTTCCCCAGTCCCATTCCCAAATTCACTAGAAATTTCATGTCTTCTTTTGTTTTCAGCTCTAGATCTGTTACTTGCAGAACAGAAAACAAACAACTCCTTACTGCTTGACACACAAACAACAAAATAGAGATATAAATAAACATACACAGAGGAAATCCTTTTGGGTGAGAGAAGTGGGCACGAAAGTGTTATAGCAATTAGAATATGAAAAGCATTAAGCAGAATGATCAATGTTCTCACTTGGTTTTGAACAGAGACCCCTTGTGAGCGCACACAAAGAAATAATAAAGCTAATTCCTTCGCTGCAGGACGAGGAGAAGGGGAAATGGTGGAGGTGCCGCGAGAACAATGAAAGACACGTGTGCATTGGTTGTCTGTGTTTCAGCGGGGAGGGGGCGTCTTTCTGTGTATGCTGTCCGTCTGTAACGATTAAACAGCAAAAAAAAATTAGAATAAATTAGAAAATTAAAAATGCTATTTTATGATAATATAATGATGCAAGTTTCTTATGACCGATTATTAGGGCCTGATTTACCTATAGGCAACACGAGCTCTAGTTATCGCCCTTCAGAAATATATGGCAATGACATATAATATCTTAACTTAGCAAAGGCCCCAAAAGGGCATTATATCTCAAAAAGCCTGAGTCCTTTTCAAGTCTATAATACGAGAAACGATCAATTGATATTTTTTGTAACAAACCTTTCACTTGACATGACTACAGCTCATTCTGTCCAGCCTCTCTTGGTCTTAAATTTGTGTTTTAAAACATTTGAATTACTACTAGGATTCAAACCCACGCAAAAAAAAGTTGACGCAAACATCTAGATCTAAAACTCTAAATTCTAAATCTAGATCTAGATTTCTGAGAACGAAAATCCCGGCTATCAGTTTTTTTTTATTAGAACTGGGGGATCTGAATGTAAATTTAATAATTCATTTTGACAGCAGTTATGTCTGCGCGAAGACATAGTTATAATAATAAATAGTTGTACAATTAGTATTAGTATAGTAATAGTCTAGTAGTGTAATAGAAATAATAAATAGTAGACTTAGAACTAAAACAAATGTGTAGATCAAAATAAAAAAAAAGCAACAACATTTGAATGTGAATTTTACAAAATAAATTAATTAATAGAAAAAAAATGTTTTAAAATGATTCATTAATGAGTTGTAACTGCCTTGTACCGGAGCTTATGGTGCGCACTAGCGCACTAATCAACGCTAGACAAAAGCACACTTGTTGATAGAGAGACTTTGACATCCGCCTGAAGAAATATCCGTCCCTCGTGCTGCATGAGAACTGGCATATAGACCTGGAACCACACTGTCGCTGGAAGACGTAGCGTTGGTCTAGCACGCCAGGTAGATGTTTCACAGACAGGACTGATAGGACTAGACTCCGTGTGTGAAAACTTGAAATCACCGTTAGAGATTTCGTCATTCCAATAACATTAAGACTAAGATTAATTAATCCTTATTAAAAAGTAAACGCGATTACAAGGACTTCTTTCTCAATTTAAAGACACAACGTTCGACAAAGGACAGACGCAAAGCACAATATTTTCCTGTTAACCCTCGTTGATTTGCCTCAACAAGGATTTATTATGCGAGTGTCTCGTGTGTGACCTTAGTTGCCCAGTTGTTGTTGTTGTTTGTTTGTTTTTTAGTTCATTCGTGACCCCAGATATTTTATAAATAAATATGTATCTCCAGTGTGTCAGAGTTTGTGTCATAAAGACTTGCACACCCTGAAGTCTTTCATTCCAAATACTGTTTTTAATGGAATAACGGTTTACATATTGAACTTCTAAACAATTTAACGGTTCGCTTTCAGAAAACAACAAGTAGTCGTTTCATCAGATATTTGCAAACTCCATAATATTGTAAAATTATATTTTCAACAGCGCTTCTGATTTTTAGCGGCCCCCGAAAGGGGAAAAGACGCTATTAGTTTTGTGTGGAATGTCTGTTCGTCCGTCTGTCCGTCCGTCCCGTTTAGATCTCGCAAACTAGAAAAGATAGTGAAAATCCGACAGCATAAGAGAAAAATCTATTAAGTATACATATAAGTTGGACATAATTTAAAACAACAATTAATAAGTAATTTTTCATATTATCGTGTGAACTTTTGGACATCCAGAACATCTTGTTCTTGAGGAATAAGAGATTTACAAAACAATTAGAGCAATTATATGTTCATTATAAGACATCAGTTAGGCCAGTTCACATCTAACTTCACATTCACTTTCACCTATCCTTTGGTCTGTGGACCGCTGGGGCACCACACAAGATCCATTCTGAAAATATTAAAACCTGCCTTTTTTACCTGCCTAGGTGGACTACTTAGGAGCCGATTTTGAGTTTTGTGAAACGCGCCTTCGTGCGGACCAGTTTGAAAGAAGAAACATTCGCATTTCAGTTCACTTTTTACATATTGATTTTTGTTAGTCAATCATAGATCTAGACATTAACTCCAGTCTTTTTATTGAACGAAAGAAAGTTACGCACCAAAAAAATGTTAATGGTGCTTAAGCGAAATAAAAATTATTTTTTTTTACTTTTGATATGTAAATGTCAGCTTTCAAATACATAATTAGTAAAAATTGCGAATAAAAAAATCATCATCATCATATTTAAAATAGCTTATTTGTCCTAGGCTGAAGTTCAGAAAGAATATGTTACATTTTGCATCTTATTGTTCACGACAAGAGGGAGAATTGGTGATTTATGAGTGGTCAGGACCAGGCATTTTAGATTATATCAAATTAAAACCAGTTTATTGTATACGCACAGACCAGACAAATTGAATAGCTGCTTAAAAAAAGCATTTCATGGTCCTGCGCGATTGTTTCTTTCAGTGATCAAGTCATTCCTCATGACTTACCTGTGGCTCACCTGCCAGAAAGTCATTCCTCATGACTTACCTGTGGCTCACCTGCCAGAAAGTCATTCCTCATGACTTACCTGTGGCTCACCTGCCAGAAAGTCATTCCTCATGACTTACCTGTGGCTCACCTGCCAGAAAGTCATTCCTCATGACTTACCTGTGGCTCACCTGCCAGAAAGTCATTCCTCATGACTTACCTGTGGCTCACCTGCCAGGTGATTACAGTCATTGTCAAGTTACGAAAAGTTGATTATCAATTAAAATTTTTAAAAAATTGCATTAATAAAATGGGAAATATATTTTAGTTGCAAGTACAGAAGGTACTTCATTGTGCTGTTCACACTACACCTTAAGTGAACTTAATTCGTTATAACATAATGAAAACTTATTTACTAAACAAGGTTGCTTTCCTTGCTATTGAAGCAAGTTCACCCCTGTTAGGCTGTAGCCAAAGTCAAGAGTTCTCTTTTGTTTTTTTTTTCCTTATGCATGATAATTTTAGCCTTAAGAACAAGGTACTACACATAGCTTTGAATGTTTTATAGCATGAGTAATACAAAAAAAGTTGTATGTATTTTTTAAATCGGGCACTTTTTTTTTTTTTTAATTTCCAGGCTCAAGAAATCAGAGATCTTGACAAATATAGTACGCTTAGCCCAAGATACGTATGATGACCTGAAGACTACGCCCCCACTATATGACGAAAGTAGGTAGTTGCAGTGCTACTTTTCTACGGGTGTGGCTTATCGTCACTGAGTGTCTCGAAAACCTTTTTGTCATAGGACTTAAGTCTCTAGGCATGTAGGCACGACTGGATATAGGCTTAATCAGGGCAATATGAGGCATGGTTCAGATGGTATATGAGGCATGGCTCAGATGGTATATGAGGCATGGTTCAGATGTTATATAAGGGTTCAGATGGTATATGAGGCATGGTTCAGATATTATATGAGGCATGGTTCAGATATTATATGAGGCATGGTTCAGATGTTATATGAGGGTTCAGATATTATATGAGGCATGGTTCAGATATTATATGAGGCATGGTTCAGATGGTATATGAGGATTCAGATATTATATGAGGCATGGTTCAGATGGTATATGAGGGTTCAGATATTATATGAGGCATGGTTCAGATGGTATATGAGGGTTCAGATATTATATGAGGCATGGTTCAGATAGTATATGAGGGTTCAGATATTATATGAGGCATGGTTCAGATGGTATATAAGGGTTCAGATATTATATGAGGCATGGTTCAGATGGTATATGAGGGTTCAGATATTATATGAGGCATGGTTCAGATATTATATGAGGCATGGTTCAGGTGGTATATAAGGGTTCAGATATTATATGAGGCATGGTTCAGATATTATATGAGGCATGGTTCAGATGGTATATGAGTGTTCAGATATTATATGAGGCATGGTTCAGAAGGTATATGAGGCATGGTTCAGATGTTATATGAGGCATGGTTCAGATGGTACATGAGGCATGGCTCAGATGTTATATGAGGCATGGTTCAGATGTTATATGAGGCATGGTTCAGATGGTATATGAGGCATGGCTCAGATGTTATATGAGGCATGGTTCAGGTGAAATATGAGGCATGGTTAAGATATTATATGAGGCATGGTTCAGATATTATATGAGGCATGGTTCAGATATTATATGAGGCATGGTTCAGATGGTATATGAGGCATGGTTCAGATGTTATATGAGGCATGGTTCAGATGGTATATGAGGCATGGCTCAGATGTTATATGAGGCATGGTTCAGATGTTATATGAGGCATGGTTCAGATGGTATATGAGGCATGGCTCAGATGTTATATGAGGCATGGTTCAGGTGGTATATGAGGCATGGTTAAGATATTATATGAGGCATGGTTCAGATATTATATGAGGCATGGTTCAGATATTATATGAGGCATGGTTCAGATGGTATATGAGGCATGGTTAAGATATTATATGAGGCATGGTTCAGATATTATATGAGGCATGGTTCAGATATTATATGAGGCATGGTTCAGATGGTATATGAGGGTTCAGATGGTATATGAGGGTTCAGATATTATATGAGGCATGGTTCAGATGGTATATGAGGGTTCAGATGGTATATGAGGGTTCAGATATTATATGAGGCATGGTTCAGATGGTATATGAGGGTTCAGATGGTATATGAGGCATGGTTCAGATGGTATATGAGGCATGGTTCAGATGGTATATGAGGGTTCAGATGGTATGTGAGGCATGGTTCAGATGGTATATGAGGCATGGTTCAGATGGTATATGAGGGTTCAGATGGTATATGAGGCATGGTTCAGATGGTATATGAGGCATGGTTCAGATGGTATATGAGGGTTCAGATGGTATGTGAGGCATGGTTAAGATGGTTTATGAGGCATGGTTCAGATGGTATATGAGGCATGGTTCAGATGGTATATGAGGCATGGTTCAGATGGTATATGAGGCATGGTTCAGATGGTATATGAGGCATGGTTCAGATGGTATATGAGGATTCAGATGGTATATGAGAGTTCAGATGGTATATGAGGCATGGTTTAGATGGTATATGAGGGTTCAGATGGTATATGAGGCATGGTTCAGATGGTATATGAGGCATGGTTCAGATGGTATATGAGGCATGGTTCAGATGGTATATGAGGGTTCAGATGGTATATGAGGCATGGTTTAGATGGTATATGAGGGTTCAGATGGTATATGAGGCATGGTTCAGATGGTATATGAGGGTTCAGATGGTATATGAAGGTTCAGATGGTATATGAGGCATGGTTCAGATGTTATATGAGGCATGGTTCAGATATTATATGAGGCATGGTTCAGATATTATATGAGGCATGGTTCAGGTGTTATATGAGGCATGGTTCAGATGGTATATGAGGCATGGTTCAGATGTTATATGAGGCATGGTTCAGATGGTATATGAGGCATGGCTCAGATGTTATATGAGGCATGGTTCAGGTGGAATATGAGGCATGGTTAAGATATTATATGAGGCATGGTTCAGATATTATATGAGGCATGGTTCAGATATTATATGAGGCATGGTTCAGAAGTATATGAGGGTTCAGATTTTATATGAGGGATCAGATATTATATGAGGCATGGTTCAGATGGTATATGAGGGTTCAGATGGTATATGAGGGTTCAGATGGTATATGAGGGTTCAGATGGTATATGAGGCATGGTTCAGGTGGTATATGAGGCATGGTTCAGATGGTATATGAGGGTTCAGATATTATATGAGGCATGGTTCAGATGGTATATGAGGGTTCAGATATTATATGAGTCATGGTTCAGATGGTATATGAGGCATGGTTCAGATGGTATATGAGGGTTCAGATGGTATATGAGGCATGGTTTAGATGGTATATGAGGGTTCAGATGGTATATGAGGCATGGTTCAGATGGTATATGAGGCATGGTTCAGATGGTATATGAGGGTTCAAATGGTATATGAGGCATGGTTCAGATGGTATATGAGGCATGGCTCAGATGTTATATGAGGCATGGCTCAGATGGTATATGAGGCATGGTTCAGATGGTATATGAGGCATGGTTCAGATGTTATATGAGGCATGGTTCAGGTGTTATATGAGGCATGGTTCAGATGGTATATGAAGCATGGTTCAGATGTTATATGAGGCATGGTTCAGATGGTATATTAGGCATGGCTCAGATGTTATATGAGGCATGGTTCAGATATTATATGAGGCATGGTTCAGGTGGTATATAAGGCATGGCTCAGATGTTATATGAGGCATGGCTCAGATGTTATATGAGGCATGGTTCAGATGGTATATGAGGCATGGTTCAGATGTTATATGAGGCATGGTTCAGGTGTTATATGAGGCATGGTTCAGATGGTATATGAAGCATGGTTCAGATGTTATATGAGGCATGGTTCAGATGGTATATTAGGCATGGCTCAGATGTTATATGAGGCATGGTTCAGATATTATATGAGGCATGGTTCAGGTAGTATATGAGGCATGGCTCAGATGTTATATGAGGCATGGCTCAGATGGTATATGAGGCATGGTTCAGATGGTATATGAGGCATGGCTCAGATGTTATATGAGGCATGGTTCAGATGTTATATGAGGCATGGTTCAGATGGTATATGAGGCATGGCTCAGATGTTATATGAGGCATGGTTCAGATGGTATATGAGGCATGGCTCAGATGTTATATGAGGCATGGTTCAGATATTATATGAGGCATGGTTCAGGTGGTATATGAGGCATGGTTCAGATGTTATATAAGGCATGGTTGAGATATTATATGAGGCATGGTTCATGTGGTATATGAGGCATGGTTCAGATAGTATATGAGGCATGGTTCAGATATTATATGAGGGATGGTTCAGATATTATATGAGGCATGGTTCAGATATTATATGAGGCATGGTTCAGGTGGTATATGAGGCATGGTTCAGATGTTATATGAGGCATGGTTCAGATATTATATGAGGCATGGTTCAGGTGGTATATGAGGCATGGTTCAGATAGTATATGAGGCATGGTTCAGATATTATATGAGGCATGGTTTAGATATTATATGAGGCATGGTTCAGATATTATATGAGGCATGGTTCAGATGTTATATGAGGCATGGTTCAGATATTATATGAGGCATGGTTCAGATGGTATATGAGGCATGGCTCAGATGTTATATGAGGCATGGTTCAGATGTTATATGAGGCATGGTTCAGATGTTATATGAGGGTTCAGATGGTATATGAGGCATGGTTCAGATATTATATGAGGCATGGTTCAGATGTTATATGAGGCATGGTTCAGATGTTACATGAGGCATGGTTCAGATGGTATATGAGGGTTCAGATGGTATATGAGGCATGGTTCAGATATTATATGAGGCATGGTTCAGATGTTATATAAGGCATGGTTCAGATGTAATATGAGGCATGGTTCAGATGTTATATGAGAGATGGTTCAGATGGTATATGAGGCTAGGTTCAGATGTTATATGAGGCATGGTTCAGATGGTATATGAGGCATGGCTCAGATGTTATATGAGGCATGGCTCAGATGGTCTATGAGGCATGGTTCAGATGGTATATGAGGCATGATTCAGATGTTATATGAGGCATGGTTCAGGTGTTATATGAGGCATGGTTCAGATGGTATATGAAGCATGGTTCAGATGTTATATGAGGCATGGTTCAGATGGTATCTGAGGCATGGCTCAGATGTTATATGAGGCATGGTTCAGATATTATATGAGGCATGGTTCAGGTGGTATATGAGGCATGGCTCAGATGTTATATGAGGCATGGCTCAGATGGTATATGAGGCATGGTTCAGATGGTATATGAGGCATGGTTCAGATGTTATATGAGGCATGGTTCAGGTGTTATATGAGGCATGGTTCAGATGGTATATGAAGCATGGTTTAGATGTTATATGAGGCATGGTTCAGATGGTATATGAGGCATGGCTCAGATGTTATATGAGGCATGGTTCAGATATTATATGAGGCATGGTTCAGGTGGTATATGAGGCATGGTTAAGATGTTATATAAGGCATGGTTGAGATATTATATGAGGCATGGTTCATGTGGTATATGAGGCATGGTTCAGATAGTATATGAGGCATGGTTCAGATATTATATGAGGCATGGTTCAGATATTATATGAGGCATGGTTCAGATATTATATGAGGCATGGTTCAGGTGGTATATGATGCATGGTTCAGATGTTATATGAGGCATGGTTCAGATATTATATGAGGCATGGTTCAGGTGGTATATGAGGCATGGTTCAGATAGTATATGAGGCATGGTTCAGATATTATATGAGGCATGGTTCAGATATTATATGAGGCATGGTTCAGATGTTATATGAGGCATGGTTCAGATATTATATGAGGCATGGTTCAGATGTTATATGAGGCATGGTTCAGGTGGTATATGAGGCATGGTTCAGATAGTATATGAGGCATGGTTCAGATATTATATGAGGCATGGTTCAGATATTATATGAGGCATGGTTCAGATGTTATATGAGGCATGGTTCAGATATTATATGAGGCATGGTTCAGATGTTATATGAGGCATGGCTCTGATGTTATATGAGGCATGGTTCAGATATTATATGAGGCATGGTTCACATATTATATGAGGCATGGTTCAGATATTATATGAGGCATGGTTCAGGTGGTATATGAGGCATGGTTCAGATAGTATATGAGGCATGGTTCAGATATTATATGAGGCATGGTTCAGATATTATATGAGGCATGGTTCAGATGTTATATGAGGCATGGTTCAGATATTATATGAGGCATGGTTCAGATGTTATATGAGGCATGGCTCTGATGTTATATGAGGCATGGTTCAGATATTATATGAGGCATGGTTCACATATTATATGAGGCATGGTTCAGATATTATATGAGGCATGGTTCAGATGTTATATGAGGCATGGTTCAGATGGTATATGAGGCATGGTTCAGATGTTATATGAGGCATGGTTCAGGTGTTATATGAGGCATGGTCCAGATGGTATATGAGGCATGGTTCAGATGTTATTTGAGGCATGGTTCAGATGGTATATGAGGCATGGCTCAGATGTTATATGAGGCATGGTTCAGGTGGTATATGAGGCATGGTTAAGATATTATATGAGGCATGGTTCAGATATTATATGAGGCATGGTTCAGATATTATATGAGGCATGGTTCAGATGGTATATGAGGGTTCAGATGGTATATGAGGGTTCAGATATTATATGAGGCATGGTTCAGATGGTATATGAGGGTTCAGATGGTATATGAGGGTTCAGATATTATATGAGGCATGGTTCAGATGGTATATGAGGGTTCAGATGGTATATGAGGCATGGTTCAGATAGTATATGAGGCATGGTTCAGATGGTATATGAGGGTTCAGATGGTATGTGAGGCATGGTTCAGATGGTATATGAGGCATGGTTCAGATGGTATATGAGGCATGGTTCAGATGGTATATGAGGCATGGTTCAGATGGTATATGAGGCATGGTTCAGATGGTATATGAGGCATGGTTCAGATGGTATATGAGGGTTCAGATGGTATATGAGGCATGGTTTAGATGGTATATGAGGGTTCAGATGGTATATGAGGCATGGTTCAGATGGTATATGAGGCATGGTTCAGATGGTATATGAGGCATGGTTCAGATGGTATATGAGGGTTCAGATGGTATATGAGGCATGGTTTAGATGGTATATGAGGGTTCAGATGGTATATGAGGCATGGTTCAGATGGTATATGAGGGTTCAGATGGTATATGGGGGTTCAGATGGTATATGAGGCATGGTTCAGATGGTATATGAGGGTTCAGATGGTATATGAGGCATGGTTCAGATATTATATGAGGCATGGTTCAGATATTATATGAGGCATGGTTCAGATATTATATGAGGCATGGTTCAGATGGTATATGAGGGTTCAGATGGTATATGAGGGTTCAGATATTATATGAGGCATGGTTCAGATGGTATATGAGGCATGGTTCAGATATTATATGAAGCTTGGTTCAGATATTATATGAGGCATGGCTCAGATGTTGTATGAGGCATGGTTCAGATATTATATGAGGCATGGTTCAGATATTATATGAGGCATGGTTCAGATATTATATGAGGCATGGTTCAGATATTATATGAGGCATGGTTCAGATGGTATATGAGGGTTCAGATGGTATATGAGGGTTCAGATATTATATGAGGCATGGTTCAGATATGATATGAGGCATGGTTCAGATGTTATATGAGGCATGGCTCAGATGTTATATGAGGCATGGTTCAGATATTATATGAAGCATGGTTCAGATATTATATGAGGCATGGTTCAGATATTAAATGAGGCATGGTTCAGATATTATTTTAGGCATGGTTCAGATATTATATGAGGCATGGTTCAGATGGTATATGAGGCATGGTTCAGATATTATACTATGTCAATGGCAAAAATAATCTGTAAATACATACTGAGTTAAACTGATATGCAATCAAAAGATAGATAGATATTAAAATAATACTTTATTAAAAATTAGTATTATTCATAACAAACTCGGACAATGTCTGGGCCCCCCAAGAAGTGGGACGGTAAACTATACACACATATCCTGAACTGCATAGAGGCAGTTTTAAAAAAAATCGAAGCATTTTATGATTTGATGTGCACTGTTTATGCGAGAGCTCTTTGAATTATTAATAGCCATAGCAAACTCAGACAAGAAAGCTTATGTATTTGATAGTTAAATCATGTAGTTTTTATTAGATGATAGTTTGTTTTATTAAGCCGATAACTATGTATACTTGGTCTACACTTTACAAATCAAAACTAAACAAAAATTATTGTGACAACTTCCTATAGTTTTTCGAAAAAAACAAATTGTCTATTGTGTCTAAATATGACCAGATTATCCAGCTACGATTCAAGTAGTGATGTATGTGTCAAGTATAGATGCAGTCAATGAAGCAAGCATGGTAAGTAGTGGTGTCTAGATATCTCTGTCAAGGAAGCATGGTAAGTAGTGTTGTCTAGATATCTCTGTCAAGGAAGCATGGTAAGTAGTGGTGTCAAGATATCTCTGTCAAGGAAGCATGGTAAGTAGTGTTGTCTAGATATCTCTGTCAAGGAAGCATGGTAAGTAGTGTTGTCTAGATATCTCTGTCAAGGAAGCATGGTAAGTAGTGTTGTCTAGATATCTCTGTCAAGGAAGCACGTTAAGTATGAACGCACGTATGATCACATGATTACATATGCACATTTTTTGTCCAGATGCGTTCACGGTTTCTCTTCAATGCCCTTTGCCCTAATAATTCATCATGAAGCTGGCACAATTAATTGTAAGAATTATTACAAGACAATTATACAGGGCTAAAAATAAGAAATGACATTTCAAGTTTCAAGTTGCTCTAGGATGTCATCACTTCTTTAGAACGACTACACAGACTGAAACAACTCATGGCGTAAGAGTAAATGGTTTAAGTTCGAGGGAGAAATAATCCTTGATCTGTATCTCGATGAATGTGATTATCTTATCTTATCTTATATAATACAGGTTACTTCAAAAAAGAAGATGATTACGTCCTACGCGTCATGCATTCAGTCATGCATATGTCTACTGTTTCTCTTTTGTGCAATGAGCAAGTGTCCCATAGCGACAGACAAAGACAAAAAGACAGCGTAGACACATGACTACCTATTGTCGCAACAATAGAATAGTTTAAAGTGCAACAATTGTTTCCAAACAGTTTGAGCACAACTATGTAGAATGTTGCACAAACCTTTAACAATGTTATTGTTGACTTTGCTTTATTTTCAATCTGGTTACTAGGACTTCACAATGGGGATACTGCTCCATCTGAAATGGTTGGATCCCAGAATACACCACCCTAAAGCCATCCTCTATTTTAAAGAGTCCGGACTTGACTACTTAGATTTCGACACGGAAAACATAAAGAAAGTTTGGCTGCCGGACATATTTTTTCCAGACGAGAAAAAAGGATCTTTTCATGACATCATGACCCGGAACCAGATGATGAGGCTCTATAAAGATGGTTATATCCTTTACATATCAAGGTAATGGGTCATTAAAACTTTGTTAGAGATTTTCATCTCTTCAGGAAAACCTATAAATAGATCTGGTCTACCCGGTGTACAGATCCAAAGAAGTTTTGTTCTCTGGCGGATCCAGGGGGGGGGGGGCGGTAGGGGCGATCGCCCCCCTCCCCACTTTAGTATAGAATTCACACAATTTGTATACGAATTTATTACTTATGTTACTAATTATTTAAATTTTAACCTATTTTTTGATTATTTCGCCCCCCCCCCTCAAGTATGTTGGCCGATTTGGTGGGGTCGGGAGGGGGCGATGGTATCAATCCCGTCCCCCCCCCATACACTCTATCACATTTTTCAAAGCTCTTCTTTTTTTGTTTTGTTTTTATGACCTTGACATTGTTTAGTTTATCGTGGAAATCTCCCAAACAGATACTCAATAGGCAGTCGATGGCCATTGTTTGTACTTAGTGCTTGATTTCTGTAAAGCTTTCAAGCTGTTTCAGAAATAAATGAACTAGAGAATAGTTCTCAACTTAGAAAAATTACAATACATTTTGCCAATGTGACAATGTCCAATTATATTAGTTTCTATTTTATTGATTAGTCTCCAACATGCAGTTCTACTTTTCCAACCCATTAATAGACACTATCTGTCCTGCCCCGCACAACTTATGTACACAACATTCTTTTGACAACTGAGATCTCAAAGATCAGAATATATTCAACACTGGCCCTTTTCTACAATAATAATTCACGCAATTTTACTAAAACTAAATCTTAAGCATAGGCAAATTAGGCTGTCGTACCGCCTAGGGCCTCCATTTGGTTGGGGCCTGGACAGGAATATCAGAAAAATTTTAGAAAAATAATAATTGCGTAAAATGGATTAGATCCCAAACAAACAAAGTAGAGATCTATGACTATGTTTACTAGACTAACTCTGTCTCTACTATGACTCTATGTTTACTAGTCTAACCCTGTCTCTACTATGACTCTATATTTACTAGTCTAACTGTCTCCACTATGACTCTATGTTTACTAGTCTAACTCTGTCTCTACTATGACTCTATGTTTACTAGTCTAACTCTGTCTCTACTATGACTCTATATTTACTAATCTAACTCTGTCTCTACTATGACTCTATATTTACTAATCTAACTCTGTCTCTACTATGTCTCTATGTTTACTAGTGTAACTCTGTCTCTACTATGACTCTATGTTTACTAGTCTAACTCTGTCTCTACAATGACTATGTTTACTAGTCGAACTCTGTCTCTACTATGGCTCTATATTTACTAGCCTAACTGTCTCCACTATGACTCTATATTTACTAGTCTAACTCTGTCTCTACTATGACTCTATGTTTACTAGTCTAACTCTGTCTCTACTATGACTCTATGTTTACTAGTCTAACTCTGTCTCTACTATGACTCTATATTTACTAGTCTAACTCTGTCTCTACTATGACTCTATATTTACTAGTCTAACTCTGTCTCTACTATGACTCTATATTTACTAGTCTAACTCTGTCTCTACTATGACTCTATGTTTACTAGTCTAACTCTGTCTCTACTATGACTCTATGTTTACTAGTCTAACTCTGTCTCTACTATGACTCTATATTTACTAGTCTAACTCTGTCTCTACTATGACTCTATGTTTACTAGTCTAACTCTGTCTCTACTATGACTCTATATTTACTAGTCTAACTCTGTCTCTACTATGACTCTATATTTACTAGTCTAACTATGTCTCTACTATGACTCTATATTTACTAGTCTAACTCTGTCTCTACTATGACTCTATATTTACTAGTCTAACTCTGTCTCTACTATGACTCTATGTTTACTAGTCTAACTCTGTCTCTACTATGACTCTATATTTACTAGTCTAACTCTGTCTCTACTATGACTCTATATTTACTAGTCTAACTCTGTCTCTACTATGACTCTATGTTTACTAGTCTAACTCTGTCTCTACTATGACTCTATGTTTACTAGTCTAACTCTGTCTCTACTATGACT
Organism: Biomphalaria glabrata; assembly: GCF_947242115.1. Classification (NCBI taxonomy): domain Eukaryota; kingdom Metazoa; phylum Mollusca; class Gastropoda; family Planorbidae; genus Biomphalaria; species Biomphalaria glabrata. The sequence goes on along the minus strand of NC_074718.1, from coordinate 23,881,131 downwards.
CTATATTTACTAGTCTAACTCTGTCTCTACTATGACTCTATGTTTACTAGTCTAACTCTGTCTCTACTATGACTCTATGTTTACTAGTCTAACTCTGTCTCCACTATGACTCTATATTTACTAGTCTAACTCTGTCTCTACTATGACTCTATATTTACTAGTCTAACTCTGTCTCCACTATGACTCTATGTTTACTAGTCTAACTCTGTCTCCACTATGACTCTATATTTACTAGTCTAACTCTGTCTCTACTATGACTCTATGTTTACTAGTCTAACTCTGTCTCCACTATGAATCTATATTTACTAGTCTAACTCTGTCTCCACTATGACTCTATATTTACTAGTCTAACTCTGTCTCCACTATGACTCTATGTTTACTAGTCTAACTCTGTCTCCACTATGACTCTATATTTACTAGTCTAACTCTGTCTCCACTATGACTCTATATTTACTAGTCTAACTCTGTCTCTACTATGACTCTATGTTTACTAGTCTAACTCTGTCTCCACTATGACTCTATATTTACTAGTCTAACTCTGTCTCCACTATGACTCTATGTTTACTAGTCTAACTCTGTCTCTACTATGACTCTATGTTTACTAGTCTAACTCTGTCTCCACTATGACTCTATATTTACTAGTCTAACTCTGTCTCCACTATGACTCTCTATTTACTAGTCTAACTCTGTCTCCACTATGACTCTCTATTTACTAGTCTAACTCTGTCTCCACTATGACTCTATATTTACTAGTCTAACTCTGTCTCTACTATGACTCTATGTTTACTAGTCTAACTCTGTCTCTACTATGACTCTATATTTACTAGTCTAACTCTGTCTCCACTATGACTCTATGTTTACTAAGCAAGCTGCTCCAGTTTCACAGACTAAAACATTCCCACACCTCTGTAGTGCAATACTTTGTGAAAGTACTGCTGTCGTGTGTCTGTTCGTCTGGAATTAGAATCTGTATTGGGTTTTGTCTTATATAGACAAATCGAAAACTATTCTTTACTCGTTGTCATGAACGAATTGAAAATCAACATATTTTCTCCGAGGCTCGAATCTTATAGGAATATGTTTTGGGAAACGACTCCAGGCGTTGAACGTGACGACAGCTGGATACTTCAAGAACCGCATTTAATTACTTAGATGTCGCTCTTGTATTGAATTTGAAATGTCTTCCTGCAGTTTTTTTCTAAAGCCAGAAGAGCCTAGGAAAATGTCCATATTTATGAATACATGCCAACAACATATTTTTATCATCTATCGATTTCAATCAAATAAAGATCTATAGGCTAATGTATGTTTTTCTATAATGCACTGGAAATGGCTTTCTTTTCTATCTAAGATACTCTTGTAACGTGATTTAAAACTTAGCCAAACCTTTTTGACTTCAAAATTTTATAAGTCACTCATATACAGCAGATATTTCAGAAAAAAAAATGTCAGTATCATTTTTATAAACTTGGAGAATGTATTTTTATTCTATACGCAGACTAACCTTGACCTTAAGTTGTACAATGGACCTATTAAACTATCCTTTCGACAAACAGAAATGTCACGTTGCCCTTATGAGCTGTAAGTATCTTAATATTTGAGGATAGTAAAATGAATATCCTGATTTTTAATGATTTAAAAAAAAAAAGAAATTGTTTTATTTTCTTCATTTCATTACATCATCGTGCTAGCGATATCACACTTAACAATGACTCTTCTAAATATTTCTATAGTTGCTTATTCTGATACCGACATCGAGTTTAAGTGGATCAACACCTCAGAGGCTCAGAGCATGCAAATGTTCGGGAACTCTGAACCCATTGTCTGGAACGACGCTGTTATACTGCCTCAATTTGAAGTCAAGAAGATTTTTCCAGGCAGTTGTGAAAGACGATACCATCAGAAAAGTGGTGAGTGTTCAGTCAGCAGTGTGGTGAGTGGTCAGTCAACAGTGTGGTGAGTGGTCAGTCAGCAGTGTGGTGAGTGGTCAGTCAGCAGTGTGGTGAGTGGTTAGTCAGCAGTGTGGTGAGTGGTCAGTCAGCAGCAAGAAATAACATTTCTTTAGAATGATGTACGATTAGTTCAACTGTGAAGTCATACTTTAGAAATTGTAAAACTGTGCTTCCTAACAGTAACCAGTGTTGATAATAAAATATAAAACATTGTTTTGTTAATGTGAATATAAATGTTCTCATTCTACGTCATTTCGATAGTGTTTGTGCGATTTTTAAATAAATCCCCTATGCTACCAAATTGTTAAGCTTTATCCATGTTCCTAGTTTCTCTTAACCTTGCATCTTCTTATAATTAAACAATTTGACACTCTGCCCCACTCATCTGTATTTTGTTTCTCCAGGTAATCACAGCTGTATCCAGGCAGGTATTCACCTGACCAGAAACGTGGGCTTCTACATCGTGCAAATGTACATCCCTAGCATGCTGATCGTCATGCTGTCCTGGATCTCCTTTTGGCTCAACTCGAACTCTGTGCCAGGCAGAGTCTCGCTTGGCCTTTTGACAGTGCTTACCATGACGACCCAAAGTTCCAGTGAGTATGGCACCTGCTTCCTGTGTGTGTGTAATGGTTGTTGAGGGGGGAGCTAAGATAAATGGGACAAGAACAAAGCTGCCTTTTTTTCTGTAATGTTAGCATATTTGTAAAAAATATTCTAGATCTTCGGGAATGGTATCAGTGTAAACTCTTTCCTGAGAACATGAACTATGGTATATAGTGCTGAACTAGACCTGTTAAATTCTAGAGGACTTAAAAAAGAGTATTTACTTTATTTGCCTGATCATCTATTAGCTTCTTCTTAATAATTTACATTCCGAAAACTTCAAACAAAGTGATCAATTTTAACAGGAGCTTTTTATCCTATCTTATAAACTACAGACGTTACTTCAAAAAAAGAAGCTTATTACGTCCTACGTGTGCCCCTGGGTCAATCTAGGCATGCATGTTAATCAATGACTTCAATTCTGCAAGTCATTCGTTTTCCTTGCTGACTCATGCTCTAATAGCTCTGATGGAAAACGGGGCGTTTGTACAAATTTTTTTTAGAGTATGGAACAAGGAAATCGCCTTTATCTTTGTGTCTTTCTGAGTATTTTATTGACAATTATCTACAGGTTTTGTAAATTTATATTGCGAATTATTCTGTCAGTAACAGAATAAACCTAAACCTATTTGGAAGTTGCTCATGTATTAATATCACTAGGACATTTCAATCAGCGTTTGGTATAGAGCAGCATAGTTTCATTCATCAAGAAGTTTCATTCATCAAGAAGTTTCATTCATCAAGAAGTTTCATTCATCAAAAGTTTCATTCATCAAAAGTTTCATTTATCAAGAAGTTTCATTCATCAAGAAGTTTCATTCATCAAAAGTTTCATTGATCAAAAGTTTCATTCATCAAAAGTTTCATTCATCAAGAAGTTTCATTCATCAAGAAGTTTCATTCATCAAGAAGTTTCATTCATCAAAAGTTTCATTCATCAAGAAGTTTCCTTCATCAAGAAGTTTCATTCATCAAAAGTTTCATTCATCAAGAAGTTTCATTCATCAAAAGCTTCATTCATCAAGAAGTTTCATTCATCAAAAGTTTCCTTAATAACATGAAGTATTAAAAAAAAATGAATTATGAATAACGCTAAAAAAAAACTCAAAAATTTCTTTGGAAAGCATTATTAATCAATATAAGAGCAAACTCTAAAATCTAATTTACATCTGATTGACTAAATTACTAAGCATTATGATAATGAAAATGCATTTAAGAAGTGAAAGAGAATTCTTCGTAATTGTCCTAAGAGTGGAGTCAGACTGTTGGAGTTCTAGGCCCATGCTCCCCACCCTAAGCCCCTCTGAGCTGCTATTCTGTCTGTCCAAGCAGATCTCATTTCTTGCATCGCAATTACCCATGGCGCGAATCTCAAGAAGCTCTAGAGGCGATGGGAAACTTCCCCATAATCCTTCTGTGTATCACATCAGTCGCACCTCTTTAAGAAAGGTGTGCGGATATTGGCATGTAACCCTATCACATTTCTCAATAATCCTTCTGTGTATCACATCAGTCGCACCTCTTTAAGAAAGGTGTGCGGATATTGGCATGTAACCCTATCACATTTCTCAATAATCCTTCTGTGTATCACATCAGTCGCACCTCTTTAAGAAAGGTGTGCGGATATTGGCATGTAACCCTATCACATTTCTCAATAATCCTTCTGTGTATCACATCAGTCGCACCTCTTTAAGAAAGGTGTGCGGATATTGGCATGTAACCCTATCACATATTCCGTTCTCCATCATAAAACTATTTTAAAAACAAAATTCAAATCATGCTGTATGTAAACCAAAACTCATAGGCAGCCCCATGCTTAGCCTTTCGAAGACAAAAATGAGCCGTTGAACCTAAATTTAGCACGACGGTCTTTGCTTTTTTCATCTTTCTTTTGACTAGAGAGAGAAATTTGGCTTGACTTGAACTAACGTGACAGAATTAGCAAACCTTTCTTTCTTCCTAAACACTAGCAATCCGCTTCAAATTCCAATGCACACTGGATGAGACTACATCCACCAGATGTTGCCAATATTTGCAATCTTGCTGTTACTTTCTATTTAAAACAATAGCAATCTAGTGCAACGCTTATGTATGATCAATGATTGCCTAAGTACTGTCCATGACCAGGTGTCAATGATCAATGATTGCCTAAATACTGTCCATGACCAGGTGTTAATGATCAATGATTGCCTAAATACTGTCCATTACCAGGTGTCAATGCCGCACTTCCAAGAGTGTCCTACACCAAGGCCATAGATGTCTGGATGTCTACGTGCCTGGTCTTTGTCTTCGCTGCACTGCTCGAGTTTGCCGTGGTCAACGTCTTGAGCCGCAAGGAATCCATTCGGGGCTTCTCTTTCAGGAATATGTTTGCCATCCCGAAGGATGACGAGAAAGAAGAAGGGCCCCCGGCAATGTGTGAGGTAGAATTACAAACAAAATACTTTTATTTCATGGTGTACAAACAAAATACTTTATTTCACAGTGTAATCGCTGGGGAATTTCAAGAGTGTGGTAAAAAAAAATTAAAAAACATTAACCACAATAGAGAGAAATGAATATTATTAGATTTAATAATAGAGAACAACATAGTAGCTATTGATTTCAACTCTGAGCAACAGGAGTGTGTGGTTTATTTGGTACTGTGTTCGTATAGTATATCATACAATTATTAATCATAAAACCATAAACAGAGGAACCAAACAGTGTGACCCATTACTACTTAGACACACATACCTCCCTCTCTGCTTAATTACAAACCGGTAAAATGGTCGAGTTAACGCGCCTTTCACGGCTGCACAAATAATTTTAAGAAAGGGTTAAAATTTAGATAACTCCATTTTTTATAGTCAAGTTTTATATAATTAATAATATATTACACTTTATTTAATTCATTAATTATTACCTAAAATACAATTTTTTTTACTTTTCCACTATTGTAATGGAATAACAATTTTTTAATGTATATCCTCAGATGACGGTACCTCTAGACGGCTTCAAAGATCCTGATACACAAAAGAAGAGACGCTTTCCCAAAAAAGGAATAGTTTACGCGGTCTATGTTGACGTCATGGCGCGGTTCTTCTTTCCAGTTTGCTTTATTCTATTTATAATAGTTTATTGGTGTGTGTACGGGTCTCAGGTAGACGATTAAAGTTGCTGTCCATTTAAAACTTTGTTGATATTATTTTATTTGTTAAACGAATACACTGTTATATTGGTAGGTGACTGATCCACGTATTGGTTAGTGTGACAGGTCATTGTAGTGAAGAGATTCACGTATTGGTTATTGTGTCAGGTCATTGTCGCGAAGATGTCCACGTATTGGTTAGTGTGACAGCGCAATTTAATTATCTCAGACCCTTCTGTGTGTTTCAAAAAAAAATTTGTTGATCAGCTGGTTTCATTCATATCAACAGGAGAATTTTTGTTTGTCTAAATGTTTCTTTTTTTCATTGCTGGACTTTATTATAGATTCATTTGAACTTAGTATTACATTGAGAACTGATGACAATGTGTTGAGCAATGTATTTCACCTTTCAGAATAACCATAGCCATGTTTTTTGATAATAATGATGACATTTAATGACAGTTCTAGTCTTTGTTAGCTTCAAAAACTGAATCTGGTAGTTTACATTTGACTTTGCCTAGAATATAACTAATGCTTTTTATCTTGGCAAATTAATTGTTTGTTTTTTTTAATACTAGAAGAATGTGAATTATTGAGATATTTGTAATGTAAAACATGTTTATTTATTGGGGTGTTTATTACCTTTTATTTTCATGTCATTCTATATCTATCTCATGTTTTGTTAACACCTGTATATTTGTTTTTAACTTCAGCACTAATGTAAACATGTACAATAACTAACAACTGGAACTTTCAGAACTTGTGTTGTTGTAGATTAAATGTCATCCTTCAAGAAAACACTTTAACTAAGGTGCTTGAAGTACCTTAAACTAAAATGCATCAAATTATTTGTGTGCATACAATATGCAGATTGTGTATATCATAAAATTATTTATATTTCTATGTCAGAAGCTCCCAAAACTATTCCCAGTCTTCATACCTCACATTAAACATTGCTAGTTAGATCCTTACTTGATCTAGGTTATTGATGCTCATATAGGTTTATTATCACATATCTAGGTTTCTATATTTGTTCTAAGCCATTTGATCAACATTTGGTTAGGTTTCTAATATTTATTCTGTGGTTGTCTGTGAGGTGGGATAGAGCCAGATGCTATAATTTGAAAGTGAAGTTAAAGCACACTAATGGATTGGGCTTGAATTATTGAACACTTTAGATGTTCAAATTGTACTAAACTTTCTCAATACTGCCATGACTCTCACTATCCAGGCTCTCTGCAAACTGCACCACATGACATAACAAATTCAAAGAACTTGACAACTCAGGGCTCAAAAACAATGCAACACTTTAATGTCCAACAAATAACAGCCAATACTGTGCAATTGGCAACAATTTAACACTGAATGTACAAAAGATTCACTATAGATAACCACATCCTGCTGCATCAGTCTGTAATGCTGTATCAAACATGTATGCCAGTTCAAGAGGTTTTCAGACACATAAGAAATCTCTCACAGAGTAAGAAAGTAAAGTGAGAATATAGAATTAGAAGCATGTGATCCCATGAAGTTTCAATAGTTACAAATGATGTATAACTGTATAGTTTTGTGGCTTTATGATTAGGAAAGTTGTCATCTAGCTTTTGCTAATATATATATATATGTGTTTTATATATATATATTGCTTATATATACCGGTATATATATATATATCAAAAAGACCTTTTTAGCTTTGCAATTTTTGCACTTATATAAAAAACTACAATAAGTTTTATGTCAAGTATTGTCTACATTAAGTTGCCAATTTTGGTACATTTAAAATGTTTCCTTCAAGTACTGTTTTACATTAAGAATACTTACACTACAATAACATTTTTCTATCAAGATTTCTAAATGGTGTCTTCTTTTAAGTTAATTATTGTGCTACAGTTATATCCTGCACAAAAATTACTTAAGATCCTTTTTTTTGCTTGTCAACATTTTATTACTTTTATAGCAACATTAGAATTTTGTAGATAGATATTCTTAGTAAACTAGTTTCTAACTTTGAACTGTCTCTTTTTAAGCATGATGGCTACAAACAAATGTTTTACCAGTTTACTGCTGTATATAATCATAAACTATTGTATGTCTAATCACTAACCATTCATGAGAGGCTGAAGATAGAGAATGATGTGATGCAGGCAGTGTTGTTAGTATTGTATAGAAGCCTTGCAATATGATCACTCCAGTTTAATTTAAGCTAGTATGTTGGCTGAACGTAAATGTGTAAAATGATAAGAGTAGCTTGGATATGTAAATAGAGAAATAATAAAATATATTCATTCCCTACTGTTATTTCTAAGTTGTGTTTTAAGTGCGCAAGTTCGAAGGCTTTAGACATTTTGTTATGAACACATAAGCAGTTCTCATTCAAGCCCAAAAAATAAGACAATCATGGACATTTATTTAAAAACATTATTCCTGATTTGCATTTAATATTGCACACAATTTTAATTCTAAACAATAAGGACACAAATTAATGTCATTACATTTCTACACCAGCATTGAAGTTTAAATATTACACTGATAAGAGAATAAGTTCAAATAAAGACATATCACACTCTATCATTTTCATGAAAAAAAAAAATTTCAATACCTATTAATAGATATTGTGAAAATAAAATATTCATAACATATAATTGTCCAACATGTTTATAAAATAATCAAAAGATTAAAAAAAGTCAGTTTTCTTCTAGTATTTAAACAGCCTCCTGGACTGAGTCTGTTGACACTGTTTCCTGAATCTCACTTATTTCTTCTTCATTTTTCACTTGGTATTCTGATGTCCCTTGACTGGTAGATGCCTCAGCATCATCCACAAGAATGATATCTTCAGGGTTTGGTGGTTTAGGGAGGAATTCCTCTGTAGGGCAGACAGTGTGAAATATCACTTTGGCCTGAAAGTACAAGAGTGGAAATGAGATTTAAATGCAGTTTTAAAAATAAGTTATGAAATAATAACTGCAAAAATAGACATTTTTATTTAGTATAATGACCAACTTACTTTTTCTTCATTCACAAACAGCAATAATTATTACAAGCTCACTGAGCAGTCATTATTAGGACACTAGCTTAGGATACCTGAAGCGTGGTGGCTGAGTGGTAAAGCAATTGGCTTCTGAACCAGAGTCCCGGGTTCAACTACTGGTGAAGACTGGAATTTATAATTTCAGGATCTTTAGGGCGCCTCTGAGTCCACCCAGCTCTAATAGGTACCTAACATTAGTTGGGGAAAAGTAAAGGTGGTTGGTTGTTATGCTTGCCTCATGACACCCTCATTAACTGTGGGCCACAGAAACAGGTGTTCTTTACATAATTTACTCTATAGACCACAAGGTCTGAAAGGGAAACTTAGGATTCAATATCCTAAACAGGGGTGCCACCCATGAGACCAAGTAAACCCTGAAACCCGAATTTCCAAATTTTACAAACCCTGAAATCATAAACCCTAAACTTTACCAACCCTGAAACGTACGGCATATACAATTTAAGCACCAAAATTTTACGAAAGAAGAACAGTATTAAATTACTACCTAGATCTATATCATAATATGCCCCCCATGTTTTAAATATGTAATTAGTAAGCCTATAATTATAATAAATAGAGCTTGTGTGTATTTATTGATAAAGCTTGTAATACAAGTTAACAGGATTTAGTACAATTTTATATTAACAATGTTTGTAAACCCCCCCCCCAAACACAGTTATTTTAAATGATGTTTCTCTCTTTAACATTTTTTCCCTCATTATTCATTTGAAGCAGCCTACTTTAAACTTTAATCAACATTGATCAAACTGATTCCATCAATGTACATGCATGGACCTGTAAATCTATTGTAACAAGATCAAATTGATTTGAGATTTAGTCCAGATTTACTCCAAAATGAACATTTAGATTTAGTTTCTAATATTTAAATGTAGACCTAGATGGCTAGAATGTGCTGGACTGCTTATACATAATTATAATTTATTTGTATAAATCAAGATCTATTGACCAATCGATCTATTTTTTCTAGCCTCTAAGTAGTCTAAGTCTTCAGGCGAACGCAAACTTACTAATTTAATTCTTCAATCATTGATTCTAGATCTAGTTCTGATCTAAAAACGATGTAAATATCCTAAATCTAGATCCTACTTATATAATACTCTAGACCAATATAGCTCTAGACTAGTCTAGACATAGGCTAAGGCCCTATGTCTATAAGGAACCTATACAAATATTAAAATATAAAACACGGAAAGAAAAAAAATAATAATTTCTCACGCGTGAATTTTTTTTTCTTTCTATTTCTAGATCTAGGACTAGCCGCTAGGTAAGCGAGTAGATCTAGACTATTCTAGACTATATCTATACTAAATACAAGACTTTACAGTCTAGATCAGTTCTAGATTGATCAAAGAAATAGATCTAGACTCTAAATCGAGCCGATTCGAGGCGCGTTCCGTAGATCTAGAAATTCTCTATAGATCTAGAATGTTTACACTTTTTTGTCACTAAAAAAAAAATACTGTACCGGTAAATAAAGCTTAGTGCGCATGCAAAGTGAAAGTCTCGCGAATTGCGAGATATGAGACGGGTCGATTTTGTTTAAAAATGGCGGCTCGCGCGATCGGAACTAACAAACTAAAATTAACGGGAGAAAATGACCAGAAATTTCGAAAAAATCTAAATCAACTAAAACCCTGGATTTTAACAAAATTGTAGAAGGCAAACCCGGAGGGGGGAAAATCGGACCCCTCAAAACCCGGAATTCCGGGTTATTCCGGAAAAGTGGCACCCCTGATCCTAAATAATGTAACCTTGAACAAAACACATTCCATAAATTTTCCACATGATCAATCCCAGTCAGAGTTCAATGTATTTTAGATAAAAGATCAAAAGTTCAATATTACCTCTGCCACGCACCAGTCCAAGTCAACACCTGGGTCCCCACCACCAGAAGCAACCAACACATTGGTGACAGCATCCTCAGTAAGCTTCACTTTGCTATTGTCTTCCTGATTAAAATAGATGGACCATAGTATTTTGGGCTTGACTGTAGCTTCATTCTGGACTGAAATCCAATAATAAAATTTGTTAAAGGTGTAAGTACCGGTAATCAATAAGAAAAAGGTATAATAATTTGGTAAATATTTGTAAGCAGTAGGCGCTAGGGAGAAATTTTAATTATAACTAGATTATTAATTAATCATTACTTTGTAAAGACTTAAAGACTAACAATTTTTTTTTATTGTTTTTAATATAATGGAAAAAAAAAAAAAAAAAAAGAAAACAATACGACATGGCCGAAAAAAAAAAAAATTAATTGGGGGGGGGGGGGGGGGGGGGGGGTTTATACTTCATAAATTTGTACTATAACAATTTTCTAATAAAGCATTGAAATTCATTTTTAATTTTTAATACAACTTTTTTTTTTTACAGTATTTCAAATAACTATCCAAAGGAAGCAGTAACATGAAAAAAAAATATAATTTTTTATTGTTTAAAAGAATACATTGTCAAAGAAAAGAAAGAGAAAAAAAAAATGTTCTTCTAGACAAACACATTACATCTATATCATAAAAAAACATAACACAACATTTTGGAATTTTTATCCCATTTTTTTTTGTTTAAAAATCTAAAATTACTAAGTGTAAGTCAACTAAGGTTACCCTTCTAGCTGCAGGAACTATGTTACTATAAAATGTCTCAGATAAAGACTTAACCAATCTCCTTCATTCATGTGAAATTCATAAATAATACATATGACATGATTTCTATTATAAAAAATGGTATTGAGTTTACACTTAATAGGGTTCTAATTTTATAATTACAAGTTGTTTATAGCTTAAAATTTCATATTCTATAAAACTGTGATAATTATTACTTTGATAATAACATCAATAAGCCTGTGTTAGAAAAAGAACCTTGTCTATTGTTTTTTTTCAGTACAAATACATGGTCACACACACAAAAAAAAAGATATTTACCTAGTTGTGAATATATATAAAAACAATTTCTCTCACCTGATACTTCATTTGCAAACAATGTTTCTCTCACATCATTGAAGTCTTCTGATGGGTCATTATGATTGCTGATTGTTGTCAGGTGAATGATAACTAAAAAAAAATATTTAAGAGTTAATCAGGATTCATATTTTTCAAAGTTTTATCCTTAAGTTTTTAATTATTTTTTTTTATATAAACTTAATTAAAGGGAGATAACTTACATGTGTTTTTAGGGCAGACACAAGCTGATGAAGGAAGCTCTAAGACTGTCACTGGTTTCTCTGAATCTTTAGGACTTACATAATGAAGCAAAGAAAGCTGGAAATTTGCACACACAAAAAATATTAAAAAACTGTTCATAGTGTTGGGCTAAGCCCACTGATACAATACCAGTTTACAATATTACTTCTATCCAAAATATGATCACATCCCAAACAGGCTCATTAGCTAATTATATGAAAAATCTGCAACATTAACAAAAAATTTATTTGCATAATAATGTATCCATTCTAGCAAAGGTGCAAAATTTATTGAATGCCATGCCAGTTTTCTGACATATTATCTTTCTCATTTCTTTTCTAAAAGAAGGAAATCTATAATCTAATATTAAATATTTTAAAACCAGACATCAAAATAAAGTGAATGCAGAAAAAATGTGTTTTACTTTTAAGTATTAATCTCTAAACTGCATTGTAGACTAGAGATGATGGTCTTTAAGTCACTTTAATTTCAATAAATGATTGAAGACAAAATTGATATACGATATTCCAAAAGTAGATTTTCTGACTTACCTCTGAGTCCCCAGTTGGCAGGAGTGAGTTATCAGTAATATAAACTGCTCGAGAGAGCATTCTGTTGAGTAAATCAATTCATTCTCTTAAGTCAATTGAACAAGACGAAAGAATAAAATAAAGCATCTCTTTATGATTTAATATAGAGAACACTCATTTCTATAACAACTTTTATCAAATGTGTAAAATCTATCCCATATTTGTTTGTATATACCTCATTGAATGAAAAGTTAACTTATCAAACAGTTTAGCTAATAATGATCATTTGGCATTTTATTGGACTTCAACAAAGCATTTATCTGGTCTACTACATGAATGAATTCTGCAAAATGAATGGATTTTCTACTTGGTATAAGAAAATAGTAATCAGAAATGGTTTAAAATCAACACCAATAACAGTAAACTCAAAAGTTCTAGAAGCTATTGGCCTAACAATTGTTTCTTATTCACAAACACAACCTTCCCAAATGCATTAGTCTAGGAATAAAAGAATTTTGATGATGACTGCACAATAAATAAAAGAGGATTAATCTATGGTATGGTACATTTGAAATCACGAAATAAATAAACTAATACAATAATGTCACAATCACAAATTAAATAAACTAATACATTAATGTCACAGTACAGTTGAAATCACTAAGTAAATAAACTAATACATTACTCATGGAAATCACATGGCAATAGTTGTGCATCAAATCATTATTCTTAATCGAAATGTGTACATTATAAGAAAAAAAAACTGAAAAAAGAAATATTGAAGATATAAATATCTAGCATTATTTATTTCATATTCATTTGGTTTGTAATCAAAAGAAAGGCCTTTGAAAAAATATTTGTAAAAAACTCCTTCAGATTGACTCACCTTTTATTAAGTTTCAAAACCAATGAAGGAGGGAGGTAAGAACATTCAGCTATGACATATCTGAACATTTCAAAAGACAATATTTTAATAATCAAAATTCAAATATCTATACAAAGAAAAATGCTTATCTCAAAAATGTCAAATTGCTTTTAGTCCTCCATATACATTAGCCTACCTGCAGCTGATTCTCTGTCCTTTAGAAGTTATAATACCACAGCATCTGAACACAGAATAAAGCAAAAGTAAGCAACACAAGACACAGATCATTGCATACAAGAGTAATAGAGTAACACAGAGGACCAAGCCTCTTAGGTGTAGGTAAAGTTTGTAAACTTTATGTCATTGCTTCTAAAACTAAATGGTATTAACACTTTTTAAAAATATTATATATTTGTTTTACTTTCTATCTGAATCAGCAATAAGATGTGTAGCAGTTGTAGCCAGGCAATAAATACCACCAAACACAGCAGACAACCTGAATAGAACAAGAAAATAATTTAAGTGTGAAAACACAATGTAAAATGTGAAAAAATGTGTACAAACTTTTTACCAGACAGACAGACAGAGTGAGTTGATATAACCCTTGTAAAAAATAAATTGCTATGCTGTCCACAAAAAAAAATATTCCCACTGGGGGCAAAAAAGTAAAAAGAAAAACAAAATTATAGTAGATATCAGAATGTTAGAATGTTTCTTTTTGTCACTGCTACTTATGTGCACTGCTTCCCAACACTATGTTATATGTTTTTGAAATGTATTGTTTGTTCCTCTTCCATTTGGTTTCTCATACAAATGGCTGCTATATAGTATCTTTCAAAACATTGATTATTTATTATCTGTTATCATTTCATTTTCACCAACCTAATATTATATGGTTTCAGTGGTTACTTTTATTGCCAAATTCAGTTAGTTAAAAATCATTGAATTAAAATAAATTATACATTTTCATAGACCTTCTTTAAAACTCTTTCTTTAAAACAATATGCTATGCTTTTGTCATTTTATAAGCATTTAGTTTACTTGACTCTAATGAGCTAAATGCCACATTGAACACCCCCCAGTGGTGTATACATTGATTTATACTGTGTAGTCCTCTCAGCACCATCACAGTCAATAAATGTTTGTAGCTAATTCTACTATATTTCTCTCCCAGTAATCAATCCTGACTTTTCTCTAGCATTAGGTTAGTTATCCATAGAAGTTTTGCAGTATGGTATAACCACATTCTAATATGGTCCTTTGCTAAAAATAAACATCATGTACTTTAGTGATCAAAAATAGCTAAGCATGTTGTGTGGAAGTACTTTCCCCAATAAAAGTCAGGAACCTGTTAAAGCTGGTGAACTGATATATAATACTACTTATGTGGACTTGAACCCAAGATCCTTGACCTGGATGCCAAGTGCTTTACCACTCTACCACCACATAATATATTTTTAGCATAGGAATTCTTGATCCAATTTCTTTCTCATAGATAAAATTCAGTTATCTTTCTATAAACATTCAGATGAATATAATACTAGCATTATTAATATGAATGTGAACATAAGACACTTCAAGACTTCTAAGATTTACTTTAATTTAAACAAATGTAGAATGGAGTTTTATTTTCCCCTTGTTCATAATAAGATCACCATATGGCAAGTATTGTAGCAATAAATTCTGAGATTAATCTATGTAGCTCACCTTGAAAAAGCTTGAGGCAGTTCACCTGTGCCATACAATGGAAACAAAAATGCAGTGTTTCCATATCTACCTAATGACTGGATAAATTTTTTGGTCTTTGTCAAGCCCTAGATTGAAAAAAGGAAGGTAATAAAAATACAATTTATTTTGTATTTCATTCACATTTCCATATCTAAATAAATGATAGTGTTAACGTTTGTTTGTTTAATTCAAATGTTGTTTTTTTTCACTTTACCTAACTTTATTTTAGCCTTTGTGCTATTTTTAACTTACAGTAAGTTGTATGTTTTTACTTACCACTTGTGTGAGTTCTGAGTCTGTTACCATAGCAATTGCATGTTGTATATAATGTTGGATATTTGGTGTCAATTTCTTAGATTTTAAAAATTCAATAAAAGGTTTGTCTAAATAATCTGAAAAAAAAAAATTCAATCAATAAATGTGTTTTTTGTAAGTGTGTAAAACCTTCAACTAAAATAGTGTGTTCAGACACTTAATGATCAAAAGTGACCACACATATGGGCTAGCTTGGTTGTTCATAAGTTAAATAGTGATGCCATATGAGCACTTGATCATTTAGTTGTTCTTAAGTTAAATAGTGATGAAAACAAAACATGTTTTTTTGCACAAAACCTTAAAAAGTAATTCCTAGAATACAATGTCAAAACTTCAAGACTAAAAGTTTTCATTTCCAATGTGCAAAACCAATGTCATACAAAAAAAAACAACACAGACACGCAATATTTTTAAAGTCTTTTAAAACTTTTTTTTTTTGGTTAGCTCATTTAGTGGGTCACCATGATACATTTCTTAATAAAATGCTTTTACTTGCTTTGATATTCTTGAGGGCTAGATTCATAATCTATAGCAAACTGTAAAAACTTCATCATCAACCTTTTCTCAATTAAAGATACAGCCTTACTGCTAAATACATCAGCCCTAGAGCATGGAACCTGAAAAGCCAAAGAAAAAAAAAAGTCTCAATCACAAAAATGTATATTAGCAGTGGGTTGGAGAGTTTGTTCTTTTGTAATGTTTGATCTTTTACTGATAAAGAGAGAGATATCAAGGAAAAGTGAAAATCGATGGCTTATGGAGCAAACATTCAAATTGATGCATTAGTCTGTCTTAAATTTAATTAATTAATTAGGAATGTATTAATGTTGCATTGTGTTATGCTGAATTTTATATTGTAATAACTAAAATGAGACGACTCAACAAGACAAGGATGTTTATTCACAGGACATCACAAATACATTATAACAACATCTATCTCTAGCACAGTCTTTTCACTTTGGCTCTAGACTTGGGCGGAAATCATTCTCCTTTCTAATGTAAACACCCTTCCTAGTCTGGTTTCTAGAAGTGCGCACCTTCTGCACTAGCCTGGATGGCGGTGTGCATGGCAGAGTTATAACAATATATTTGAGGAGGCAGGTGCAGAGGATTTTTTTGCTTTTCGTAAACAAACTGTTGAAATGATTTGTATCACAATTTCCATTTTATGCAATAAAACAGAAGACATAATTTAGACTAGTCCAAAAATCCGAGGTAGAGAGATTTTGAACAGTTACTGATGTGGCTGTGTGCTATACACTATGCATCCACACAAAATTAGGAATTATTTTTACATAAAATAAAAATGCTATTTACGTTAACATATTTAGACAATTAAAAATTACATTTCTTCTAGCTTGTCATTTTTAATAGTTACTAGTTGAGTTGGACAGTGTAAAAAATATACAGGAAAGCAATTGATTATATTTGTTATGCCATATTCAGGTTACATGCCAAGATAAACAAGATTTCAGAATGATAGCCCAAAAATATATTTACCTGCAGCAAAAGATTGTTTAAAACTGTCAGAACTCTACTAACACTTCTAAATTCACAGTATCTTGCAACATCAGATTGTATGAGTAAATCTACTAGATCACCACAGCAATAGAGAATCTGAAATGCAATACAAGTGTTAACATAATTGTTTTTCAGTTAAATTTCAGCAATGTAAACTGTCCATTCTAAATTCAATGAATAGACAAAGTCAATAACCTTTGGTGAAATATCTAGACAATATCTTCTCCAGTCATCTTTAATATCTCCCACTGTCCATTCACTACGTTTTGGAGGATTTTCCACTTGTGCTGCATGAGAATCCTCACAATAACTCTTGGGAGGCTCTGGTTGGCTGAAATCTTTTATTTCACACACCTCAGCTGTATTGTCAGAAGTAGTGGTCAAGCTTAACCTCTCATTCAGTTTCTCAGTACAACTGCTGACTCCAGAATCAGTTGAAGGTGACTCAGATTGTTCAGCATCTTCTTTCTTTTCTTCCTCTTAAATTACACAAGGTAAAATTGTTAAATATTTACAAGTCTTTGGAATCATTAAGTACAGAACAAAACAAAGTTACATTATACATCTGTACAGAACAAAACAAAGTTACATTTTACATCTGTACAAAGGATGAAATAAAGGGTGCATTATTTGGCTTTTAGTCTATATGGTAAAGCTATTGGAGCTTTAATTTCTGACAGAAAGCTTGAACCAGAGTTTTATATAGGTTATTTGTCTCAAAAAAGATGACAAGTCATTGTGGTCAACACCCAATACCCATATATGCTGATAGCCACAGAAATAGGTGACACCATCACAATTTACTATAGGGAACATTTAATCTTGAATGAGAATTTATTAATAATTCATTCATTATTTATTCAGTTTCCATTATTACATATTTTTTTTAGATATGTATTTACTTATTTCAACTAGAGTTGCACAGTGTCTTTTATCACAAATGTTGTTTTTTTAAAGTTTTGCAAGACTCTAAAGACTCAAGGCTTGAAAAACATCAGTGTAAACATGGGCATTATTTTCTCAGAATGGGGGAAAGAGCATCCATGAAAAGAAGACAAGCCCAGCCCTCAATCACCACTTCAATCTGTAGATAGTAAGACTGCAATGTTAAGGTTAAAACTTGTTTTTACAAATGTGAAGATAAGTGATGAAACAATGAATGATGCACACATGTTATATATACTAAGGCGGCAATAGGGAAGGGGAGGGGGGAGCAAAATGTGATCCTTCACCTCTGGCAGAGTGTATGCTTACAAACGATACAGATCAGAAAGATTTTTTTTTTTTAGATTTGGATGGTCTAGTGGTTAGTTAGCTTGGCACTGTGTTGCTGCTAGGCAGAATTGTTTAATCAGATTTTGATTATCAAGACTGATAGTAGTAGTGAAATGTTTTATAAGTGATAAAGTGGCTCTAAAATATATAATGTCTACAAGTTTCTCTTGGGCTTTAGAAATTCATAGCTAAAACAATTTACTCTTATTCTAGTAGCCATGTTTCTAGCTCAATATCAAGCCACCCTTTAACTAATTTATTTTTTTTTAATTGCTGTTGTATAGCACAACTTTTCATTCTTATTGCCAGTCAGTGTCCTTTGGTCTAATCCTTTTGTCTTTTTGGTGGACCAGTGGGGGGAGGGGGTATCTAGCTGATGGTTTCCAAGCTGTCTTCAGGCGCTAAGCAAACACAACTTTGCTGGAGGCTGTTATTCGCCACTTTACCCATGCACCACCTCAGCAAGATAATGAGCTACTCATATGATTTAGTCCAGAACTTGGCTAGGCTACAAAGATATAAGCAAGGTAATGAGCTACCCATATGATTTAGTCCAGAACTTAAAATAAACTTGGCTAGGCTACAAAGATATAAGAATGTAAAAGTAAGAAATGAAAAGAATGTAAATAAAAGAGCCAACCTTCTTGACTGATATCACTTGTAGGATTTGGTTCATTTAAAGAGGGGAATTTAAAAGTGTTGAACTTGAGATCTGCTTTAGCTTGTTCTTCAGTCGTTCTCTCCCTGTGACAGTATACAAATACAAGTATAGTATTCAACAATGCTTAAAGCTAAAGCTATTGCATATTAAAGCCTTAGTATAGTAGATACAAGCTTGTTTGATAAACTAACAGTGTAGAAAAAAAGCATTTAATTTTCAGGTCAAGTTTTGTAAATTTTACAGACCTGACATGAAACCTTGCCTGGATATTGAATGCTGTTTTGTTATCTCTGTTTAAACTAATCACAGTTTCTCCATTTTGAAGTAGATCCTTAACTTTGTCAGGAATCTCTTCATCTTCATTACAGTCCCTGTTTCTGGTCTGAACAAGTTTAAAAGCAAACTTTAAAAACAAACAAACCAACTAGGATTTATTGGAAGTATAATTTAAAATGTTATGATGTGATAGCAATAAGAAGAGTCAACCATAACAACTAGCTGCATAATCATCTTTCACATCATTGGCCAATAATGAATTGAAGAGCTTTACTTTTTATTAAATATTTTCAATTGCTGCCAGCAAAAAAAAAATATATATACCTCATTAGCTTTTCTCCAATCCTCAATTCCATCTAAATTAAAATTGCTGTAAGCTCCACCATAGTAATCATTCCTTAAGGAATAAAATACAAGAATGTTTTGTTTTCATTTTTTTTTACAGAAAGGGAACTGAAAATGGCCAAAGCCTCTTTGCTTTCTAGTAAGTACCCCAAAAAGTTAGCAAAGTAGTCTAAGATATACCAATTGTTAGGTTATGATCCCTACTTTATCAACAGGTTGTTGATTATTTAGACTTGCGTGCAAAGAAGATCTAACATAAAAAATTGAACAAAAGTCTGTTTGACAATAAAACACAACTAAAGTATTGAATGTACCAATTTTCTCTGTTGTTTAACTGTCAAGCTTATAGAAACAACTGAAGAAATGTCTCATTTCTTAAACACCATTGTGTAGAAGTACTGTGTTCTGACATAGAACACATCCAACAATACTTTTATCAAATTTATACTCGTAACATTTCTTAACATAAACTATAAAATTCTAATATTTAGGTTTATAATGTAATCTCATGTATGTATTGAATGCATTCCTCTTTGCTCTGATGACAGAGCTGTTTTAGAGTTGTACAATTCATTCCGCTTTGTAATTTGTCTTCTGAAGATGTGCTGGGAAGTCTTTAGCATGATGGACTTAAGATGTTCCCATTTTTCAGTTGCTGTGTTTCCAGGAGCATTTTTGTAGTCACACACAAAAGATTCCACAAACTGCATCTGGAGATCAGGGTGGCACATATAGCTTATGTTGGATTGAGGTGCTCTGTTCTTCTAGGTATGGTGGATTTTTTTTTTTTTAAAGTTGATCTTACAATATACCAAGGAGTGATCTGTGTTGCAGTATGCACTTTGATAGGACCTAGTAAGATTGACAAATTTAAGCCCTTGAGTCTTACCATGATTAGATCTAGTTGCTTCCAATGTTAGGAGCAAGGATGCTGCCACGATAATCTGTGATGCAGTTTAGTCTTGAAATAGGTATTAGTAATGCAGAGGGAATGTAGTGAGCAGAACTTAATCTTTGTCCATTTTCATTTATTTTCACGACACTGAATTGTCTAATAAAGCTGTCCAATGTAGAGTTGTCAGATCCAACATGTAGACTGAGATCGCAAAGAATGATAACCTGTTGAATATTTGGGATTTCAATGGGAGTAGACAAATGATTACCATAGAACATGTCTTTTGCCTCCGATGTAGAACTCAACACAGGATCATAGGAACTTATCATAGTCATATGTCCAATAGATGTGTTAAGGTGTAGTTACAGAAGTCTTTCTGAACCATTGCATTTCAGCTCTACTCTGTTCAGGAGTGTGTTCTTAAATGTGAAACCAACACGCTGTTCCCTTACTTCACTTTCTGCTTTGCCTTGCCAGAAGAAGGTGTAGTCTTTGATTTGAACCATAGCTAAGCGAGTGTCTACTTATAGTCTGAACAGTTCATGGTTTATTAATTCAGATTTTTTAGCATCTCTTATGTCCAGTTAGTTATAAAGGCTGGTTAGTAAAGTTTGTAAAAATGCAGGTGCCCAGTTAAAGAGCGGAGCTCCTCCTTTTTCCCTTCATGTTAATCAGTTCATTTGTTTTGTGCCTGCTTTTTGGATTTTATCCTATTCTTAACCTTTGCTAGACTCAAACCAAGAGTTTGGGAAACAAGAAAGCTCACTACAATGAGCAAAATGGGGGTCTTTAAGGCAAGTGTTTTAAGCATGCAGTGAGTCAGGCTCAAGAAAAAGTGGTCATTCCCACCTCAAACAGGACCTCAAAGCAGAGGACATTGATGTTTACTACTGGGAAGACATAGCCCTAAGTCGCACTAAGTAAAGAGAGATGGTGACTAAGAAAGCACTGGCATCAGCTCTGGAAGAAAAGCATGCCAAACAAAAAATGGCAAAAAATACCACCAAAGTGAATGCCACCTTAACACATGTTATATGTAGACAGGAATGTCTCTCCAGAATAAGGCTCCAGTCACATGAAGAGGTGTTCTACCAGATGAATCAGATGTGTTCTACGACTGAAAGAGGCCAACAAATATAATGTCAATAGAATTGTTCAAAAGAAAAACAAGTATGTTAACTTTTGTTTTAAGCTACTGAAAAAGAACTTTATAATATCACAGGAAGGTTGAGTAATGAGACTTGAATATTGTGTGATGTTGCTTATTCAGGCTGTCTTGAAGTCAACCAATTACTCTGCAGGCGTTTGGGTGTAATTGTTCGGGTGTATTCCGTGTAGTTGACCAACAAAACATATAGAACAAAACAACACCTGTTTAACAAGTGAAGAGATGTAGTCAACGATGATGAACAAGTTCACATAGATTTATTCTGATAAAAGGCCACAGTAGAAGTCTGTCACTAAACACGTCGTTACCCTGGAGTGTTCTATCGCTAACTGATTTTCCGGTCTCTAACCCAACATATCCCAAACGTCACTAGTCCCGTTCAATATGCGTCTCCTATGGTGCGTCGCTAAATAACTAACCTATATAAATAAGGTGTCTAACAATTGACATGGAGAAGTAAGATTACAAAAAGAAGAAAGCTGGCATATGCCTATTAGAGTCTTTTAACAAATGGACAAATTTATAACAATATAATCATTAAAAACTAACTATATTATTTATACTTGTAAAAATTGAAAAGAATAAAAAGGGCTAACCTGTCAAGGTGCAAAACTTTTAACCCTATTCGAGAGAAAGCTGCTGCAGCTATTGTCTCTGTTAAGCCTGAAAATAATATTTTATACTTTCACTGTTTGTAAAAATACTGTATATAAACAATTGAAACAGATACTATTGTTATGTTTGAATATATTATATATTCTACCACCTTACCTGTTCCCAAAACTACTACATCGAAATTATTAGGAAATTCTTCACAAGCCATTGTAGAATTACAATATCTGAAATAAGCGTAAAAAATTTGAATAATTGATATACAGCTGTATTACAATAAAAATCCAGAAGGCTACTTAAAACAGATGAAAATATCATTCAAAATGAATTTCTATCTAATTATCTGATAATCTTAGTACTATCATTGGTCACCATCTCCAAGCACACTGTAACCAGACCCAATCACAACAGATACCCCCCTAATCTGTCAGCCAAGAGGCATCTCCAGAACTCATTGTCATTACTAATTGCCTATGATCCAGTGGCCATAGACTGTTGCTCAGTGTCCACAACACCTACTGCCTAGTATCCGACCCCAGTTGTCCACTGCCCAATGGCTATTGCCCACTTCTGACTGCCTTAGAGCATAATCATTGCAAACTGATGTGAGCTAGCTCGTCCATTTCTGCAAGACAGAGACAGCTACAGCTGAGAGATCATCCTGCACTTACTACGCAAGCGTCCAGCATATGACCAACCAGTAGTGATAAGAACTAAATTAGGAACACTCATCCATTAGTCAACTAGCAATAAATGATGAAAATCTGTTTTATAAACAAATGCTTTTATCACACTCCATGATTAATTTTTTCTAAACCAATATTTTTGTATAATATATATATTAATAGCCAAGGGAGGTTTTCCGGTTAACCCCCCCCCCCCCCCCCAAAGGCTAGGGCTTAAATTAAATTCTATAAAACAAAAAATAATGCAAACAACAGTGTAAGTGTAGCCAAGGGAAAAGGTGATTTTGAGTTAAAATAATAACAAAACCCCCTCCATTTTTTTTTTAAATGATAAAACCAAGACCCAGACTATCATTTAGTACAGTGATGCTCAATTTAATTTGACCTGCGGGCCATTTTAACTTTTAAAAAATGAAATCAAAATTCACCTGAAACGATTTAAAACTATTGGATCTAGAACTTACATTAATTTATTGGGATATTTAAAGTATATCATTTTTTACGCATCTAAAAATGGCTTCATTTCTCTACTTAAAATGTGAGCAACATTTTAGTTAACTTTATCACCAACTTATTTTCTTATCTCTTTTTGGTAAATATTCCCAATATTTGGTAAATAGGCCTTCATATTTGTTTAATAATGCCGCTCTATATGTTGTTGTTTCTCAAAAAGTCAGACTTTCTTTACAAAACAGTTATGTTGACTTATGTTCAACAAAAAAGATCCATTCACTTTTCTGGTAGACTCTACATTCAGAGTTCCATTTCATAAACTCATAAACGCACACTCGTTAAACGTCATGGTACCAATCCATCAGAGAAAAATACGAGAGCCGTAACGAAAGTAAAGATACATTTTCAACTTTTTTGAAAGGGGGAGGATTTTCTACTTTTTGTGCCGACGTTTCGGCGGGCCGGATGGAACCACGTCGCGGGCCGGGCCGTACTTTGGGCATCACTGATTTAGTATCAATTCATTCATCATCATTCATTCATTGGCCTCCTTCAGTCGTAGAACGACTATGGCTATGGTTCATCTCAGACTCAGAGCACACTTGACTTGACTTTCTCATGTGGCTACTAGATCTACCACATAGACTTGATTTTGATAGACTAAATCCTACTGGATTATTTCCTATGCATGTACATCTAGGTATATAGACTTAGTAAACTAGATTTATATAGATGATAGATCTAGATCTACATATCTAGATTATTCTAAATGTCTAGAGATCATGAGATATCATGAACTAAATCTAGATAGATCTAGACTAACAGGAAGTAAACAAATTAGAGTGTAGTGCCAATAGTGGCTATATTGTTGTACACATGCTTTTTTTTACTGGTGTATAGACTATCTCTACGAGTACCGGATCTAGAGTCTAGATAGACTTTAGAATCTAGAATTAGAATGTCTTAATAAATATTTCGCTTTAATTTTACAGCTCCAAATCTATTGTCATTAACAAATTTTCTGAATTTTTTAAATAAGATTTGTTTTTCTTATTTTTTTGTTCTGTTTAATAATTTAAGATTTTTGACGAAATGCCCTTGACCTTAATATTATTAACTTTTTTTTTTCGTTATTTTCTACTCTAGGATCAACATCAGCTGTAGAGTCTGGTCTATTATTCTAGATATCTATTTAGAATCTAGTCTATAATAGTATAATAGATCTAAACAAGTAAGATGGTTGGGCCTGAAATAGCTCGACGCTTGCCTGTTTTTGATAATCTAAGAATTACATATCGCCAAGTAATTGGTGTGTTTATATTTGGTGCCGCGTCAGCCTGCTATAATCTAGCACGCAGAATACCACCTCGATCAAGTAAGTTTAGTTAGAGTCAGAATTAAAGATCTAGAATTCTAGATAGATCTATTAGTAAAAACTTTTGATCTAGATTTAGATCTAGATCTAGGTAGAGCTAGAGGTCTAGGGAGGGTCTATCTAATAGATCAACTATAATCTATAGAATAATTAGATATTATTATAATTAATTATTAACTGCAAAAAGCTTTCTCCTCTCATTCTCATCTAAGTAAGTATAGTATATGATATGTATTATGTACAAACATAATACTTAAATTTTTTAATAGTGCCTTGCATGCATTTTGTGTGCAGTAAAGTTAATTATTCAGTGGCAATTTACGTCTCGAGAGATTATCTTTTCCCTTTGCAACTTCTTGTGTGACTAAAGAGGCCAACCCAATCCTTGATACACAGCTGCGATCGCAGGTTGGGCATATATAATCACCAGGCACAGTTGCATTTTCACCCTTCTTTCTGCTTCTGTTGTGTTTGACATAGATGCAATCCGTGACCCTTCCTTTATGCTCTCTCTCCATGTGGATCTGTCCAGTGCCACCTCTTCCCAGTTGCCAGTGTCGATTTTGAAGAGCTTCATGTCGCGTTTGCATACATCCGTATAACGTAAAATTGGGCGACCAGCGCCTCTCCTGCCTTCTATTAGATCGCCATACAGGATGTCCTGTGGAAGTCGACCTACTGGCATTCTATGAACATGGCCAAGGCGTCTGCTGCTGATAACAGAGCGGATGTCCTGGCACCCTGCTCTTTGTAGCACTTCTCATTCGTTATCTTATCTTGCCACCTTATTTTAAAGATCCGCCTTAGACATCGGAGGTGGAAGACATTCAGCTTTTTTTCCTGCCATGAGTAGGTTGACCATGTTTCACTTCCGTACAGCAAGGTGCTCAACACACAGGTCCTATAGAGTAGGGCTTTAGTACTGCTAGTCAGCAATATGTTGTCCCAAACTCTTTTCTACAACCGTGACATGGTGGCCATTTCCGTTGGCTATCCTGTTGTTTATGTCTTTATCCAGTAGAGTGTTGTTGGATATGATGGAGCCAAGGTAACAAAAGTGATCAACAATTTCTAGTGGTTGGCCATTAATGCTTACTTGAGGTGCAGCTTTTGTGTTTTGGACAAGTATCTTAGTCTTGCTTTGACTGATGTTTAAGCCGAACTTCTGCAGCAGATAGTTTGTCAACCAGGGACTGTAGCTGAATATCAGAATCAGCCACAATAGCTGCATCATCAGTATACAGGAGTTCCCTGATGAGTAGCTTCCTAAGCTTGGTTTTTGCCAGCAGCCTTGATACATTAAATAGTTTTCCCAGAGGATCTTGTATGGAGGAACACCTTTGTTTATGTCGTTGTACGCATAATGCAGTAGACAGGAGAAGAATATGCCAAACAGAGTAGAGTAAAGTTAATTATTACAACTCAAGTATCTATATATATATATAGTCTAGGCCTAGGTGTAAGTGTAACTCTAGTCAGTGGAGTACTTTTGGCCTAGTCTAGCAGGTTGCGCTATTGAAAATTGATAACAAATGGCTACTTTTGATTTGGTGGTTATTTTTGCATTCATATACCAAGAGCGTAGAAAGAGGTAGCTGAGTGGTTAAGCTTTTGGCTTCCG
Organism: Biomphalaria glabrata; assembly: GCF_947242115.1. Lineage (NCBI taxonomy): Eukaryota > Metazoa > Mollusca > Gastropoda > Planorbidae > Biomphalaria > Biomphalaria glabrata. The sequence goes on along the minus strand of NC_074718.1, from coordinate 23,854,886 downwards.
AACCTGAGGTCCTGGGTTCAAATCTCAATGAAGACTGGGATTTTGAATTTCAGATTTTTTGGGGCACCCCTGAGCAACCCAATGGCTTCCGAACCTGAGGTCCTGGGTTCAAATCTCAATGAAGACTGGGATTTTGAATTTCAGATTTTTTGGGGCACCCCTGAGCAACCCAACTCTAATTAATCTGGCTTTAGTTTGGAAAAGTAAAGGTGTTTTGTCGTTGTGCTGGCCACATGACATCCTGCTCGTTAACCAATGGCCAAAAAAAAACAGATGACCTTAACATCAATCATTTGCCCTATAGATCGCAAGGTCTGAAAGGGAAACTTTATGCCAAGAGCGCAGATTAACATCGCTTAATAATCACGTGATTCTTATGTCAATCAAGATTCTACAAATTACTAACCAATATAAAGTTATCATTGCTGAAACACATCCTATTTTTGGAAACTTCCTAAAAATCAACTTAGTTAAACAATCACATCAAATTAGGTATCAAAATAAACACCATTTTTGTATCAAACAAAGTGATACTCTTTTATAGAAGATCATTGGAAAAATAATGACGTTTTATGCACTTTTCTGGCATTTATAACTAAGAACATGACTGAAAGCGCAAGGACCAGCCTTTACCACACTTCTGGGATTACAAATATGGCGGTTGTTGAAGTATCCATTTAATAGATCTATAGTGACTATAGTTATATATGTAACAACTTCACTGTGGACTAACTGTACCGGACTGTAGCGTTGTTGAACTGAACTGGCCTCTCTTACACACTGTCTCTATATCTCTGGCTTTTGATCACATTTATCATATCACCGCTGATATTTATGTGTAATGTTCATAACTGTACTGTCCACTGACACAGTTGACTGCTAAGCAGCACCGTGACCTGTGTTATAACTGTAGTTCTTACTTGAAGTGTTATTATTCTTATTGTGAATTGTTGTGTATATTAAACATTTATGTTATCCCTTAATTGTCTGCTGAGTACAACTTTGAGTAGTATGGATTTTGAAGAAAACGTCAGTTTTAATACATCTCCTTAAGTAAAAATATGTATGCATCAATATTTAAAACATCAAATTGACCTATCTTAAAGGCTTTTTATTTTACAGCAATGATAAGACACTTTCTGGTAGCTTCTCTTGGTCTCTATCCTGGAAAGAAAGCTGATGAGCTTTTGGAGAAAAAACGAAATTACCATGTATTGGTCTTGGAAGATTATATTTCTAGGCACCCTGAAGATTTTCCTTTAGCAAGTAAGTGTCTCAGTTTTATTAGATTTCTGATACAAAGACTTTTTATGCTTGGTGTTGTTAAAAAGTATGAAACTACTTAACTTTTCCAAATGTTATACAGAGAAATATTTTTAACATTTATGTGGCATAAAAAAGGTAGAATTGGTGAAAGGTTCAAGTTTATTTAACAATAATTCTTTTGTTTTTTCTGAAATCTATTGGAACAAATGAAAAGGATTGCAGTCTGCTTTTTTTAATTTTACATAATGTGTTTTGATTTATGATAGTGCCAAGACAATATCAATGTTTTCTCTAGAGGTTATGATAGTGTTTTCATGCTGATAGAATAGCAACAATGTGCATTATAGTCTACAAGGCCACAGACACAGTTACTTCTTAACAAGGTTTGCTGGAATCAAAAATATGTTTATTATTATGGGCTTCTTCATTCGCGAAATGACTTTGGATCATCTCATGGAAAAGATAAGAATGCCTGAGTATTATCTATGGTTGGAATTAAGTCAACCACACAGCAGTTCCCCCCTCTCCACCCCCTGATCTATCCAAAGGAACTGCGATTGCCGATAACAGTTTCAGATCAGCAGCATTGCAGGCTCTGTCAGGGTCATTTGTGTGCTACAAGCTGACTGTGTGGGTAGCCAGCCAAGGCTAATGAGCCCCCCGTGCTTGAAGCACTGGTTTAGGCGCCAGTTACTCTTTACCTTTACAGTTCTGCCAGGCCCAATGTCTGAGCCACACATGAAGGCTAGGAGTTGGACTGCTTGTCAGAGGCTTTTTGAGACATATGCCATTGAAATATTTTATAAGTAAAGAAGTGCTTATTTCCATTAACACTTCCGGCAACAACAACCTTAAATATAAATTATATTACTTCACTATTCTCAAAGAAAAAGAAACATTATTTTTTTATTGTATTTGTCATGAATCGATACTGTTACCTAATTCTACCTCTTTCCAGATAAAAAAAAAAGTCTCGTACATCAGTTTCTAGAAGGTAGTGATGGGAACTAAACTAATTTTTTTTAGTTAAACTAAAACTAAGTTTGAACTAAAAAAAAGTAATTAAACTTTTAGTTAATCACAAATTGAAAAAATTAGTTAAACTAAACTAAGAAACTTTAGTTAAACTTTTACTAACTATTTTGACCTTTTTTAAGGATGAAACAGCCAAACATGAAAAATATAAAGCACAACCAATCTCTGTTGCAAAATGTAATAAACATTTATTTGTGCACATGAAAAAATATTTAGATCTAAATGTCTTTTGGGATAGATGTAGATCTTAATAGAATCACTAGAATAATAGTATATTGATACTATTTTAGAAAGAAATTAGAAGTAATTGTCCAAGTTCTAATATAAGTTACCTTTAGAAGTAATGATAAAACTGCATGTTGACTCTCTAACTAACTCTAGATTCTAGAATATTCTGGATCTAATATCTTTTACAAACGAAATGATCAGAAATATAATCTGGATCTAGAATTAGTTATAATAGATACTTCGATTTTCCGGTCGCGCGAGATTTTTTTTGGTTACCGGAACCGGTAGTATTCGTGCGGCAGTATTTAAGCCGATAACAATATAGATTTCGTTCCAGTCTGGTTTTGTCTTCAAAATCAGACACAAAAGGATAGTCAGAGCCCTTTGTTTGTTCAAGGATCGGATATCAGTTAATTCTTTGGATTTATATCAGTGCTTTTCTATCGTCTTCATTGGAGTTCCAGCGTGTTGAGCATAGGGGTAAGTTGACCATCCATAATTTTTTTATTATTCTGAAAAGCATATTTTTTAAAGTCAATCCGTGTACCTTAATATCTAATCTAACTATTTTTGTTCATATTATCGCAATAAGTATTCCACTTTATTAGTAAAAACGGACCCAGTGCATCAGGTATCTTGGCTAGAAAACGAAACCAGCCGCCATTACTAACCGGAAATGATAGATTCAATGGTTATCAATGGCTGCATAGCTTTTTTGTTAGATCGATTTTTTTTAATCCATCATCAAGAACAGTTTTATTTAGTCATCCGTGATTTTGAATGCAATTTTTAAAATTTTTAGAATGATTTTAAACTAGTTCAATTATTATTTTTCGTTTTTAGTTAAATTTCTTGCAATGGCTGGTAATATAATTGGGATAATTATAAAATAATTTATAAATACAAAATTTTAAGTGATAGTTACCATAATAATCACTACTAAATATAAGTTATAAACAAAATATAACACAAATCAATTGAAATATCATTTTATTTCAATGAAAATACTTTTTCAGATATTAATCTATAGATCTACTTAAATCTACTATATTCTCTATATGATTTAGGATAATTGTAGAAATTTATTTTAAAGTAAAGGCTTGGCTGGACTTATGAAGTTGAGCCTTCTATTTTACATTAAATGTCTTATATCCTTTTATAAATAAAATCTTTAAACTGCATTTTATTAAAATAGTACATATGTGTAATTTTGTTTGAAAAAATTTTTTTTTCACAATTAAATAAAACTAACTTTTTTTTTGTTACATTTTCCCCAGATAATGTGGGCGTGGCAGGCCTTGATGTCGATGTTGTTGACAATAAGTTTCGAAGGCATATGACTGATGTGAAGAACTTTTGCAGGAAGATTACCCGCAGCTGGCACCTAGTTGCACCCTACTTGGATAAAAAAATTTCTATCGATGCTGCTGGCAAAAAGACACCTATCCAAGTCCCAAGACAGCACTGAACGACCTAGTATGGTGAAGAAGTTGCGACCTGAAGGTGATGTTGAGGCTACTGAAAGGCCAGGTAACACAGAACAACACTGTGCTTGTTGTTGCAGAAAAGCGGTTAGTCTTTTAAGGTAATAACTTTCACATTTTCTTTTGTAAATTCATTTTTATAGTTTCAAAACAATTCCTTTTTAGGTGTCTCAACCCTTTTGACATTTATTATATTTATTAACAGGGCTTTTTGGCAAGATGTTGACAGAACCGTGGATGACACTGATCTACAAAATGAAAGATGAAACATTTTAAAGATACCATTTATGCAGCTATTATATTTATTCTCTTGTTTTCTAGATCTCTCATGTGAAGGTCTGCATTGACAAACTAAAGCCACTAAAGGCCATTGTGGATTCTCTACTAAGTGATTGCTTTGGCCAGACTCTGGATACTGAAAATCTCGTTCTGAAAACCCTGAGAAATGTGACTGTTGATGAAGTATTTATCGAGATCACTAAAATACTTGCTGAAGGTTTTTGTAAGGTGCTACAGAGACAGTACTTCAATTGATAATTTCATACAACAAACAAATCCATTATGTGCTTACCCATCAAATAGTTAGATATATTTTATTTTAAGGGAACATGTTGCATATCTGGGATATTTATTTAATGTGAAAAATATAATTTCACAATACAGCTGATAATTGTGCTATGAACCATTTATATTAAGTCTTGATAATTTTACCTTTTCAGCAAGGATATATTGTTATGCATTAAAAGTATTTATTCTATTTCAGCAAAACAGATAGGGTACACCCAAACAATGTTCATCTTCAAACAATCATGCATGATCCTCGCAAGCTTTGGATACTGACGTACATTTGCAAACGCACTCAGACTGATGACATCAAGAAATCTATATTTGTTATTTACATTATATGTAAATTTAAATACTCTTTTTTTTTTCAAATTTTTTTTAATTTTGTAAATCTTGTATAATTATCTCTAAAGTCTAGATTAAAATGTTACAGCTCTCAAAGTATGAAATAGAAATTTTTGGTTTTTATTTTTGTGTTGTTTTTCCAACATGTTATTCATCCAAAGTTTATTATAAGTATCAGCAAAAAGTTGTTCATTTCAGTTAAAAGCTTAAAAAGTAATTTACGGCTAAAAAAGTTGCAACATTTTAAGTGTCAACATAATGAAAACTTCTGTCTCAGATTATAATAAAATAAACAAATAACACATAATCATGCATGCATTCCTGTAGAAAACTTCATTTAAATTTCTCAATTAGTTAAAAATTTATAACCAACATAAATTTTGGTTGTTATAACCATAAGTGTCAACATAATATTTTGTCGAAAAAAACTCAAACTTGTCATTCCACATTTATCAAAAATCAAATTTTCAAAAAAATTCTTATCTCAGTGTTAAAATAGAATAAACAAATAACACATAATCATGCATTTCTGTTCAAAATTTCATTTAAATATCTCAATTGGTTAAAGAGTTATGACCAACATAAATTTTGGTCGTTTTTTAAATTGTCGTTCCACGCTAACAAAGAAAATTTTTTTTTCTTAAACGTCTTTCTCAGCGTTATAATAGAATAAATAAATAACACATATTCATGCATTTCTGTTGAAAATTTCATTTGCATATCTCTATTGGTTAAAAAGTTATAACCATTTAAGTGTCAACATTTGTTGTTTTTTTTTGTCGTTTTCGAAATGTCGACCCACATTTAAGAAATTTTTTAAAAAGTTTCAACTTCTATCACAGAATTATAAAGAAGAAATAAATAACACATAAACATGCATTTCTGTTGAAAATTTCATTCAATTATCTCTATTGGTTTAAAAGTTATGACCATTTATGTGTGACTATGTATTCTGTTTCTGTCGTTTAACACCTACCCCTACATCAAGGGCTTAACACAGAAAAGTGTTAATAGATATCCCAGATTTAAAATTGTCATAATTATCAGAACATAATTGCGCATTTCTATGGAAAATTTCATTACATTATCTTTAAGCGTTAAAAAGTTATAGCAGTTTAAATGTATAAGCTCCTCCTTTCGGTCACAATTTTTTTGGTATTTTAATAGGCTAATTCTCCGACACTAAAATGGTCATAACTTATGTTCTAATTAACCTAGAAGCATAAATGAGGTATCAAAGAACTCCATTCAAAAAGATCTATCTAACTATAATAGTTTCATTTAGATTCATTAAAGTTGAATTTTTTATCAAAGTAGATTCTAGCTACTAGACCTAGATCAAATAATTAATATTTTAATCTAAGAAATACTAGTTACTACTACTACTAGATCTAAAATCTAGATAGAGTCTAGTAGATATCTTAGTAACTCTAGATCTAGAGAGTTTAGATTATTATAATTATGATTATAACTAGATATGGGTATTTAGATCTATATACTCTAGTACTACTACTACTAGTAGATAATACTAGATTCTAGATCTAATAATAATATATCTGGATAGTAGAAATAGGTATAATTATAATAGAAGTAGATGTAGATCTAGTCTAGATTTAGTTAATTTAGTATTAGATCTAGTATAGTGATGACTATTATTATTATTATTATTCAGACTATTATAATTATAGTCATTATACATCTGTCAATTCTATCATCTGATGCATCTTAGGTTTTAGTATCTAACAGGCCTAATAAGTAATCTAGATATATCTAGATCTAATCTAGACTCTAATTAACTCTAATTCTAGAATAGTAGAATCTCTAAACTAATAGATCTAGATCTAGTCTAATAAAGTAAAGTAATATAGATTTTAATTAATAGATCTATAATTAAACTAGGATTTTAACTAAACTTTTTTTTTAATTAAACTTTGGCCTTAACTAATTTTTTTTAGTTAAACTAAAAGTTAGCAACTTTTTAGTTAACTTTTGCCCATCACTACTAGAAGGTCATAGTTCATAAAATATTTAGAATAAAAGTTTCTTTGATTCTGGAAAATACTGTTTAAAAAAGTATAAATTGGGGAAAAGCTAGTTAGTCTGGGTCCTTGCATTCTAACTGGTTTTTGCATTGTAATGAGTTCTTAAACAGTTGTGGGTCCACTAGTTAAAGTTGTATCACTAATAAGATGTTTCAGTAATAAGTTATATCAGTTAAAGTTGTATTAGTAAAAAGTTGAATATTAACAAGATATTTGTCAAGTTGTTGAATTGAAAATCTATGTTCAGCTTAAATTATAAAAAAAAAAGAACACAGAAGTTTCTCTGGTGTGTGCTATTATTAATATAAAAAAGAAAGGATACTTAATGTATTGAAAGAATAATAAATATTTGGCAATAAAGAAACAGAAATCACCATAGTATTCATTTCAGAAGAGCAAATATTTTGTTTTATTAAAGAATCTCCCAAATATCTTTTGGCAAGGTCAACTCTAGGACATTATTTCAAGACAGTCCTTAAGTTCTTTTTTGAAAGTCAGTCAGCTATAGAATTCAAACCTTTTGAATTTGCCAAAAGCAATTTCCCTTCATTTAACATATAAATGTTTAACTTTAAACTTAACCATTTTATTTTGTAGTATGTTTAAGATTTCTTTAGAATTGAGGATTATTTTATCATAGGACAAACGTCCTGCAAGTTGGCAGGAAGTAGGCAAGGTACCACATCAAGACATTCAGAACCACACGCCAGTCTGATGTGCTTACCACATGGGCAGCTATATTCAGATATCTATTTAAAAATAAAACAATATGAAGTAGCAAATATTGACCTTAATCAAAATAAAGAATAATTTTAAAAATTCATTATACTTTTGATTGCTTTTTTTTTTTTTTTCAATTCTAATTAAATTTGTATTTTTTTTTTTTCCAGCTCCAAAGAAATACAAAGATTTATTGCTGCCTTGGACACCTGTGCGATAGATGTTAGCTGTGGTTAGATTGTGTATGAGTATTGAAAACCATGAATATATTATTGTGTTAGTTAATCTTGCTTGGAAGTTTTAAACATGTTTTTTTATTAGGTTGACATTACAACATATTTTCAGTTAGATCTATATTCAGGTGAAACAAAAATGTTATTTGATAATGTCCTAGCTTTTTATATGCTAGCCAATGTTCTGATATGCAAATAAACCTGATTATATATAACCATGACTTTGTTTTTAATTAAATTGTACAACTGTGAAAACACTGGTGTGCAAAAGTTCATGTCTAGAAAATCTGCACTGAATTTTTTTAATTAAGACTTTATTCAGGATCATGAATTACCTTAAAAATCAAATAGTTATTTAAATAAATGTTTTACATGTTTCGGATGTTCCTTCAGAGCTGAAGATAGTTTATTTCCTAGTCCAAACCTCCCGCAGGACGACGGGGTAGGGAGTGGGCAGGGTTTTTAATGTTTTACATGTTTCGGATGTTCCTTCAGAGCTGAAGATAGTTTATTTCCTAGTCCAAACCTCCCGCAGGACGACGGGGTAGGGAGTGGGCAGGGTTTGAACCCGGGACCTAATGACAGTCCAGCACACAAACCGCACGAACAGGCCATAGATTTATACATATATTATATCTAATTTGACATGGAGATGATGTCTTATTTAAAACTACAAAAAATGTGAAAATTGTTTTTTATTAAAGTTGAAACAAGGCATTGTTTGTAAAGTAGTTATAAGAAGTATAAAGTTTTTTTTTCAGCACTAACCTATGTAACATATAATTTAATTTCTAGATCTAGTAATTGAACATCAAAAATAAGAGTACTCTCGTCTCATAATTATTATTATGCAATTTTTAGATACATAATCTAGAAAGATCTAGGTAATCAACCTATTTAAAATGTACATAAGATGATTTAAATCAACAGCATGAATTAGATTCTATTTCAATCTAGGATTTCTGAAACATCTCAATGGGAACTAACAGGAAATGGCTTTGTTTCATATATTTGTGTGAATATATAGTTCTGTGACTAATAGCCCATTCTAAAGAAAATCTGAGAAGTGATTTTGCATTATTTCTAAACTTTAAAGATTATTTCTTTTCTAAGACAGAAAAGATATATAGGTCTGTGAATCGATCAATCAGATATATAGGTCTGTGAATCGATCAATCTCGGATTGTTTCTGATTTACAGTCTAAAAATCTATGAAGTCTATGATTTTACCATTTAAAAAGTTTCAATAACCAAAATAAAGCAATGAAGAAATAAATAGAAATAAAGTTATTGTTAAGCTAGGTAGTCATTTACATGTTGAGGCTAGTACAATACAACTCTCTAAACATACAAAAAAGATAATGTCAACATTTTTATTTATTTCAGTCATTTAACCACTGCAAAAAAAAAAAAAGAGAAAAAGGTGTAGTACAATAAAATGTATATCTATGTTGCACCTTCAAATGTTTTCTCATGTAAATAAAGATCTTCTAAAACATAACAATATGATTCCATGTTCAGAAAAAAACGAGATTTTTGTTTTTGCCCAGAATCACAATATTTTAAAATAAGTGTATAAACTTAAAATCAATTAGAAATCTTACAGCAATGACTATTATTTCTCTTCAATTGTGAACCAATATAATTTATACTTTTAATGGAAATAGTAGTAGTATTCAACATTCACAAATACAGAATATTTTTTGGACTGGTGAAATTGTTATTTTAATAGAACTTAAAAATACCTGACTGCTAACAAATGTTATGAAAAACAAATTCTTTAAAAAAAAAAAAAAATGTTCTAATTATTAATTTCTTGGAGAGAAAAAAATGTTGGTACCAGGTACTCAAAATACTGGAAACACAGGTTTGACTTAGAAACTGAACAGGGTTTCATCATTACCCACACCAAATTGATCTATAACAATCAATGTATGCTTTCATAGTGACAGGACTTGATTTTGTAATAAACAACATTTTGAAAATAATATCACAAGAAAGAAAACTCCAAACTTAAAAAGAGAAATATACAATGTATAAGCAGATGAGAGTGAGATTGCTAGGTTTACATAGCGCTAAAAAATATCCTGAATATAGTGAACTGCTTAACAAACAGCATCACTAAATAGTTGTAGAAAATATCTGAAGTAACTTGTAAATAAAATCCTGATAAATGCTTTTTTTTTAAACATCTGGAGATGGCACATGACAAATAAATAAATATTATTTTAAAACAAAATAATTAAAAATAGAGTTGAATTATTTTTTCCATTTTAAATAAATACTGTAATGAAAACTTAAAAACCAATAAGAAAATTGGCATCAATATTATGAATATGTACCTACAAAATGTTTGCAATAAATTTCAATATCTAATCTTATAGACTGAACTATTTTTTCTATTCAAACTTTCTATGCATTCATTTACTGGTCACAATAAAAATAATTCATAACATATTTGATATTAGAATAGAAACACTCAAGACTTTCTTGAAACATTATATTAATAATCTACCATAAAATTGGTAATTTCATTATATAATTTGTTAATAAGTTCTAAGTTCATTTATCCTAATTTTGTTTTCTTTAGTTTTCCATAGAAGGATAACGCCAAGCTTTCTGAGAGACAAACGTTTCTTTTATAGACAAAGGTGATGTAAATCTGGCCATGTAGAAGGGACCCCCTGCCTTATCATTAGTACCTGGGCAAACAAAATGAAAAAAAATTAAATTAAAAAAAAAATGTAATTAACAGTACAAGAAAAATATCTTCTGCTTCATAAAGTCTAACATCTGAACTCTTGAATCTAATCACATTCATTGTGAAAGCCAAAGAGTAATGTAGTTAGTTTGTTCATTATCACCACATAGTGAAATGTGCTTAACTTCTCCTTTCTTTGTCAATATATACATATTGAATGTTGTTTTCAAGAACATCTAAGAGGATTTCCATGTTTCATTTTGCCATTTCTGGTTTACCTGAGTTACTTTGACTTATTCCTGGGAAGCGTTGGGCCACAACCACACCTTTCCACTGAACTAAGTTCTGATCTGAGCAACTTTCCTCATCTGCTCCCATGTCATTCCAGTATCCTCACCTTCGATGGTGACTGACCTCTTCCATGTTCACATGGGCCTGCCTACTCTCCTCTTTTCTTGCGGACGCATCAAGTGCCTGCCTTACAACATTGGTACTTTGCAGGGTGTGTTCTTTACAGCTCCACTTTCACTTTAATATCCTGGGATAAGGGTTTTTCCTTGGTTCTCTCCCACAAGTTGACAGTAGTCTGGAGAGTTTCCATATTTGTTTTTGTGTCTCTCCATGTTTCTTAATCATAAAGAAGAACCAACTTAATTATGTTTAAGATCTTGTTCTGTAAAGAGCTGGTTTACCTGTTGAGTGCAACTGTCCATCTAACCTGTTTCTTGAACAAGGTGTGGCCTTCTATATGTCGCATCATTTAAATTTAACTACTTCTTAATAAGATTAGAGTAAATGACACACAGATCCTTTTGGACGCATTAAATCTGTAATTTTCTATCTTTGCTTTCCTCATGTTCCATGGATGACTTATCTAAGGACAGTTTTGTTGTAAGATCATTTCTTTATATGGTCTTACTTACTTAGACTAAGATCCTCCTGTGCTGTTATATGATCTCTATGTTGTTGTTTTTTATTTTCAAAAAGTTACTCACCATCAAATTTGCACACTTTTGGCAACCATGCACCTCAATTAAAATATAATATAATATAAAATTTTGGAATAAGTCTATTTGTTGTCCATCCAGTATGAGCTGGTGGTTTTCCAGGTGCTTAAGTTTTTTTCTAAATATTTACGTGTAAACTTGATACTCAATATGTTTTGTCAGTTGTGTTTCAGCAATTAATATTAACGTATAGTCCAGATCAATAAATAAAGTATGGAATGCCTAGCAAATGCATTAAATCTTGTTGAGTCAATCTGTAACGATAGAAGTATTGATAGGTAGAACTCTTCATGTTCAAAAACATATTTAAAGCAAGAAAATGTGTCCACATCATTACCAAAATCTTCTAAAAAAACAAGCTTACTCTTCTAGGTGGAAATCATCTTTTGACACCTTGTAATATATTCAGCATAACATTTCAGAAAACCTTTCCAGGCTTCAAGTTATGGAAGCATAATAATACTTTTGGATATTTCTATGATATGTATGGACTTATTTCTCAAGAATTATTTGGCAATTTTTTTATAAAGAGATTGCTAAAAAGACTATTGTATGACTGAGCAACAATATATTAAAAAAACATACATTTAGCTAATCCTTTACAAAATTTGAGTGCTATTTTCTTAGCCAAAAAAAAAGTTATTACCTGATAATCTTGCGCCACCAAAAGGTTGTTGGCCAACAATTGATCCTGTACTTTTATCATTGATATAAAAGTTGCCAGCACAAAAGCGAAAAGCCTCAGTCAATTCTTCTTTAGCAGCTCTGAAAGAAAATTATTAAAAGAATAAAGATGAGCTATAATTCTTTATACAAGATAGTTCAGATTATTAATATTTTATTAATATAGCATAAAATGTACTTGTCTTGTGCAAATATTGCTCCAGTTAAGGCATAGGGTGATGTTTTCTGGGCTATTTGAACAGTTTCTAGAACTTGATTGTCAGGGTACACATACACAGTCACAACAGGACCAAATATTTCCTACAATACATTGTTGAATAAAAAAAAGTTGTACTGTTGTTTAAAAAAATGTGTACCATTCACTAAAAACTAGAAATGAATTAACATTTTATTATAAAAAATGGCAGCACATTTATTTTAGAAACTCTAGATAAAATGAATAATAAAAACTTAATGTAAGAAATGCAACCTGAAATTAAAAATACAATTTAAAAAAAAATTAATTGAATAAAAAAGATAGAATTACACAAAACAAAAACAAGGCAAAATGTTTTGTCCACCTAAAACTTGTTAAGCATTGAACTAAAAGATTGGAACTTGTTTACTCCATTTGATTTTTCATTCATCATCATCATCACATTATAAGACCTATCCAATCTGGAATTTAAAAATAAGTGTTCTACTCTGCATTAATTCCATACCTCCTGCATAATTTTATCAAATGGATCTTTGGTTTCAATAATTGTAGGATCGATGAAATAGCCTTTACTGGGAAAGAAAAAACAAGAATTAAGAACAAATATTAAATTAAAAATGTCGTGTCTAAATGTTACAACTTGTATGTGGGCTTTAAAAGGCTAATTACCTATCATCACAATTTCCTCCAGCAATAACAGCAAGGTTGGAACTGTTTTTGGCATGTTCAATGTAGCTTTTAATTCTAGAAAAAGCCTTAAGAAAATGTTTTGAGGATATTACTAATAGCAGAATTGTGTCTAGAAGGCAATATAAAAAAATTTTCACTGTTACAAAAGTAATGCTATTAATAAATTTAGTGATGCACCAGGATGAAAGTAGTAATAATCTTATATGATACAGATGTTACTTCAAAAAAGAAGATGATTACGTAATAATATGTGAAAACACTAATCTTAAGATTCATAAATATGTTTTAATATAACACTTAGAAACAAAGGTACATTGTTTGATAAAAAAAGCATAAAGAAAAAATAAAATGACCATTTCTTTATTGCTGAGAAAATCAATCCTGATTATTGATATTTTTTATACCATAATATATTAAATAAATATATTAACTGAAAAGAAAACAAACTTAAAAACAGTATTATTACAAAAGCATTACAGTTAAATCTTCATGTGGGGAAAATGAAGCATTGGAAAATGAAATTGTGGAACATAAAATAAAACTTTTTATATTGGTTTAAAAAAAGGTGATTAAGATTTACCTTATCATCAATAACAGCAGTAACAAATGATTCTCTATCAAGGGGTGATCCCACTTTAATTTCTTTCACAATACTTAACATCCTGGACTTGATCTGTGGCCACAGAGACTGTGGCACATACATTCGTGACAAAGCAGAACATTTCTGACCATTGTATTCAAATGCTGATCTTATAGACCCAGTCACAACCGAATCAATATCAGCAGAAGGGTGCACAAAATGCATGTTCTTGCCTCCACACTCTTTAGGGGGGAAAAAAGGCAATAAGAGAAACTTATAATATCAAGGGTTTTTCTAATTAATTTTTAATGGGTTTTTATTTTATAGATAAATGTTATTTACTTTAAAAATGAAACATTTTGGCAGACAATTAATCCAACATAACATATATCGAACTAATTGTTAAAGTTGTGTTTTCCTTTACTGAATATATCTATAATTGTGATGATAGATTTTAGCAGATTCTTTGTCATTTTATTAAAGCAACTTCAAAATGAAAATAAAATAAATAAATAAAATGGCAATTTCTACGATTCTACATATTAAGAATGAGTTCAGTGTTTCGCATGGCTCAAAAAAATAGTTGCGACCTGCATATTTTCCCACATCTGATGCAGACAAAGCAGTTGTCTGCCAGGGGACACACATCCGATGCCCACTGGCAAGCCCTTGTAGACATCAGGCACAGAAGATGGAAAGAAAACTTAAAATGAATATAGCACTGGAACAAATCCATGAAAATAAATTGGAATACTAGTTAAATCTCTGAAACTTCCTGTCTTATTTTATCTATCCTGGTGGAACATACATTTTCTTCTATAACATTAGATATCAAAATTCGTAATTTTTTTAAAATAATTGTAAGTTAAATATACAAGTTAAATAAGTGTCCATTGGTGCCCCAGTTATTTATGTTAAAAAAAACAAAAAAAAACAACTCAATAAGCATGTTGTATGCACATACATGTAAACATAAAAAAAAAAAATTTGATTAAATTAACAATTTCTTTTAATCCATTTCTTAAATTATAACCCTAACAATACAAAAATCAGATTGTGTATAATGTGTCATGTGAGTACAACTGCCCCATCATTATGATTTATAAATTGTGTTATAGCTAAAACCATCCCTACCTACATATAAACATATATTATTTAATTAAAAGCCCCAAAACCGCATCTGGTATGGCATTTTCCCACTTTTTTAATTACAAGTCAGCTTTGCTAGCTTATATATTGATTAGTAGATTATTAATACAATTACTGTAATAAAAAAAAAATTCATTTCCTTTAAATAATTATGTACATCTAAAGTTACCTCCAATGATTCTTGGGAAATTTTTATAAATATCAATGTTCTGTGCAATTTGTCTCCACAGCGTTTTAAAAGTACTGCAATTAAAAGAAAATAACCCTTTTACTTCCATATTAATAGAATGTTAACAGAATATAATTTGTAACAAAAATTGAATAGTAAAATTACAAACAATTCTCAATACAGTATCTTATCTTTTCCAAAAATGAGCATGGATACATAGTGGTCATGCTTTTAGCTGTCAAACTTTGTGTGTCATTGACTTTAAAGCAAAGTTAAAGATAAAGTTGATTTGACATTGTGTTGGCCTAATGACAAACACATACTTTAAAAGTTGGCTTTAGAATTGGGGAAAATTTACAATCAACCTGTCTTTTAAAATTATTTACTAAAGAAATGAAATGCTTACGAAACACTCCCTGTGAAATTAAGCCCAGCAAAATCTGGAGATGCCAAAACAGTATCTCCAAAACATGGTCCATCTGCTGGAATAAAGTTAATGACACCAGGGGGAAGGCCAGCTTCTCTGTAGAGTTTATACACAGTATAATTAGAGAGAACTGCAGTGTCTGATGGTTTCCACAAGGCTACATTACCCTGGCAACAAATACAGTGAGAATTTAGTTAGTATAATCATCATTTGAAAATTCTGTTTGGTTTCTTCAAAGACAACAATCATAACCTTAAAAGCTTTATTCTGACTACAAGTCCTTAAATAAGACAATTTACTGGAATTTTAGATGACTATATTTGACAGACTCAAATGTGGCATATAACACCTTTTAAAGGCTGATTATGAATCAAAATTTCTTGAATTCATAGCTGTTTTTTAATGCAATCATTTCAGATTTTGTACTTTAAATTTGGCTTAACTATTTAAATTACTCGTCTTCTATATCCAATTGTATCTATTTAAACAAGAGTTTTTTTTAATGAAGATTTGAATAATGAATTAGGCAAAATATGTAAATTTGTATAATCACCATTATTGCAGGCGCCATAGGTAGATTTCCACCAATAGCAGTAAAGTTAAATGGACAGACCGCTGCCCAGAAACCCTGGAATGAAATAATTTTTAACAAATAGAAACTTAAATCAAGAATTATAACAACCAATTTCAATAATTTGTATAGATTTGATTAAAATGATTAAATTCCACAAATAAAATTAGACATTGTGATGCTGCTAACAGCACATGATTATATACCCAGAAGCTTTTCTTTTAGCTCCACATAATTTATATATCTGATAGACTCTCTGCAAGCCTACTCACCTCTAATCCTCTGTACGACATGCTGTTCATGGTGACATTTGGTGTTGGACTCAATGGTTGATACTGTGTTGTCTTCTAAACAGGATATAAACATGGATCACTTTTCAGTAAGTTTATTTCAAAATAAAGAGAATGAAACTAAATAAACAAAATAATCTATAAATGAATGTGAAAACCATTGTATGAAAATGAAACTACATGCTTAAAACAAAATAAAATAGAAATCAAATGTTTATGAGTGTGTGAACAGACCGGATTTCAAATAATAAGAATCTGAGATTATTATACATAAACATTTTTTTTTCATATCTGTGTAGAATTAATAATTGAGTTACATACTAAAAAAAACTTTTAGTCTAATTAATTAAACGAAACTAATGTCTACCCATACATACTTGTGCAAACATTACATTAAATTTGAGAAAGTCAATTAGCTCAGCTGCTGCATCAATCTCTGCCTGCCAAATATTTTTTGCCTGAATGGAAATAAATTTTCAACACAACATTTGAAACTGAAAATTTAAAAAATCTATTTAAAAAATTGGACTGCATAAAGAAAATGGCACAAACCAAAAATCCCAGATTTGGGTTTTCATCTTTACTCAAGAATAGTGGCCATTCCTGAGAACACCTATCTCTAATTACATTTATAGTATAATGAACTATGTTTAATTTTGCATTTGCAACAATTTATTGCTTTTGAAATTGTATTCATTACTTTCAGATACTTTGTTTCATTATTTAATACTAAAAATATTTGTGGTTCATGATTTCATTAGTAATATATCTTTAGAACAAACAATTTTGTTTTGAGTGGAGGCCATGAAAAAATAATTGCCAAACAGATAAAACTTTTTTTTTCTGTACACACTAATTCATGTCTTAGTTGTATTACCTTGCTTAACAAACCTTGTGGCATAACTTTTAGATATTTCTATTTTAATCTCTTAATAACGTAATACAAGATATATAATATTTGATAGTTTGTAAGTTGTTGTTTTTTTTGTTTGTTTTTTACATGACCCATGTCCAATAAGCCTTTATGGTGCAATAATAAGGGACAGGCAAAAAAATTGTTTCTATATACTGACCACCTACTATCGTCAATTTAATGCATACATCTATATAGCTAAATAGCAGTTTTTATTTTTAGAATCATTTTATATGGCAAGTTCATACTATAAATATTTGTACATTTAGTTAGGCCTTCATAATATTTGTTAATGGTGCTATATAAATAAATATATATTTTATTTATTAATAATATGAATATAGACCAGTTTTTTTTTCTATGACAATTATAGCAGGCTTATCTATCCATTTCCTACATTTTTCTTTAAAAAAAAAAAAAACATGGTTTTAATGGGAAGAAAACAAACAATATTTTTTGGGCTGATATGTTTTAAATAAAAAAAAAAAAAAGAGTAAAAAAAGAAGCAAAAATTTACATTAAATGTTGGAAAGTGGTATTTGCTCTGCTATTTACATTAATACGATTACCTGGCCAATCATAGTAGTTGCAATAACATCCATGCGATGCTTACTAATCAATTCGGCTGCCTTCAAAAAAATGTTGCATCTTTCCTGAAGAGGACGCTTTTCCCAATCTGCTCTAGCTTTCAGATTGGATTCTATAGCTTTATTGATTATGTCCTGTTTTAATATAACCATATGTTAATTGGTAGATATTTATCTACTTTTTAAAATCATGCACAGACAGCATACATATCATAAAACTCATGATATAAATATGATCCAGCTAATTAGTCAATAAATACAATATTTTAGTTTATATAGCAAGTATCATTGACTTACTGGAGTTGCATAGTAATATGTTGCCACTGCCCATTTATGATCAAAAGGCTTTAAAAAAAAAAAAAAGATCAGAAGATTTTTTTAGATTTCATTGAATGATATTTTAGATATATTTACCTTAAAAAAAAATTACTACTTTAACAAGTTTAAGTGGGGAAAAAAGTGAATTAAAAAAAAAAGTATGTATTTAATGAATATGTATAGGCTTTTTTATATTAAATATTTTATTACTATATTAAATACATTTAGTATTTATTACACTTAAAGAATCATTTATTTATCCATTTGGGCTTTAGGGAGAAAAAAATAGATTTAGAGCTGGGGTATAAAGCATGGTGGTTGACTAGTAAAGTGTTTGGCTACTGAACAGATAGATCTTGGTTTTGATTCTCAGTGAAGACTGGGACATTGAATTTCAGGTGTTCATTCAACTCTAATGGGTAATTGGGAAAGTAAAAACGGTTGGTTTTGTACTGGCCACTTGACACCCTCCTTAACATTGAGCCTAGAAACAGACAATGTTTACATCATCTACCATTTAAATCGCAAAGTCTGAAAGAGGTGCCCAATCTTTTGTTTCCCACGTGGCCATTTATTCCTTCCAACTAAGAGGCACCACACAAACAAACTTTTATCCCCATTTAGTCCTTTAAAGTATGGTCATTTCGACACTAACATGTTGTGATATTTATCATGTATCTATACTTTTTAGAATATCCCCAAAATTAGGAAAAAAAAAATATGAATGTTTTGTTTACTATATTATTTCAACATAATGTAGGAATGGATTTAATTTTTTTAAAGCTTATATTAATTTACTCAGCTTGCCTGCATGTGAGGATTCTTGTACACTTTTCCTCCACTTCCCATTCTCGTATAAAGATGAAATTTTCACAATCATTCAGTAATAAAAAATAATTATTTAATCAACTAGTACTAATAAATAAATCTTATACAGAAAAACCTTGCAATATTAAGAGATATGGAAGTGTTTAATTATGCTCTCCCTTCACTCAATATAGTTTTGTTTTTTTAAAACATTTTTTTATATTTTTATATGACTTTTTTTATGCAATTTCATTTTAAAATGCACCCTATTATATACAAGAAAATCACAAATAACAATAGATTTCTTCCTCAGACTTACTGCAACTTGTTTCCTGACTTGTGCTGTCCGGATTTCCTCATTTCCAATGACAATGGGAACATCTATTGTTTTACCAATATACTTCTGCAAAGCCTTTTCAATGTCTCTTCTCTCCTGACTACCAGGCGCATATTCCAAGAGTGGCTCATTCACTGCATTGTAGATAGACATTGTTCTAAGAGTTGAATGAAGGGCTGACCAGTGTCTGGACACAATGGTAAATTAAAACAAAAAAAGGTTTAGTTTTCCTGCTCTAGTAGATGAACATAGTAGATTAAGCCAAGAAATATCAATCATCTTAGCTTTTTGTTTTTAAGTACTGACTGGTTCATATTTGATGAAATAAGTAGAGATCTAGAAAATATGTTGTGAGGTTTCTGCAGAGGTATATCTAAAATTAATTAGGTTTTGCTTTCTTTATTCTTTTTTTTTTATTATTTTATATTAAGTAAATTGTAAAGTCATTTAAGTCATTCAAACTATGTTTTCCATTAATGCAATGTTACAATACAGCCATGATTTATATGAAAAGATTATAAAGTTGAGTTATATTTAATGAACAACATTAACCACAAAATTAAATCAACTGATAGTTTTAGATAGAATACAATAAAAAAAAAAAAAAAAGGTTTTGAAATTTCAAATAAAAATTCTAATAGCATGCATTGAGATAATATATTTGTATATCTAAATTTTTTAAAGTTTAGTTATTGTTTTTTTTTTTTTTTCTTTTTAAATAATTATTATTTTGGCTTCCAACAAAGGTAATGATATCTTAGTAGGTTTATTATGAATCTGTGTAATGTATGTAGCTTATACATTTGTTGTAGTATTAAATTAATAATAACACACCAGTGACCACAGACCTACATACCATAGTTAAAAATTGTATTTATTTAATTTTTATGTCATTTACAGCATATTTCTGTACTTAGCCTTAACTAAGTATTATAAAAGAAACACAAATTATATCCAAGTAGAAACAAACAAATTGCCTGAACAAGGATTGAACTAAGTGTAATAATACTGTTGCTTAAGTAAACTATCTGGGCCCAAAAAAATTTGTTCAATGCATACCAGACAATATTTGACAAGATCTTTAAAGTGGGTCAGATACCTTAAAGATAAACTTCTTTGCATCCTTGACTTTTAATGAAGCCATTTCAAGAACACATTGAAATTGACTAAGCCTATTATCTCAAGAGCTCTTCACTTTCCAATACAACTTGAGATAACTTTGTTGTACGATGTTTGTTTTTTTAATTGGTTCATGGTCAACATAAGTTTTTCAAATATTGTAATATACTGTTTACACTTTATAAAAAGAATTCACAAAATTAGGCAAATGCACAATAAATTCTGAGCTTCAAGTCTTTAACATCTAGCCACATGAACTATTCTTACTAAGTTCTGACTCTTAGGCAGTGTGAATCCAAGGCAGAAGAGAACTTTGAAAGTATACAAAATAAATCAAGTGCACCCAAGACTGGTTGCACTAAAGCCAAAGAAATAACAATAGTTTTCCTGCGTAACTTTTGTTTTATAATTGTTATAATTTAAAAAAAAAAACATTGGAAATGTATTAATACTGCTACCATTATTGGAGGAACTCTTTAATGCATGTTTCGCATCTGTTATAAAATTGTGAACACACTAAACGAATGCTGGAAAATATCCTAACTTTTTTTCTCAAGGCTAAAAAATAAAATTACCCCAGTATTTTGAGCTGTAATCAGCTAAAATCTACACCTGGGTTTGCATGCCTGACTTTTGTATTATGTTATCAGATTTGCTGTTCTCAACTGTAGAGGAAAACTTTTAAATATTTGAAGTGTTTCTGGTGTTGTGTTTAACTAGAAAGATTTTAGATGCATTGAAAGCAAATGTCTTATATTTATGAAAATCTATTTAAATGCATGAGTTAAAAATTTAGGAAAAAAGTAGTAACAACATTCTATGTGTTAGAATCAAAAGGTTAAATTAATCATTAAAAGCTATTGACATAAATGAAAATGACTTGAACCTTACTATGGACTATGTGTCAATATAGAGTAAAAGCATTAAAGATAAACTACAAACAACATCGTTAGTGTTAGAACAAAGATTCTCAACACATGCTATGGGGTACTGGATTGACTGAAAGAGGATAGTATTTACAAAAAAAAATGCTGAAATAGGAGCTATTAGTTTTAATGATGAACTGCTAGTTTTATGTGTAAACATTGATATTTGTAAAAGAAGAACGGTCTTAGCAATAAAAACATAAAAACTCTTAACTTTATGACACAAAATTACTGAGAAAAACATTGTTATATATATGTGTGTTAGAATAGAAATGTTAAATACAACACACACCTATTTTCACAATAATTGAAATTAAAAATAAATCCAACCAGCAAGCAGAATAAAAAGTGTGAAGCTACTGTAAACAAATAAAAACAAAACAAGAATTACTCTATTAATAAATGGCATGGTTTAAATTGAAACTAGTACACAAGAGACTTAGATAACAGGATCTTCAAGATAAAGTGATAGTTTACTTACTAAAGATTCTTATTCTAACCGGTAAAAAAATGTTGCGAATTAAGCAAAATTATATATTCATTATGTACCAGTATTTTAAAGGTTTCTGATTAATGATATTAACAATATTGATGAGCCAAAAAAAATGGATCCAATGCATTAAATTACTAAATACTGTATCATAACAACACAATATTATTTATCTATTATTGATTGTAAACATAATTCATTTTTATAGATCTAATTACAAAGGATACATTTGTTTGTTGTAGTTCTGAAACCATTATCTATGTAATATTGACTATATCTAGATTCTTGATAAAATAATTAAAATATATAAGCTTGTAAGATGTGATCAGAATTTTCAAGTGACATGCCAGTGACCTCTTGAACTTTTTCTTATTGTCAGAATATTATAGACAAGAAAGAAACAATTTTTACCCATAATTTTTTACCAGAAAACTTATGCTGGTGGTACTATTTAAATGATATGCATGGCTTTATAGACATAATTCCTCGATAGTAATGTACATACCTAGTATTTGTGGAAGATGAGATTCTTCTGAGACTGAGTATTGTTATAGAAGACATTTTTCTCTTCAGAATGCAAAAGCCATAGATCTATTGAATTAAATATAATTAATGTAGACATTGTAAATAAAATAGAATTTATATTTAATAATCTATTTAAGACTCTAGTTAGACATTGTCAAAGCATTGCAGACTCTCCACTCTAGTCTATATTATATAGTATCTAGATCTATGTCTGGATCTACACACTACTCACTAAAAAAGTAGATTCTAGACTTCTATATAGATCTAGATTCTATATCTAGTCTAGATCTAAATATCTTATTATCTAGAATAATCTAGATTATAGATAATTATAGATATAGATATACTATATAGATATCTAGATTAGATCTAGATCTAGACCTAAATCTAGTCTTGATCTTGATCTCTAGACTAGATCTAGGCCTATAAGTATAAAGTATAATTATTTATACTATAATAGGCTATATAATATAGTATATTAATAGTAGATCTATGTAGATCTAGATCTATATATTGATATTCTATTCTAAATCTAGATCTATTCTAAATAGATCTAGACTATAAGTCATAATAAGTGTATAAGTAAGTATGATTATCACTTAGTATGTTAAGACTTAAGTTCATAACCTCTACTAGATCTATAGTATTTAAATCAGGGAGATGTTATGTAGATCTAGATCTAGATTGATTCTAAATTGCCGATTAACTTACGTTACACTACAATCAGATCTAAAGACAGTCTACAATCTAATCTAGACTGGATTTTAAAAACTTTTTTTGGGTTGACCCAATTATTAAATAACACGTTGTGTTAAATTTAGGCCTACACACCCACAGAATTAACCAATACAAAAGAACTTTACTACAATGTATAAGAGATCCATACCATATTATGCTAATTATGCAAATATATCTACAGATTAGACGCCAAACAAATATTTTTTTTTAATATCAACATTTACGCTAATGAGGGAGAGATTTAGATATAGAGTCTATATCTAATTAGAAATAAAATTATGTTAAATAGATCTAGACTATTTTCAATAATGTAGGCCTAGATATATCTTTCCTGTATGTCTATTATTTCTAGATACACCGGTAAGAAGACGTACCGTGTTTTAGATAGGCTCATAAGACTATAGACTAGTATAGACTATATGTGTTTCTCCAACCAAGAGAATGCGACCTGATGCCAAGGTCAAGAAGGGTGCTGTACGCCCTGACAACTGTGAAAAAAAAATTAAAGGGAGAATCGATGCCCTTCTTTTTTTCTTTTTTTTTTAGTTATAGATCTATATCCATGTTTGAATTTAAGTTATTATATGAATCGAGTAAAATAATATATATATATATATATATATAGTATTCTAAGTATGAATATATATAGTATTCTAAGTATGAGACGTTGTTTCATATTTTAAGTAGAAATATATATCGTTTTCGCGACGGGCGTCTGATTATATATATATATATATATATATATATATATATATATATATATATATATATATATATATATATATATATATATATATATATATATATATATATATATATATATAAAGACATTTCTAAACGCGATTCCTTTTGCTGCTGTCAGAACGGTCGAAATTCTTCCATCTCTAGTATAGGCTTTATATTGGCGAATTTGACGTTACATAAAACAAGCAAAATATTTTTTTTATCCTTTAAAAATTAACTTATCTAAAGGGGAAGAACTCCATACTTACAACTATATCTCTCAATACTTTAGGCCTGTATGTTATTTCCCTTATTCGATATCAAACAAAATAATTATTATAATTATCAATAATTAATGGACCAACTGGTTATTTTTTTAAACTGATTTTTTAAAAGACATTTCATAAATACAATATTCATATATAGGGACCATGTTTTGTTAGGCACAATAAATAATTGTTTAAAGTTTCAACTTGATCTGAGAATGGGTGTGGGGAAGAATACACGTAAAAACTTTTTACCAGACAGATGGAGTAAGCTGATATAAGCTCTGTATTTAACGAAAAGGTCCGAGACAAGGCGAAGTCTACGATGACCACACCAATTTAATAAGCCTACAGACGTTAGCACGCTTTATTTACTATGAATGTTCCGCACATAATTATAATATATTGGCAAGTGGTACCTCCTTTTTTGATTAGGTTAAACTTATTTTGACTTGCGCATAAGCCCGCATCACTTTTTACAAAGCTTATATTAACTTACTCTGTCTGTCTGTCTGTCTATCTCTGTGTGATAAAAGAAAAGGTTTGATTTTTTCCATGACTTTTTCTCACACTTCCAGTTCTCGGATCAAGTTGAAATTTCGCACATATATTCATAGCTGATGAAAATATACTAATCAATTTTTTAGAAAGCTAATTAATCATTTATTAGTACTAATTAATACATTTTGTTTCATATAGCAGAAAGGGAGCTAAACCCTGCCATCTTGAGATAAATTCCAGTAGTTATCGGTGCTTTTCCTTTGATTAGCTTATTTTTTTTTTGTTTTAGTTATTCTTTTTTTTCTTTTGTTTGTTATTACAACTTTTTTTTATATGAATATGTTTTACTTTGAGAAATTAAAGAGCGTTGTTGTCGCCAGGAGAGTGAATTTTCGAAGCAGGAAAACACTTATTGGCTCCAAGGCTTAATACAGCGCTCACACATATCACAACTTGCTAAAAGGGAGAGGGGGTAGATGGACAATGTTTTAGAAACACTGGGGTGTATAATTTAAATTGGTTATGGTTATGATACGGTCATATGGCACAACAACGCATTTTAACTAGGAAATGTCATGCCCATTTATCATCCTCGAGACTAGATATATATATATATATATATATATATATATATATATGGTTGGCCTCCTTCAGTCTAGATTAGTCTAGAACGACTATGGTTCATCTCGCACACGTACTTCCTGTTATGTACTAGTTTAGAGAGTATGTTAGTTTTGTTAGACAAATATATTGTGTATAGTTTTAGCCACGGTAAAAGTAGTGAAGTAGTAAGACAGACTAAGCAATATTTCCGGTATTAAAAGCCAAGAAAATGCATACTTTAAGGTATCTACAGTGCATTATCCTGTTATTAAAACGTTTTATTTCAAAAACCTTATGTGCTATTCTTACTGACTTAGATCCTCCCGCGTCGTTCAGCGCATTGGGCGGCACAAAAAATCTGTCACTGGCAATGTCTGGAGCTTCTTCTCACCTGCTCTGAGAACCTCCATGAAAGTGTAGCACCAAGTAGGCGCTTCCCTCGTAATGGCCTCCATTTCATCGCAACTCTTATTATGCGTAATTCATTTTGTCGGAGAACATATCCCGCAAACCTCATGCGACACTCTGTCACAACCTTACTAAGGGTTTGACTCCTAGTTCGGCATAGGATTTCCTTGATTGAGACCCGATCTCTATAATTGACTCGTAAAATCCGTTTTAGCCATCTTTGTTGAGCCACATTTAGACTTTTTCAATTTTGGCAGATGACTATTCACTGCATTTTATTAATGGAACCCAGCCACTGGTAGAAATTTGTAACCTCTCTTGGCTACGCTCTTGGAATTAGGTGACTGTAGTTTGCTTTAGATTTTATATCGAAAGGGAAAGTTTTATCGTCAAAATCATCTGTTTTAAACTAAAAAATCTCTGGAGGGAGTCTTTTTTAACAAATTCAAAACACCCATTGTTAATTATGATCTAGGTTCACAGTCAGCAATAAACAAACAACAACCATTAGTGTCATGGCGGAGAATGATACTTTATTATATTGAACGCGTGCACCTTTGCGCACCATATCAACATCCCCTTTTCTTTAAAAAAAAAATGTAAAAAAATAAAACATTTCGGGGAGTATCATAGAAAAAAAATAAAACAACAACAACATAAACAACTAAACGTAACATACATGTATACGCTTCAATCAATATGAAACATATCACATTTAAAAATCAACATTCAATAGTTCATTAAGACACATAGTCATTGAATCTTGTCGGTTTCTTCAACTGATCCCTTGGTCGCAGGGAATGATGAGTTGATGAGTGGCGAACGTGTTGATCCTGAGTTCTATTGTCCTGTATGTTGTTATCAGTATCGGGAAATATATCTTCTTCTGTTTCTCTGTTCGGGTTAATATGCACTCTGTTTCTTTGGTACACTGCACCATTGTCACCTCGAATAATGTAAGCTCTCTGATTGACTTGAGACTGGATTCTTCCACGTCTCCATGTAGGGTCATTAGGAGATTGGAAATAGACCATCTGTCCAGTTTTCAGCTGACTTAAATTTCTTGACCTCTTATCATTAGATGTTTTTACACTCATCTGACGTTTTTTCTTTCCTTCTCATAATGTTCTCTTGACATGTAGAAATCTTAATGTTACTCCTTTTGTTTGGTATCAGTGTTCGAGTCATCCGACCAAAAAACATCTGAACTGGGCTTAGATTTGTGTCTTGCCTTGGAGTATTTCTAAATTCCAGAAGAGCTTCATAAGCATCTGACTTTGATTCTCTAGATTTCTTCATTATGTTCTTCAAAATTTTAACTGCTGACTCAGCTTTTCCATTGGATTGATGGTGTCCTGGAGAAGATTTCAAATGAGTCACTCCCCATTCCATCATAAATTTGGAAAAATATTCCGATGTGAACTGAGGTCCGCTATCAGATATACAAACTTTGGGCACCCCATATCTTGCAAATAAAACTTTCAGTTTCTTTATAATTGCGTGTGTTGTTGTCAACTGCATGTTTTCTACCTCTATGAAATTGGAATAATAGTCCACTATGGCTAGATATTGTTGGTCACACATTTGAAATAAATCAATTCCAATCTTGTCCCACGGATTAGAACCTATTTCGTGATGTATTAATTCTTCTCTCTGGTTTGCTGGTTTATTTTTCTGACAAATGTAACATGAGTTGGCTATTTCCTGTATTCGAGCTGATAATCCAGGCCAGAAAACTGTTTCTTTTGCTCTTCTTTTCATTGAGTCTACTCCCAGATGTGATGCATGGAGTTTTTCTTCTATTTCCTTGCGAAGTGATATCGGTATGATTATTTGTTCTCCTTTCAACAGGAGTCCGTCTTCGTATGTTAACATGTCTCTTAGTGAAAAATATTGTTTGAGTTCAGGTAAACTATTATGTTTGTCTGGCCATCCATTTAGGATATACTGAATAAGTGTTTGCATTGTTCTATCTTTCTCTGTCTCGATTCTGACTTTCTCCAGCACTGCATCTGGTATTGCCAGTCCGACTGTTTTGACACAAACATCAGGGATATCCCTCTTTTCCTCTGATGGGTCTATACTCAAAGTATCAGCTATGAACAAATTTTTGCCTTTGACATATTGAAACTGGATATCGTAACGATAAAGACGCATCATTAGACTTTGTAGCCTTCTCGGAGCAGAACTGAGTGGTTTTTGAAGGATGTTTTCCAGTGGTTTATGGTCATTCTGAACTATAACTGTCCTGCCATACGTATACTGGTCAAAACGTTCCAAACCAACAACCACTGCTAACAATTCTTTTTCTTTCTGATCAACTCTGTAATGGGCTGTAAATCTGTCGACAAATCTGGAACAAATCTTGCAAGATATTGAACCATGCCACAGAATCTTCGGACTGATGAAATATCTTTTGGAGCATTCAAATTCAAAATCGCAGATACTTTGTTCGGGTCTGGTTTTATTCCTGCTTCTGTAATAATATGACCCAAAAAATTAATCTCAGCTGTTCTAAAAACAGACTTTTCATGGTTCAGTTTAATCTTCTTTTCTTGACATCTCTTCATCAGCTCTCTTAGGTTAATATCATGATTTCTGAGTGCTTCTTCTTTCGTTCTTCCTCTTCCTACCACCATAATATCATCAACGTAATTGAAACAGCCTTTCAGTCCTTCTAGTGCTAGATTTAATCGTCTCTGAAAAATTTCTGAACTCACTTTCAGTCCAAATGGTAATCGTTTCCATTTGTATCTACCAAAAGGGGTTATCATTGCTGTCAAATTAGATGACGCTGTGTCTAGTCTGACATGCCAGAAAGCTTCTTGCACATCCAATTTGCTGAATATTTTGGCATCGTTCAAATCTGCCAATATGTCATCTAAAGTAGCAAGATTATAGAATTCCCTTAGTAAAACTTTATTCAGGGCTTGTGGATCTATGCAGATCCTAATTTTTCCATTAGCTTTTTCCACAATTGCCATCTGACTCACCCACTCTGTAGGCTCTATCACTGGTTCTATGATTCCTCTCTGCACTAGGGTCTTTAACTCCTCCTTAACTCTTTCTTGTAAAGCAATAGGGATCTTTCTACATGGCAGAACCTTGGGCTTAATGCTGCTATCAATCTTTAAAGACACTTCTCCTAAGTCACCCAAATCACCAGTAAACTTTGGACTATAGTCTTCTTCTTGGTTATTCACTACTGATGCTATGAACCTATCTTTATTGACTTTGATTAACTTCATTCTTGTTAAAGTTTCATGACCTAGAAGGCATGCTAGATTATTTGGTACAACTATATATTCCACCTCAAATGTTTCGTTAGTTTTCTCATTTCTCGTCGTTAGAGTGGCTTTCCCTATGGGTCTCATTTCAGTCTTATTCCACATTAGTAATCTTTGCGTTGCCTTTTCTATCTGATTCTTATTTACGTATTTTTCCTGGATGGTATTTACATCAGCTCCACTATCCATTTGAAACCTTACACGGTGACCATTTACTGTCATAACTGCTGTCATCCTTTTCGTTTTGTGGTTCTCCAAAGACATCACCCATTCATTTTTTACCATCATGACATCATCTCTTGTGTCCGACTGTAGCTGTCTTTCATCGTTAGACATATCATCTGACACCTGCTGAATTTTCTTTTTGTACATCACAGCAAAATGATGTCTCCCCTTGCATGCTAGGCACATTTTACCCCATGCAGGGCACTTTTCTTTAATGTATTCGTGAATCCTTCCACAATACCTGCATTTACCTTTCTGAATGTTTGTTCTTGAAGGTGTTGATACTTTCTCAATGATTGGAGGGTCGGCTTGTATTTGTCTCAACTGTTTGTTGGCGGTCTCGTATGCTCTGCAAATATCTCTGCACCTTTCCAATGTGAGACTACTATCTTGTAGCAATTTCATTTTGAGGCATTCATGTCTAATACCAAGAACTACTCTGTCTCTAATCAAGCTATCTTCCAGGCGTTCAAAACTACACGTTTTTGCTAGTCTTCTCAGATTTGTTATGTACTTTTCAATGTCCTCGCCTTCTTGCTGTTCTCGCGTATTGAACACATAGCGCTCATAAGTCTCATTCGTTTTTCCAATGCAAAAACTTTCAAATTTGTTCACTATTTCTTCCATCTTTCTTTCTTTTCCCTTCTCAATTTCAAGACCATCATATATGTCCATCGCTTTTGTTCCTATAATTGTTAGAAAGGTGGCCACTCTGACCTCCTCTGATTCTTCCGACAATTTAATGGCTAACTCATAGTTTCGCCAGCTCCGGTGAAACTTTTGCCAATTAGCGGCCATGTTTCCTTCTACCTCGAGCGGCTCGGGTACAGGAAGGAAATTTCTAGCTGCCATTGCACGGCGTAGCCTTGAATTGTTGTCTATTTATTAATGCAAACAATTAACCTTTATATACTGATTAATGATTACCTCTGATCATTAATATACCACTGCCACCATGTTAATTATGATCTAGGTTCACAGTCAGCAATAAACAAACAACAACCATTAGTGTCATGGCGGAGAATGATACTTTATTATATTGAACGCGTGCACCTTTGCGCACCATATCAACACCCATAGCTGCTATTATAGAATTTGGTGACTGTAGTTTGCTTTAGAAAAAAAAATTAATAAAAGTGAAGAGAGATGTTTTCAAACTCAGAACTCTCTGTATGAGGGATTTTAAACTCAAAACCATCTGGAGGGGTTTTAAAGCCCTCTGGAGCAGTGCGTGATTTGCTTTTTTTTTTATATTGAAGATGTATTTATTTTTAGCTTCAAACCCCGCTGAAAGGGGGGGGGGGTTAAAGTAAAAAAAAAAAAACCTTTGGCTACGCTCATAGCATTTTGAGTGCGTAATTTAGTGACTGATTTTTTGCTTTGATTTTGTTTATTTTAGGTGATATTTTAATACTAAACCATCACTTGCCCCAGCATAACCAAGGGGGGTTTGAGTTTAAAACCCCTTAAAGGTGTTTCTATTAAACAAAACAAAAATAAAATGCAAACGACAATCCCCAAATTCAAGAGAATAGCTAATGAAGATTTTGATTTAAAAAACCCTCTCGAAATTTTACGCTAAATCCCCTCTTCAATATACAAAAGCAAATTACACACTCCAAATTCTATGAGCGCAGCCAAAAGGGGGTTTGTGTTTAAACCCCCCTTCAGCAGCGTTTGAAGCTAAAAAATACCTCTTCAATATAAAAAAAAGCAAATTACGCACTCAAAATACTATGAGATTAGCCCAATTGGATTTTGAGTTTAAACCCCTCTTCAGAGGGGGTTGAAGCTAAAAAAAATAACTCTTCAATATAAAATAAGGTTACAAAGACAGTTTGTGTGAAAACACAAACTCAAAATCGGCCCCCGAAGTGGTCCACCCATTCAGGTAAAAAAAAGGCAGGTATCAATATTTTCATAAAGAACATAAGAATTAAATTTGATTAAAGACAAATGACAGAGAAGAATGGAGAAAGAAGGCTGAAAGATCTTGTGTGGTGCCCCAGCGGTCCAGTAAATCAAAGGATAGGTGAAAGTGAATGTGAAGTTATATGTGAACCTGGTCTAACTGACTTATAATGAATTTCTAATTGATCTAATTGTTTTGTAATTTGTAAAATGGTCAATCTCTAATTCCTCAAAATTTCGTAAAAAAATATTTTTTTTTTCCTTTAGTGAAGTGTACCGTTCTCGTGATAACAGCTATGCAGTTCGCGCGATAATATGAAAAATTACTTATTAATTGTTGTTTTAAATTATGTCCATTTTATATGCATTTTAAATAGATATTTTCTCTTTTTAGAGAAAAAAAAAGTTTTTTTTTTTTCATATTAATGTAGTAGTTAGTATGACAGAAATTATATAACTTAGCAATACAAATGAAAAAAAAAATTTTTTTTACAAAAATTCAAAAACAGTTTGCATGAATACGTTCTAAATATGGCAAATAGTCATCTCCCCTACTAAAGAGCCTCCAGTGTTTGTTACTATTAATAGTGAATAGTTGTAGAAGTGGTTTATTTTTATGAAGAAACTGCTTGCATAAGTGATTTAAAAAATAAGATTTTTCGCTTTTAGAAAAGAAAAAAAGTGGCCATTATATCAGAACTTTGAATGGACTAAAATATTATGATGTCGGGTTTTCACTATCTTTTCTAGTTTACGAGATCTAAACGGGACGGACGGACGGACAGACATTTCACACAACACTAATAGCGTAACGTCTTTTCCCCTTTCGGGTGCCGCTAAAAATAGCAAATTACACACAAAAATTCTATGAGCGTAGCCAAGCCAATGGGGGGTTTTGAGTTTAAACCCCCCTCCACCAGACGGCTTTTTTTTTAAAGTTTAAAACCCCTCCAAATGGTTATGAGTTTAAAATCCCCCTACAGCAGGGGTCTCAAACATGTGTCCCGCGTGGGTCCGCGAAACAAATTTGTGTGGCCCGCGGCCACGTCCGCGAATTAAAAAAAAATAGATAAAATTTACAATGACCACATATAAGTCGTGAAATGATTTACAACTGCACAAATCAGTAAATGAGGTGTCCGCCCACTGCAAGCGAAGAATCTGTGAAGGCAAGCTTTGTTGTTAGCGAGATGGCATCACGACCATTCACTGAAGGCCAGTTTGTGAAAGAGTGTATGCTACAGGCGAGTGAAATTATCTACCCCGAGAAAAAGAAACTCTTCGAAGCCATAAGTTTGTCTGCGAACACAGTTGCAAGCAGGATCACCGAGTCAGCGACAAATGTTCAACAGCAACTGATTGCTGCTGCAAAAGACTTTGTAGTATATTCCATTGCAGTGGACGAGTCTACTGGTGTAACAGACACCGCATACTGTGCCGTATTCATTCGTGGGGTCGAAGAAAACTTGAACATTGCTGAAGAGCTATTGGACTTACTACCCATGAAAGGAACGACGACTAGACGCGACGTGTTTAAAGAACTGGAAGCTTGTATTATCAGGTGTGGGCTACCGTGGGAAAAACTTGTTTCAGTGGCTACGGACGGTGCACCAGCAATGTGTTCAGAGAAGGTTGGTGTTGTTGGATTAATGGTAGAGAAACGGAATCAGCTCAGCTTGGCGGGACCTTTTGCAGCCATACACTGCTTTCTGCACCAAGAAGCACTC
The DNA here is from genome assembly GCF_947242115.1 of Biomphalaria glabrata. Lineage (NCBI taxonomy): Eukaryota > Metazoa > Mollusca > Gastropoda > Planorbidae > Biomphalaria > Biomphalaria glabrata. The sequence goes on along the minus strand of NC_074718.1, from coordinate 23,822,094 downwards.
TGTGGCAAAAGTCTACAAATGAAGAACGTGATGGATGTTGTCGTGAAGACGGTGAACTTCATACGTGCACGGGGTCTCAACCACAGACAGTTTGTGTCATTTCTAGCTGATTTAGAAACGGAATACGGAGAGTTGCTTTATCATACGGAAGTCAGATGGTTGAGTCGTGGAAAAGTGCTGTAGAGATTTTTTAAAACTGAGACGGGAGATAGCATTGTTCATGGCAATGAAAGACAGAGACATACCTCAGCTCAGTGACTTAATGTTTTTGTTGGATCTTGCTTTTCTTACTGACATCTCGCAAGATCTCAATGCACTCAATTCACAACTACAGAGCACAAAGCAGCTGATTACCGTGATGTTTGACCGCATCAAATCATTCAGATACAAGATGACTTTGTAGGCCACTCAGCTGGCAGATGGAAACCTGGCTCATTTGTTTTTTCTACAGAGCATTACGGTTGAAGCACAGCGCCTGAAAGACTACGTAGACATCCTCTCCAGACTCTGGAAGATTTTAAACACCGCTTTCAGCAATTCACTGCTCTCGAACCCCAGTTTTTCCTTGTTGCCACTTCGTTCGCAGTTGAAGTGAAAAACGTTCCAGAGGAAGTCCAGATGGAACTACTGGACCTGCACTGTGACACTGTTCTGAAGCAAAAATACGCTGATGTTGGTGTTCCAGATTTCTACCAGTTTCTTCCCAGAGAGAAGTTTCCAAACTTATTCTGCGCAACTGCTAGAATTCTTGCGATGTTATGGGAGTACGTAGGTCTACGTACAGTTTTTTTTTTTTCCAGAATGAAGATCAACAAAACAGCATTACGATCAAGACTGATCAGTCGACTGATAAGCATCTGAGAGCTAACTTGCGGCTTGCCAATACACGCGACTTCAGGCCTAACCTTGATGGTCTGGTCTCTGCCAAACGCTCTCAGCTGAGTAGACAGAAACATGAGTGACGAGCCATCTGCAGTAGGCCTAGTAATTATAGTTGTTTTTTTGGGGGGAAACTACAGTTTCTGCTTTTTAATTAGTGACAGAGACAACGTCAACTTATTTTAGTAAACTATACTGCCTGTGCATGTAATAAACTACAATAAATGTAATTAATAATTATAAAAACTTTATTTTAGCATTTAACTGCAGTGACTGAGTGACAGTAGTGTTCGTAAAATTTAATGAAAAAAATTCCCTTTTTGTGGTGTGGCCCGCTGAATGGTTGTTACTTTCCACCGTGTCCCACATGCTGAAATGAGTTTGAGACCTCTGCCCTACAGAGAGTTCAATATATATGAATCAAAATCAGCCGCTCGCACATTATGTTCACTGTACTGAACGTTTAGAAATAAATGAAACGGATTTCAGCTGGCTTACCTATTGAAAAGGCCAGATAGAAGTAGTAAATAAATGTTACATCCATTTTCTGTTAAATAATTTTAGACATCGTACTAGATCTAGATAATTGTTTTCATCAATGTTTATATAGTTTTACATCTTGAAGTGTTTTCTAAATGTAAATTTGTATATTGGAAAATAGAACTCATGCAACATTTGTCTGTCCATTTCAAAAAACCATTGAGTCATTTCATTCTGTTATACAGCCGTACAAACATTGACAGTATTAGGCCTACTTGTATGGAGTCCTAACTAAATCAAACGTAGTGCATGATGGCATAAATTATTACTTTTTTTTTTTTAAAAAAAGCTACTTTACTTGCATTGGAATGTCTTTTGGTAATTTTACCGATACATTCACTGATTCAGATTACTCAACTTTTTTGTCACACACACATTAGTCTTATTGGGGGAGGGGGCCCACCAAGATATTCTTGAACCCGAACCCATAGGTACCTTATACTAGTACGCCACTGAGAAAAATCTTATAGATCTATTAGCCACAAAATTCTATTCAACAAAAGTAGATCTCTAGAAACTAACTGGATAGGCCTACGCTATGCTTCTAAACTATAGAATGTGTCTACCTTACAGTTAGAGCTAGGTCTAGATAGATTTAGTCTAATTTAGAAACTCTTTGACAGTCACATTTTTTTTATTAATTAAAATAGCTAGACCATAGAAGACTTATGAGCTACACTCTCTAAGTCTAGAATTCTCCATATATCTAAAAATAAACTTCGTGATTTTTCCAATGACTTGCATATTTATTTATAGATCTAGTCTTTAAAAGTAATTTTTTTTTATAAAAATCTAATTTATGAGAACAATTAACATTTAAATATAAGTTGCTATACTTTAATTTTATTTTTAAAATCATTATATAGCACATTCAGTTTTTTAAATAAATTTACTTAATCTACGCAATCAGAAGCTTCGAAACTTTAATAAATAGATATAGATCTAGATCTATGTATGTAAACAATGTGCCATGTGAAATGTGCCGGTCATGTTTTTAAAATATTGTAAATCGTAAATAAATGTCACTTCCTTTACGATTAGCTCATTATGATTCTGTGATTTTGACCTGGTTTATAAATAATTGGGTTTGGAATTTAGTCTTCATTTATAAATCTATAGCTCTTGTTGCTAGACTAGATCTAAAATATTTAAAATGGAATTGCCGAATCTTGGTGAACATTGCAAAGAACCATCTTGCAAGCAACTAGGTGAGCTTAAACTTAAATTGATAATATAATAATAATATCATGATAATGAATAAATGATAGTATTGATAAAATGATTATGATAGTCTCAAAATCTGATAGAGAGTATTCACTGTTCAGTATATCATGATGATGATTATATGAAATATATGTAATGATACTAAATTAGTATAATAAATGATAGTGATAGATTCTAGATCTAATCTAGATATAGAATCTAAATATTATGATTAGAGATCTATTCTTATTCTAGAATATTCTAGATCTATTATGTCGTATGATTATCTATCTAGTATTCTAGAATAAGAATTTAGACAATCTTGAATCTAGACCTAGACTCTAGATCTAGTCCTAGATATATATAGTATATACTAATAATACTATATTTAAGATTAGTCTAGATTCTACTATCAAACTAACTATCTCTTAGACTTAGACAGTCTAGAGACTAGTAGAGTTAGATCTAGATCTAAATTATTCTTATTCTAAATCTAGACTGTCAGTGTCACTGACACTATCATGACTATGAGTATGACTATGTGATTATGTCTGTCTCTTCCGAACTCTTGGTCTTCTCTCACATCTCCTCTGAAGTCTGAGTATAATGAATGTATAACTATATTACTCATTTACTGTCACAGTATATTTTATTAAATATTATTAATTATTATATTATAATATTTATATCTAATCTAGTTGGTACTAATGCAATTAATAATACAGTGCAGACACACTAACACAGTATTACTGACTGAGACTGAGTACTTAGAATAGATCTAGTAACTAACTAGTACTTTGTCTGTGTAAAAAAAATGTATGGTACTGTAGTAGATCTAAATTCTAGATCTAGATGATACTAGATATAATCTAGTTTTGATTAGAATATTATATAAAGCTAGACCATAGATTTAGATTTTAGATCTAAAATTTATAGTATAGAATAAAACTTTAATGAAATAACTATACTAAAATACCAATATCATGGCTTTATTCAACAATGAACACACATACAACTGACATGACCTTCCCTACAAAATACAGTTACAGTGTTACACAATTAAATTATAATGAAAATAGTATTATATAACCACATAAATAAATAAGTTCTAACTACAATATTAAATGATTAGCTGTAATGTGGGTCATAGTATGACTATTAAATATAATATTACACCATTAGAATTGTAGTTATAGTAAATATAATATATTAATGTAGTATTATAATCAAATGAGTAATACAATATGAAATGACTATCCTTGTAATTAGGTTGGTTGGTTCTTGGTTGTATCTACCTGGACCAATGCTGTCGTCACTTTGAATTGGTGACATTGGCGACTCTCTAACTGGAGACTCAATACCTCTATTAGCTTCCTCGTGTAGTCTGTTTTCCCCCATGTGATAGGAGTAGTCAGTGTTTCCATATCACACGGTCAATAGGAAAATGCATGATAGGGATTGTCTCAGGCTCCATGTCTTCATTTCTATTTGTTGATACACTTCTGAATATCCCTCTCTTGGAGTGTTGGCCAAATGTCGCAATGACACTGTTTCTTCTCTTCCATCAGGAATTCTGACAATGGCATACCGTGGGTTGTTTGTGATTAAGTCCACAGCTTTGTACCATCATATTCTAATGTTAAAACTCCATTTTTTAACAACTCCCTTTTTAACACAACACATAGTTAAATTAACTATGTTGGGATCGATTTGCTGAAGGTGGACCTGCAAGAGAACTTGAATGGGGTGTTTCGTTTGTAGTGGTACAAAGTAGAGAACAAATAAATAGAGTGCAGGTCTTGATTCAACACCTGCTCCCACTAAGAAACTGGGAGCCCTTGTGTTTTTAAAGCTTAAGTTATAGATTTCTATAAGGAGCTGATAAGCTTTCTGCTTGAAATTTCCTCTGCGATTAAATGGGGTGGTCCTATTTGTAGCCACCCTTCTCTCATGTAAAAACTCCTGAACTTTTCTAGAGATGAATGACGTAGCTCTATTAGAGTGTACATAGTCAGGCATTTTGAATAGTCCTAATAAATTATCTAGACATTTGATAACTGTTAAATCCGACATATCAGAACAGCCTTATGCAAATGGCAATCTAGAAAATTCGTCCACTATGGCTAGCAGGTATGTGTTTCGAGGAGTAGAAATAATTACACACGACATGAAGTCATTGTCTAATAATACAAATCTAGGTTAAAATTATTCTTTTGAATGTTGGATCTTATATATTTATTACTAATTTTTATGTATGTTTTCTACAACTGTAAGGCTTATAATTAGGTCTTTATTTTAAAGTTTAAATACTTTTATAGAACAGTTGTTTTTTAATTATTCAAGTTGTTTTTTAATTATTCAATAGATTTTCTACCAATGAAGTGCGATGCTTGTTCTCAAATTTTTTGGTAAGGTTATTTAAAGCAAATTTGATGAAGTTAAGAATACTATGTTTTCTAAATATCCCCAGCTACCTTTTACTTTATATCTATATATGTGTGTGTTTTTCTTTATTAAAATATACTTTATCATCAGTAATTTTATTAACAAGTATAATGTTGAAATTTGAGCTAGTAGGTTTTGTACAGATGATTCTAGAAAATTTGAAAAGGGTTTTGACTTTTAGTTTTAAAAAGTTTCTAGTATCGTTTTTTCAATATTAGTATTTTTCTTAATTTTAAATTATATATATGGAACCTATTCTTTTTATTACACCAAATTATAAAATTTGTTTAGACTTCCTTTAATTTATCATTACTTTCTATCAAAGAAGAAAATTAAAACATTCAGTAATAATAGACCCCGGATGACCAAAGAAATAAAGGAAGCGATTCTATACAAGAAAAGAATGTTCAAGAGCAGTTCTTCTGAATTCATCTCAGCCAAAAAAGCCCTTAAAAAGAAATTATTTGAAGGAAAAGAGAGATTCAAGGAAAAAATTGAAAGCTTTTTCAAGAAAAATAACTCTAAAGCTTGTTGGAGTGGCTTGAATCAAATTACTGGCTACGTACCTAAGCGCGAACCAATGTGTGTTGCTGACAATAACAAATTTGTCAATGAATTAAATGATTTTTACAGCCAATTTGACTGCCACAACTTTGAGAAAGACCACCATGATTTATTTGTATCATTTGAAAACAGCAATCTAAACCAATCTTAAGAACTGTTTAATAAACAAGAAGTGACTAAAATATTTATATAAGTAAACATTGCCAAAGCCACAGGACCCGACAACTTTAGTGGGAAAACTTGTTAAGCTATGTGCGGAACAACTGGCTTATATCTTTTGTGCTATATTCAACAAAATCCTGACAAACACACAAAATACCTTCCATTTGGAAGACGTCTTAAATAATTCCAGTTACCGCATGTTTGAGGTGACGAAAATCTGTACTATTTTAGGAAACATAAAGGTGATCTTGCAGAAATTCAGATAAACAACCGAACTGTAGAACAAGTGCAAGAATATAAATACCTTGGTACAGCCATCAACAACAAACTGAAATGGAGCGCTGGTTATGAGTGTGTATGTGTTTTTGCATGTGAATGTTGTTCGTATGCGCATCTATATTGTTATTGTGCAGTAGTTAAGCTGAGGTTGTCAATTGTAGTGAAACTGAATTTCCATTTGATTGAATCAATAAAAATTATCTTATCTTATTACTTATAAACAAAATTATTTATTACAGCCGTGATCACATCACATATGCTAATCATAGTTGTCCAGATGCTTACAAAAAGGTGATTATTTTATTCATTTATTTTGTTTTTTAAAACAGTGTAGGTTAAAACTTTTACATGTTTTTGTTTTATAAACATTACTTCAGACTTTTTATTTTGTTTAAATTTCAAGGACAATCAAATTCCTGTCTGTCCATTATGTAACTTGCCTTGTCCTTTGAAAAAAGGAGAACTCCCTGATGTAGTTGTAGGGAGGCACATAGAATCAGATTGCCAATCAGATCCAGCTAAAGAAAGAAGAAAGGTAAACACAAGATTTAGTTCTAAATAATGTAAGCTTCTTAGTTTTAGACTGTTTATATATATATACTCATATTTTAAGCTGCTTTAGTATTTCTAAATTATTAGAAAAGTTATTACATATTGAAATCAATGTAACCAAGAACACAACACAAATTCTAAGTATTCAACAAAAGTCATTACTTTCAACAACATGTCATCATATTTCATCTAATACTTTTTTCCTTGTTTAGGTTTATACAAACAAGTGTTCTAAAAAGGGATGTAAACAAAAAGAGGTTAGTCAGCTAAATTTTAATTTTTTGGCCTTATTATATTATAAATGGGGAATTTAGTCTAGTTACAAAGTTGCAAAAGGGCTTCGTTACATTATTCAGAAATAAAGGCCAGTATAGTTTCTTCATAATTGTAAGACAAAGAGTTATCCATCCATTGGATTAAGAGACATTAGTTGAGACATTACTTACCTTTTAGTAACATTATATGAATATCTTTTTGGTCAGAACTCAAATCAGTGAACATCAATGCTGACCATTGTGAAGACATAGCTCTAGACCGCACCAGATGGAGAGAGACAGTGACCAAGAAAGCTATGGATAGCAAAAGAACATGGGTCTCAGCCCTGGAAGATAAACAGACAATGTGAAAAATGGCCACTCCTCTACCACCGAAGCAAAAGCCACCTTAACCTGCGATATTTGTGGACGGGAGTGTCTCTCCAAAATAGGGCTCCACAGCCACAAGAGGAAGGAGACCAATGATGATGAATATCTTTTTGGTCAGAATTGATGGCCTGGATAAATTTATTGAGTTTGAGCTCAAACACTTGATAATGGCTATGGCCAGTAAAAGAAACAGGGCTTTGTGCTGACCACTCAAAGCCTTTGCAAATAGAAATGATTCACACCCATCATCTACTATTATTTTATCTATGCTGTGCCTATTTCGTCAAGGGATTCACCAAGTTGGCTAGAAAGGATGCTTGTGGATTATTTAAATCATTATGAAAAGATTAATTTACACATTAAGATCGATTTTTTAAATTTAAATGTTGTTTGGAAATATTTATTAGCATCAACCTCCATTTCTTATTATCAGCTTATTCCAGTCAAGTGTGAAACATGCCGTCTTAATTTCTGTTTGAGACACAGACATGAACAAGATCATGACTGTCAAGGTTTTCAGGGATCAGGAAGGACTGTTAACAATGCTGGGTATTAAATGTTGCTTTTTATATTTAGATATATCTAACGCATGCCACTAACAAAAGTACTTTTTAAGACATAAACAATTTTGGTAAAGAATTCTACTATGTATATTTTAGAGCTGCTGCAATTCTTCGATCACAGCAAGCTTCTGGAAGCTCGCCTAAAAAATTTCAAACAATACCATCTTCATCCCAATCAGGGCAATCGAAAGGAAGCTCAAAGTAACTGTTTATTTATTTTTTTTTTTTTCCTGTTGTTATTAGGTTGCAATATTTATATTTTTTATTTATACAGCCCTGAAAATGTGTGGAATTATGAAAAAAAATTAATGAAGAAAAGTTTCATGCTAAACAGTGGCTGACTGATATTTTAGGCTGGTAGGCTAATTCTTTTCTTTGAAATGTGAACAAGAATTGTTCTTCGTAAATATTGCAACAGATATAGATTGTTATGAACATAAAGATAAGAGAGCCGAGAACCATGTCTGTATAGTATGGCTTTAATACACTGAATGACTACACAACACACATTTCGTGAACACATTCTCACAGACGAGTTACAAGCACATGTAAACATAAGAACGACAACCGATACAGAATACAATTTTCATAACATTCATCTATTCAAATATATACCTATGTATATATGTTCTTATATTTTTTTACTGAACACTAGTTTTGTTTAGTTATAAAGAATAAATAGTTACATTTTTATTGTCTCAGGTTTTTCTGGTACATTAGTTGTTGTTGTTTTTTTCTATCCTATGAAAATCTAACATTACTGTCATTTTGTTTTTTTAATTTTGTAGAAACTTTGAGTCCCTAAACAATGAAGTTTTGGTCATTATATTTTGAAATATTACAACCATTAACAAAGGCATTAAAAACTTTGACCTTCATACAATACCCACTTAGTAAACAAAATTGGGCTCATTTAAAACATTTTTTATAGTGCATCTTCTAAGTATGTGTTGTTGGTTTTTTTTTAAAGTAACTCAAGGCAACCATCAACTGTACAAGCTAATGTATCATCTGTTCAGGGATCAATGGTATGTACATTTATCTTTAGATTATTTAGAAGTACAAAACTATTAGCATGACATTAACAAGAAACCTAAACTCACAAATGTAACCTTTTTATTCTTTGAGAGTGAAGATGAAGCCCTGGCTCGTGCAATACAGTTATCCATGAATAGTCTTTCAGGAGATGCACAGTTGACTAGAAAGTAAGTTGTTCTATAGTGAAACATTTAATAATGATTAATTTTTTTTGTGAGCCATTTTACAATAGTTTATGTATTTAAAGAAACAAAAAAAAAACTGGTAGAAGCATTTTGTATAATTTTTTTATTATCTAGATCACCTTAAGATTGTATTTGAATATTAAATATTACTGTTGTTTGATAAGTATAATGGGATGTCTAATACAGTAATTTTGTTTTTCAGCATGACAGATCAGGAAAGAGAAGATTTTCTACTTGCTCAAGCTCTGGCTGCCAGTGAGCAGGAATCTTTATCGCAGCAGCAGCGTCAACCACAAAGTGTGAGGGCCTAGATGCATGTTTCTATAGATAAGCTTTGATTTGGGGCGGAGGTGAGTGGGAGAGGAGGAGGATATGAAGAGGAAATGAGTAAAGTGAAGAAAGTGTATAGAGGTTGCACAAAATGGCAGTTTTTCTGAGAAACAATAAATGGTTTACACTTTACATTTTAGTTAGAAATAAATTAGAATCCAGTTTTATACACATACAACCATTTTTAAATCCTATTTTACAAACTTCTAGAAATGCTCCACTTAATGCACAGTTGCTTAGCTTTTTATCTAATTATTTTTGTTATTTGCAACAAAGATTATTGAAAATTACAGTATATATATAACTTTGAACAATCTTGCCTGTTTACTTATTAAATGTATTACTTGATTAATGTGCTAATTTCAATCGATACAATGAAGTTGTGATAATAACTTCTTAGCTTAATTCTTCTTCTACTTTATTTTCATTTTTATGTTAGAGGCTCAGATGAGTAATCCTTTCTGAGAAGAATTGTGCTGTTGTTTTTTGATCAGCAGCTCTTAATATAGTTTTCTTTCTATAGGGGCCAATGTCTTGTTTTGGATTAACAATAGAATGTGCTTAATGGAACTATCCTAAAATGTGTTTTTTTCTTTGCTGAAAAATGTCAACATATGATATTAGCTTTAAAACTTTAATAGCTACCAAAAACAATATTCTTTTGACACCTGCATTTATTAATTTAAATAGCGGATGTCAAATTATTTGTAACAATATTCAATAAATTATTTGAGAACTATCAATGCATTCAGTTTGTGGTGCCTTTATATCTCATGAGTTTATTATATGATGAAGCCGATTTGATTATAGTGTATTCAATTATAAAATCTCTCTTTTCAGAGAACCAGAACAGAGACCAGTGTGAACAAGTGTATGCTCCAGTGACCCTATATGTTGTTGTAGATAGATAACCTTTGTGTCTTAATTTCTTAGTGAAACTGCTATTCTAGGAATCAGTCCCAAGTTTTCCATCATTTATTCTCCTTGTAAATTGAACTCTGAAATGGCATAATAATAAAAAAAATGATACAAACATGCTGTGATTAAGCTCTTATTTAAATTTCTTTTGAGTATTCCAAGTTATTTATGAATTTTAAATACAAATCTTGCTGTACATAAATTGAACTTTTTTTTTTCATCCATTGTCTATTGATATTATATACCACTTGGCAAAGACTTGGAATTCATTGTAGCATTTTTTATTTTAAAGTATATGTTTTCTTGTAGCTGCTCCAAAAAAATTTTTTTTTAATTTATTATTTAATTGGAGTACATCATTTTACTAAAACAAATGTAGTTTTATCATTATTTTGACTATTATGTTGATACTTTTTGGAAATATGTTGTGATTACTTGGTTTCAAACAAATTAGCTGAGAGGATTTTTAGATTTTATAAAGGCAAAATAGTATTAGTTTGTTATATTAATCTAAAAAAGTTGGTTATAGCAAAAATGCACTACTTGGAGCATAATTTGATTTGAAATCTAAATTAATTTATGATGCCATGTGTTTAAACGCTTTTTTTTTTTTTTTGTATTGAAAGAATCACCTATCGCATTGAAGTTGGCTTTGTCATACTATACTTCTATTCAGATCAGTGTCTACCTTTACATTGTATCATATTGAAGTTGGCTTTGTCATACTATACTTCTATTCAGATCAGCGTCTACCTTTACATTGTCTCATCTTGTATCATATTGAAGTTGGCTTTGTCATACTATACTTCTATTCAGATCAGCGTCTACCTTTACATTGTCTCATCTTGTATCATATTGAAGTTGGCTTTGTCATACTATACTTCTATTCAGATCAGCGTCTACCTTTACATTGTCTCATCTTGTATCATATTGAAGTTGGCTTTGTCATACTATACTTCTATTCAGATCAGCGTCTACCTTTACATTGTCTCATCTTGTATCATATTGAAGTTGGCTTTGTCATACTATACTTCTATTCAGATCAGCGTCTACCTTTACATTGTCTCATCTTGTATCATATATACTGTGGTAGTTAAGGATTCTATTTCCAGTCATGCAATGCTAAACTCTCGATAAAAGTTTAAGAACTTAAATAACATTGATTGGTGTTCTGTAAATTAAGAAACATTTTATGCTGCTGTGCAGTTTTTAAACTTGTTTACTTTTAGCTTCTTCTTTGATGTGGGTGTTTCCATTTTTAAGAATTTGTTTTTAGTACATGTATTGATCATTAAAAAAATTTGCCCTTGACCCTAAAGATTCAAGTAGTAACCCCTACCTCTTGTTTTAATTAACATTTGATTCGAATTATTTTTTTTTTGCTTTTGCAACAAGAGTCCAAAGGCTTAGCCATTCCATTTATATATATATATATATTTGAGTCTTCATGGCTATCAAAAAAGGTTTAAAGCGAAGGGGATGCGATAGATTTTTGGAAATGTTATTTATGTATGGGGATTGTCAAAATAAATAAACTTATCTGTAGATAAATATTCTGTTAGTTTTTTAATTAAAGCTTCGCAAATATTTTATCATTTTAAACTGTATTTAACTTTTAGTCACTTTAATATTTCAATGGTATGATTTAAAGAACTGCAGACAAAAATATATGTGTATATATATACACACATACATATATATAGATATATAATATGTCTATGATATGTGGAAGTATTTTTGTTGCATTCATATTTGATTATAAAGTCTTCCGTTATGATAGTACGTCTGGGTATTTTTATATTTATTTGTCACTGTTCATTTTAAAGTGATAAGCTCAATTTATGTTCTATTTATAAAGCTTCAACTATATTACGTAGTATAGAATGGGTAGGTTTGTCTGAATGGAAACATTGTTGTTGTTTTTGTAAGATTATTTTTATGTTTAAATATTGTTTCCTCCCTTTTGTTTTTTTTCAATAATTGATTCCTTTATTTTAAACAGTTGTAAAAATGTCTCATGCCTACAAAACAACACACCTAGGACACTAGCATTGTGTGAATATTGATTTGAATAGAGCAGTGACATTTAACTATGTAGATATGGTTTCCACTAACTTATTGTCTTTTCTTGAGCTCACTATTTTTGTATAACAGATTGCATGTGATATCTGCTATTGGCTGCTGTTTGGTTGTGAGTCGTATGTCATTGAAGTCCAGTATTCATATTCTAGAACAGAATTTTGAATCAGGCCAAACATTTAGACCAGATCTATTGGTGCCTTGAAGACGCTTGGACTTGAAGAGTTTATTGTGAACTATTTTTACTTTTAATGTAACTATTAAATCTATTTAACATTCATGTTTCAATGTTGTTTTGTTTTGTTTTTTTTAATAATAATTGAATAGCCAAGTGATGTCAATAATAAGTGGTTGTTTGATATCAAGGTTTGGTCAAGCCAGTACATTAGATTATATGTGAACAGCACAAGAGTGAGACTGAAAGTGTATATACAATTGTAGTGCCTTCCCTTTCGATTATGGGAAATTTATACCCTACACAAGTGCTAATTGTTCAGTAAGCTACGTTTTGGCAGATTCTGCGACGCTTTTGACCTCGAGCGGTCCATTTAGACCTGCGTAGAGAGAGGAGAAGCTTCTTTGCAGGCGACTCTGCGCCTATAAGGGAGTTGACTACATAATAAGCTAATGTATAAATATAGCTTTGATTATGCCAACTAAACTACTAATGCATAAATATAGCTTTGTGTAACGATATTTATATTTGAGTGCTAGATGTGATGATGTCTTAATGCTACTTTGAGATTGTGTTGACCAGACAATGCGCTTCTGATAGTATAGTTTTATATTTCTACTTTTAAACACTTACTGAACACCCAAACAATATGCCAAAGATTCATATGCAAACTAGAAATTCAAAACAACTAAGATTCATTAACAATAAATACAAAGCTTTTTAATTCTGAAACTACAAATCGCTTTAATAATATACACATTATACAATACAATTAAATTAAAACAAATGTACTGTCGTATTTCCAGCTCCCGACTGAATCTATCCGTCCTTTAAATACTTTTTACCATCTTCGTCTTACTATATTTGGGAACAATCTCGCTCCTTTTCTGGTCTGGAATTAACTTGCTGCCGTGATGCAAATATTTAACCAATGAATGCACTAATAATGGACTTGGACGCTTCTGTTCTGTGAAACTCGTCAATCAACATAGCTATTGTTTGTAAAATGTTTTACATGTTTCGGACGTACCTTCAGAGTTGAAGATAATTACTTCCTAGTCCAAACCTCCCGTAGGACGACGGGGGATGGGAGCGGCAGGGTTTGGGCCCGGGACCATCGATAAATCTGAACGACAGTCCAGCGTGCAAACCGCACGACCAGGCAACTATGACCTTGCGCTGCAGATATCTAAATATAAACTTATTGCAACAGCTGCTTAATGCTACGTGACACTTTGATTTATAATGACATCACCAAAATTCTTGGGGAGCAATGAGAGAGATCACCATAGCCTACCCTAAATTCTCGGAGAGACATGATATGAGAGAGCCAGCTATGCTCTATCACCTACATTTTTTGGAGAAAGAGCATTTCCTAAATTCTTATTCTTGGAAAGATGAGATAAGAGGGACCAGGGCGCCAGACGCCGCCTTCTCACGTTTTTAGCCTACATTTTAAATAAACACATTAGGGCTACATAAATAATAGGCTTATTAAAACACATTGGGCCTATACAGTGGCGTAGCATTCATGGAGTGAAGGGGTTCAATGAACCCGGGCCCATGAGTAGTAGGGGCCCACAATGGCACTTGAAATTTATCCATTTCTTATATTATTTGCTTAGTGTTATTGTATATCTGCATAGAGATCTAGATATTTAAAAAAAGCAATAAAACAAAGTAATGTAGACGCGATGATTACTATAGAGACCGACTTCTACTCGACACTGATTTCTGCGCCGAATAGCGCGGTGGATCAAAGTCTAAGAAGTGACTCGAATGTACTGACTCTATTACTTCTAAAAGATAGTACCGACAAAATAATGCCTTTTTAAAAATGTGCTGATGCATACTTGATTGTTAGATATGTTTTTATTTTACTCCAAGTACGGGAGGGGGCCCACCACCATATTCTTAAAGCCGGGCCCAAGTGTACCTTGCTACGCCACTAGGCCTACATAAATAATAGGCCCATTAAAACACATTAAGACTACACAAACAATAGGCCCATTAAAATACATTAAGACTACACAAACAATAGGCCCATTAAAATACATTAAGACTACATAAACAATAGGCCCATTAAAATACATTAAGACTACACAAACAATAGGCCCATTAAAATACATTAAGACTACATAAACAATAGGCCCATTAAAATACATTAAGACTACATAAACAATAGGCCCATTAAAATACATTAAGACTACATAAACAATAGGCCCATTAAAATACATTAAGACTACATAAACAATAGGCCCATTAAAATACATTAAGACTACACAAATAATAGGCCCATTAAAATACATTAAGACTACACAAACAATAGGCCCATTAAAATACATTAAGACTACACAAACAATAGGCCCATTAAAAACCGCTAAAGGTCTACATAAATAATAGGCCCATTAAAACACATTAAGACTACACAAATAACAAGCCCATTAAACACATTAGGTCTGCACAAATAATAGGCCTATTAAGCAGTCAGAACAATAGGTAAAGGCTCTTAGTGAATACAAGGTAGAGGCCTTGGCATTTGTCCCGAGCAGTCATTGTTCAAATTTGTGTCAACATTTGCAGCCAAACGCAGCGAGCCCCTTTGACATCGCTTATGTTTCAGCTCACATTTTTTAGCAACAAGGTTCGGGCCCCATGAGACATGAACGCATCTTTCCGACGTGTTGCACAGTCTGGGAGTTTCCAAAGTGCTCCCGCAATTACTGTCCTCACCGTGACCAGACGTTAGCCCCGGCAGTCTGTGCGGTCGTAGTTTGTACGTTGTCTTTAAGGATCCCACAGGCGTCCACATACAGTCCTTCCAGTCTTTGAATAGGTCCAGCTTTGTCCATGAATGATAGCCGCGATCCATAAAAGAATCGAGTTTCCAGCAAAGTGATTTCCTGTAGAGGGCGCTTTCTGTTGGGCGAGACAATCTCTCAATAATTTCATCTTGTTCCTTCCTAGAGATGGGCGGAGGGTCACGCACAGGATGTACTGGTGGTGCAGACTCTGACCTGGGCTGTTGTATCCAGGGAGAATTTCTCATGTTTTTTTTTTGTTTTTTTTTGAAATTATTATTTTACTTGTTAGGGATATTATTATGCCGTAGGATGGGAATTAAGCCCTATAAGTTTGATATATATAAAGGCCTATTTGTAGGGCCTATACACATATACTTATGTACATTTGACGGGCAAATCTCTAGTAGTTTCTTGAAATCGTAGCACTCAACCTGCCGAAGACAATTAAAAAAACTTTAACAAACACACACATTATTTTGCATTCATACAAAATGTTATAATTCAAATAGAAAAGAACAAACGTTATTTTTTTTTTAAAGTTCAGGATTTTGGAATCCAACAGGCCTATATAAAATTAAATACTGCGTAAATTTTAATTTCGCTGGCGGTCTCGGAACGTAAACGCAGGGGCGGACTGGATGTCAAAATCGGCCCAGGCATTTCTATACATGCCGGCCCATAAATTCTATATCATACGATGGGCCTCCAATTATAGGCCTACCATTCCTCAAAATCATTATGTTAAGTTTAATAATGTATCGATAACATATATCTTTTTAAGAAATATAGCCCTTATGTTGCTTTTCATCGCTAAGTGTCTATGCCCTAAAAGGATGAAGACTACAGTAGCACTGTCTACGGATGTAGGCTATTAAATTATTTCGGAAAATGTGTTAAATTAGTTTTTTAGGACCTACAATGTAGAGTCTGTAAACGATTTTTTAAAATCATGACGCTCAGAGGGCCACTTTTAAAAGAGAATATCATAAAATCTTTAACAATTTAATACGTGCCATAGTTGCACTCATGCGGCCCTTTAGGTCGCCCTACCGGCCCATTAGGGTACCGGCCCACTGGGCATTTGCCCGAAAGCTCATATAGCCAGTCCGCCCCTGCGTAAACCCCAGGAAAGTTAAGAATATACTATATTTCTTTATAAATTTTCATTAAAAAAAATCAATTTTTCAAAAGTTTCATTTATGTTACAACACTATAGGCCTAAATGACCTATGACTATTTCATGTAGAAATAACTATAGCCTTGCCACTGGTTCAAACTTGATCACTGCTTGTTTTCCTATTCAAATCCGACTGGATGTCGTTTATTTAAGAAATAAACGATGCTAATTGGTCGCTTCCGGCTAATTGTTTTTATTGATGCCAAGGTGAAACAATGATAGCCACGTAGAATAGACCGCAACTAAATGGTGTTTGAAACCAAAAATGTCATGTGAAGAGCTTGCAAGATAATTGGTATACTATAGATGCCGGGAAGGCCTCCTGAGTTACAAGTCCTAGTTAATGCGAACTGATCTGGATTGCGAAGCTGAAGGTGACAAGGAAATCTACAATCGTGGGGCGCTCCTCAGGCCCGGGGCCTGGGCGGTTGCCCCACTTGCCACCCCCTACATGTTTTCTACTTTCCCTAGAGAATGTTGATGTGAGATCAGGTGTGGTTCAACTCACAATGACGTTTCGAACTAAGGTGTAGTTCAACTCACAAAGACGTTTTTAGCTCAGGAGTAGTTCAATTCGCAATGATGTTTTTAGCTCAGGTGCAGTTCAAGTCACAATGATGTTTTTAGCTCAGGTGTAGTTCAACTTAGTCTACTTACAATGGCATTTTTAGCTCAGATGTAGTTCAACTTAGTCTACTTACAATGGCGTTTTTAGCCCAGATGTAGTTCAACTCATGATGATGTTTTGAGCTCAGGTGTAATTTAATTTACTTTGATGTTTTGAGCTCAGGTGTAGTTCAACTCACAATTTCGTTTCGAGCTCAGGTTGCTGCACGCTGCAACTCCGCAGGAATCATTTGCGTTTCTCTGTATTCTGTCTTCTGACTGTCGTCAGTGTATCTTTGAGTCGTACTAAATACACCGTAGTCTGAAACTAGAAATTGCTACCATCTCTGGGATATCAAACATGGGCGTAGCCAGGATTTTTTTTTCGGGGGGGGGGGGGGTGGATCCCCCCCCCCCCCGCGAATTTTTAAAAATGTATTTATGTGTGTGTATGTTGTACTAGGATATCATTGCAGCTCTTCTTATGCGTAATTCATTTTGTCGGAGAACATGTCCCGTAAACCTCATGCGTCGCTCTCTCACAATCTTACTATGGGGTCGACTCCCAGTTCGGTATAGGATTTCCTTGATTTAAACCCGATCTCTATAACTGACTCCTAAAATCTGTCTTAGCCATTTTTGTTGAGCCACATTTAGTGTTTTTCAATTTCGGTAGATGACTATTCAATGCAGTTTATTAAGGGAGCCCTGCCAATGGTAAAAATGTGTAACCTCTCTTGAATACGCTCTTGGAATTAAGTGACTGTAGTTTGCTTTAGATTTTATATCGAAAAGAGAAGTTTTATCGTCAAAAAAAATCTAAAGGGGTTTTAAACTTTAAAAAAAACGCCAACTGTAGAAGAGGGATTTAAACTCAAAACCCCCGATTGGATAGGCTACGCTCAAATAATTTTAGTGTGTAATTTGCTTTTTTTTTTATATATATTGAAGAGGTCTTTTTTAGCATCAAACCCCTCTGAATGGGGGTTTAAACTCAAAACCCCTTTTGGCAACGCTCATAGCATTTTGAGTGCGTAATTTGCTTTTTTCTTACACTGAAGATTTTTTTTTAGCCTCAAATCCCCCTGGCGGGGGGTTTAAACTCAAAACCCCTTTGGCTACGCTCATAGATTTTAGAGTGAGTAATTTGCTTTTATTTATATTGAAGAGGTACTTTTTAGCTTTAAACTCCACTGGAGGGGAGTTTAAACTCAAAACCACTTTGACTACACTCGTAACATTTTGAGTGTATAATTTGCTTTGTTTTTATTATTAAAGAGGTATTTTTTACCTTCGAACTCCGCTGAAGTGGGGTTTAAACTCAAAACTACGCTCATAACATTTTGAGTGCGTAATTAGCTTTTTTTTTTATATTAAAGAGTGGGTTTATCGTAAATTTTGGAGGGGGTTTTAAAATCAAAATCTCCCTTAACTGTGCTCTTGGAATTAGGGAATTTTCGTTTGCATTTTTTTTTTGTTTTGTTTTATAGAAGAGGGTGAGTTAACTGCAAAAACCCCAAGTAGGGGTTTTAAAACTCAAAACCCCTGGTAAGGGGTTTTAAACTCAAAACCCCTGGTAGGGGGTTTTAAACTCAAAACCCCTGGTAGGGGTTTTTAAACTCGAACCCGCCTGGTAGGGGGTTTTAAACTCAAAACCCCCTGGTAGGGGATTTTAAACTCAAAACCCCATTGGTTGTGCTGGGGCAAGTGATGGTTTAGTATTAAAATCTCACCTAAAATAAACAAAATCAAAGCAAAAAATCATTCACTAAATTCCGATCCACCCCCCACCCCCCCAAGGGGGGGGATTTCATTTCGGGGGGGGGGGGCCCGGCTACGCCCATGATATCAAATATCTATTGTATTATTACATGGTACATGACTTAGAACTGAGTTGAGAAGAATGTCAAAGTACATTGAAAATTTTTCCAAAAAAGAAAAAAACATGTCTTCCTCTGGGATTCGAGGGGAAAGAGCCCTGGTTTAAAAGTAATGATATGGTCCCTACTCACAGTGCTAATATGTGCACTAGTAACAACAAGATCTCTTTCGCTATTGTTTTCAATGCAACGACATTATAGGCCTACATTTGATTGTTTCACAAATAATCGATAAAACACACACACAATTTTGCAATCCAACAAAGTGTTATTGTTCAAATAAAAAGTGACAAATCGCTATTATTATTTTAAAAAACATTTAAAAAACACCGCCTCATGCAGGATTGTATAATTTTACCATCACAAAGCAGATATAGCCTTAGACACCATTCACAAAGGAGATATAGCCTTAGACACCAATGATAATGGAAATATAGCCTTAGACACCAATCACAAAAGAGATAATGCCTTAGACACCAATCACAAAAGAGATAATGCCTTAGACACCAATCACAAATGAGATATAGCCTTAGACACCAACCACAAAGGAGATATAGCCTTAGACACCAATGATAATGGAAATATAGACTTAGACACCAATCACAAAAGAGATATAGCCTTAGACACCAATCACAAATGAGATATAGCCTTAGACACCAACCACAAAGGAGATATAGCCTTAGACACCAATGATAATGGAAATATAGCCTTAGACACCAATCACAAATGAGATATAGCCTTAGACACCAACCACAAAGGAGATATAGCCTTAGACACCAACCACAAAGGAGAAATAGCCTTAGACACCAATGATAATGGAAATATAGCCTTAGACACCAATGATAATGGAAATATAGCCTTAGACACCAATGATAATGGAAATATAGCCTTAGACACCAATGATAATGGAAATATAGCCTTAGACACCAATGATAATAGAAATATAGCCTTAGACACCAATGATAATGGAAATATAGCCTTAGACACCAATGATAAAGGAGATATAGCCTTAGACACCAATGATAATGGAAATATAGCCTTAGACACCAATGATAATGGAAATATAGCCTTAGACACCAATGATAAGAGAGATATAGCCTTAGACACCAATGATAAAGGAGATATAGCCTTAGACACCAATGATAAAGGAGATATAGCCTTAGACATCAATGATAAAGGAGATATAGCCTTAGACACCAATGATATTGGAAATATAGCCTTAGACACCAATGATAATGGAAATATAGCCTTAGACACCAATGATAAAAGAGATATAGCCTTAGACACCAATGATAAAGGAGATATAGCCTTAGACACCAATGATAAAGATAATATAGCCTTAGACACCAATGATAATGGAGATATAGCCTTAGACACCAATGATAAAGGAGATATAGCCTTAGACACCAATGATAAAGGAGATATAGCCTTAGACACCAATGATAATGGAAATATAGCCTTAGACACCAATGATAATGGAAATATAGCCTTAGACACCAATGATAAAAGAGATATAGCCTTAGACACCAATGATAAAGAAATATAGCCTTAGACACCAATGATAATGGAAATATAGCCTTAGACACCAATGATAATGGAAATATAGCCTTAGACATCAATGATAAAGGAAATATAGCCTTAGACACCAATCCCAAATGAGATATAGCCTTAGACACCAATGATAATGGAAATAAAGCCTTAGACACCAATGATAAAGGAGATATAGTCTTAGACACCAATGATAAAGGAGATATAGCCTTAGACACCAATGATAAAGGAGATATAGCCTTAGACACCAATGATAATGGAAATATAGTCTTAGACACCAATGATAAAGAAGATATAGCCTTAGACACCAATGATAAAGGAGATATAGCCTTAGACACCAATGATAAAGGAGATATAGCCTTAGACACCAATGATAAAGGAGATATAGCCTTAGACACCAATGATAAAGGAGATATAGCCTTAGAAACCAATGATAAAGGAGATATAGCCTTAGACACCAAAGATAAAGGAGATATAGCCATAGACACTAATGATAAAGGAGATATAGCCTTAGACACCAATGATAAAGGAGATATAGCCTTAGACACCAATGATAAAGGAGATATAGCCTTAGACACCAATGATAAAGGAGATATAGCCTTAGACACCAATGATAAAGGAGATATAGCCTTAGACACCAATGATAAAGGAGATATAGCCTTAGACACCAATGATAATGGAAATATAGCCTTAGAAACCAATGATAAAGGAGATATAGCCTTAGACACCAATGATAAATGAGATATAGCCTTAGACACCAATGATAAAGGAGATATAGCCTTAGACACCAATGATAAAGGAGATATAGCCTTAGACACCAATGATAATGGAAATATAGTCTTAGACACCAATGATAAAGGAGATATAGCCTTAGACACCAATGATAAAGGAGATATAGCCTTAGACACCAATGATAAAAGAAAATATAGCCTTAGACACCAATGATAAAAGAAAATATAGCCTTAGACACCAATGATAATGGAAATATAGCCTTAGACACCAATGATAAAGGAAATATAGCCTTAGACACCAATCCCAAATAAGATATAGCCTTAGACACTAATGATAATGGAAATATAGCCTTAGACACCAATGATAAAGGAGATATAGCCTTAGACACCAATGATAAAGGAGATATAGCCTTAGACACCAATGATAAAAGAGATATAGCCTTAGACACCAATGATAAAGGAGATATAGCCTTAGACACCAATGATAAAGGAGATATAGCCTTAGACACCAATGATAAAAGGAAATATAGCCTTAGACACCAATGATAATAGAAATATAGCCTTATACACCAATGATAAAGGAAATATAGCCTTAGACACCAATCCCAAATAAGATATAGCCTTAGACACCAATGATAATGAAAATATAGCCTTAGACACCAATGATAAAGGAGATATAGCCTTAGACACCAATGATAAAGGAGATATAGCTTTAGACACCAATGATAAAAGAGATATAGCCTTAGACACCAATGATAAAGGAGATATAGCCTTAGACACCAATGATAAAGGAGATATAGCCTTAGACACCAATAGTAATGGAAATATAGCCTTAGACACCAATGATAATGAATATATAGCCTTAGACACCGATGATAAAGGAAATATAGCCTTAGACACCAATGATAATGGAAATATAGCCTTAGACACCAATGATAATGGAAATATAGCCTTAGACACCAATGATAAAGGAAATATAGCCTTAGACACCAATGATAAAGGAGATATAGTCTTAGACACCAATGATAATGGAAATATAGTTATAGACACCAATGATAAAGGAGATATAACCTTAGACACCAATCACAAAAAAAGATATAGCCTTAGACACCAATCCCAAATGAGATATAGCCTTAGACACCAATGATAATGGAAATATAGCCTTAGACACCAATGATAAAGGAGATATAGCCTTAGACACCAATGATAAAGGAGATATAGCCTTAGACATCAATGATAATGGAAATATAGTCTTAGACACCAATGATAAAGGAGATATAGCCT
Organism: Biomphalaria glabrata; assembly: GCF_947242115.1. Taxonomy (NCBI): domain Eukaryota; kingdom Metazoa; phylum Mollusca; class Gastropoda; family Planorbidae; genus Biomphalaria; species Biomphalaria glabrata. The sequence goes on along the minus strand of NC_074718.1, from coordinate 23,799,508 downwards.
TAGACACCAATGATAAAGGAGATATAGCCTTAGACACCAATGATAAAGGAGATATAGCCTTAGACACCAATGATAAAGGAGATATAGCCTTAGACACCAATGATAAAGGAGATATAGCCTTAGACACCAATGATAAAGGAGATATAGCCTTAGACACCAATGATAAAGGAGATATAGCCTTAGACACCAATGATAAAAGAGATATAGCCTTAGACACCAATGATAAAGGAGATATAGCCTTAGACACCAATGATAAAGGAGATATAGCCTTAGACACCAATGATAAAGGAGATATAGCCTTAGACACCAATGATAAAGGAGATATAGCCTTAGACACCAATGATAAAGGAGATATAGCCTTAGACACCAATGATAAAGGAGATATAGCCTTAGACACCAATGATAAAGGAGATATAGCCTTAGACACCAATGATAAAGGAGATATAGCCTTAGACACCAATGATAAAGGAGATATAGCCTTAGACACCAATGATAAAGGAAATATAGCCTTAGACACCAATGATAAAGGAGATATAGCCTTAGACACCAATGATAAAGGAAATATAGCCTTACACACCAATGATAAAGAAAATATAGCCTTAGACACCAATGATAAAGGAGATATAGCCTTAGACACCAATGATAAAGGAGATATAGCCTTAGACACCAATGATAAAGGAGATATAGCCTTAGACACCAATGATAAAGGAGATATAGCCTTAGACACCAATGATAATGGAAATATAGCCTTAGACACCAATGATAAAGGAGATATAGCCTTAGACACCAATGATAAAGGAGATATAGCCTTAGACACCAATGATAATGGAAATATAGTCTTAGACACCAATGATAAAGGAGATATAGCCTTAGACACCAATGATAAAGGAGATATAGCCTTAGACACCAATGATAATGGAAATATAGTCTTAGACACCAATGATAAAGGAAATATAGCCTTAGACACCAATGATAAAGGAGATATAGCCTTAGACACCAATGATAATGGAGATATAGCCTTAGACACCAATGATAAAAGAGATATAGCCTTAGACACCAATGATAAATGAGATATAGCCTTAGACACCAATGATAAAGGCGATATAGCCTTAGACACCAATGATAAAGGAGATATAGCCTTAGACACCAATGATAAAGGAGATATAGCCTTAGACACCAATGATAAAGGAGATATAGCCTTAGACACCAATGTTAAAGGAGCTATAGCCTTAGACACCAATGATAAAGGAAATATAGCCTTAGACACCAATGATAAAAGAGATATAGCCTTAGACACCAATGATAAAGAAAATATAGCCTTAGACACCAATGATAAAGGAGATATAGCCTTAGACACCAATGATAAAGGAGATATAGCCTTAGACACCAATGATAAAGGAGATATAGCCTTAGACACCAATGATAAAGGAGATATAGCCTTAGACACCAATGATAAAGGAGATATAGCCTTAGACACCAATGATAAAGGGAATATAGCCTTAGACACCAATCCCAAATGAGATATAGCCTTAGACACCAATGATAAAGGAGATATAGCCTTAGACACCAATGATAAAGGAGATATAGCCTTAGACACCAATGATAAAGGAGATAAAGCCTTAGACACCAATGATAAAGGAGATATAGCCTTAGACACTAATGATAAAGGAGATATTGCCTTAGACACCAATGATAAAGGAGATATAGCCTTAGACACCAATGATAAAGGAGATATAGCCTTAGACACCAATGATAAAGGAGATATAGCCTTAGACACCAATGATAAAGGGAATATAGCCTTAGACACCAATCCCAAATGAGATATAGCCTTAGACACCAATGATAAAGGAGATATAGCCTTAGACACCAATGATAAAGGAGATATAGCCTTAGACACCAATGATAAAGGAGATAAAGCCTTAGACACCAATGATAAAGGAGATATAGCCTTAGACACTAATGATAAAGGAGATATAGCCTTAGACACCAATGATAAAGGAGATATAGCCTTAGACACCAATGATAAATGAGATATAGCCTTAGACACCAATGATAAAGGAGATATAGCCTTAGACACCAATGATAAAGGAGATATAGCCTTAGACACCAATGATAAAGGAGATATAGCCTTAGACACCAATGATAATGGAAATATAGCCTTAGAAACCAATGATAAAGGAGATATAGCCTTAGACACCAATGATAAATGAGATATAGCCTTAGACACCAATGATAAAGGAGATATTGCCTTAGACACCAATGATAAAGGAGATATAGCCTTAGACACCAATGATAATGGAAATATAGTCTTAGACACCAATGATAAAGGAGATATAGCCTTAGACACCAATGATAAAGGAGATATAGCCTTAGACACCAATGATAATGGAAATATAGTCTTAGACACCAATGATAAAGGAGATATAGCCTTAGACACCAATGATAAAGGAGATATAGCCTTAGACACCAATGATAAAGGAGATATCGCCTTAGACACTAATGATAAAGGAGATATAGCCTTAGACACCAATGATAAAGGAAATATAGCCTTAGACACCAATGATAAAGGAGATATAGCCTTAGACACCAATGATAAAGGAGATATAGCCTTAGACACCAATGATAAAGGAGATATAGCCTTAGACACCAATGATAAAGGAGATATAGCCTTAGACACCAATGATAAAGGAGATATAGCCTTAGACACCAATGATAAAGGAGATATAGCCTTAGACACCAATGATAAAGGAGATATAGCGTTAGACACCAATGATTAAGGAGATATAGCCTTAGAGACCAATGATAAATGAGATATAGCCTTAGACACCAATGATAAAGGAGATATAGCCTTAGAGACCAATGATAAAGGAGATATAGCCTTAGACACCAATGATAAAGGAGATATAGCCTTAGACACCAATGATAAAGGAGATATAGCCTTAGACACCAATGATAAAGGAGATATAGCCTTAGACACCAATGATAAAGGAGATATAGCCTTAGACACCAATGATAAAGGAGATATAGCCTTAGACACAAATGATAAGGGAGATATAGCCTTAGACACCAATGATAAAGGAGATATAGCCTTAGACACCAATGATAAAGGAGATATAGCCTTAGACACCAATGATAAAGGAGCTATAGCCTTAGACACCAATGATAAAGGAAATATAGCCTTAGACACCAATGATAAAAGAGATATAGCCTTAGACACCAATGATAAAGGAGATATAGCCTTAGACACCAATGATAAAGGAGATATAGCCTTAGACACCAATGATAAAGGAGATATAGCCTTAGACACCAATGATAAAGGAGATATAGCCTTAGACACTAATGATAAAGGAGATATAGCCTTAGACACCAATGACAAATGAGATATAGCCTTAGACACCAATGATAAAGGAGATATAGCCTTAGACACCAATGATAAAGGAGATATAGCCTTAGACACCAATGATAAAGGAGATATAGCCTTAGACACCTATGATAAAGGAGATATAGCCTTAGACACCAATGATAAAGGAGATATAGCCTTAGACACCAATGATAAAGGAGATATAGCCTTAGACACCAATGATAAAGGAGATATAGCCTTAGACACCAATGATAAAGGAGATATAGCCTTAGACACCAATGATAAAGGAGATATAGCCTTAGACACCAATGATAAAGGAGATATAGCCTTAGACACCAATGATAAAGGAGATATAGCCTTAGACACCAATGATAAAGGAGATATAGCCTTAGACACCAATGATAAAGGAGATATAGCCTTAGACACCAATGATAAAGGAGATATAGCCTTAGACACCAATGATAAAGGAGATATAGCCTTAGACACCAATGATAAAGGAGATATAGCCTTAGACACCAATGATAAAGGAGATATAGCCTTAGACACCAATGATAAAGGAGATATAGCCTTAGACACCAATGATAAAGGAGATATAGCCTTAGACACCAATGATAAAGGAGATATAGCCTTAGACACCAATGATAAAGGAGATATAGCCTTAGACACCAATGATAAAGGAGATATAGCCTTAGACACCAATGATAAAGGAGATATAGCCTTAGACACCAATGATAAAGGAGATATAGCCTTAGACACCAATGATAAAGGAGATATAGCCTTAGACACCAATGATAAAGGAGATATAGCCTTATACACCAATGATAATGGAGATATAGCCTTAGACACCAATGATAAAGGAGATATAGCCTTAGACACCAATGATAAAGGAGATATAGCCTTAGACACCAATGATAAAGGAGATATAGCCTTAGACACCAATGATAAAGGAGATATAGCCTTAGACACCAATGATAAAGGAGATATAGCCTTAGACACCAATGATAAAGGAGATATAGCCTTAGACACCAATGATAAAGGAGATATAGCCTTAGACACCAATGATAAAGGAGATATAGCCTTAGACACCAATGATAAAGGAGATATAGCCTTAGACACCAATGATAAAGGAGATATAGCCTTAGACACCAATGATAAAGGAGATATAGCCTTAGACACCAATGATAAAGGAGATATAGCCTTAGACACCAATGATAAAGGAGATATAGCCTTAGACACCAATGATAAAGGAGATATAGCCTTAGACACCAATGATAAAGGAGATATAGCCTTAGACACCAATGATAAAGGAGATATAGCCTTAGACACCAATGATAAAGGAGATATAGCCTTAGACACCAATGATAAAGGAGATATAGCCTTAGACACCAATGATAAAGGAGATATAGCCTTAGACACCAATGATAAAGGAGATATAGCCTTAGACACCAATGATAAAGGAGATATAGCCTTAGACACCAATGATAAAGGAGATATAGCCTTAGACACCAATGATAAAGGAGATATAGCCTTAGACACCAATGATAAAGGAGATATAGCCTTAGACACCAATGATAAAGGAGATATAGCCTTAGACACCAATGATAAAGGAGATATAGCCTTAGACACCAATGATAAAGGAGATATAGCCTTAGACACCAATGATAAAGGAGATATAGCCTTAGACACCAATGATAAAGGAGATATAGCCTTAGACACCAATGATAAAGGAGATATAGCCTTAGACACCAATGATAAAGGAGATATAGCCTTAGACACCAATGATAAAGGAGATATAGCCTTAGACACCAATGATAAAGGAGATATAGCCTTAGACACCAATGATAAAGGAGATATAGCCTTAGACACCAATGATAAAGGAGATATAGCCTTAGACACCAATGATAAAGGAGATATAGCCTTAGACACCAATGATAAAGGAGATATAGCCTTAGACACCAATGATAAAGGAGATATAGCCTTAGACACCAATGATAAAGGAGATATAGCCTTAGACACCAATGATAAAGGAGATATAGCCTTAGACACCAATGATAAAGGAGATATAGCCTTAGACACCAATGATAAAGGAGATATAGCCTTAGACACCAATGATAAAGGAGATATAGCCTTAGACACCAATGATAAAGGAGATATAGCCTTAGACACCAATGATAAAGGAGATATAGCCTTAGACACCAATGATAAAGGAGATATAGCCTTAGACACCAATGATAAAGGAGATATAGCCTTAGACACCAATGATAAAGGAGATATAGCCTTAGACACCAATGATAAAGGAGATATAGCCTTAGACACCAATGATAAAGGAGATATAGCCTTAGACACCAATGATAAAGGAGATATAGCCTTAGACACCAATGATAAAGGAGATATAGCCTTAGACACCAATGATAAAGGAGATATAGCCTTAGACACCAATGATAAAGGAGATATAGCCTTAGACACCAATGATAAAGGAGATATAGCCTTAGACACCAATGATAAAGGAGATATAGCCTTAGACACCAATGATAAAGGAGATATAGCCTTAGACACCAATGATAAAGGAGATATAGCCTTAGACACCAATGATAAAGGAGATATAGCCTTAGACACCAATGATAAAGGAGATATAGCCTTAGACACCAATGATAAAGGAGATATAGCCTTAGACACCAATGATAAAGGAGATATAGCCTTAGACACCAATGATAAAGGAGATATAGCCTTAGACACCAATGATAAAGGAGATATAGCCTTAGACACCAATGATAAAGGAGATATAGCCTTAGACACCAATGATAAAGGAGATATAGCCTTAGACACCAATGATAAAGGAGATATAGCCTTAGACACCAATGATAAAGGAGATATAGCCTTAGACACCAATGATAAAGGAGATATAGCCTTAGACACCAATGATAAAGGAGATATAGCCTTAGACACCAATGATAAAGGAGATATAGCCTTAGACACCAATGATAAAGGAGATATAGCCTTAGACACCAATGATAAAGGAGATATAGCCTTAGACACCAATGATAAAGGAGATATAGCCTTAGACACCAATGATAAAGGAGATATAGCCTTAGACACCAATGATAAAGGAGATATAGCCTTAGACACAATGATAAAGGAGATATAGCCTTAGACACCAATGATAAAGGAGATATAGCCTTAGACACCAATGATAAAGGAGATATAGCCTGATATAGCCTTAGACACCAATGATAAAGGAGATATAGCCTTAGACACCAATGATAAAGGAGATATAGCCTTAGACACCAATGATAAAGGAGATATAGCCTTAGACACCAATGATAAAGGAGATATAGCCTTAGACACCAATGATAAAGGAGATATAGCCTTAGACACCAATGATAAAGGAGATATAGCCTTAGACACCAATGATAAAGGAGATATAGCCTTAGACACCAATGATAAAGGAGATATAGCCTTAGACACCAATGATAAAGGAGATATAGCCTTAGACACCAATGATAAAGGAGATATAGCCTTAGACACCAATGATAAAGGAGATATAGCCTTAGACACCAATGATAAAGGAGATATAGCCTTAGACACCAATGATAAAGGAGATATAGCCTTAGACACCAATGATAAAGGAGATATAGCCTTAGACACCAATGATAAAGGAGATATAGCCTTAGACACCAATGATAAAGGAGATATAGCCTTAGACACCAATGATAAAGGAGATATAGCCTTAGACACCAATGATAAAGGAGATATAGCCTTAGACACCAATGATAAAGGAGATATAGCCTTAGACACCAATGATAAAGGAGATATAGCCTTAGACACCAATGATAAAGGAGATATAGCCTTAGACACCAATGATAAAGGAGATATAGCCTTAGACACCAATGATAAAGGAGATATAGCCTTAGACACCAATGATAAAGGAGATATAGCCTTAGACACCAATGATAAAGGAGATATAGCCTTAGACACCAATGATAAAGGAGATATAGCCTTAGACACCAATGATAAAGGAGATATAGCCTTAGACACCAATGATAAAGGAGATATAGCCTTAGACACCAATGATAAAGGAGATATAGCCTTAGACACCAATGATAAAGGAGATATAGCCTTAGACACCAATGATAAAGGAGATATAGCCTTAGACACCAATGATAAAGGAGATATAGCCTTAGACACCAATGATAAAGGAGATATAGCCTTAGACACCAATGATAAAGGAGATATAGCCTTAGACACCAATGATAAAGGAGATATAGCCTTAGACACCAATGATAAAGGAGATATAGCCTTAGACACCAATGATAAAGGAGATATAGCCTTAGACACCAATGATAAAGGAGATATAGCCTTAGACACCAATGATAAAGGAGATATAGCCTTAGACACCAATGATAAAGGAGATATAGCCTTAGACACCAATGATAAAGGAGATATAGCCTTAGACACCAATGATAAAGGAGATATAGCCTTAGACACCAATGATAAAGCCTTAGACACCAATGATAAAGGAGATATAGCCTTAGACACCAATGATAAAGGAGATATAGCCTTAGACACCAATGATAAAGGAGATATAGCCTTAGACACCAATGATAAAGGAGATATAGCCTTAGACACCAATGATAAAGGAGATATAGCCTTAGACACCAATGATAAAGGAGATATAGCCTTAGACACCAATGATAAAGGAGATATAGCCTTAGACACCAATGATAAAGGAGATATAGCCTTAGACACCAATGATAAAGGAGATATAGCCTTAGACACCAATGATAAAGGAGATATAGCCTTAGACACCAATGATAAAGGAGATATAGCCTTAGACACCAATGATAAAGGAGATATAGCCTTAGACACCAATGATAAAGGAGATATAGCCTTAGACACCAATGATAAAGGAGATATAGCCTTAGACACCAATGATAAAGGAGATATAGCCTTAGACACCAATGATAAAGGAGATATAGCCTTAGACACCAATGATAAAGGAGATATAGCCTTAGACACCAATGATAAAGGAGATATAGCCTTAGACACCAATGATAAAGGAGATATAGCCTTAGACACCAATGATAAAGGAGATATAGCCTTAGACACCAATGATAAAGGAGATATAGCCTTAGACACCAATGATAAAGGAGATATAGCCTTAGACACCAATGATAAAGGAGATATAGCCTTAGACACCAATGATAAAGGAGATATAGCCTTAGACACCAATGATAAAGGAGATATAGCCTTAGACACCAATGATAAAGGAGATATAGCCTTAGACACCAATGATAAAGGAGATATAGCCTTAGACACCAATGATAAAGGAGATATAGCCTTAGACACCAATGATAAAGGAGATATAGCCTTAGACACCAATGATAAAGGAGATATAGCCTTAGACACCAATGATAAAGGAGATATAGCCTTAGACACCAATGATAAAGGAGATATAGCCTTAGACACCAATGATAAAGGAGATATAGCCTTAGACACCAATGATAAAGGAGATATAGCCTTAGACACCAATGATAAAGGAGATATAGCCTTAGACACCAATGATAAAGGAGATATAGCCTTAGACACCAATGATAAAGGAGATATAGCCTTAGACACCAATGATAAAGGAGATATAGCCTTAGACACCAATGATAAAGGAGATATAGCCTTAGACACCAATGATAAAGGAGATATAGCCTTAGACACCAATGATAAAGGAGATATAGCCTTAGACACCAATGATAAAGGAGATATAGCCTTAGACACCAATGATAAAGGAGATATAGCCTTAGACACCAATGATAAAGGAGATATAGCCTTAGACACCAATGATAAAGGAGATATAGCCTTAGACACCAATGATAAAGGAGATATAGCCTTAGACACCAATGATAAAGGAGATATAGCCTTAGACACCAATGATAAAGGAGATATAGCCTTAGACACCAATGATAAAGGAGATATAGCCTTAGACACCAATGATAAAGGAGATATAGCCTTAGACACCAATGATAAAGGAGATATAGCCTTAGACACCAATGATAAAGGAGATATAGCCTTAGACACCAATGATAAAGGAGATATAGCCTTAGACACCAATGATAAAGGAGACATAGCCTTAGACACCAATGATAAAGGAGACATAGCCTTAGACACCAATGATAAAGGAGATATAGCCTTAGACACCAATGATAAAGGAGACATAGCCTTAGACACCAATGATAAAGGAGATATAGCCTTAGACACCAATGATAAAGGAGATATAGCCTTAGACACCAATGATAAAGGAGATATAGCCTTAGACACCAATGATAAAGGAGACATAGCCTTAGACACCAATGATAAAGGAGATATAGCCTTAGACACCAATGATAAAGGAGATATAGCCTTAGACACCAATGATAATTGAGATATAGCCTTAGACACCAATGATAATGGAAATATAGCCTTAGACACCAATGATAAAGGAGATATAGCCTTAGACACCAATGATAATGGAAATATAGCCTTAGACACCAATGATAAAGGAGATATAGCCTTAGACACCAATGATAATGGAAATATAGTCTTAGACACCAATGATAAAGGAGATATAGCCTTAGACACCAATGATAAAGGAGATATAGCCTTAGACACCAATGATAATGGATATATAGCCTTAGACACCAATGATAAAGGAGATATAGCCTTAGACACCAATGATAAAGGAGATATAGCCTTAGACACCAATGATAAAGGAGATATAGCCTTAGACACCAATGATAAATGAGATATAGCCTTAGACACTAATGATAAAGGAGATATAGTCTTAGACACCAATGATAAAGGAGATATAGCCTTAGACACCAATGATAAAGGAGATATAGCCTTAGACACCAATGATAAAGGAGATATAGCCTTAGACACCAATGATAATGGAAATATAGCCTTAGACACCAATGATAAAGGAGATATCGCCTTAGACACTAATCACAAAAACAAATAGACACAAAAACTCTTTTAGTTCTTTTGGCAGCTAAATCATATTAAAAAGAAATGTTATTACCTGCGTGAATTACTCACAGGGAAAAAAAAAGGTCATTCGGTTCACAACGTTAACAAATGTACGCCCCCATCAATAGAGCAAACTTTTTAATCCGCAGCTGACGCTTATCAGTGGGACCTTCTGATATTAGGGACTCGAAAGTCTGATAACTCGTTGCTTGGGGACAAACAACGTCTGCATTCATTAGCATTAAATGAACCCTGTTGAACACGGTAAGCTGACATAGAGAGCGTTTATTGATTTATTTAAAAAAAAAAACCAATAGCTGATCTCGACCTGTCATTAGAAAAAAAGAGAAACAAAGTGTCTAATAAAATATATAATGCTATGATCTTTTGAACAGTTGTAGACATCGATTTTTCTGTGTGTTTCTGCCTTAGATTCTGACGTGACGACATAATACTTTGGCAGACGTCCAGACAGTATGGCGAGACATAGAGTTAATAGAGTAGCTAAAGAATCATTAACAGCTAGGCCTGTCAGACAATGGTTCTTATATCTTTTTAACTTTGACATAAAATAGAAATAAAAAGGGGGGACTAGAAGCCCAATTAAAAGAAACAAACGTAATTATATACCTGTTAATCAGCCTTAAGCTGTAAATATTGGATACATTCATTGCACATTTCGAGCATGTATTAATGGCAGGCAAACTTCTTATGTCTTTAAATGACATTAATAAGACTAACTTATAAAGTTCAATAGAGTGAGATAATACAGTTTGAAATATATGTTCTTATTTAAACTTAGCATGTTGATCATGAGACGTAAAAATAGGCAAAATATAACAAGAAATAGAAAAAATCCTTTTTTTAAAAAGAAAGCTTTTCTAAAGAAAAGAGCCGCTAATTACTGCCATTTACTAAACGTTATAGGGTTTAGCTTTTAGAATTATAAAACAAAATTAATTAATTAGTACTAAATGATTAACTAATTAGTTATTTTTTGGATTGACTCCTGTATTGTCATCGACTAAGAATAATCATGCAAAATTTCATCTTGATCCGAGAATGGGAAGTGGAAGAAAAAAAAAACGTGTTAAAAAATAATAAGGGGATTAAATCCATATATACATACTCATCTATCATCAAGTAGCATTTATTCTCCTTATTTCGATATGAAAAAAATAATTAATTACCAACAATTAATTAACTAATTGGCTATTTTTTTAATTGATTCATGTCTTGTCAGATTCAATGAATAATTGTGCAAAGTTTTAATTTGATACGAGAATGGGAAATGGGAGAAAAAACATGTTTAAACTTTTTACCAGACACAGAATGAGTTGATAAAAGCTTTGTAAAAATACTGGTATTTTACAAAATTCTACGGAGAGAACTCCACATTAACATTTTTTTCCTTTATCGATATTACAAATAATGAATTGAATAATTAATTAATTGTTAAATTGATTCATGCTTTGTTAGATACAATAAATAATTTTGTAAATATTAAATTTGATCCGACAATGGGTGTGGAAGAAATAGCATGTACAATTATATAAGAGGACGAAACCCCAGATAGTTAGCCATTTCTCATAATACTGAAGGATATAATTCCCTTTCGGCCTCAAACGAAATATTAATAATCGGTAATTAATTAACTAATTGTTGCCGAGCGATGGTGCCTTCAATAATATATAGGTCTACGTCAATGCATTATTGTATCTTCAACTTTAAAATGAAAAAAAAAAAAGATAGTTAACTGTATTGAAGCATGCCTTTTCTTATAAATGTCATAAAATGTTTTAAAAATAGTCTTTGGTCTAATTTTACACTTAGATAAGTTGGATTTTTTTTTTCTTCATTTATTGACCGTGAGTCTATTTTTAAGATGTACTTTCTTTTTGCAGTTTTGTTGCTTTGGCTAAAGATTGAACAAACATTTCTTTGTTTATTTCCATTTTCCATAATTTCGAATACCCGGAAATAGTTGTGAGGCCTCTATTTGATTTGGATCTAGTAAGCACTAGATATTTCTCTGTGGTCATTCTTTCATGAAACCCTTCTACGGTGTCCTGGATAACGAAGATGCAGTCTTCAGTTTTGCTTTCCTAAAGCCAGCTTGTGCATTGTGGAGTGAGCATGTATTTTCAAGCCACCAATAAAGTCGGATATTGATCATTTTTTTCTGACATTTTGCCAATGTTAGATGTTAGAGATATTGGCCAATATTTAGGTCACCTGTTGGTTTACTTTTTTTTTAATATGGGTATAATGTTGGCAGTTCTCTACTCCTGTGGTATGTCTACAGTTCTCCATGTAAGGTTGATAATGTTATGTATATAGTTTTTGGCTTGGAGTACTCTAGGTTTATACCTAAGTGTCTTGTTAATAGCTTGTGTTGCTGAACATTTTACGAAACTGTTAAATAACATGTGACCTATATTGGTTGGTTTTATTTTGTTCCTTTTATAGACCTTATTGTTTTAAACTCTGTTACTGATTGATTTATTCAAGCTTAACAGTATTTCTAAAAATCTGTATAGCATGAGTGTGTCTGTGTGTATGTACGATGCCACCAACTGTAAAGGATGTGTGTGGGAAGGTCACTGTAAATAATGTTTGTATATATTTAACTAGTTACTAATGTAAATCTCTCATAAGTAACGTGCAATCTGCCTTGTATAGTGGTCGGATGTATGTGTTCATGAATTTCAGACCAACAACCTGGTCAGATATACCTAGTGAGCCTATACATGTAGTCCTATTGTAGTGTGTAAAGTTGTTTGTGTTAACCATCACGCGTTGTTTTTTCCTTGAGCATACGCACGCAAGAGAGTTGGGTGTCAGTCAAAAAAGATAACACATCGGCATGGTCAGTCAAGCATGTAGATACATTATACCCGTCCACTAGTTAGAGGTCAAGGGTTGTTTTTTGTTTTTTTTACGCTCCAGCATATTGTTTCTTTGTTTGCTAGATCTAACTGCGGTACTATTATTCAATTTATTTTATGCAATTTTAAAATTTACTGTAAGGTTTTCCGTTATTTATTAAGTCAAAAGAATTAAACAATGAAATTAGCTTTCTTTCTAATGATTTTAATACAAGGCATAAAAATACACACACGCAAACATGCACATCTTTGTTTTATTTTATTGTGCAAAGAACGTACGCAAGAAACATTAAATGCAAAGAACGTATGTTAGAAATATCTTCCTTAATTATTACTTATTAATTATTTTATTCGTTGTTTCAGTAACTGTTACAAAAGGGAACGATAGTAAGCCTATGGATGTCAGGTGTGTAAAAGTCGTCCTAGCCTGATACACAGGGGATAAGTACGCATCTTAAGTAAAAAAAATAGTAATAACAAGGAGTTAATTGACTGTCCCAAATTATTAAGAATATTGTTATCAAATCAAGACACTTATCTGCAGGAGTAATATTCAAGTTAACACGTTAGAAAAATTATTTAACCGTAATATTTATTGACAGTGTAATATCCTTTGTTAGCACGTTGTGTTTTTTCATTCTGGCTTAAAAATGGTCAATGTCTATCAATAAATTGGGTGTCAAGGATCAATGAAATAAAATAAAGAGTATGGGGTGTTTAGCTCTCCATTTAAAGATAGCCCTGGTCGTGTCTTCTACAAAATAATTAGTTACTGGCTTACTGGGCTATATAATCTCGCGGTTTGTGTTCGTGTAGCTAAAGGTCACTCGTTTAGGTGCATGTGATCTTTAGTCCAGCTTACTAATTGAGATTTATGTTCAAGTAACTCGGCACACTTGAAAGGTGTGGCCTCTAGCCCAACCACGTGATTAAGATTTTTCTCCAAATAAGCAAACTCTTTGTTCGGATACCCGTGTAGATGTTTGGCTTGAAGTCCAGTCCACCCCCCCCCCCTCCAATTAAGATAAACTACTAAGTAAACAAACATAGTTCCCTCGTGTGACCTCTAGAGAGTGCTTACGTCCATCGTATCTGACTTGGGGTCACCTGTCAACAATGAACTCAATGTGATGGACTAAACAAATAAAAGGGGGAGGGGGTTGTTCATCTGGAAATATACCTAGTCCTAGTTACCTTAGAGGTGTGGCTTTGGTAGTCCAACCCCGTAATAAAGATTAACTACTAAATAAACAAACTCAGTTCCCTCGAAAGGTGTGACCTCTAGAGAGTGCCAATACGCTGACATTAAACCTACGTCCATCGTGTTTAACTTGTGGTCACCTGACTATAAAAAAACCTCAATGTGATGGACTAAACAAATAAAAGGGGTGGGAGTTGCTCATCTCTACCCCTGGAGATATACCCACACAGCTAGACAGACGTCTGGTCAGCATGACGTAGTCAAGGAATGTAGCATTTTAACATGTTAACTAACCTACTCAAAGGTCAAGACAAATTGAAAAAAAAGTGTCAGCCATTGCTACTCTGTATGTAAAGCGCATTTATGATGTAAAGTTTCATTTCTATTTATATTAAGTTATTAACACGCCTTGTCTTTATAATAAACGATGTTTTGTGCATATTCATAATGGCTCTATTTTTAAGAATATTATTTTGTTTTAATATAAACATTAATACATTCTACAACAGACATTAATGGAACGAGGTCCACTTTATGAATATTAAATAGGTGTATTTTTTACTATCCGGTTTGCTATCCGGTAGTGATATCCGACCGGAGCCGAATAGCACCGGATAGTAAAAAATGCCGGATATTCGGCAGAAGCCGGAGCCGGAGCGACTATCCGGCGCACCCCTAGTTTTTAATAAAATGCGCTTTTTTTTTGCTGTTGATTATTATTTTTACTATTTTACTTCGCCTAGAGTGGCCTAGAACCTCCATTAATCTAATATATATATATATATATATATATATATATATATATATATATATATATATATATATATATATATATATATATATATATATATATATATATATATATATATAATTGGAACATGTCTTTCCACCCAGAAAAATGTCAGTAATTAAGAGTAATAAAAAGCTAAAACCAATTAATTCCACTTATCTTATTCATGGTAAACCAGTAACACAATCTAAAAACGCAAAATACCTAGGTGTTATAATAAATGAAAAACTGTCATGGAATCCCCATATTGATGAAACTATACAAAAATCAAACAAAGCATTAGGGTTTATTAAAAGAAATTTCTATAAATCAAATAAGAACATAAAACTAAAATATTATTTAACCTAGGTTATGCCAATAATAGAACATGCATCCTCTGGTGTGATAAACCGTTTTAGCTCAAGGCATCTCTCAGGTCTAAGATTTAATTAATTTATTTACACGCTATAAACATCAATTTTACTATTTTAGCCAATCAAGCGCTAAAAACACAGCCACCACCCCTCCAACCAGTCACTATCCCCTTTGGCACCGACATCCCCTTTTATTATCCCCACCGTGCCACGTGCCACACTGGCCTCTTGGCAATAGTACACTCCCACCATCTATTTTGGCAGACATCCTCTGACCACCTGGGCATATTTCCTTGACTCTCAGCTCGCGCCTCCTTCATCTCATTTATCTAAGCGATGTACGTAATAATCTAGCCGTGACTGGTGTACATTACTCAAATTACATTATTACTTATTACTGTTTGTTATTCCCCTTTATGAGGTCCTCCATTATTATTGTTATCTCCCTTAATGGGATACGATATTTGGTTGTTAGCTCCCTTTGCTCTTTATGAAACTATCTTATAGTTTCTTTACATCATTCTGAAGATGTCCTTTACGGAAAGGCATCTACCTCCCAGAGTTATCATTATGGCTAAACCGATTTATACATCATGTCGTTGCAGCTTTTATTTATAGGCAACACCCGACTGAAGTCTTAGCAACCTAACGCTGATACCAGATTTGTTGGCACCAGATCTGAAGATACCAGTCGTACTTATCTTCATAAGTGTCCAAGTAACAACGCTAGCCACAGACTCGTCACTGGCTTGATTGAATGGTAGCCGCAGCTGAGCTCTACAGCTATACATCGTTGGACTGCACCCGGAGCCTGGATCCACCACGCCAGCCCACCAGCAGACAGCGTCAGCATCAGCCACACAAGTCTCATCAGTGCAGCACCGGACCTAAAGCTAAGCAACCAACCTAATGACACTCAGACCACTTGGTTCTCAAATCTAACGATGATAGACTTATACATGTAAATACGCTAGATCCCATCCTAGCAACTGTACAGCCTTTCACCTTTTAATTATTTCTCTTATATAATAAACTGTACATAATTTTACATCTTAGTATTTGTTGCCTTCATTATAACGCTGTGCCTGTAGATTATATGTGCAAGTACGGGTTCTCAAAATACAAAAACCCCTAGACACCCAAAATAGCCAAATCCTAATCCACCTTGTCACATTTGGGACCCCTAAACTCAAGAAAACATTAAGAAACTGGAACAAACACAAAATAAAGCATTGAGATTCATAAAAAAAGAATATTCACATTTGACTAGAGTAGGCCTAACACCTTTAGTTAAATCACTAAATTTAGAAAGCCTTCAGGATAGAAGACTTAAAAATAAAGTAGCAATTATACATAAAACACTGAACCATAATCTTCAAAAATAAAACAAAATTTAATAAAATACTCAGAAAGACACCAAGATAAAGGCACATTTCTCGTCCCATATGCTAGGACAAATTTGTACAACTACTCCTTCTTCCCTAGTGCTATTAGAGCATGAAATGGGTTGCCTGAGCTGCCCAGGAAAACCAGTGACTTGGCAAAATTTAAGTCATTGGTTAATATGCATGACTGAATGCATGACGCGTAGGGCGTAATCATTTTATTTTTTTGAAGTAAGGTCTGTATTATATAATATATATATATATATATATATATATATATATATATATATATATATATATATATATATATATATATATTTATTTATATATATATATATATATATGAGCTGGCGATCCTAGATTTAATTTTTGACCTAATTTTATCTTTATTTTAATTTGTAATTTATATAGGCCAGGGCTATGATGTTTGCAAATGAAGCATCGACAAATGGTACGGATAATAGTAACTAGTTAGACTTGGACTTCTGCTATAAAGTCACAGGGAGTAATATGTCTAAGTTCTAAGAGTCCTACTTTATACCAGAACACAGAACAGACCACCGACACACTTCCCAGTGTCGCTCCAGGTCTCCCAAACAGTTTCCTAGTATCACACAAGGACAGTACTCAGCACCAGACTGTTCAGACTCCCATGACTTCTAGCCGGCATCCCAACAGTCCTTCTTGTTTACATTCACTAGTGCGCTGGTGCGCACCTCAAGCACCGATGCAAGGCTGGGTTACAACAATATATATATATATTACACCCAGTCCCTTTTTGACGTATTTTGTACCTTACTGGAGCTAAAGGAACGATATTAGACACCCCTCCATGAGAGCTGTTAGCTCCCCCATCGCGCCAAACATTATTTCCTGTATTTAAAACTTTCAAAAAGACATTTGGAGTGCTACAGTGCTATACCCTGCTATTTTCTATTAAAAAATTGTATGTCAAATATCAAGTTTGATATTCACTACACTAAGTACACTTAATTATTAAAGGAGTCCAGTGAACAGTGACAGGTAGAAAAACAAAATCAATGTTTGAAATATATATTATTTAGGCCATTTTGGGGTATAATTGAACCTCAAATGGCTGCTTTACCTTTCATTTTAAGCATGTGGCTTGGATTCTCGTAGATTTATTGTATTAATGGCTGCGCTCATGGCCACTGTACTTTGTTTAATACTTTTATTGAAGTTTTTTTTTTAACCTTACTCACCCGCCTCCTCCTTTTTTATTTGACAATCCTAGGTAAAGCGATGCTTTAACACTCAAGAAAAAAATTAAACCAAAACAATTTACAAAATTTCAACCCCGGCTACGCCCATAGTTCAATGTAAACTTGTCCAAATGAAATGGTTGAAGACAGTTGAAGTAGGGACAAAGGAGTTGGTGAGTAGCAAATCCCTCATTCATGACCTCTGGAATGTGCTGCGTCCATTGGATATCGTGCTTCATAGTTATATGTAAGGTGGTCTACCACGTTGATGGGGTGGCTATTCACGGTGTGGTCTAGAATAATCTAGAATTAGATCTGATAACATTTTCATTGTCAAAATTTGGGTAATTTCCAAAATGTGCATACACTATAGATAAATGTATGCCTTAAAACATGGGCGTAGCCAGGATTTTTCTTTCGGGGAGAGGGGAAATCCCCCCCCGGAGAATAAAAATATGTATGTATGTATGCATATGTGTTTGTGTGTGTGTGTGTTTACATAACTAATCTTTATTATACTCTGACCCTTCATTCTTTCGGAAGACGTTTATTGTGCCCTAGAATAGGTTCTTCCTGAAGTTAGTGGAAAAATTGTAGACTCCCCGCCCTTGCCAGCAAGTGGGTCTGGAGGAGCGCTGGGAGCTCCCCCAGCGCGGGGCCGAGCCCCGCCGCCAAGCCCTATTTCTGGTATCTAAAGCCAACGAAATGCATATTCTGAGGTATCTACAGTGCATTATCCTGCTATTAAAAAGTTTTATTTCAAAAAGCCTATCTGTTATTCTTAATATGTGAGCTGGCACTCCTAGATCTAATTTTTTATCTATTTATATCTGTATTTTAATTGGTAAAACTATCTAGGCTAGTGCTGAGTGCATGCATGGTTCCCGCCAGCTCTTTAATGTTAGAGTTAGTTTAGGTGAGTCATGACCTGGCTCTATAAATAGAAAAGGTGCGGTCAGTTCTTTCTTTTTCCGGTGTTGACCGTTGGTCTGTGTGACCATGTAGGGAGTTAATAGTTATTTAATTGTAGTGTGAATTTCAGCTGGGACCGCCTGTAAGTTGGAAAATGTTTTTATTTTTATTTCTTTAGTTTGTATTTGTATTAGTTATTCCTACATCTACTGTTATAGTCTAGATGTAGACTGATTAGTGTAGTGGCATCACTGGCTAGTTAATTAGCCATGATTACCTCTGATGGAACCGGAAGTTCCGTAGACTTGGGTAGCGTCACCCCTTTTAGCCAGCCTTAATGATCCCCTTATTGTTTTTCTATTGTTTGTCCATGTGTAAATATTTTATGTTCTCTAAGTATTTTTATTACTACAATATTGTTGGGATAATGGCTTTAGCAAGTTGGCATGTTGCCGATTTTAATTTTTAATGTAGAAGATGGCTGCGTCCTACTCAACGCTCCATGATGGCGGCTTTGTTAAGCCAAATCTAGATTTGTTATTGTTGTCTAGCCCAACTGGTGTTGTGGCATAGACATTAACTTTTACTCATGTATTGCTTTCATTAGGTACAGGCTGGTAGTGAATATTACCTTATGTCTGTATTATTTTGTATGTGTTAGTCTAGATCTAATTCATTATTATTTTGTTATTATGTCTTATGTTTTATGTATTTGTAATTGCAGGCTATAATTCCTGTCGTTACGTCTACTGCCTAACTGTGCGGTAGTACTGTCATTTTTACTGCCTGCCTGCTTGTCTGCCAACTGTTTGCCGCCAGTTATTACTGTCGTTATTTATAGCTGCCTGTCTGCCAACTGTTTGCCGCAGTTATTATTGCCAACTGTTTGCTGTCGTTATTTCCACTGCCTAGCTGCCTTTATTAGTATATTACTGCCACAGTTAAGCTGTCTGCTGTACTGTTGTGTTTAGTGTTGGTATTTTTAGGTGTAATCTAGTAAAGATAGTTAGACTTTTGGGTTTCTTATTAGTGTTGGTAGTGGTATAGTCAGGTTGATTAGTTGTTTATTTCTAAGTTTATTTAGTTGTTTCTGTAAGGTTTATTTTTTTTTCGTATTCATCTATATTTTTATTGCTTTGTAAGTTTGTTGTAAATAAAGTGTATATAAGTTTTGTTTTATAAATTTAGTTTAGTTTGTTCTTTTAGTTAGCTAGATTAGTTTAGTTTAGTTTAATTGTGCTGTCTGGTTGCTTAGGCGACTCTAGCCCCTTGGTCGCTGACCGAGGTGCACAGATTGGGCCCACCCAGTAGAGCTACCACCTGCCTACTGTAAAATATTGAATAAATGTTGAGCAGCAGATAACATTAAAAGGGCCTCACTCAGTTAGCGCCACCCTGACCTGCTCACAATTATATATATCCTCCCGCATCGTTCGGCGCCTTGGGCGGCAAGCTGCTTCCACAAAAATCTGTCCCTGGCAATGTCTGAAGCCTCTCCCACCTGCTCTGAGGACCTCTATAAAAGTGTGGCGCCAAGTTGTCCCTGTTTGCGCTTTCCTCCTAATGGCCTCCATGTCAACGCAATTTTTATTATGCGTAGTTCATTTTGTTGGAGAACATATCCCGCAAACCTCATGCGACACTCTGTCGCAACCTTACTAAGGGGTCGACTCCTAATTCGGAATAGGATTTACTTGATTTAGACCCGATTTCCATAACTGACTCCCGAAATCTGTCTTATCCATCTTTGTTGATCCACATTTAGTGTTTTTCAGTTTCGGCAGATGACTATTCACTGCACTTTATTAATGGAGCCCAGCCACTGGTAGAAATGTGTAACCTCTCTTGACTACGCTCTTGGAATTAGGTGACTGTATTTTGCTTTAAATTTTATATCGAAAAAGGAACTTTTATAGTCAAAATCATCTGCTGGAGGTATGGAACTATACTAGCCATGCACCGAGCATGGAACTATACTAGCCATGCACCGAGCATGGAACTATACTAGCCTGAGCGAACCTTTTCGGGGGCCGATTATGAGTTTGTATTTCCACACAAACTTTCTTTGTAACCTTGTTTACGTTTGTAAATGCTTTTAATTAAAAATCAATTACGGTAAAGTCCACTCGAATTTCCCTTTCTTCCCCCCTCCCTATTTTCCGAACTGGTCCAGATAACCAACGAACAAACTAATTGATACAATTATTCTTCGTATAACCTTTGTGGTTTTTTTTAGGTTTTAAAGTATTTGCATGTTTTTATTAAAATAATATGGGCCTCTTAAAAAACAAACATCTGCAAGTCAAAATGTTTAAGAAAACGATGCAAAACACATACACGCATATATACATTCAATAAATGATAAGTCGCATTGATGAATGGACATAGTGTAAGCTATGGATGCATGCATATAGTGTGAGCTATGGATGCATGCATATAGTGTGAGCTATGGATGCATGCATATAGTGTGAGCTATGGATGCATGCATATAGTGTGAGCTATGGATGTATGCCTGATATTAACATACTTTCCCCACCCCCATAAACTAAACTTGAGGTCTGCGAAACGCACATGATGGCATTCATCAGTTTTCTTTTTTTTTTTAGTTTATGGTATTACAAATTAAACAAATCATTTTTCTTTTCCATTTTAATGTGCATCAAATTTTTCTTACCAAAAAAAAAATGGACAAAAATATCTCTTGTTCTCTACATGAAAAATACGTTAGACAAAACACACAGACAGAACATATGTAAGTATCATTTATGTTTAAAGAAATAATGCAACGAACATAAACAATGTGATCTAAACATTTCGCGCCAAAACGGCTGCGCTAAGACGGGTTTCGCGCAAAAATGGCTGCACCAAAACGGTCGCGCCAAAGCCGCCTGCGCCAATTAGTCCTCCTTAGGATATTGTAGACTACTGTTATTGTTTTTAAGTATAATATACATAGTCTATCACACACTGATTTTTTGCAGTCCAGCTAATGACGTTGCACTAAATGTCCATGATTATTTACGGAATACAAAGAAACATTGAAACCAAATGCTTTAAATCCCGACGAGCCGATTACAATTAACAAAAAAAAAAAAAAAAGCCAAAGTTAGTTTTAAGATTCTTATATTTCGACAAATGAAAACGGTCAAACCAGAGTTTTGACTTTTTACCACAGAGAATTTCATTCAAGTTAACGTGCATCTAGAAATGTCACTTGATACCGTACTAAGATAAAACTTTCAATTATGTTCTGAAACAGTTCGCGTGTGTGAATAAAAGAATCACATAGAATAAAATAGAAATGGTTCTCTAACATTTTTTTTTTCATCATTCGCTCCTTAGTAGGCCTATATTCATTAGAATAAATATTAGGGGTGGTGAAGCAGATGTCCGATTTTTAGAAACACTAACTTTAAACAGTAAGCCATTCTTATCATCAATATCTTATAAACTGAGCTCTGGTTCTATTATTAAAAAAACAACAACACATATCTCTAGTATTTTTTATTACATCAATACGGTAGGTCATTCAATTCAACAATAATTTTTTTTTTCTTTGGTGCCATTCAAGCCGCAAATTATAGGCGAGTGGGAAAAAAACACCCATTGAATTCAACACACAGACCTAGATGTTTAATATTTGCAAGAAGCTTTTCAATGCAATAGTTTGCTATACAAAGACCATAGAAAATAAATTACAGGGTAATCTTATCATTGCACACTGTACACCCCGAAACCTCATGGCATGAAATTGTGAGATTTACATAAAATATTACCAGAGTCGTATCTCGATTTGTGTAGAGACTGGATCAAAGAAAATCATTGAGATAAATATTACAAATTAAGAGGCCTAATTAAAATACATATATAGATATAAAACATTGAAAAAAAAATTACATTAACAACACATAAGCTACGAGTATTACAATCAAATCCGTACCGGGCATTCTCAGAAAGACTTCATTTGGTAGCAACTAGTCATCACTACTTATATTTGACTCTATTGAACGATTAAAGTTGTTACATTTATATGTGTATTTAATTTTAGTTTAGATATATTTCATTCTAGAGTGGGTTAAAATAAAATCATTGATATAATTTTAGGAATTTGAGAAGCGATAGAGGTAAAGAGTTATTCTGGATTTAGATATCCAGAAAAAAATGTGAAGCACTTGAAATTTATGAAACATCCCTTTCATCAACGCCTTTGAACATGATTTAAAACTTGGTCAGATGTACCTGGTATTTAGGACACGGCCGGGTTAGAATAGACGGTTGAATAAACGATAAACACATCTCTAAGGGCGTCACAGTTTGCAGGCATCGAATCATGGAAATTATGAAGCCCGTTGTCTTGTGCATTGGAGCAGTTTAGTCGACATTGGAACCTCCAAGATTAGTCAAAGTGGAACAAATATTATCATTTGCGTTTTTTTAAAGTCCATAAGTATGAAAAAGGTGATATTGTTTTCATGGTACCATCGGGGTATTTAAATATTTAAAATAAATAAGCCTAATTAAAATACATACATAGATATAAAACATTGAAAAAACAACAACGCATAAGCTACGAGTATTACAATCAAATCCGTACCGGGCATTCTCAGAAAGACTTTATTTGGCAGCAATTAGTTATTATTACCTCGTATATTTGACTCCAATGGACGATTATAGTTGGAACATTTATATGTGTACTTATGTTTAGCTATATTTATCTCCAGACCGAGAAGGATGTGTGTGTGTTTTGTTTTCTGTACGTTGTTTCGTCCCTTGTTCTAATGTTCAGTGTGTTCACGAGTTTATCTCGAGTATCTGTTGGCAGTGTGTTGGCAGTCCTGTTCATGTCAATAAGTTGGCAGTCCTGTTCATGTCAATAAGTTGGCAGTCCTGTTCATGTCAATAAGTTGGCAGTCCTGTTCATGTCAATAAGTTGGCAGTCCTGTTCATGTCAATAAGTTGGCAGTCCTGTTCATGTCAATAAGATGCAGTTGTATTTTAAACGTCTGTGTTTATAAGTAAATCCGAGGTGATAATATGATACATACTGTGACAGCGGTGGGATTCTTCGTACATGAATTTAATTTCGGCGGCCTTGACCTTACTTTTACCTATATTGCGGATATATAATTCTTGCTTTAGATTTTAGATGAACATTGTATTGCCCTAAAAGAATGAAACCTATTATAGGTTTTTAACAACAGACAGCAGAAGCAGTACGAAACTGTCCAGTATTACTAGCCCTACGCACACTCGCTAAAACGTGCAACTTTCGCGACCATATAGAAGAGTCACTAGTAAGAAACTGAATGGTAGTAGACATCGAAAACACAAGGACTAAATAAAGAACTTTTACAAGAACATAGTTCAAGACTTGTATATAGAAATCTGCAAGGCTAATGAAGCTTCTGACTTGCAACTAAAGTTACTAGAGACAGGTACATCTGATGCAACGCCACCTCAGTATTAGGCGTTTGCTGTTTCTACTCGCAAAATAACCTACAACCTAATTATGCTAAGTAAACAGTGCCACTATCTATCCTATTAACAAAGGTTAAATTATATGAAATTAAGTAAGCTGAGGTCAACACAGAGCAGAAGACGCGAACAGAACGATGGTTAAACGTTCTAGGGGAAATTCAAACAATTTAACGCGTGCAAAACGGGGAGAATTGATTTGACGGATATGAAATGGTCAAAATTCTATTAAACTTTGGAAAATGCTTTGTACATGATAAATATTCAAATATGAATTTATAGACCATAACTACATTACAAGTAGACTAGAACTGATTTTTCCAAAGAAAAAAAATATCTTCAATCCCTGTCAGCAAAATGTGGCCCATAGGTTGAGAAAAGTTGATTTAGGAGTTCAAGTGTTGCCCTCTAAAAAATTGTTTTCGAAAATATATTTTTGAAAGACTTTCAGATTTAATTCATTAATTTTGTTCAATACGTCTGTATGTTTTGTTACAGAACTAGAGTTAGTCTTGCAAGGTCTGAAAAACAATAGAGAAAGGGAAGGAAGTGGGCCTATATTCTTAGTGTTGTGTATTTTGGGTAGGTCAAAGTGAGTTATAGGCCCTAAACTGTTTATACAATAGAAAAATGTAAGACAGCCATCATGACCATTCATTGTAATCTTTGTTGTCGTCCTGCCCACAGACACGGAACAACTATGTGCCGTCCAGCCCACAGACACGGAACAACTATGTGCCGTCCAGCCCACAGACACGGAACAACTATGTGCCGTCCAGCCCACAGACACGGAACAACTATGTGCCGTCCAGCCCACAGACACGGAACAACTATGTGCCGCTTCGGACCCCCCCCCCCCCAACGTCAAGAACCTTACGGAATCGAATGTTTTTTTTTTCTTCGGTTCAGTGCACACCAATGGTTCCAAAAATAGTTGACTAGTAGGTCAACCAACCTACAGCCTTATTTAAAGTGACATGAAAGTTATGTGGGATGCTTTCTTATTTGATCAGTGGTCTGATTACAAACTAGAGAAACCTAGCTACGTGTTTATTGATGGAAGTAGACATCCTTTAAATTGTATCGGAACAAATAAGATCATATTCCGCCATTGCAGAGACTCTATTAACAATGTTCTCCGACTCCGAAGAAACAAATAGAATATATCTCGATGTAATTGCAAGACTGTGGTTTGGTCTTTACCTCGAGCTAGAGCTCTAATCTCACTCAGGTTTGTCAGTCTTCCAGGAGTTATGGGCAGGGGCGGACTGGGTGTTGAACTCGGCCCAAGAATTAGAATATATGTTACCGCTAAAGCTTGTAATCCTTTAATGGCACATTACCTTGTAAATAGCTAAATGTTCGGAGTTAAGAGGTTGCTTTTTTTTTCTATTATTTTTTTTCTGTGTGCATGTTATTTAGGTAATGTGCACTTTAATGGCTTCCTTATCGTTACAGTTGGGAAGCTTGTTTCTCTCCTATTTTTGGCTCTAAAGGAGATTATCAGGTGCTCACAAGTGTACATAGTATGCTCACAAGTGTACATAGTATGCTCACAAGTGTACATAGTGTGCTGACAAGTGTACATAGTGTGCTCACAAGTGTACATAGTGTGCTCACAAGTGTACATAGTGTGATGTGTCTGTTTAGGTCAATGGTGGTGAAATAGAGGAATGGCGAAGTATTGATTGTATTGTGCAGCATTCTGTAACAAAAAATATGAATCAGAAAATACTGCGTAATGAGACCAAGAAAGGTTTAGAAAAGTAAGCAAAAAAAAAATGCTAGCAGTTTGAAACTGTTTCTAATGCAAGGCACCCGAGTGTTGACGAAGGTATTTGTATGAGAATTAAAGTACCCAAAGTAGACACAGCAAAAACTTAAAGCCGTCCGATTTTAGCTGCGTTTCTGAGTAAAAATGAAGGTTGTATAATCATTGTACTAAAATGGGTATTTTAAAATGAATGTATGTAAAAATCTAAATGTTTGTAAAGAGAAATTTTTAAAGATAAGAATGTCCTAGCTGTAGAAATATCTTTTGCGGTAATAAGTGTATGATTCATCTTTTCACTTTAACAAGCGCCTAGTAGATAATGTGCAATTAATTTAGGTAGTTGGCACTTCATCTAGGTAAAAAAAAATAATTTCCGCACATTAACGGATTACCCTAGTTAATCTGCACAATTAGATAGTCTGCCGAATAACTGATTTCTGCACTTTAGCGGTAACACATACACTCAAGCTCACAAATTACGTTTTACCAGTCCTCGTATTGACTGGTGTATGTTTGGTTTGAAAATGCTTTGAAAACTTGTAGGTTTATTTAAATTGTATTTAGGTCAGCTCTGTTATGTAAATATGATACCTGAGCCAGCTTTTTAAATACTTTGGTTAAATCCAATAGGATGTAGAGGGACAGAGAGAAGAGAGAAGTAAAAGAGGTATAGAAAAGAGAAAGAGAGATAAAAAGAGTGATAACAGATAGTAGAGAGAGAACAAGAAACAACAAGAGAGGCAGTCATGTGATTAGGAATTTTGCAAGAAAAGTTATTTGTTTCATAGAAAGGGAAAGTTTTGACTTTTAGACAGTGTCGTGAATATTAAAAAAACAAGACTAGAATTTAAAGTAGGCACAGAAGACATTTAGCAGGTTTAATCATAAGATAGTTGAATAAAATTGAATTGTATTTAATGATTTGATTGCCAGGGCAACAAAAGAGTTTGTGTGTCTGTTTGTGTTAGCTCCCAGTGTCTGTTTGTGTTTGCTCCCAGTGTCTGTTTGTGTTTGCTCCCAGTGTCTGTTTGTGTTTGCTCCCAGTGTCTGTTTGTGTTTCCTCCCAGTGTCTGTTTGTGTTTGCTCCCAGTGTATGTGTTTGCTCCCAGTGTCTGTTTGTGTTTGCTCCCGGTGTCTGTTTGTGTTTGCTCCCAGTGTCTGTGTTTGCTTCCAGTGTCTGTTTGTGTTTGCTCCCAGTGTCTGTGTTTGCTCCCAGTGTCTGTTTGTGTTTGCTCCCAGTGTCTGTTTGTGTTTTCTCCCAGTGTCTGTGTTTGCTCCCAGTGTCTGTTTGTGTTTGCTCCCGGTGTCTGTTTGTGTTTGCTCCCAGTGTCTGTGTTTGCTCCCAGTGTCTGTTTGTGTTTGCTCCCGGTGTCTGTTTGTGTTTGCTCCCAGTGTCTGTGTTTGCTCCCAGTGTCTGTTTGTGCTTGCTCCCAGTGTCTGTTTGTGTTTGCTCCCAGTGTTTGTTTGTGTTTGCTCCCAGTGTCTGTTTGTGTTTGCTCCCAGTGTCTGTTTGTGTTTGCTCCCGGTGTCTGGTTGTGTTTGTTCCCAGTGTCTGGTTGTGTTTGCTCCCGGTGTCTGTTTGTGTTTGCTCCCGGTGTCTGTTTGTGTTTGCTCCCAGTGTCTGTTTGTGTTTGCTCCCAGTGTCTGTTTGTGTTTGCTCCCGGTGTCTGGTTGTGTTTGCTCCCGGTGTCTGTTTGTGTTTGTTCCCGGTGTCTGTTTGTGTTTGTTTCCAGTGTCTGTTTGTGTTTGCTCCCAGTGTCTGTTTGTGTTTGCTCCCGGTGTCTGTTTGTGTTTGCTCCCGGTGTCTGTTTGTGTTTGCTCCCAGTGTCTGTTTGTGCTTGCTCCCAGTGTCTGTTTGTGCTTGCTCCCAGTGTCTGTTTGTGTTTGCTCCCAGTGTCTGTTTGTGTTTGCTCCCAGTGTCTGTTTGTGTTTGCTCCCAGTGTCTGTTTGTGTTTGCTCCCGGTGTCTGTTTGTGTTTGCTCCCAGTGTCTGTTTGTGTTTGCTCCCAGTGTCTGTTTGTGTTTGCTCCCAGTGTCTGTTTGTGTTTGCTCCCGGTGTCTGTTTGTGTTTGCTCCCAGTGTCTGTGTTTGCTCCCGGTGTCTGTGTTTGCTCCCAGTGTCTGTTTGTGTTTGCTCCCAGTGTCTGTTTGTGTTTGCTCCCAGTGTCTGTTTGTGTTTGCTCCCAGTGTCTGTTTGTGTTTGCTCCCGGTGTCTTGTATCTCCTTTGTGATGGTTAAGTCACAAAATCCTGACCCAAAGGGTGATTTTTTTATTTGTAGAATCTTTTTATCTTTCTTTATTAAGTATTCAACTTCTTGTTCGACATCGCTCACCAGTGTCAAGTACCTTTATAGTATCGGCCTTTCGACTGTGTTAATCGGTTTGCTTATTCGAGTGTCACCTCCGTTTAGACTTATCTGCACAAGACGCAGCGCAGAGGTGCGTAACAGGGTCACAGAAAGATCAAGAAGGAACAAGAGAGGCAGTCACGTGACATTTTCCGTTAAATGTTCATTAACAATAATAAACGGATCTAGTCGTAACTGAAACAACAATGAAAGAAACATCTAAACAAAGTGTTGCTGTTGTTGTTTATTAAGCGTTCACGGAACTTTATTTGCTGTTCCCTTGACTACCGGAATTTAAACCAATAGAAACTAAGGTTGTTGGTCGGCTTGTGATGTTCATACCATCTCCTTTAATACGATGTGAGGATATATACTAAAAAAAAATTTAATTTTGAATGGACCTCATTCACCAATCGTAAACAAACAAAATTTAGTCACGTGATAGCCATTGTGTATTAAAATTAGATCGTAATTTGTATAGAAGAGATAAAGAATCACGTGGCTAAATGTTGATGTTACGATTGGTGAATGAGGTCCATTAGGACACGGTTAGCTCACTTTTTTTTTTATTGTTGACTAATGGTGAAAGAATGTACATCTAAATGTGAAAGATCAATTTTTGAACAATAGCTCGCGGCGGAGGGGGGGATTCAGAACTTAGTACCTTAGTAAACCGTAATTTCTTGCATTCAGAAATCCCCAAATGCATTATCCTGAGGTCTATTGCTCATTTTCTGCCCGTAAAAAAAAGTAAAGGACATGTCAAATAAAATAATTTAAATGGTGGTATACAGAATTTTTGTGAATAGTGGGGGGTCGAAACAAAAGAAAAATGTAACGAAACATCAAAATATATATTTATCGAATCTATATATATATATATATTTATATATATATATATCGAACTGTAACAATTTTCTGTAATATCTCCACGAATATAAGACCGCGTTCCCGATTGTACGCAAAGGATTAGATTTATTTCTAAGGGTGCAATATCATCTAGCCCCTCCCTTATCCAACCGTATTCGCGTTTGGTACAATCACTCTAGGCCATACTCTTATTCCTTCTCGGCAGATGGAAGGGAATAAAAATCTATACTTATGTATTTATTAATTATTGAATTTTAGATTCTATAGGGTGAGACACATTATAAAAAGGTGTTAGAATATAATCAATGTTGTTGTTTTTTTGTAAAAATATCAATAATATATTTTTTTATTTTTTGTAACAGTTTGTGTTAATATCTCCTTTCTAAAAACACGGCCACAACCTTTTTTTTTTAATATAAAGAGACGACGGGTCATGCATCTACCGCCAACACGAACTATATCTACTATATATTACTACTACCATACCCTTTTTGAAAACTATAGTGGTCGCGAGTCAACGCTCAGTCAAGTACCATTAAATATTAATAATAAACTAATTGACATAGCCTACATTATCTACATACATTAATTACACAAACAACTTTGGTTTATAGATCTAGATGTGACATTCTTGACATTCTTTCCAGACTGTACATGTAAAATGACATAATCACAGAATATAAATATTGTTACGAATGAACAGTGACAGGTAGAGGTCACTATGTGTGACCCCGGCGAGATGACACAGCACCGAGTGTTCTCTGGAATCTATGTGTATAAACAAAGACAGGATGTGACGTGCCCTCACGTGTTGTTCCAGAGGACGAACAGATCTACGAAGGGGGCAGTGACACAAATGAACAGTGACAGTTAGAGGTCACTACGTGTGACCTCAGCGAGGTGACACTGCAGCAGGTGTTCTCTGGAATCGACATGTATAAACAACGACAGGATGTGATGTTTCCTCCCATGTTGTTCCAGAGGATACTAGCAGTGTTTTTGCAACAATAGACAAGAGATTAGGGACTCTTTATAAACCAGTGAGTTGATGTGAAAAGAGTCAGTACAGTCGTCGTTACTGTTGTCTACTGTGCGAGACAGTAGAAGAGAGTGGACTTGAGCCGTTACAGTCGATACAGTCGATGTAAGACGTATACGCTACATGTTACAGTGACGAATTGTTATAGTTATTATTCCATAAAGTTATATAAAGCTGAAAGTTTAGTCGTCAAGTTCTTTGCAGTGTTTTTATTTGTGTGCCTACTAGTACATTTAGCCAGAAGATCAGAAATACATAACAATATATATGGGGGGGTGCAGGCCGCTCGGAGTGACAACCAATTGGAGGTGACCCTCGAGAGGAAAAAAATTCAATTTTTAAAAAATAGGCAACTTTTCACTAAATAAGTGACTATAGTAGATACCTAATCATGCTTATGCACTTTTAATGTCAAAATCTAGGTCAGTGTTTTTGAAGCTGTGGAAACAAGTAGACTTAAAATCGAATGTGGGCCTCAAAGTCGTTTTTGTTTCAGGAAGTATAAATCTTGTATTTTCGTTGTAGTAATAAATTGTTAATTAAGTAATAATCAATTTTGAAAAAATTACCACATTAACAAGGTATTAAAGTATTAACTTATGAAAACGTTTCATCTCCTAAGTTGGACCTTGTAGACTGTTTTTGAGAGAAGCTTCTGCAAAAAGAAAACGCTCTTAAGAAGAAATTTTAACGTCTTCACAATTCAGTTCTAGGGTGTATCGGTAACCGAATATTTTTTAATGTCTGGATTACTCTGGATGGTCAATTTTATTTCAAGTAATGTACCATTGTTCTTTTGATGTCCTTTGCTAGACAAAGCAGGCCGACTATTTGACGACTATCAAGCCCATTACAAATATACATGCTCTATTGCCTCGAATATCTTTCACATTTCAGTAATGCGACGACTCACCCCCATCGTAATTAAAACTTTAAATTAGTTGTATTAACATTTTAGTTCATCAATTTATTAAGGGAAAATTAATACCAATGGTTGAAAAATTAAATAATTAAATCAGGTGACGTTCCTTCATCTTCTTAATAGGATTTTTTTTTCTGATAGACATTAACAACAAAATCGATTCAGCAGAATTTGTACACGTTATTTCTCCCACACCAAATCTCAGATCAAGTTGAAATTTTGCACAATTATTTCTTTTGCCTGATAACACAAGAATCAATTTAAAAATAACCAATTAGTTAATAAACTATTGGTAATTAATTATTTTGTTTGGTATCTCTAACAAGTGAACGAAATTGTACTTGACTGGAATGGTGGTATAATCTGAATTAATCCCCTTTATAGCTCGTCATCTGAGAATTAGTGAACACAAACATGAAATAGAAACAAAAGATACAATATTTCATGTTCATACTGTTATAAACTTGGTGGTGGCACAGAGAGGGGTAGTGGTGTGTGTGTAGTCAGCCGACGCAAATCGCCCCAGGCCAGCGCTAGACGAGTTGTCAACCGTGACGAGCTACGACGGTCAGCCGAGTCGAGTTTCAACAGGACAGTTCGGGAAAGATCGCCGTCGTGAACAAGAGCTCAGGAGCGTCACGAGAGTTGTAGTCATCTGACCACCTAGAAACGTCGAGCGGCGTTCTGTCCGGTTCGAGAAGGCCAGTAGGGACCCTATATAAGAGCGGAGGCGACGCAGTCAAGACGGTTCAGAAAGGAGGTTCACGGCAAGAGTTCAGAACACGGTCGACTACAACACAGTTCAGCGGTGTGGTTCTGTACGGAGCATTACGACGGTTCAGTGCGGAGTACTATCAAGTACAGTTGAGACGAACAGCGTCTTGATCTTGGTCTATGATCGAGTCCGACACAACGAGCCTAGTGTGTGAAGTCAGTCCTGAACTGTTGAACCCAGTGCAAGCCCGGAACGAGACGGAGAGGCCAGTGCAAGAGTTGATACGGCGGAACGGTGTTATCGGAGAGATATTTGTACAGTGTACGTGATGCCAATTGTACAGTATTGGCTGTTATTTATTCAACTATTAAAGTGTTACGTTACTTTGGAGCCCCTGAGTTGTCAAGTTCTTTAAGTTGGTGGTGTAAGGTGCCGTTTGCAGAGAGCCTGGATAGTGAGATTCGTAACAATACACTCTTCGCTAGCAGAGTGATTACCATAGCGGCTTGAGAAGCCAGAGAAGGTTTTAGCGCCACGAGTTTAATTTAAGGTCGTTCACTTTTTTTTATAAATACATTTCTCCCCCACCCCTTTTCAACAGGTCCAGACAAATGAAAGGATCATAGCGTAGTGAGAAAGCTAAACGCATGAAATAGCGTCAAACAAAACAATTAGTAAAAATATTTCTAATCGCTCAAATTTATTTTGTTAGTCAAGATCTATTAAAATTTAATGACATGATTATATGCATTATTTTTATTTTTTTTTTATTTTTTTTTTTAAAGTTTTTTTTTTTCATTTTGCTTGTTTTTATTTTCAAATATCATTGCAATATCTTCTTTACTCACGTGTGATTGCCTAAAACTTAAAATACTGCAGATGTTAGCGTAATAAATTAATAAAACATACAAATTATTTTTTTCTTTTCAACATTGAAAACACCTGAGTGAACAAAAAAAAAACATTTTTCGACCAATGTCCCCCCCCCTCCAACACACACACATACCACCTGACCCCTCCTCAGTCCTGTAAAGTTCAACCCTCTCGGTTCTTTGACCTCGTCAACACAGGTTTCATGTACACATAGCTTGTCAGTCCGTCACGAGGGGAAGCAACCATTTACTATTCGCTAGAGTGAATTCACCACAAGGTCCGCTGTTATGTAAGTCTAAATTTATTTCTTCTTGTATCTGGATAAGAAAGCGATTTGAATCCCATAGATCTTAGCACAAACACAGCCACACTCATAGTTTAAATTACTATTACAATTAAACAACTATACAATTATTTTTTATTTTTTAGGAATTCACATTCAATAGTATTTTTTTCTTGAGTAGACCTAAGACTTTTGACGCTATATTTATTTCCAATCTACCATTTATTAACACTTACGCTCCTGATTAGCTAATATTTGTGTGCGTGTGTATATTATTTGTATACAGTAGTTAAGCTATTATATAATAATAATAATCTTTATTATCCGTAAGGAAATTTGTCTAACAATTTGTGCATTACACCACTTATAACTATAAGAAACCAAAGTGCACATTCACACCAGACTCACTCATAATTTACATGTGACAAAGTTTATACCAGGTTGTTCTTGTTTAATGATTTAATTGCCAGGGGAACAAAAGAGTGTTTGTGTCTGTTTGTCTTTGCTATCGGTGTCTTGTATCTCTTTTGTGATGGTAAAATCACAAAGTCCTGACACAAAGGGTGATTCTTTATTTCGAGGATCTTGTTAGCTTTTTTATAGATGTTTGTCTCAAACAACTGCCCAAATGGGGTTTGTTTTTTGCCAATGATTTTGCCAGCAGCATTTAGGATTCTATTAAGTTTATTTTTATTTTTAATGCTCAGATTGCCATACCAGGCAGTGATATTGAAACTTAAAATATTGCAGATGTGAGCGTGATAAAACATAGCCAAGGCCTTTTCGCTAACATTAAACGAGGACAGTTTTCTTAGTAGTCGTAATCTTTGCTGCCCTTTTTTGCTGATATAATCAGTATTTGCAGTAAAATTTAGTTTATTGTCTAGGATAGTACCAAGGTATTTAAAGGTTTGCACAATTTCAATAGTCTCTCCAGCTACAGAAACAATATCATTTCCCTTCTTGTCCCTACGAAAATCGATTATCATTTCTTTGTTTTTTTTTTACATTTAATAATAAAAAATTATCTTTACAGTATTCCTCAATGTGTTCTAATTCTTTGAAATACTCATTTACGTCTGAGCTCTCTGAGAGCAGGGCAAGAAGAGCCGCATCATCAGCGAATTTTGTGAAGGAGCAACAATAACTATCGGATTGAAAATCATTGGTGTACAAAATGAACCACAATAGCGATGTTACAGCCCCCTGGGGCGCCCCTGTGTTAACTATGCGTTCATTAGATATAACATTGTTTACCCTAACCCTCTGAGCTCTCTGGGTCAAAAATTCATTAGCCCATAGTATTATGTATGGACTAATCTGCAACGCTTTCATCTTTTCAATGAGTAAATGAAGTTGTATAGTGTTAAAAGCTGATGAGAAATCCATAAAGAGCAATCTTACATAAGTGTTCGGTAAGTCCAGATGTTTGTAGACACAGTTTAAAATATTTAGGATGGCATCGTCTACACCTTTACCCTTTTGGTAAGCAAATTGTAAAGGGTCTAACTTATAACAAAGATCATTCAGAAGAAACATTTTAACCAATTTTTCTAAACATTTAGACACAATGGAAGTAAGTGAAACAGGTCTATAGTCATTCATTTCCTTTGGTTTGGAAACCTTTGGCACAGGTACAATTATAGATGACTTCCACACAGGTGGTATCTCATGGTTTAGAAATGAAGTAGAAAAAATATCTTGGAAAGGTTCAGCTAGTTGTTCAGCACATTCTTTTAAGATTCGCCCTTTTATTCCATCAGGCCCACCAGCTTTCATTGGGTTGACGTTTTTGAAAATGTTACAAACTTGCTCTTTAGTAATCGCTAATTCTAAGCAGTTGTTAACATTGACATCCTCAAGGGCTTTGAGTCTTAGATAATTAAAATCTTTCGTGTCGAAGCGACAATAGAAATCATTTAACTCGTTGGCCAATGTTTTTTCGTCTCTTGTAGCAAGATTATTTTTAAATTTAACTTGTGCTCCTGCCATTTTGTTCATGATGCCCCACGTCTGTCTCATGTCACTTGTATTGAGTCTTCCAGCTTGGTGCGGTAGTTTCTCCTCCCTTCCTCAAGAACGACGTTGAGATTTCGTTGAGCAATTTTCCTTGTCTGTCCATCGCCACTTATAAATGCTCTTTTCTTTTTGATTATTTCCCGTTTTATTTTTGCAGTGACCCATGGTTTATTGTTGGGGTATATCTTGATGCTCTTAGTACTGACACACATGTTTTCACAGAATTTGATGTAATTTGTCACTGCGTCGACCCATTCTTCCAGATTTGAAGTGGTCTCTTTGAACAAATTCCAGTCAGTGCAGTCTAGACATCCCTGTAGTTTGAGAATATTGTCTTGTGTCCATTCTTGTACGTTTTTTTGAATGATTTTTCCTTCTTTAAGTTTTGTACGGTAAGTAGGCAGCAGTTGTATTGTTTTGTGGTCCGATGATCCTAGTGGTGGCTTTTCACGAGATGTGAATGCCCCTTTGATGTTACAATAACATAAGTCCAGAGTTCTGTTCTCTCTTGTCGGACATGAAATGTGTTGATAGAAGGTGGGTAGGTCAACCTTCAAGGTGCATTTATTAAAATCACCCAGTATAACTACTGGTGCGTCCGGTGACCTTGTCTGAAACTCATGCACTACGTCAGCGATTATTGCAGCTGCAACTTCCGTTTTGGCTGTAGGCGGAACATAAACCAGGACAATGTAAATAACCCCAAAGTCTCGTGGCAAATAAAAAAGGTCTCAATGAAAGCGCCAGTAGTTCTAGATCCGGACAGCACATTCTCTTTTTAACCGTGTAGTTGGTACAGTATTTGAGGTTGATGTACACACAAAGCCCTCCACCTTTCTTCTTCTTAGACTCAGCAGATCTCACGCAAGAGAAACCATCAATAGCAATCAGGTTGTCGTTGTCATCCTCCTCTAACCATGTCTCAGTAAAAGCCAATAGACAACTTTCCCTAAATACGTGGTCGTAGCGTACATGGGCACATACCTCATCCACTTTATTTCTTATTGAGCGGACGTTAGCTAGAATAATCGTAGGAAGTGGTGGGCGAAACCCTCTTCTTCTCAGTCTTTGCCGTAGTCCTCCTTTTTTCCCTCTTTTCCTTGTACTAATAGAGGAAGGGTAGAAACAATTTATATGCGCATAACACGGTGGAAGAGGCTTCCTCTTTGAACGAAGTCCGAGGAGTTGATCTTTGCTATAATGAATAGATCTAGTACTAGAACGGCCGCCATCTTGGCTCGCCATTTTTCTTCTTTTATTTCTAACCAAATAACCAAAGTTGAACAAGTCTAGATCTAGTAAAACGTTTAATGTAAATACTCATTGTGGAGCCCACCTTGAAAACAGAAGTCTTCATCTGCATAACTGATTACAAAAGAACATTCAATATACATACAGCAAAGAAATAATAATGAATAATGAAAGCACAAATTGCATGTCGCCACAGTGCAGCGCCATTTTGAAAAAAAAAAAAAATGTGTAGGCTAAAATAGGACTAACAATAATAATTCTTTTTGTGTGTGAAGGCAAGCAGATCTACTAGATCTAGTCTATGATACATGAAACTCATATTAAAAAAACAATATTGAAATATAGATAATCTTATCTTATAAAATACAGACGTTATTAAAAAAAAAGATGATTACGTCCTACGCGTCATGCATCTAGTCAAGCATGTTAACCAATGACTAAGGTGGATTTAAGGTTAGAAAACCAAAATCTAGAAAAAAACAATTTCTGGACATGATTTTTTGTTTAGAAGGTTCATTATAGCAGCTCTCCATACTGTTTGTGTTGTAAAGTCTATAAAGATATGTACTGAGACTAGAAAAGCGTATAAATTGATTGTATGCAGCATTCTCTGGAGACATTCCACACTTGCTTTGTCTTCATGTATTCGTAATAGGGATACATTTGTAGTCAAGTAGTTGAACATTTTCCCTGGTTTTACTTGTCGTACCTTAATTGGAGATGTTCACCATAAACTAAACAACTGACAAGGACGCTAAATTGAACTTTAATATTGCCTAATTAAAAGCTACAAACAGAAGAGCGGTGCTCAAAAGTGCACAAAACTATTCATACCACTTCAAAAAACAACATGACTTATTCAGACTTCCTTTAGTCTGTACATCGGATACCCCTAATAGATTGCTATTTAGAGTTTTCCCCGCTATGTATGAAAATCTCCAAAGCCGTATACTGTATTGCTTACGAAAAGAACTCTTACTGACTTGTTAATCTTTCTTTTTTCCCCACACATACACTCACCCACGCTTTCAATATGTAGGCTTATAATTTAAGTCTATACTCTTATGGTTCGAATTAAATAACAAAGTAAAGTAAAAGTATTTATGTCGTAACCAATAGACAAATGCAGCTTCAAAATTTTACAGTTGATGCATAGGCAAAGAATTACTAGCTCGTTGGCCACACTCTCTAGTTTAATCGCTATAATTTTTAAAAGTAAAAAGAGAAATAAATTTAAATTTGGCTAGAAAACTAGAAAATATTTATCTTAAACAGGGTATTTCCGCACGAAGGCCCTATTCATTCAAGAGATTTTATACATTCACTTAATCAGGATTTGTTCTCGGGGAGGGGTGATCCATTTTATTTAAAATCTGTTATTTAGAGCAAAATAATCGCTCAGTAAG
This sequence comes from Biomphalaria glabrata, assembly GCF_947242115.1. Taxonomy (NCBI): domain Eukaryota; kingdom Metazoa; phylum Mollusca; class Gastropoda; family Planorbidae; genus Biomphalaria; species Biomphalaria glabrata. The sequence continues at coordinate 23,761,428 of NC_074718.1, read as the reverse complement.
CTGTATATTGTATAAAAAAATCTTTTTATATTTTCTTGTTTCACTTCCTTTTTCTAAAAACTGTTCTTGATATTTGTATCATATCACCTTCACGTACACAGAACAATTTTTTAAAATAAGAATTCAATAGCAGTTCATGTTTTATCTCGTCTATTAAAGACATTGCCATTATTATATTATTGCAACATACACTATGTGCCCTTGTAATGGTATGTGTAAATCTGATTCCACAATTGCCATCATTCTTTAATTATTTTTAAAATAAACTCTGAAATGCAACTGAACTACAACATTTGGTCTTCCAAGCGGGTGCTTTTTTTAAAATTACTTATGCACAAACGTATAAACAATTTTTATTTAAAATCTTTATATGACTTAAAATTTGCCGATGTGCCAAAAATTTAAAACGTAGATATATAAGTTAGCTTGTGTTGTGCAAAGCGGTATCCATATATCGAAGCAGGACGTTTTGGCGCCGCCGTTTTGGCGCGAAGGTCGTTTTGGCGCGAAATACATAATGTACGTTTATTGTATTATTTCTTTTAAAAGAATTATTCATATCTATGTTTTGCTTGAGTGTTTGTGTTAAGACATATTTTTCACGTACTAAATGTAAATGTGTGTTTGTTTTTCACATCATTTTCTTTAATAAACATTTTGGCTTGTGTATGTGTATTTATTAAGATGCACATTTTTATTTTCAAAAAAGTTTTTTAAGATATTACTTTAAAATAAAAACAAAAATACAAAACAAAATGAAACGATGATAGACTAAAAATTGATGCAATTATTTGTTTACATTAACATTGGTTTATTTAATGACTGTATGGTATCTCCAGCTATCATACCAAACACTTGCTAATAATAAGTAAAAATATAATACATGTACCATGTTTCTCAAAATACTTTAAGTTAAGTATACATAGACACCATGGTTATTTGCCTAAGTCTCTGGAATTCAAGGGTTCATTAAAAAGTTGTGTGCAAGTCCCTTGAGGTATAAAATGATGTTCCTCTGTTAAGTTTGTACAATTACATTGATTCTTTTGTCTGTGTCAATATACTTTTTTCGTTTAGAAGGCGGCTGGTCTCCCCGGATAAATTGTTCATATTTAAGGTCACTGCCTTTCTGGACAGCTCGTATTCCATCAATGAATTTCCATATGGATGGGTGGTTCATTCCAAACTCGGCTTGTAGTCGCCGATGTGCTGCTTCCGCAAAATTGTTTGTTCGATTATCTCCATTGAGTGTTCTCTGATAGACAGACCTGGTCTTGTCTTCATTTGTTTAACTCTACCTGTGTCAATGCGAGATGTGTCACCCAAATCACCCCTACCCAATAACTCAAAATATATCTTTTCAAAGTATCTTAGTGTCGTGAATTTGTTTCTATCTATTGTCGCCCCTAGTGTTCGTTTATATTTGTGGATTTCATGTTAGAGTTTGTACTTACCACATTCCGTGTTTTAATCTTTACTATGTGTGGAGTTATTGTCGTCATTCAGCGTAATAGAGCTTTAGATGTTAACATGGTGTTTGTTATATTAAAGTGTGACACTTAGCTAGTTCGTTTATTACACTAATGTCAAATAAAAAAAATCTTTTGGAAAGAAATCCAAAAATGTCATCCAGTGCAATTAGCAGAACTCACATATAGCATGTCATTACCATTAAGGAATCTGACTTATTATAGGCCTTTATTCATGAAATAAGCAAAACCTTTATAATTTAAAAAAACAATTCGCTGAACGGTGTTAGAATTCATAACTATAGATACAATATTATGGTAGAGTGAAATAAACATTGTTATAAAAGCTACGTGCTTATTAAATTATCGTCAAATGATATCTCGCGCCAAAACGTCACGTACCGCCATATATATGTAGTAATTATGTATCGCAATCCACTAATTTCCCCTAAAAATATGTTAATATCACGGTTAAAGATCTTGATGTCACTGTTAAAGAGTCTGATGTCACTGTAAGTTACTCTCTTGTTAGTTGAACTCGTTGATCTTTGCCGAATAGTCAGGGACGTTAATATCTTGATGCCGAGGATTATGTAGATGTATATCTCTAGACCTAAATACTATCTTAGAGATTGAATAAGTGAAGATCCTTTTAAATTCAAATACAGAACTTTAATTCAAAAACTAGGAATCACTGCGATGTACAGTATTTACAATAGTAAACTGTATCAAATAAAAATATTCAAATTTACTACTAGATTTAATACAAATACAAGAGTGATCTCTATCAATTCTAACTCAAAACTAATGTACATCTTAACTGTTCAAGAATCTTAACACGATAAACTTTTCGATGGCGTCTTTTTTCTAACTTCCGGTTCAATACTTTGGCTTAACCAGTGAAATTATTTTCTACAACCAATCAAATAATTTCCTATCAAGTGTTACACGCGTGATAGCCGGATGTTTACTACGTCATTAGAAAATCCGAGGTTGGCATTAACCCAGACTTGGATTTATTTTAAATTATTAATATTTAAATTAATACATGACATTGATAAGTGACAGTTAATAATAATAATTGATCTTATATTGGTTAATGCGAGGTTGCGGTTGCGAATATCATTTAGGTAATAGTTTGCATGAAACTAGTATGCGAGTAAGATTGAGCCACGGGGTCTTTAAAAGTTTGTATTATACGAACTTCTTTATTATTTTCTTTATGGTTAGAAAACCTTCAGAGGGAGGAAGACATTTTTCTTTTACCTTAATGTTTTTTGAATCAAATATTGAGAATTGTACATAAACACTTCACCTCTAGGGACCTGATAAACTTTGGAGATTCGCATAAGTAATCAAGCTTCATGTCCTTTTAAGTTTGAGATACGATTGTATAAGTGTGCACATACTAACATCGAACGATTCTTTGAGTTACTTTAAAAAAAAATATTTTCAAAGCTAAGAGTTTTAAGTACCTTAATGATATCATCGCATCACAGTGTAACGGTCTTCTACATCTTTTCCTACACGGCACGGTACCAGGCTGAAAGAAAGCCAGACAAAAAAAATGGGTCGATGACATGAAATAAAGTAGCACAGCAAGTTCCCCACTCCTCCCAAAACTTATTGCAAGACAGTTGAGGAACCAGATGAATGACGTAAAGTTGGAAAGCTGTGTAAGAGAACGTCAGCAGGACTGGAAGAAAAAAGTCAAAGAAGTTCCAATCGTCAATGCCAATACCGACACCAAAGTCTCAAAAGCTCTATATATTTCATTCTTGTGATACTAAAAAATAAATTTGACGTATGGTCAAAGTATATTCTGTACACACAGACACACACACACACAGTGGCAGTTATTCACGAGTTGGTTCAAAGTGGGCAACAAATGTAAATAATGGGACTATTTTTAGATCCACAAAAAAATCCAACACTGGGACTAGTGTCACTAGACCGACATAGGACGTGATTGAAAGAAATGTTTGTTAGAGCTTCAACTAGCCTACCCCCTTTTCTATATAACCCTACGATATCTAGTCTTTGAAAACAGTTTTTTTTTAACAACATAAGACGTAGATATGGACGAATGTAAAAGCACATCTTTATCTAATGCAGATACCTATGATATAAAGCAACACCCCTTGATGGGACATTGATTTATGAGTACATTTTTAAAAATCATATTCTGGCCGTCTCACTTTCCTTCAGATCTCGTAGTAAAATGGATCACATAAATTGATATCGACACGAGGCTCTCTGACATGAGTGGAATGTCCACTTTCTGCATCTCTGACAAAAATGGAATGTCCACTTTCATACTTTCTGACAGTGGAATGTCCACTTTCAGACTCTCTGACAGTGGAATGTCCACTTTCAGACTCTCTGACATGAGTGGAATGTCCGCTTTAATTGGACTTGTAATGCAGATGTGAGGTCTATGCAACTAATGACTTTTCCTTTTATTTTCTGTTACGGTCAATGATGAAGGAATGCAACACGGAACGAAGCAGGACGTTTTGGCGCAGGACGTTTTAGCGCAGGACATTTTGGCGCTAAAAGTTACATTATATATTTTCATTTTATTACCTTATATTATATATTACAGACGTTACTTCAAAAAGAAGATGATTACGTCTTACGCGTCATGCATTTATTCATACATATTAACCAATGACTTAAATTCTGCCAAGTCACTGGTTTTCCTGGCTAGCTCAGGCAACCCATTCCATGCTCTAATAGCACTAGGGAAGAAGGAGTATTTGTACTAATTCGTCCTAGCATATGGGACAAGAAATGTTCCTTTATCTTTGTATCTTTCAGAGTATTTTATTAAATTTTGTTTTTTTTTTTGTTTGAAGATTATGGTTCAGTGTTTTATGTATAATTGATACATGGATGATACATGTCTATGTTTTGTAGGCCTATGTGTGTATATTGTGTAGTAATATTTTTAATGTGGAGAAAAATAGGTAGGCCTATTTTTGTCCATTAGATTGTGGCTTTCAGTTTGTTGTATAATTATTGTCTTGTTTGGGTTTTAATATCGAAAACAAAGCGAACGATGATTATACAAGAATTGATTCAATCTTTTTGTTTACAGACACATCAAAAATTGTTAATTTTATTTATGGTGTCTCACTAATGATTATTAATTTTTTTTTAAAGTCATCCTGTACGTTTCGGAAAGCTTGCCTATAAGGTATTTGGGTTAAGGGGGGAAACAAGTCAATATCGTGATCTCAAGTGTTTCCATGACATAATTATAACAACTTTTTTTCTCTGAGAGGGAGGGGGCGGGGTGTTAGGATGTAGCCTAGTATATAAGTATACAGTATATTATAGATATCTAGTATAGTGAAAAGAAAATCTTTAATTTTTTTTTTCTTATCGTCAGAACTTCTCGCGCCAAAACGGCTCGTGGCAAAGTGAATGCGCCAAAACGTTCCGTGACGATCACAGAGCGGCTCTCAAAAAGCCTACCGGATAAAGCTCTAGTTTTATTTCTGAAGGAGCTGTGGCACATTTGGGCGTTCTTCGGTCTCGGTTCTGTCCTTATAGTTTGATTTCGCCATCACTTTTATTCTCCTGTGCGTTTTTTTTGGAAATATTTTTTTATGAATCAGATCTGTGTTGCAGATAAGTCAGGATAAGATAAGATAAAATAGGATAAGATAGGATAGGATAAGATTGGGCTATGTAAGATAAGATTTTTACAATAGCGTATTTTAAATCTTTCAGTTGACAACATTGTCGTGGTTAAAAATTCTCCGCATATTGTTTGCTGGTATTCTCGTAATATACTCCGGATAAACCAAATACATTGCGTAAACCCTTAAAATTTACATTTTTGAAAACTGAAATGTAGGCCTACATATATAATTTTTTTTTTAAAGAATGAAAATTATATTTTATCTACAAGTATTTTCTTTTATAATTTGGCATCGTCTCATCATCTCTGACTGTGGTCCCTTCTAGGGCATAAGTCACCAACCAGCTTCCTCCGTGCGTCTCTTGGGCGAGTCCCTCCAATTGTCCCCACGTCTTGCCCATCTGCTTGGCATCTGCTTCCAAATCGCGGCGCCAAGTATTCCTAGGCCGTCCCCACTTCCTGTTTCATTGGGGGTTCCATGTTTGGGCTTGCCTTGTTGGATGCAGGCTTGCGTAGGGTGTGACCTATCCATCTCCAGTGTCTCTGAAGGATATCTACTTCAATTGGCTTCTGCTTTATTCTTTGCCACAGTTCCTCATTCGAGATCTTGTCTGGCCAGCGGATCATAAGAATCTTCATCAGGCAGGTATTGATGAATACCTGGATTTTGTTCATGGTGGTGATGGTGGTTCTCCAGGTCTCTGCTTCATAAAGTAGTATTGGCTTAACAATGGTGTTAACGAGCCTGATCTTGGTGGTGGTGCTTTTTTCCCTAGATCCCCAGGTGTTCTTCAGCTGATGGAAGGCTGCTCGAGCTTTACCATTGCGGGTTCTGGCATTTGCATCTGTTCCTCCAAGGCTGTTTATGATAGTGCCGAGATAGGCGAAGCTTTCCACCTTGTCTTAGACTGTAATGGGTGTGTTGTTGGACGCCTTTATATGACATGCTTTTAGATATTACTAATTTTTCTTGGTAAATGGATTTTTATTAAAGCTTGTAAAAAAAAGTATAGCGGCCTCCACATGAATTCTTCCCGGGGCATCCACATACCTAAATACGGCCCTGAAGTTAGGATAAGATGGGATAGGATGCGTTACGATAAATTATATGTTTCGATAGATAGGTAGAGACATAAATGAATGGGTGGGTGATATGTAAAAAAAAATACCGGCATTATTTTAAAAATATGCATGAATATAAAACATGTTTAAAATGAAAAGCATGTGGTTTGATTTAATATGGTTCCGTTTCTTATTGGTCACCATGGAGATAAATACATTTTGTTATTAATGACATCATCCCAGAGATCAAAGGCTACATTTATGAAACGATCTAATTGTTGTATTTATGAACTATTTAGCCAGCCATCTAGCTGAAGGAGATTAAAAAAAAAATAAACAGTGGGATGTCCTTGACCCCAGGTTTTTGAGACCTATTTACTTAGTGTACTTACCGGGGCGTTCTCACTACTTGAGTAGCTGGTTTGTTTGGCCTGGTACACAGGAGGACACAAGGAGTCATTGTATGCATCATCTACATTCAACTGGGTAAAAAAATACACTTATATAAATGCCTTTGTAAATAAGGTGTTGTATATTCTTAACGTTTAAGGAAGGGAGAGTTGGTAGGGGTCAGGGGAGTAGGTAACTTGAAGAGGGTCACATTTTCAGAAGTGCAATCATTGTTGTGGAAGTGCAGTCATTGTTTTAAAGTGCACTGATTGATTTGTTTTAAAAGTACTGTCATTTTTTTGAAAAGTTGCATTTATTTTAAAATTGTAATAACTGTAAGTTATAAGTTATAACGGGAAGTAATAATAATAATAATAAAAAGTGAAAAGTTAAAGCATAGGGGCCTAAATTAAATCCCCCCGTTGGAATCTTGAACACGTTATTTTTATCCACTTCACGTTCTCGGATCACGTTGAAACTTTGCACAGTTCCATTAAGTCGACGAGAACAGATAAATCAATACAAAATCAACCCATGAGTTCATAAAATTGCCGTAATCTTGTTTTATACAGGTAATGTATTAATCAAAGGGAAATAAGCCTAGTGTAGAGAACTACAATGCACGCTAGCACTTTTTTTTAAAAAAACCTTAATGAAAATTTGTTGGGATTACAATGGCTATTTACCAGCAGAAATATTTGGCGGCATTAAAACAGAAACCTAGATCTAAATCTCTTTAATCCCTGACGTCCCCTGATAAAAGAGGGCGGCGTAACGGAGGTACCCCCTCCCCCCGAAAGCGCTCACTGTAAAGATCATCTCAGGCGTCATTTAGCCCTCACTGGTATAGACGAAAGCAGATTACAGCAGATAGGCTCTGAAAAGCTGGAGAGAGATCACGCAGACCCCGGGGCACACATTTGAGACCAAAGAATGGAAAAGCCCTTACAGAAGGCGAAACAAAAACTAATTGAGCCCCAGGCGGACAGCGACTGTCAGCATTATTGCATAGTCATGTGAATCCATGCACTCGTTCCTTATCTTCGGAATCGAAGACATTGTCATATTAACAACGCCTTGAATTTCGTTTGGAAGAAGATCTAAAAATTGTTGGGTCTTTTTACAGCTACACAACACTAATAAGTGTATGAGTTTACTCCTAGCTTGAATACCATGCCTACATTGGATTTTCTTCTATACTGCTGTTTCATATAAAATTGACAGCAACGGTGTACAAAATGCATGTATCGAATTCTAGATTCAGTTGAGCAACACATTACATTAGTATAAATGTCTTAATTAACAAGAAAACTTGAAGGGGCGGACTGGGTATCAAAAATCGGCCCAGGCATAACCATATACACAAGCATAAATGGCGTAGCCAGGATTTTTTTCGGTGGGGGTGGATTTTTTTCTACCCCCCTCCGCAATATATATATATATATATTGTTATAAACTTGGTGGTGGCACAGATGGGGGTAGTGGTGTGAGTGTAGTCAGCCGACGCAAATCGCCCCAGGCCAGCGCTAGACGAGCGGTCAACCGTGACGAGTTACGACGGTCAGCCGAGACGAGTGTCAACACGGCGGTTCGGGAAGGATCGACGGCGGTCCGGGAAGGATCGACGTCGTGAACAGAACTCAGGAGTGTCACGAGAGTTGTAGTCATCTGACCACCTAGAAACGTCGAGCGGCGTTCTGTCCGGTTCGAGAAGGCCAGTAGGGACCCTATATAAGAGCGGAGGTGTCGCAGTCAAGACGGTTCACGGCAGGGGTTCAGAGCCCGGTTCACTACAGTCCGGTCGACTGCAGCACAGTTCAGCGGTGTGGTTCTGTACGGAGCATTACGACGGTTCAGTGCGGAGTACTGTCAAGTACAGTTGAGACGGCTGGCGTCTTGATCTTGGTCTGCGATCGAGTCCGACACAACGAGCCTAGTGTGTGAAGTCAGTCCTGAACTGTTGAACCCAGTGCAAGTCCGAGGCGAGACAGAGAGAGACCAGTGCAAGAGTTGACACGGCGGAGAGATATTTGTACAGTCTTGTGTACGTGTTGCCAATTGTACAGTATTGGCTGTTATTTATTGACATTAAACCTTTACGTTATTTTGGAGCCCTGACTTGTCAAGTTCTTTAAGTTGGTGGTGTATGGTGCAGTTTGCAGAGAGCCTGGATAGTGAGATTCGTAACAATATATATATTGTATATATATATATATTGTTACGAATGAACAGTGACAGGTAGAGGTCACTATGTGTGACCCCGGCAAGATGACACAGCACCGAGTGTTCTCTGGAATCTATGTGTGTAAACAAAGACAGGATGGGACGTGCCCTCACGTGTTGTTCCAGAGGACGAACAGATCTACGAAGGGGGCAGTGTTACAAATGAACAGTGACAGTTAGAGATCACTACGTGTGACCTCGGCGAGATACACTGCAACAGGTGTTCTCTGGAATCGACATGTATAAACAGCGACAGGATGTGATGTTTCCTCCCATGTTGTTCCAGAGGATACTAGCAGTGTTTTTTGCAACAATAGACAAGCGATTAGGGACTCTATTTAAACCAGAGAGTTGATGTGAAAAGAGTCAGTACAGTCGTCGTTACTGTTGTCTACTGTGCGAGACAGTAGAAGAGAGTGGACTTGAGCCGTAACAGTCGATACAGTCGATGTAAGACGTATACGCTACATGTTACAGTGACGAATTGTTATAGTTATTATTCAATAAAGTTATATAAAGCTGAAAGTTGAGTCGTCAAGTTCTTTGCAGTGTTTTTATTTGTGTGCCTACTAGTACATTTAGCCAGAAGATTCAAAAATACGTAACAATATACACACAGTGTGTGTGTAATTAGTCTTTATTACATTCTGATCGTTCATTTTGTCCAACGTTGTTTTCTTGAATTAGTGGAAAGACAGTACACATCGCCAAGGACAACTAGGGAGTCTGGGGGAACCCTGTGAGCTCCCCCAGCGGGTCCTGGGCGAAGTCCCGGATCCAAGCATTATTTCCGTTATTTTAAACTTTAAAAATGCACAATTAGCCTGCTACTCTTCCGCTAAAAAAATCAAAAACAAAATCTGCTTTTCATTGCACTTAATTAATGGAGTCCAGTGACTGGTAGAAAATGGTAACTATTGTTTTGCTTTAGTTTTTGTATTCGAAGGGGGGTGGGTAACCACAAAACCCCTTTTGGCTACGCTCATGAAATTTGATGATTGTGGTTTGCTCAATTTGGCTGCACTGGGGCAGTAAGTAAAGTTTCCCTTTCAGACAATGAGGTCTGAGGCAAGTGATGGTTTGACACCCCCCTCCCGGCTACGCCCATGTTTCTTATTAGAGGTATAAGCCTAATTCTCTTCAAAATATATACAGTTTGATAACGCATCGAAAACTGGATGTATGCTTGCCTAGGATTACATAATGTATTTTATTTATACATGTAAGGCCTAACACAACCTCAAAGACATCAAAGTAGTGTTGAAGTCCATGCCGCTCGTGCATAGCAAAAAGTACAGTCTAACGTTTTGCAAATGATAATACGTACAGACCAGCCCATTTGGTGCCGGCCCACCGGGCACTTGCCCGTTCGCCCCTAATTGATAATATCGCTTAAATACTATCCATTTCAACCCTAACATTGAAATACACCAAACTGATATGTAGTTCTGTCTTAAAATTGATGGATTTTAGAAATATTCCTTATAGCCGTATGGTATACTATATGAACTTCTGACTAGATGGTCCCGGGTTCGATATCCCGTGCCGTCCCTTGAGAGGTTTGGGCTAAGTTGTCTGTAAGGTATATTATCGATATTTACCATCACTACGCTGTGTCTCCCAATAGCTGTTTTGTTTGTGTTACAATTTGACTGCTAAGACACCATTGTTTAGCTCTGATGTATAAACAGACATGGCCCCGGGCGGTACACACGAGAGCTACATCAATGTTCTTCATGTCCATTATGTAAAGCTATTCACTTGTCTTTCGCTTCGCTTGACCTCCCATCTTCTAGCATGGTTTGGGTCAAACATGGCAACATAATATGTTGTGACTTTCAATATAAGAGGAGGCTGGAAGAGGGTAGACAACTATTAACGCTTGATCTCTCCTATGTAAAGAATAGGTCTGTAATAAGATTACGCACTATATACTTGTGGCCGTGTGACGTAGGCCCCCTACATCTCACACATCTACTTGGCCCAGTTAACTATAGCCTACTTTAGGATCATCCAATTATTGAGTAAGAGAAATAATAGAGATCTCAGAACATCTTACAAATAAGTACCCACTGTTTATTCATGTCGTCACTCGTACTTCCTGGATGATAGTCCTGCTTGACATAAGGGAGTCAGGCGTTCCCACGTGAGTCAGCAAACAATATGTAATTATTGGATGACAGTAATTTGTCACGTGCTAATTTGTAACATGCTGATTTGTAATCCACTTTGTCACGAAGTCTAAGATGATGCACATGCACTACCCCTCTGTCTCCGCAGCTTTTTCCCAACCCACCTTTCACAATACTAAGCTTGTGATATGGCTTAAAAATAGTCATGATCTATAATTAATTGCAGCACAAACACTATCAAATTATGTGTAGCTGTATAAATGTATCAGTATTGGCATGCTCATACATATCAGTAACCATAACTCCAGGACATCTAGACATTTCAAATGCACACGAAATCTCGGTGTTAATGACGAAGAACTTTTTGTAAAGTGACACAGTAAAATTATAATTTCAATTTAAATAAATTATTCTTTGTAGGCCTACAATGTAGATCTAGATTTCTATGTTAGTTTCTAAGGCTGAAAGTTGTTTTTTCGCACCAAAGTACCGTAACGACTAAGTTTTCATTATTTTCTCGAATCATTTTGAAATTAAAGGGTCCGAAATATCAAAAATATTTATAAAGTTGGGTTGACTAATTGCCATATAGGCTCTACCAAATTATTAATTTACAAAAAGATAGACTAAATCGTAGGCAGATTTTACTTTTATTTTTAGAATACATTTTTTTCAGTGCTAAGACCATGTCCATAGTTTGAAATATTGCTTTACAGAAAATATTTATTGAAAGCGGTAATTTGTTTATTGTAACTTGTATCTTTCAAAGTAGTAGATCTAGTCACTATGGTGTCTATTGTCACTTAATCTTGTAAGTAGTGATTGTTCATTGTAGCGTATGTAAATATTGTAGGCCTATATTATCAGAAAAAACTTTTTCAAAAACGAAATAAAGTTTTCTATACCTGATTTATCAGCGAGTATTCAACCTTAATAAGCACTTATTATGATTAAGACAAAATTATTAAAATTTAAGTATTTATTTTAACGCACACAATAAATAATTAAAGAGTTTAAGAGTTAAGCGCCTATAGGCCTATATTATTTCTAGAATCTAGAGTTTATAAATAACTTTCATTTTTTTTAAAGAATATATAATGAACTATCAACACAAGTTTATATATAGGCCTATTAACAATATTTGTGTATTTTCAGAAAGCACAAAAAAGTGATTTAAAATGAATCAGATTTGGCTAGCTGCAGCATTTTTAGCTGCAGCAATAGTCCACTTGTAAGTACATTTAATTTTTTAATACTGTTATTAGAACTAATATTCCTATTAATGTAACTGTCGCCTCTCTTCTGTTCTGCTAAATATCTTCCATTGGTTTTTATTGTGGTTCATCCTCATTAATTTAATGGTTGATTTGTCTTGGTGATTCAGTTCTTATTCATAGTTACTTTAATTTAGCCCAGCTCAATGCCAATTAGTACCTATCCAAGATGAGTCTACTACCCCATTGCCTCTGAAGAATGCTACATACTGGATGACCGTGAGCTCCACTGTGCGTCAGGGTCAGCCTCTGGAATTTCGAGGACAGATATTAGTGGGCAGTGATCCTGTCTCTGTGACAGTCACTCTCCTGAATGGGGAAGGCACTAAAACACTGAAGACCAGTCCAGCAATAACTTTGAGCCCTGGAGGTAAGCACTGATAATTATATATATATTAGATTGAAACAAAATTAATAATATGGAACTTACTGTTTCTATTTTGTTGGTATTAAAAAGGATGTTTATTTTTGTTCTTAAATAACTCTTCTTTTAAAACTGTATGTAAATATATGTGTACACTTTTTAAAGCAAAAATAAACTTTTTCGTAACAAAATAATGATTTTTTTTTGCGCGATTAAAGATGTGCCTCGCCCCCCCCCCCCCAGAAGTGCCATAAAGCATTTTGCTCTCATTAGCTTAGAGGAAAGTATCTAGCAGCAGATGTCCTCTGAAAGTGACATTTGGAGACACTCACGAAGGCCGTGACACACATATTGGAGGCACAAAGAAATGCTCCAGTAGAGGACAGGGAAGAAGACAAAAAAAAAACAACAAACAACTGCTTTGCCTGCTTTAGACGTGATAAAATATGCAGGTCGCAACTGGGTTTGCATAGTCATGTGTTTTGTTAAATTAAATTAAATAGAAAATTATTATTTTGCGTATAATCGCTATTAGGCCTACTATAATAATAATAATATAATTTAATGCTTTAAAACTTATGAGGTATTGTAAAAAAAAAAGGCTGTTTTTGTACTTTAAAAAAGCTTTTCATATAATTTAATTTTAAAATAAAAGAGATCTTTTACAAAAGGCAAATAGTTGCTGTTTTCTTTTTTTTTTCAATAGCACTTTTACTTTTTGAGATTTAGACGTGAAAGACGGACAGACAGACCACATAAAAGTAATAGTGGTTTTGTCATCTTTTGGGTACAAGATTGGAAAAGAGATTCACATGAAACAGTATGGAAACATGAAATGAGACAGTGACTAAAAAAGAAATACAAGTTAGATTGGGATGAAGACTAAGAGAGGGATAAAGAACATAAACGGGCGGGAGAACAAGAGAGAAGAAAGAAAAATGTGGAGAGAATGTGTGAGACTGACAGTAATGGAAATAAAAATGTGTTGAACATGTCCTAGTCAAGGCATTACTTAATCTTTCTTATTTTTTATTTTGTTTTTCAGCGGTTCAAAGTTTTAAAGTTGATGTAAGTAAACTTGTATTTTCTGATATCAATGCATCAATCCTGATGAGCTTTATGTAACCATATTTACAAAGAATGAAATAATAATTGCATGCCCCATTGCATACATCCGCAGTTCATCTCCCCCTCCCCCCCCCCAAAAAAAAACAATTCCATTTATTGCCTGCAGAAATATACTGCTGTCTTTTTCTGTTTTATAAAATGCCAGTGCCAGTATTTCAAAGCATCTTTTTCTTTAATAGCTGCATTGACTATACTTAAGTTTGGGATCTTCATTTCCTCACTGAATGATTCTATCTAGATTTTTTTTTTAAATCAATAACCCTTATGTTAAGTTTAAAAAATACCATCATTAATGTCAACTCTTTCACTTCAAAATCCATATCTAATTTATATTCATTAAATACTGAACTCTAACAGGTTCCTGAAAACATAATGGACCTCAGTGGTGAGGAATATCTTTACCAGATAAAAGTTCAAATGGTTGGTAAGGGTAAGACAGTCAACTTCAAAGAGGAAGTACTCTTAACATATGAATCAAAGTCTTTTTTTACCTTCATTCAGACAGACAAGGCCATGTACAAGCCAGGGCAAACAGGTAGAGCTTAGATGGAAGTCATAGGCTTGCTAAAACATTATAAAGTTTACTCATTTCTATTATTAGCTTAGCAAGGACACCTTATCTGACACCCCTTTTGTGATGAGTATCAAGCTGAAACATATTTCCTTAGAGCATGTGAAAGAAATCGGTCTGTGTTTTAGGGTCTCCTTTATCTTAGTACTAGGAATAACCCATAGCCAAAAAAATGGACCAGTTCTTCGTCTCTCAACTCCTTGTGACATTCTGACAAAATGTGGTCTATTGCTTCTTCGTCCTCTATTCAATGGCAGCACCGTGTGTCGTAGTGCTCCCTTTATCACCTGAAGTACACCCTCTGAATTCAGTTTCACCTATTCCAGTTTCCCACAGTTGCAACCTATCTTCTGTATATTATTTCCAAGTCTCCGGGTTTTTCTGGATTATCATTAATCAGAGTATTATCAGAGGCATCTCTAGAGTATGGTCACATGTGCCGTAACTTCCTAGCATCCTCGGCTCAGTGAAGCTCCAAAGACAAGGATTTTCCTGAATTTTCAGTGTCAGAAATGTATTCTCCTGATGTATCCAGTGCTCTGTTTTTCAATGTAAGAAGAGAGCAAATTAAGTTCAATTAAGATTCTGAAGAAAGAGATATTCAAGACAGTAGAGCATATTCGTTTGAAATGGGCTTGATCATTGTAAGATTATTTTCGTGTTCACATCTTTTTTCATTAAATGTGTTTATTCTAGAGAATAGAACATAAAAAGCTGTACAAACATAAGTATATAGATGGAGGCTTACATAGTGTATTTTGTATATGACTTGCTGGGACAGAACATGGAAAGAGCAAAACTACCGAATAATTTAATTTCCTCATTATCAAAGAGCATGCTGCCAGTTTTATGAAAAGAACGAGACTTATATTGGTTAATTTGATTTTGATGATCTTTTCCTGGAGAGGGAAAATTACGAATGAGTGAGTGAAGAGTGGTAATAAGGAAAGGCAAAGAGAGTGTTGTTTTTTATATCCCTCTATTTTTTTTTCTTTTTTTGCCCTACCTTGGTCACCAGCTACATTGTAGTGCAATAAGACCATTTATTTTTGGTATCAGAGCTTACTAGGCATACTAATAACCCTGCGACACATCCCAGATATGGAGGAAGCATGTGGGCATCACTGATATTATAAGCAAATGATCAGTCAAAAAATATTTTTTGATAAAGACAAAAAAATAAACAAAGTTTGTTTTTGCTAGATTTTATTGATGACATATTCAACAAAACACAACTAAAAATAGTTTCTTTTTTTTTCAGTGAAATTTCGTGTTTTATCAATGACTCCTGATTTAAAAGTTATCAGAGACAATTCAAATGATATCATTATTGAGGTAAGTAGGCTACTCAGTGACTCTCCTAAATGGCGTTGGAAATGCTCTGTTATATTCTTTGATCTTCATGGATAGTTATTCCAATTCATAGAGCTACACAAAACTACAAGGGTTAAATTATAGCTAAGATAATTGTAACATAATAGTATTATATGTACATTTGCACACTAGCGCGTCAGTGCAACACCGCTTGTGTTAACGTAATAAATGGAGTTCCTAATATGTCTTCCCTCTTAAACACTAGTTTGTTATTTGTGTAATACAAATATTCTACATGGTGTCAGAGTAAAACATAAAAAGCTGTCCAGACAAAGGTTTTTATTAATCTAATAAAGGCTTCTTTTTATTTTGATCATCCAATCTTGAATTGGAATGCTAAAGATCTGTATCAAGAGTTTTTAAGGTTTCAACAGCAGGTGTGCTTTTGTTTCAAAGGACCGTTAGCTGGTGCCGATAGTAAACAAAAAGCCGGATGGCTGGGAATGTGGATAGGTCAACAAGGCCGTGAAGTTTACAAAACTCTAAATATTAGTGATAGTGAAGAGGGAGATCCACAATTGCTATTAAAGAAAATAGAAGACTACATAAGGCCAAAACAAAATAAAAGAGTGTATAGATTTAGAGCACATCAGAGAAAGCTGGTAGAAGGAGAAAGTTTTGATAACTTTGTTAAAGATTTAAAGCTTCTCATTATGGACTGTGAGTATGACAACCCAGATTTGATCATTAGTGGAGTCATGCACGAAAAGGTACAATTAAGACTACTTGATCAGGGACAGAAGTTGACCCTTAGCAAGGCTATAGAAATTGGACAACAATATGAGATGTCGCAAAGCCAAGTGAAAATGTTTAGGGGCCAAGAAGTTCTAGCGATCAAGAGAGGGTCACACAATGTACTTAAACAAAAGTCTAATGTTAAAGACAACTCAGACAAATTATGTAGTAAATGCGGCAAGAACCACGAAAAGGGAAAATGTCCAGCAATAGGAACCACATGCAATTTCTGCAAAAAGAAAAACCACTGGTTTCAAATGTGCAGAAAAAGACGCAACTTCAATCTGGTATAAGATGACAGCCACAGTGATGAAAATATTGTACCTATTAGCACTGCAAGTAGCCAGTATAAAAAGGGTAAATATGAGAAAATCAATGTCGTTGAAGACAAGTGAACTAGTCGTGCATGGCAAGACATTAATTTTTCGTATCGACACTTGTGCAAGATGTAACATTCTTGTCAAGTCAGAGTTTGAAAAGCTCAAAGACAAAGTAAAACTTGTTTATTCAGCAAAGTTGCTCAAGTCTTACTCTAATCATGTTATTAAGACTTTAGGAGAGTGGTGCTACCTTTGAAAAATAATATCCAAGTGGTGAAAACAATGTTTGAGGTAGTAGACATTAACCAAGAGAACTTTTTGAGTGGTGACACAGCAGAGTGATTAGGACTACTACAACGGATAGACAGCATAGAATCCAAGGCAGAAGACGAGTTACAAAGAGAATTTCCTGAAATGCTGAAAACAACTGGAACACTGCCAGGAGAATACAAGATTCAGTTACAGGAAAATGCCAAAGGAGTTATCCATCCACCACGTCGCTTAGCAGCATCACTACGCAATAAAGTTGAAGAAAAACTTAAAGAAATGCAAGCTGATGGATTTATTACTCCAGTATATGAACCTACTGAATGGGTTAGCTCCATGGTTGTTTCGTTCAGGAATGACAAAGTTAGAATATGTATTAATCCAAAAGATCTCAATAAAGCAATCAGACGGGAACATCACCCGATGAAAACTATTGAAGATGTGATCACTAATATTCCAGATTCGAAGATATTCTCAGTTCTCGATGCCAAGTCAGGGTTTATGCAAATAAAGCTTGAACGTGAATCTTCTTTTCTCACAACTTTCAACACACCTCTAGGAAGATATAGATGGTTACGATTACCTTTTGGAATCATATCAGCGCCAGAAAGTTACCAAAGAATTATGGATGAAATGCTTCAATGTATTGAAGGAGCATATGTCATCATAGACGACATTCTAGTTGCTGGTAGAGATGTTGAGCATCATGATCACATTTTGAAACAAGTCATGCAAAGAGCAACGGAGTACAATCTAAAGCTGAACCATGACAAGTGCAATATAAGGCAAAACAGAGTACCTTATATAGGCCATATCTTGTCAGAGAAAGGTTTAGAACCAGATCCAGCAAATATAAATGCAATTATTGACATGCCAGCTCCTCAAGACAAAGATTGAATCAGAAGATTTCTAGGTTTAATTCAGTACCTAGCAAAATTTATTCCTAATCTAAGTCAAGCAGATGCTCCAATACGAAAGCTTCTAAAAGATGATGTAGAATTTCAATCATGAACAAAACAATAGTTTTGAAGAATTGAAACATCTTTGTACAAACCCTCCAGTTTTAGCATATTATGATGTCAACAAGAACGTAGAGATAGAATGTGATGCAAGTAAAGATGGACTGGGAGCAGTATTATTCCAGGAAGGTCGTATAATTGCATACGCATCAAGAGCTCTCACGGATGCAGAAACAAGATATGCTCAAATTGAGAAGGAAATGCTTTCAATTGTGTATAGTACAATCAAATTTCACTGCTACATATTTGGTAAAGAAGTAACAGTTTATAATGATCACAAAGCTCTGGAGCAAATCTTCAAGAAGCCTCTATTGTCAGCACCAATGAGAATACAGAAGATACTAATAAGACAACAGTGGTATGATCTGAAAGTCTGTTACAGAAAAGGCAAGGAAATGTTTATCTCTGATACACTTTCTCGTGCACATCTACCAAATACTGATACACAGATATGTGAATTTACAGATGATTCAGTGCATATGATTTCTGTAAGTGATTCGAAAAACAGTGAAATTAAAGACTGTACAAGCAAGGAACTTTCAATGCTTCTGGAAGTAATTATGACTGGTTGGCCAGACACAAGAAGCGAGACTCCAAGAGAAGTCAGGCCATATTGGGATTCAAGAGACCAGTTATCAACTTCGGATAGTATTATATACAAAGGTCTGAGAATAGTCATGCCACCGAGCTTACGTAACTACATGCTGAATCTGATTCAAAGTCTGACTTAGGAATAGTCAAGTGTAAGCAGAGAGCCAGAGAAATCATGTATTGGCCAGGCATGAATGCAGACTTTGAAGTGACAGTTAGGGATTGTAGCAGGTGTGCTGAACATCAGAATCAAAATGTGTCAAAACCGCTAATGCCAAGACACCAGACCTTCCATACAGCATGGTTGGATGTGATCTGTTTTACTTTGAGGGGAAAAGTATGTACTTCTAGTTGACTACTTCTCAAAGTTTATTGATGTCAAAGAGCTGTCACAGGAAACTACATCAGATATCATCGAAGCAATGAAGAGTATATTCGCATGCCATGGAATACCTAGAAGGTTAAGGTCAGATAGCGGGCCACAGTTCGCTTCAAGGGAATTCCTGAATTTCTGTAAATCATACGGAATAGAGCATGAAATGTCGAGTCCTCATTTTCAGAGTTCATATGGCGAGGCTGAAAGAGCTATTCAGACAGTGAAGAAACTTCGGAAGAAAAGCGAAGACAAATTTCTGTCGCTATTAGACTACAGAACTACTCCACTTAGTAATATTAATTTGTCGCCAGCACAATTACTCATGGGACGCCGACCCAGAAATTTGTTACCTTCGAGCGAGGAAATACTCACACCTAAGACACCAGATCTCAAGGTGGTGAAGAAACACTTTGACTCCGAGAAACAGTCTCAGAAACATTATTATGATAAGAGGAAAGGAGTTAAGAGTCATAATCCACTACAAGACGGAACGGCAGTCAGAAAGCAACTTAATTCTAAGTGGAAACCAGGAACTGTAGTTTCGAAGCATTCTAAGCCTAGATCATATAATGTCAAAAGTGGAAATAAGGTCTACAGAAGAAACAGAAAACACATCAGAAAGTCTTCTGAGAAAGTAAACAGATTTGACAATAATTATGACTTTCCAGATGACATGTCAGAACAACCAGAACCACTAGATCTAGAGAGTCCAAGATTACAAACTACGCTAGATGTTGAGCCACCACTACATACTGCTTCTTCTAACACCTCTAGACCACATGAACCTTACGTAACACGTTCAGGCAGAATAGTTAACAAACCCAAGAGACTTGATTTGTGATAAACTGATTAGACTTTTTAGTTGACTAGTTTGTTAGTTATTCTGTTAAATAGATTTTCTGAATTAAAGAAGAGAGATGTAACATAATAGTATTATATGTACAGTTGCACACTAGCGCGTCAGTGCAACACCGCTTGTGTTAATGTAATAAACGGAGATCCTAATATGTCTTCCCTCTTAAACACTAGTTTGTTATTTGTGTAACACGAATATTCTACAATAACATTAAATAAATGATCATTTACCTGAACAATGTTTTTTTTTTATTTACTAGTTTCCCCCAGGAATCCTTATTGTTTATTTTTGTTTCGTGAAGCTTTGTATCAAGAAATATTTCTTTTACTTTTGGTATCTAGATCTAGATCTAGACGTTTTTTTAAAACTATCTCTGTATGGACCCTACAGATAAATTAACAAATGACAATTTAGACTTTCATTTCTGCACATTAGGTATATAGCCTTTCTTTTTTTCAAATCAATGGACATATAGGAGTTTTTCCATTTTCACCAATCATCAGTTGACACGAAATATTTCTTTGGTAGCTTATAGTTGCATATGCAGTGCCAGTCACAACTAACAATACCTGTACTACTCAGCCTACTAGAATATGGACAAAAGTGTAGCTTACACTGGGTGACAGACAATGTCCACACTAAATCTAGCCATAACATCCAAAGTTTTCATGCTGGCCATCATGCGTGTTGTGAAGACAAATATGTATACATTTCCATCTCATTTTAAAGACAGTCCACACATTTCAACTATTGCTCCTTCTAGAGAGTTACATGTCTTTTAATAATAGTCATTTTTGAGTTAGTACATTTCACTTTACACTCAAGCATGCACACACACACACAACACACACATGGGTGAATTCACAATTTGTAGTACTTTTTAGATTTAAAAGGTCTACAATCCTTGCAGCAGCAGTGTTAGAACTTATTCTTCAAAGTCATTTTTATCTTTATCAAAGCTGAAAATTGATTTTAATTAGAAGACAATATTAATTTGTAAAAATATATGTTTGTGGTGCTATATTCAAAAAAAATTTGTGGTTTGAATAGTTTTAAGTTACATAGATCTATATTTATTTAAAAAGATTTAATTTACTCTATCTAGGACTCGAATAAGAATAAAATTAGACAGTGGCAAGGAGTCAAAGACCCCAATGGAAGAGGTGTCATGGAACTTAGTCTGAAAATAGCTAAACAAGTAGTCTTTGGAGATTGGACAATAACAGTGAAAACCAAGGTTTGCTTTGTCATGCAGTTAGTGTTTAGTTTTTGTTAAATGCATTATAAATGATAAGGATAAAATGTTTCTTATCATTTAGAAATTTTACAATTCTTATCTTATATAATACAGACGTTACTTCAAAAAAGAAGATGATTTAAAGATTTAAGAAATATATGTATATGTATGTATATATTTATATGTATGTATGTATGTATGTATGTACCTACGTACGTACGTCTGTGTGATTGTGTGACTCATTTTAGTAAGGAATGTTCTAATCCAAACTGTAATGAAACTAATTGGTGAAACAAGAACTTTTAAAGACTTAAGAACTTAAGACTTCAAGCTTGTTTTTAAGATTATAAACTAATAGGCAAAACAATTATCTTTATTATTATTGAATAAAAAACAAAAGTAATTCTTAAAAACGTCTTCAATTGCCAAAGAAATTCAAACTCCAAGATATTTGGCTGATAACTCAACATGCTAAATGTTAAACACCCTCTTTGAGTATGAAAATTTAGTAAAATGTTGGCCTTGCTAATCTTGAATGCCAATTGTGGAATTTGAGTTAATTTTAAGGATTCTAGCCATAGGATTGATTCTATTTATTATGATACAATGAAAACATTAAGTAGTCCTAATTATTATATTGAACAGGGTACTGAAACGTTAAAAACATTTACAGTTCAAGAATATAGTAAGCATACATTTTTTTTCAAAGTATTAATAGAAATGTAAAATTGTATTGCAAGTAATATATATAGGCCTATATAAACAGGGCGACGCCCAGAAACCACAAATATGTTGCCAAGGGACAATGGTCTGTAAGGTTCCTCTGATAAGTGGCCAATCAATGACACAAACTCAATGGTCATTCAGCTTCTCCTGAGACTTTATTGATATCTGATGGACAAAGCTGGGCATATACATTAATCCAGTGATGCCAAAGCCAAATTTGACCTGCTGGCCATTTTTATTTAAAACACTCGTGTCGTGGGCCTTAAATTATGACTGAAAAGGTACAAAAACAAAATGAAATTGACCTGAAACTATTTTATTTGAAACCTGTGGATCTAGTACTTAAATTAATTAATGGGATATCTGAAAGTTATCTTTTTTTTTTTTTAACAATCTTCACAGTTCAAACCAAGAATGGTATCATATTTGTTTTATAATGCTGTTTTTATGTTGTTGTTTAAAAAAAACAAAACAGCTACACTTTCTTTACAAATCAAATACCGGTATCTTGGATTATTATCATGTTCCACAAAAAAGTAAAGATGCATTCACTTTTTCTGGTAGGATTCTAAATTCAGATTTGATTCCACTTGTAGTTTCTTCAGCTTTCCCATTTCATAAACTTTCAGAACAATTGAAGGCCCTAATGTTGGTAAAGGTACATTTTTCAAACTTTTTTTTTGGGATGGAAAGGATTTTCTACACCTTGTGCTGACATTTCGGTGGGCCAAATAGAACCACGTCTTGGGCCGGATCTGGTCAGTGGAAATTATTTTGTCCACCACTATATTAATCCATTGCCAATCCTTGTTATCGTACACAAGTAAAGAGTCATTAAAAACAAGATTACAAAGAGAGTTTGTGTGAAAGCAAAAACTTAAATGAAGCCCCAATAGGGTCTATTTATGGAATTTAAAAAGTCAAATATTTTCAGCACAAATATCAATGAAACAGAAACTATCAACAGCAACTCTCCTGCCTCATAACATACATAATGGGCAAGTGTGGGTGAAAGTACTACTGATGCATTTGATTGTAATGTTTAGCCATGATGGCATGGCATGATAGCACAAGGGTGTATTCAACATTTTTGTGCATTAATTGCTTTGACAGAAGCCATTCTAGTTCCAGATGTTTTGGCACTGGCAATGCTAATGATAATAATAAAAAACTCACAAACCTTTCTTGATAACCTTTCTTATAGCTATATAGTAGGCCTAGGCCTATTCCCCCTCACACACACACACACAAACAAAAAGGTTTTAATAAAGTTTTTTTAACATGTTGACAGACTTAAATTGTTTTAGATTCTAGATCTAAACATTAATTGATTCAATGGATAAAAAGATAATACAGGCACATGAGTTTGATTTTGACCTCTAATAGGCCTATATATTCGAGACTGTAGATCTATATTCATAATATATATAAATGCTTGTGAATGACATGACAATGATTTCTGACTGTTAAATTGTAGAAGTTTGAGATCTTTCTTTGCTAAAAATATCTATTATATTTTATTATATTTTAGATTTATTATTGTGTCAGTATGTCCATGAAGCCTATGTAAACACCAAACTAGTCTAGTTCTAAACTCTATTATCATGCTAATTTGATGCTATAAAGTGCCTTTTAGGTCTAAAAAAAAGTAAGGCCCACGCTTATATGTTTGTTATTTTGGTATAATATTATAAAGATCTGTTATAGATAAATTTAGATGCTAATTTAATTGAAAAGGCATTTATTATTTTTTAAATTGCTAATTGAGATGATTTTTCTAGGTCATTTAAAAAAAAAATTTTCATTAGGATATCATTGTTTTTAAATCAAAATCAAATTGAATCTAATTTTTAATTTTTAGAGTTGCCAAAATATGAAGTTATGATTACCACTCCACCATTTGGAATCATCTCTGATCCTGTTTTGCCAATCACAGTAAAGGCCATGTTAGTAAGACAATATATGCTCTTTAAAAAAAAACAACAACAAACAAACAGTAAGAGTGATGTAAATAGAATAAGTTAAGTTTCAGAAAAAATGATTTGAACAATGTTACAGTGACCAAATTAGTTTCAAAATTGGATACTGGATATTTTTTATACTTGATATTTTAATGTAGCCTATCCTTAAGTAAAATGTAAAATGAGGTTTATGAGTTAAGAGAATGTAAACTCATTGTTGATGTAGACATGGGCACATGAAGATAGAGGTGGATACCCAGCTGTTTTTTGTTTGTCACACCTATCTAGAAAAGTGTAATTTTTTCCCACTTTGCTATCAATACACTTAGATATAAAAAAAAGTTTTAAACATAAGAAAAAATCCACAAATCATGTCATGGCTACAATCAGTACATCAGTTTATATATAAATTTACATTTTTTATGCTTATCTTTAGTAGGCTTTTATAGTGTCCTGCTACATATATATCTAGATCTAGTTTTAAATTTCTCTATTCTCCTTGTTCACTTATTGTACGTATAGTATTGTACATATAGTATCTCACTTATAGACAGTGCTTTTTTTGTAAAAACAATAGGTGCGGTACTTAGTGATTGATTACTTAACTTTTAACTAGTAATAAATTAATAATATATGTTAAAATACAAGAAAAGTAATATTTTTTCCCCACATTCAAAATACCAGTGCGTATCATCACAGAAAAAGCCCTGCTTATAGATATACACACAAGCAAATTTGCATTTAGCCTAAATATCTCTCTCTCTCTTTATATATATATATATATATATATATATTTTACATGTTTCTGATGTTCCTTCAGAGTTGAAGATAGTTTACTCCCTAGTCCAAACTTCCTGCAGGACTATGGGGGATGGGAACGGGCAGGGTTTGAACCCAGGACCATTGATAAATCCAAACGACAGTCCAGCGCGCAAACCCCACGACCAGGCAGCCATCCTATATATATATATATAAGGTTCCCGGTCATCCAACAAATAATTTTAAAAGTATGATATTAACAATATTTCATATATTTATTTTTATTTACACAACAAAAAGTGTGACACATTAATAAATCTGCTGTCCAAATTGTTACAGTCATCAATAGTACCACCCGGACGAGCTTTGCCAGTTATTACTGCCACCCTTTCTAATGGGTGGAGGTACTGTACAGTGTTTCCACTGCCTCCAGTTATTACTGTACCTGTTAAGGGGAGTTCATTCCTGTGGCTAGCCTATTATTATACAGATGGTGCTGTCAGTTTAGGGAAGTGAAGAATGTTCTATGGCAGTCGATTAGGTGATGACTATTTGTCCTAAAACTCACTGTCAATAATGGTTGTTGTCAAGTAAAAATGTTTGTAAAATGTTTTACATGTTTCGGATGTTCCTTCAGAGTTGAAGATAATTACTTCCTAGTCCAAACCTCCCGCAGGACGACGGGGGATGGGAGCGGGCAGGGTTTGAACCCGGGACCATCGATAAATCTGAACGACAGTCCAGCGTGCAAACCGCACGACCAGGCAACCATACCGACAAGGCAACCATACGTAGAATAAGTAGAATGAATTGCCTTTGCAGAGGCATAGCTAGCAATGTGGGGGAGGTGTTTATGTATTAAATTCACATTCTCCCGACCTTTCAGTAAAATCAACACACTATACAAACAGAAACAAACACAAACTACTGTATTTGAGATGTAAACTAAAAAGTTATTTATTTTGCTACTTTGTTAATACCTATATTCATTCTAAAAATAAATGTAAGTTGTATACCAGATCTAATCAAATTTACTTGATATGTTTAAGTCTCTAAAACATCTTTTACATTTTTTGTTTTGTTTTTTGAAGAGCATCATGAGGAGATTCCATACCAGGCAGCATAAATGCCATCCATGCCACTGTGTCTTTGAATAATTCACACAATATTAATATGTCATCCAATAAAATGATAAGAATGTTTATTGGGGAATAAGTCTCTATAATATTCAGAGTGCTCACATGCTGACAAGTTTTATATATATATTTAAGTTCATAGAATAATGAAATGAGTTGACAAGTTTAAATGCAAAAACTCATAGTTTGCCTATAGCCTATAGTTTTTCTTCAAATTTATTGAATATAAAAATAAGTTAAAATTTTTTTTTCAAAATATTATTCTCTTAATTTTTAGATACACATTTGGCCAGCCTGTAAGTAAAGGGACAGTTGATGTTGTCATTACATTGGTTTATTCCTTAAAACCAGAAATAAAAATTTCTGGCCTAGTAAGTAAAAAAAAAAAGTTTTTATCTTTTTCTCTACACTTGTGGATCTTTGTGATTTTGTTTGCTGGGTAACAAACGTTAAATTAATAATAATAATAGTAATCTTTATTATCCATGAGGAAATTTGTTTTACAGTTGTGCATTACAAAAAACAATACATTATATTAGAGCCTACATTTGTACAATGGCACACAAGATATTGTTCATACCCTAGTTTCTCTTTAACATTACATGTAAAATTTACTTTCTCCATGCCCAGTTCCCAAAAAGGCAGCAAAGTAATTACTAATAATGCACAATTTATATTACAATAATTCATTTGAAATTTAGTCTAGTCCTTAACAAATACAATTAAATAATGATTAAAAATCAATATATTAGCTAAAATTACATATCAAGAAAGATACAAAGTGTTCATTGTGTCAGTTGAGTAAAACATAATGATGTCTCTACACAATGCATTTTTTTATTTCCTTAATAGTGTTCTTTTATTTTTTCAATTGCAGCTTAATAAAGATGGAGAATTTACACTGCAAGTCAGCAGCAAACAACTTTTAGGGCTAGTGAGTAATGGACAAACGGATCTTAATTATCAGTCTTTTAAAATTAATGCCAATGTGACAGAAACAGACACTGGTCGCAATGAGGGGAGCTCAGTAACCATCATCTACTACAAAACTCCACTACAATTGACATTTTTGGGCATCTCACCAAACAATTTTAAACCAGGTTTAGGCTACACAGCTTATGTGAGTAAATATATCTAATATATAGACTCTAGTAGCCAAAATGTTTTTAAACTGCTGACCTTTTGACTGCAAAGAAATGTTAGAGAAGTTGATAAATTTAGTATAATCCTTCACATAGTTATCTTTTACATTTATTGCTCATAAATGATCAAAACAAAACCTCTTCATTCAATGCTTTGTTAAGCCTGGATCACATTGTCGTAAAGCCAAATATGTATGATTATCCTGCAATGAACATTCGGATTAACCAGGCAATGAGCAGTTAGAGTATTCTTGCTTTGATGAGTCTGGGTAATCTTGTAATAGAAATTAGGGAAAACCTTTTAATAAAAAGTCAGGGTAACTGCAATGAACAGTAGTAGCAAGCGTGTAATGAATAGTGAGGGGTAATCTTGCAAGACCAATCAGAGTAACACAGTCAGGTTTTTGAAAGGTTGTTAGCAAACTACCCACAAGAGAGATGATTTGGCATGATCAAATTAGTGCTTAAGTGTAATATAACTGGTTAGCAGCAAATAATTAGTCAAGATCCTTCCCACAGTTGTTTTGATAATTTCATCATTATGACCTGTTCTTGTTATGGTTGCAAATATCCTTTTCATAGATGTTATATACTCTCATAAAAAACTTATTAAATTATTGATTTTTTTTAGTTAAAAATATATTATTATATGTACATTTTACTTAAATTTCCATTCTGGTTTCACATTGAAAATGAATTTCTTTTTTTATTTCTTTTTCTAAAGAGCATTTAAATCTTAATTTATTTTTCTAATAATTAAAAAAAATATTTTATCTTTATCCATGTTGAAGTTATTTTAAATTTTTTTTGTGAATTTCATTAGTTGGAAGTCAAAAAGAAAGATGACACCTTATTTACCTTAGCAGAAGCCAGTCAAATTCGTTTGCTAATTAATGTGACTTACACAGTTCAATTGAACAAAGAAGAGATGGCCCAACGAGAGAAAGAGCTCAATATTTCAAAGTCTAATATAGATAATACATCAGGCACAGATGAAAAACAGCTCTGTAAGCTTTGTTCTTAACCTGTGATGAATGTTATAACATTTTGTGTGAGAATGACTGTCTAATTTTTAATTTTGTAATCATGTATTTATCTTTTTTTTTAAAGTAATCCGCCCAGGTTTTATTCCATACTATGATAAAACGAAGACTTTAATACTAACCATTAATGACCCCATAAGAACTGTGCCAGACAATGGATTGATACCTATCAACCTTGATATACCAATGGAAGCAGAATCAGTGAGCATTGAAGTTAACGGTCTGGAGCCATTTGCTGCTGAAAAGGCATACAAGTCTGTCTCAAAGATGAAGTCACCAACTGGTACATATCTTCAGCTTAAAGTTCCCACAGAGACCCCAAAGGTCATATCTTTATTGTATATTATTAAATGTTAATTAGTGGCTGTAGTAATCACTTTTGTGATAAATGAAAATCTTTAAAGATAGCTAAAAAAAGAACAACAACATTTTTTGGGGTTAAAAAGAATGTTGTTTTAATACCTATTAAAAATCCAGTAAATTAAAAGACTAATTTTTATTTTATGTCCAAATTAGCCGCCAAATAAAAGTTAAATAATATAAAATCTTAAGTGCTAGAATCTTTTTTTTGTGTAGGTTGGATCAACAATCAAAGTCACAGCTGTTGCAACAGAAGTGATAACAAAACTGAACTTTCAGGTTAGTCAGTCAGTTAAATAGACTAGACTATGGAAACTGAACTTTCAGGTTTGTCAGTCAATTAGATAGACTAAAGACTAGACTAGGGAAACTGAACATTCAGGTTAGTCAGTCAATTAGACTAGACTAGACTAGGGATGCCCAATCTTTTTTTAGCCTTATAACATTCTGGTTTCCTCAATGGTCTTTTTGATGGACAAGATAGCACCCTGACTGGAGGATATAACCTGAAACTCATAGTGATAAAAGTTGATAAAAGGCTTAGCACCACTACATTAATATAGAATCAACTAAAAGGGTACACACATTTAATTGATTAAAAAGAATGCAAGTAAAATTGAATTGACTATATTGTTCAATCTACATTTAGTAGAAGAAAAAAAGAGTAACTTAATCATTTTCAGCTATGACATTTTCTTTAGAGAAAATATTAACAATTTTTTTGCACTAACATAATTACTAAAATCTATATAAGAATGTTCTATAAAAGACATACTGTTAAGGGCAGATGCCTAATTCCTTTCTAGACAGAAATGATGTTTTATAGGTAGCATCTGTGCTAGGTTAGTCATCTATTGAACAATGATCAGATGCTTAAGCAATCTATTTTGGTTAGTACAAAGAAGCTTCCTTTCTTTAAAAACCAGTTTACAAAAGCTGTCCCTTATGGTCTTAGAAAAATAGAATGGTTGCAAGTGGTTACTAAAGTAAATGGCTCGGAGGTCTCTAAAACAAGAATAGGGTACATGTATTTAAGACCCAAAAAAAGTTACAGATAAAGACAGGCACAGTTTTGATAAGAGAACTTAATAAATTTTGACCCATAAAATATGATGGATTTGTCAGATGAAAAAATATACACTGCCCCCTGAAATATTGCATTTTTCCTTGATGTTCTGACTTAATATTTCATTTAAATTGTCTTTTCTAGATCTATATTTTTATTTCTCTTCTACCATTATTTGATTAATAAGTGTTACTTTAAGCAATTTTTTTTTTAACTATTCTATTTTCAATATTTTATTTTGTGTTATGTAATGAAACACTTTTTTTTTCCCAAGGTCTACTCAAAAGGACAGTTGCTTTTGTCTGAAATAATTAACAATCCACAAAGCAATACTAAATCAGTGGAATATTCTTTTACCATCTCACAAGCAATGGCCCCGACACTTACTATAATAGCATTCTTTATGAAAGCAGAAAATTCAGAGTTTGTTGTTGACAGCTTGTCAATTGGTGTTGATGGACTTTTTCAAAAACCAGTAAGCATTTTTCTTTAGAAAAAAAGAAAAAAAAACAACTTTTGACTTTATTTAGTCTAATGTAATTAAAAAGTTGCTCAATGTTTGACACAAAATATTAGCTACCCGATGCTAAAAAAAATGTTATATGCCAACTCTCCCACATGTATGGCTTAGATGTCCATGAAGTAATATCATTAATGTGTCCTAAATAATCTTGAAACTTATTTAAACCTTTATATTGCATTTAATTTACAACATAATTTTTATTATTAAAACAATATATTACAAAATAGGTATATCTATATATGATGTTTTGTGTACTAATATGCTAATTTATACACTTTATAATCTCATTATTTGATGTGAATTAAACAATTATGTTTTCTTTATTGGCTATATAAAAGCCAATATAATGTTTCTATTTTCATGCCATTCATGTGTTGAGCTCTAAAAATTTTAAATTTTTATAGATTGTTTTGTTGTACAGCACAATTTCTATGTAATTAAAAGAAAAAAGATTCATTTAGAATATTGTAGTAAAGTGAAAAGGGCAACAATGATTATGATTACTGAGAAAACTGACCTCGTTTAATGTTAGCGAAAAGGCCTTGGTTATGTTTTATCATGCTCACATCCGCAATATTTTAAGTTTTAATATTACTGCCTGGTATGGCAATCTGAACATTAAAAATAAAAATAAACTTCATAGAATCCTAAATGCTGCCAGTAAAGTCATTGGCAAAAAACAAACACCATTTAGGCAGCTGTTTGAGACAAACATCTATAAAAAAGCTAAAAAGATTCTTTAGAAATAAAAAATTACCCTTTGGGTCAGGATTTTATGATTTTACACCAATAGCAAAGACAGACACAAAAACTCTTTTGTTCCCCTGGCAATCAAATCATTAAATAGAAGCAATCTGCTATAAACTTTTCACTTGTAAATTATGAGTGAGTTTTTGTTTTTTTATAGTTATAATGTTTTGTTTGGTGTGATGCACAAATTGTAAGACAAATTTCCTTACGGACAATAAAGATTATTATTATCATCATCATGGAGTCCCCATATTGATGAAATAATTTTAAAAAATCAAACAAGAACATAAAAGTATAATGCTATTTAACCTTGGTTAGACTAATATTAGAATATGTGTTTTCTTTTTGGGACTCTCCAATTGAAGAAAACATCAAGAAACAGCTGCAAAAAAGAGCGTTGAGATTTATAACAAATGAATATTCACATTAGACTAGAGCAACACCATTTGTAAAATCGTGTTGAGCTAGACACACTTCAGGACAGAAGATAAAAAAATAACTTAGCAATAACACCTAAAAATATTAATTACTTACTAACATAAATAATACTAATAATTAATAAAATACTCAGACACAAAGTTAAAGGTGTATTTCTTATTCTATATGCTAGAATGAATTCTTGAAAGAGCTTATTTGCATAGTGCCATTAGAGAACTAAAACAGCATTGAAATCAACAATTCTTTTTTTTTGAAGGAATATCTGTAAAGGGTTTCTGAATCAATTGGTCTCAGGTTTGAATCCTGGGATTTTGAATTTCTGGATTCCCCCTGAGTCCCACCCTATTCTGAAGGGTACCTGACACTAGTTGGGGAAAGGAAAAATGGTTAGTCATTATTCTGGCCACACCCCTCGTAAACCATCAGCAATAGAAACAGATGACCTTGACATAATCTACCTATAGATTGCAAGGTTTGAAAGGGGAATGTTTCAGAAAAGAAGATTTTTATGTTCTAGCCCAAGCACCCTGCAGAACAGCAGGGGATGGGGTTGGGGGGAAGGGTTCAGAACTAGGACTGTTGTGATGACAGTCTGGAATGCTTACCTCACACTGTACCATAAGATTTATTAAAATAAAATGTATACATGAATATTTATGTAAGCTTAGTGTGAACATAAAATGAAATAACGTTAGCTTGCATATATTACGAAATAGAATTTTCTCATTTGAATTTCTAGATAACTGTTGAATTCAGTAAGACTCAAGTCAAACCTGGAGAGAAAGTTGATGTCACTATAAAAGCCGAAAGTGATTCTATAGTCTATTTGTTAGGTGTTGATAAAAGTGTTCAACTATTGAAATCAGGCAATGACATCACACAGGCAATGGTAAGTAAGCCAAAACCACATTTTACTATAACTTAAATTTTATAATAGTTTCTGAACTATGTAGAGCAAGTCTTGTATCTAGCCTAGAATCTTTAAATCTGTGATTTAAATATCACTAATAGGTTACCTAAATTACATTAAGTTAAAAAATTTTCAGTCATTTATTAAATTTAATTCTTTTGGAAGTCATCCAGTTGGGCTTAAAAGTTTTTTTTTAATTCTAAGTGCAAATAAAGTTTATTTTGTTGAAAATTCAAAATGGAAGAGCTAATTTTGTTCCTAATACTATGTCACAAACATAACTTTACCATTAGACCATCTAGATTTCCATAAAAAGATCTTTCTGATTTGTGACATTTTTATGGAGATCTGGATGGTCTAATGGTTAGTTTGCTTAGCCCTACATTGCTAGGCAGAGTAATTATTTTGGAGGACTAATTCGTGCTCTGGTCAGTTCAGTCCTTTATATTGTTTTTATTCTCCATTGTCTCTCTTTAAAAATGTGGTACCTAGTGCTGCCTTTATATGTATAGAAAATACGAAAAACATGCATATATTTAACCCTGCCGGACCAAGTAAAACAAAGGACGTTTGGGCCACGAGGCCTTCATCAGCTACAAAACAATCAAAAAATAAAAAACAAAAAACAATTAACACAAAATAGTCTTAAGTTAACTTATCTGTCCGATGTTGTTCTCTATCGAGGCAGAAAAGAAATGAGCTACGCTGGTGTAAAAACGCGGGAAAACGTAAGGGGTGGAGATGTCAGGCAAAGATGAATGGGAAAAGGGGGTACCGTGGTGTTAGTGCCCATCGCGTATTAAATAAAAGTGTGCTGGTTGTTGATTCCGTTAGGTTGGAGGGTGCCTGACATGTAAATAAGTTTGTTTTCGATCTGCAGACGGATGTTTTTGTCGTTGCATTGTTGTATAGCAGTGACGAGGAGGTCGGTGGTACCCCTATGATGTGTGTTATTAAAATGGATAGAGACGGGCTTAGTAGCAAAGTTACGAATGTCTCTAAGGTGTACCCCTTTTTCCCATTCATCTTTGCCTGACATATGTATACTGAATACAAAGCAAGAAATGTAGACAGTAAAATGTCGATTATTTGAAATTTTGATTCATTTCTTCCTTCATTGCATGGGTGCCTTTTATGCTAAATAGTTTTAAGTAATGACGCTATGAAATCATCTAAGCTGGAGGATCTAAGAGTGAGTTGATAGTATTTTAAAAAAATGGAAAAAATAAAATGATGCAATTTAAAAAAAAATGATGTAAAACCTTGTGTACTACAACAAAAACATTCAACACAGGTTTTACTATTTCTTTTCCCCAAAAAAATATTATAAGTGCTTTGCAAGCCCCCACCAATCGGAGGTAGTTGCCTAGTTTACCTATGCCTTTAATTGGCACAGCGACTGCGTCGGAAATAATTTTTGATGTGCTTCACAATGTACAATCAAAACACCCGGACTCTGTTTGTATCGTAACTGAAGATTTCAACAACCTAAATATTGACAACACATTGCCAAACTATTGCCAGTATGTCTCCCTCCCCACAAGGCAGGGCAGAACGCTCGACAAATGCTACGTAAACATTAAGCAGGCTTACAAATGTAAAAGTTTGTTCCCACTTTGAGAATCTGACCATGTATTAGTCCATCTTATACCAAATTACAAACCTACTCTTAAAACGGTCAAGATGTGGTCTGAAGAGGCTGTAGAAAAAATACGAGGATGCATTGAGAAAACTAACTGGGAAATCTTTATTGAGAGACATAAACGAACTAACAGAAACTGTTAACTCATATCTATCATTCTGCGAGGAGTTAACAATTCCAACAAAAACAATACAAGTCTATGGAAACAATAAGCCCTAGATGACCAAAAAAATCAAACACCTTATTACTGAAAAGAAAACAAAGTATAAGGCTAGCAACGAAGAGTTTATAAATGCTAAAAATAAACTGAGAAAAGCAATAATTGAAGGGGAAAAAACATACAAAGAAAAAAATTGAGAATTTCTTTACCAAGAACAACTCAAAACAATGCTGGGAGGGATTAAAGAAAATAACAGGCTGCAATGCGCCTCAAAACGAGAAAAAATTTTAGTGGCTGATGATGAGAAATTCGCCAACGAACTAAATTATTTTTATTCTCGTTTTGACAAAGAAGATTTTGTTGATCTAAACAAAGAACTTTTCAACACTCTGTCCAAAGGAAAACAAGAGCCCTACGTCAATTTTGTAACTGAGGATGAAGTGACCTTGTTATTTAAAAGAGTAGACGTAACAAAAGCTTCTGGACCTGACAAAATTAGTGGCAAGCTGATCAAGCTATGTGCGGAGCAAATTTCTTCTATCTTCTGTCATATCTTTAACCAGTCATTGCAAACGTGCGTAATTCCACACATCTAGAAAACTTCAGAAATCATACCAGTGCCTAAGAAACCAAAAATAGATTGCTTAAATGATTTCCGCCCAGTAGCACTAACACCTATTGTTATGAAATGTTTTGAAAAATATATGCTTAAACAACATGTAGCTAAAGTCAATAACAGCCTAGACCCTCACCAATTTGCATACAATGCAGATAGAGGAACTGAGGATGCCATTCTATTGCTTTTGGACCAGCTTTATAAGCATCTCGTTCTCGATATACCCAAAACATATGCTATGAGTCCTCTTCGTAGATTTCTCCTCGGCTTTCAATACCATACAGCCACATCTAATGATAAACAAACTGAGTAACTTAAATGTAAGCCCTTACTTACAAGCATGGGTTCTAAACTTTTTAACCCAACGGCCCCAGTATGTTAAAGTCAACAACACCAAATCGTCAACTCGAGTACTATGTACGGGTGCTCCACAAAGTTGTGTACTTTCTCCTGTACTATTCACTCTTTACACTAATGACATAAGAAGCATCTATGACTCAGTTAAACTCATTAAATTTGCTGATGATACTGCAATAGTCGGTCTTATTTCAGGAGACGAAACTCAGTATCGAAGCTCGATAGAAGAATTTACAAACTGGTGCACCGACAACTTTCTAGAACTGAATGTAACAAAAACTAAAGAACTTATAATAGATTTTAGAAAGAAAAAACAAACTATACGTGAACTGCAAATAAACACTACATCTATAGAACAAGTAAAGGCATATAAATATCTAGGCGTTATCATCAACAACAAGCTTTCATGGGAAGACCACCTTGGAACTCTGACAAAGAAAACAGCCCAGCGACTCTTTTTTCTATACAAACTCAACAGTTTTAAATTAAACAAGAAGATCCTTGAGACATTTTACGGCGCGACTGTACAAAATCTGCTAACGTACGGAATAAATTGTTGGCAAGGCAATGCCTCATCTAAACTGTTGCAACGTCTAGAAAACATCATTAAAAAAGCATCAAAAATTACACTCGCAACATTACCACATTTAAAGGAATTTTTTGAACAAACGTGCCTAAGAAAAATCGAAAAAATCTTGGAAGACAACGGCCACCCGCTCCATCAGAACTACGCCAGGTCGTTGCGAAGTGGGCGACTGCTGTCAATCAAAACAAGAACGGAGCGGTACAAAAACTCGTTCGTACCTCACTCGGTCAGACTCTATCACTGCCACTCATTGATCAGGGAACATGAAATGCACCAAGATACCTGTGTGTAGTCGCTGAATGAACTCTTTATGTTGTGGCTGTTGTATTTATGTGTATTTTCTGTTGTGTTGTCTTTATATGAGAAACGAGTCCTTGTAATCAAATGTCCTTGTAATCACGACAAATTTCCGTAAGGATCAATAAAGCAGTCTTAGTCTTAGTCTTAGTATATATCATTCATTGTTTCAGCACTTATCTTCTCATTTGTGTTTATATTTACAACTTATAATTGCTACCTACTAAATGAAGCTTTTATTTGTTGTGTATTTATGTTGTCTAATTGTTTTGTTGAGAGATATACAGTTAAAATAGAGCCATTGGTTGTCTAATATCTGCCTAACGGTTATCTCTGTCAGCTGTGTTCAAATTGTTGTATAAGACTAGGTAGAATTCATTGTTTAGTACTTAGCTTCACATTTCTATTTATGGGGCAGAAGTAACACATTTATCATTGTTAGAAAATTTACATAATTCTAGTAAATGTAATTTTTATTGATAGATGTTAGTACTCAGTAATCCGGTATCTCTTCAGTTATGTAAATCTACTGTTATATGTAGATTTAATTATTTATAATTTTTATAAATATATTGATGTGGTGCAAATTTTTAAAATAATTTCACTGTGATCTTCACTGCACCCATTAAACCATTGTCTTGTGCAATTAAAAATAAGTTTTTTTCCTTGTATATACATTAATTATGCACTAATATATTATAGTACTTTTCATCTTCAAACAGTTATCTTATTCTTCTGAAAGGTATAGTCAAAAACTATTTAAAACTAGCACATAAAAAGTGTCTTTGAATTTTAGCCAAATTTTAATATAAACTAACAATCTTTTGACTTCTCAAAAGATTTTAAAATATATTCATTTCGGCCAATTCAATACAGATTGGTCGAATATGAACATTTTGATTAAAAGTTGACACAAATAATAACAGTAGTTCAAGTCAACACATTCAGTTGATTGTCATGCTCTTACTTTCTATTCAATGATTCATTTATTCTTTTCTTCATTGTGATCAATATCCTAGTTTACTAATACTCTTAGAAGAGAAAACTTGTGATTGGACTTTGTGATGGCTTGTTAACACTGACAATCCATAAAAACATTTGCACTTGCATTTATTTTTTTTAGGTACAAGAAGAGCTCATGGGTTATGGAACTTCAGGCGATTATGGCATGTGGAGATTCATGTTTTTCTGTGGATGGCCCTCTTATTTTGGAGGCACAGATGCTAAGTCAATATTGTCGGTAATTTCTGTATTTTCATTCCTTTTATCTCTTTCAGTGCATAATATAGAAAAAAATGAAGTTTTCTGGGAAGAAAAAAAATTTCCAGGGGGGTAGTGTTACTAGAACTAACCTAACCTTTTTTATTTTATTATATAACCAACATACTTGATTTTATTTTAAAGAAAATCAAATTAGCTACCAAAGTATAAAAATTAAAATAAATTATTGAAGAAAACATTTCTTTTAATAAGTTTAAACTGAGTACTGAAAAACAAAATAATATATTAAAAATTCATAGAAATCAGGATACTCAAAGATTAAACATTGTAAGTCTACATTTAATTCATAAATAATTGAGAAATGACTAACACTATTTGTCACTTTAAATTTTATAAAAGATGAAAAAATGCACAAAAAATTGTTATTATTTAAATATTTTGGGTCCCGTAATATAATAGTAATAATGGCGATGTCTTTGATTCCGAAGATTAAGAATGAATACAATGTTTCATATGACTACGTAAACCCAGCTGTGACCTGCATTTTTTTGGGCATTTATGCAGACAGAGCCATTGTGCACTGGTGGTCCATAATATAAATTAAAAAGTGAAACCACTTACACAATTTTGTCATTTTTAAAAAAGAAATCTTGGCCATACATCCAATTTACAGCCAAAACAAAGAACAATCACTCTTACATGTGATAAATAAAAAATAAAGAGATAAATAAAAAGTTTAACATTATAACGACAGTGAAAAAAAAAGTTACTTGCTGAGAGTAACACCACACCATAAGAGTTTTTATGTTCCTATATTTATTTTCAAGATTATGAAAAACTATAATTACATGTTCATTACCAAAGAGAATCTTTTTATTTTGTCTTCAACTCTTGTTACATTAACAGTACACACAAAATATGCACAAATGTTTGGTTTTTTTTGGTATTATCTAAAATAATGTTCAATCAGACTTGTCAATTTTTTGCACTGATGTGGCTTGTGATACACAAGTTAGAAATTTATATGACCCACAAACTGAAAAAGGTTCACCACTATACAATGTATAGGCATCTTTTAGTTCACATTTTTAAGTTCCAGCAGTATGCTGCCAACATACATCAATGATATTTATTGTAATCACTTCATTTACATTTCATCAAAGGCTATTATTATGGTTTATTTTATTAAAATAGTACAATTGTCTTAAAACAAACAAATTCAAATTCACACAAAATAAAGATTCTTAAAGGGCTTTTAAATAGAAGCATTCCATCATGTCATCAGAGTGCAGGTGTGCATATAATAACAGATGGTCTAGTTTACAAGTCTGCTTTTGATAACTGTAAGTTTTATTTTTGGCCTTTTTAAAAAAAAATATTGATTTCTTAACTACAAATATTCAAAGTTTGATGCCTAAAAATATTTGGTAATTATGGATTTATATTTTGTATGGTAGCAGTGTGTAACATTACTAATATATTCTTTGATTCTTTAAAAGAAGCAATGTTTCAAAATGTGAATAATCTTTTTACTGGTAGTCTATGCAGCTTTCTCACATGTAAATATTGTAGTCCTACATCTTATGTATATCATTCTTTCATATTTTTTTTTTTTTTGCTTTTACAATAGTAGTTTTTGTCAGTAATATTGGAAACAAAGTTATTTATTTATTTATATTTTGCTTTTTAGAATTACTAATCAGAATGCACATCTTATTATATATTATATGACTAACACTTAATTTATTTTTGATCCTTCAGCATTTGCCACAGATTCTGGAGATTTAGAAATGCAAAAGCGTAAAATCTTTACTTTTTCTCCAATTTTTCCTTTAAATTTCTTTTTATCATGATTCTGTTCTGACTATCTACCAACTGTTCTAAATTTTAGTTTTTTTCTACAGAAGTTCTAGATTTTTTTTTAACATCCTTTAGGCTGCATTGCAATTTTCTGATGAATTAAGAATGGATAAAACTTAAGCTGAAGGAGATGAAGAGCAAGGAAGAGTTAGTTTTTGAAATAAAACAATATTAAATAAATAAGAACAAAATAATACACGAAAATGGAAGAAAGCTTACTGAATCAAATCAGTAATACAGCAAAATAAATAAACCAAACTCAATATTAAGACACAAAGAAGTTTTCCATCTGCCAACAAATACATAATGAGTCAAGGGGTTGGCTGGAATTTTGTCACCGTTTTTTTTTTGTTCATTTTTTTTTTATTGGGAGATTTTAATATGAAACCATCACTTGCCACAATGTTACCAAGTGGGGGGGGGGGGGGAGGTTTGGGATGAGGTTGAAAATGCCCCCTTCAATAAAATACTAAACCAAACTACAATCAACAAATTCCATAAGTGCAGCCAAGAGAAGTTTTGAGTTTAAAATCCCCTCTTCATGGGGTTTTGAGACTAACCCCCCCCTTCAATAAAAAAAACCCAAAGCAAATGACAGTCACCAAATTCCATTAGAGTATAAGCCCCCTCTCCAAAGGGTTTCAGTTTTAAACCCACTACTGAGCCTCAAAAC
This sequence comes from Biomphalaria glabrata, assembly GCF_947242115.1. Taxonomy (NCBI): domain Eukaryota; kingdom Metazoa; phylum Mollusca; class Gastropoda; family Planorbidae; genus Biomphalaria; species Biomphalaria glabrata. The sequence continues at coordinate 23,722,165 of NC_074718.1, read as the reverse complement.
CCCCTCTTCAATAAAAAATTAAAGCAAACTAGAGTCATCAAATTCTATCAATGTAGCCAAGGGATGGTTGAATTTAAAACCACCCGCCAGAGGATTTTTAGTCTAAAACTCCCTCCTTAAGGTTTTGAGGTTAAAAACCTTCCTCTTTAATATAAAACTAAAGAAAATGACAAGAGAGTAGCCAATTTGTAGGGAATGAGTTTAACCAATCCCCCTAGCCAAAGAAAAAATAAATTAGAGTTAGCAGGGTTTAAGTCTCTAATTAACCAAAAATATAGCCAAGGGGGTTTTGAGGTTAAAACCCCATTCCAATAAAAAGAAAAGCAAAGCTAAAGTCACTAAATATCATTAGAGTAGCTAAATAGGTGTTTCGAGTTTACCCCACTACACACACACACACACTTAGGAAGATTACTAGCCACCAAATTCTGTAATCGTAGCCATAGAAGTATAGATGTTAAAAACATCTTTTGAATAAAAATAAAGCAAAGCTACAGCTGCTACATTCCATGAGCATAGCCAGAGAGGTTTGTGGTTAAAAATCTCTCCAACAAAAAACAAGGAAAACTACAGTCAACAAATGTAATAAGTGTAGTCATGTGGTATTTTGAGGCTAAAACCCCCTTTCTATAAAAAGAAAAGCTAAGCTAACATCACTAAATTCCCCCCCCCCCCCTTTCCTTTTTCCTGGGCTTCATAAATAAAGTGCTGTGATTAGCAGTTTTGATATATGACATATAATTTTTTAGTAGAAGAACAGCAGAAAAAAGCACTGTAGACCCCTCAGAATGTGCATTTTTTAAATTTCAAATACTGGAAATAATGCTACCATGAACGCCAGGGTTCAAAAAAACATCAGAACAAATAAAGGGACTGAGTGTGCTGAAGTTTAACACACTCACATGAATAAAAACAAGATTACAAAAGACAGTTTGTGTGGAAACACAAACTCAAAATCGGCCCCCGAAGTGGTCCACCCAGGCAGGCTTCAATATTTTCAGAAAGAACATCCAAATGAAATTATATCAAAGACAAATGACAGATAAGAATGGAGAAAGAAGGTTAACAGATCTTGTGTAGTGCCCCAACGGTCCCGCAGATCAAAGGATAGGTGAAAGTGAATGTAAAGTTAGATGTAAACCTGGCCTAACTAGTTCCCCTTTTAGACCTTGTAGTCTACAGGGCAGATGATGTAAAGTTCATCTGTTTTTTGTGGCCTACGGTTAACGAGGGTGTCATGTAGCCAGCACAACGACCAACTGCCTTTACTTTTCCCCAACTAATGTCAGGTACCCATTAGAGCTGAGTGGACAAAGATTCCAAAGTTGAAAATCCCAGTCTTCACCAGGATTCGAACCCGGGACCACCGGTTCGGAAGCCAAGCGCTTTACCGCTCAGCCACCACACCTCCCCTGGCCTAACTGATGTCTTATAATTGATCTAATTGTTTTGAAAAAACTCAATCTCTCATTCGAATCCTAAAAAAAAATTTCCGCAATAAAAAAATGTTTAGGAAAAATGAAGTTTACAAGATTACTATTCATTTTAAATTAGGTCTAAATTATAATGCATACTAATTAGCTTTTTCTCTTTATAAAACTGCTTGCATAACTGATTTTAAAAATTAGATTTTTTGCCTTCAAAAAAAAAGTAGTCGTTGCATCAGAACTTTGAATGGTCTAAAATCTTGTGATGTCAGATTTTCAATATCTTTTCTAGTTTACGAGATCTAAACGGGACAGATGGACAGACATTTTGCACAAAACTAATAGCATCTTTCCCCTTTCGGGGGCCGTTAAAAAAGGAAAAAGAAATGATTTCTGAAAGTCAAAGCCTTAACAGCACCATTTTAGAACAAAGTAAAAAGATATTTAATTGGGAATGAAGTGACCAGGGATGAAATGATCGGTCACTCTGATGAAGAAAAATATTTTTTGGTTATTTTAATTTTTAGCTGGGTTTCATTTCTCAGTTGTTTGTAATTAGTTGTTGTTTTTTTTCAACCATAGGTATATGGAATGGGTTAGTAAGTGACTGCCTTTCCAAAAATCTTTGCATTAAGTCTCCATTAAGACGATAGGATTTTTATTTTGGTTTTAAAATTTCCATTACAGTCTCTAATTTAATAACATTTTGTTTATGTTAATTAAGCATTAAATCCATATGTTTATGACTGATAAATGAAAATGCTCTATCTTAGAAGTCTAAAGAGGTAAAAAAAATAAATAAGGATGCTATTGATCACCCATCAGGTTCTAATTGACTCTCAACAAAAATACAATTTCACAATGATAATTGACTGAAGGGTATATTATTTTAGACTAAGGTACAACTGAACAACTAAATACTTGATTCTCCCCAATGTCTTTAGTGCCCAAAAGACACTAGCTTCTTTGTTCTTATTCCTAAACTATTAGCATTACCTCTTCTAGCTTCTTTGTTCTTATTTCTAATTAAACTATTAGCAGTAGGCCTACCTCTTCTTTCTAGCTTCTTCATTTTTATTTCTAATTAAACTATCACTAGTAATACCCTCACAAGCAGTGAGAATAAGTGAAAGTTAGTATATCTTCTAGTATAAAACTTTAAATTATACATTATTAATAGAGAAACTGTCATTGTATAGATATGATAAACTCTTTTTTGGAGTTAGTTGATCACTGCATAATGGCATAGATATACTTTTACCAATTATAGATTGGTAGGTTTTAAATAATTTGGTAAGAAATATTGCTTTCTTTTATCTACTTTTGATGTTAATTTTGTTTTTATTATATAATACTTTAGAGCCTGAACCTGATGAAGCTAAATTCTCAGGATCAAATCTTGTGCTTACAAAGGTGGTGAAAAGAAGGAAATATTTTCCTGAAACTTTTCTATGGGAAATGGAGATAATAAATGCTGAGTAAATATTTTGACAAATCTATAAAAATAAAATTCTGTCAATAGTATGAAATGCCTTTCAAATTTCCACAAACCTCTGCAGTAGCTGCATTGTCATATCTTTATTTTGGAAGGATTAAATTGCATCCCAGGAATCTTTAAGTCCTAATGAACCAATAGTTAATTTCCTATCAAGAATGCATCATCTACTTTTTCATCTTAGAATAAACATTCTCATCACTATCTATTTAATCCTTTTTCACAAATATAAAATGCTTATTTTAACACTGCAAAAATGCACAGCTGCTTATAGTGAGTGCACAGAAAATAACATTTTTAAATGAATAGCTATTTAAAGAGTTTAGCCTCAAACTAGTAACACTAAGTATCCTTAATCTGATTTATCTATACATATTTTAGCCAGCAATCACAGTGGCTATTAAATTTTAGCAAGTTTAGAAATGGTCTCAAAACTACAAGCTTTTTTTTTATCCTAAATCATTCATTCTTCCTCTTTTCAGTCCTTCTCTTCTCTAATTAAATTTCTATTGGTTTGAGTGTGCTTTTAAAAACCTCATAGGCCTATTGCACACAATGTTCATTTACTGAAATGTATACTTTACTCCTTTTACTTTTGAGTGAACATTCTGTACCCTACTTTGTACAACCTTTCTCTATAGATGATCGAATCTATTAAGGATTTTATTTTCATAGATAGCTTTCAAGTACATGTTTCATACTTGTTTCCTATACTCTGCTAACAGGAATATATTTATATCTTTAAGTTTTATACTTAAAGCTTTGCATATTTTACAAATATTTTTACCTACACCTACCCCTTAGTCTGTTGAACCGTTGGGGTACCATGCAAGGTTTGTCAACCGTCTTTCTCCATTCCTCTTTCAATGACAGTTCCATCCATTCTTTTATGTTGTCTTCCCATCGCTTTCTCTGTCTGCCTCTTATTCTTCTTTTTCCTGGTACTGTTCCCCGAAGGAAGGTCGTTGCGAACCCCGTAGACCTTGTAATATGGCCATAGATTTTTAGCTTGCGTTTTTTTTATGATAGTTAGCAGGTCATCATGGGGTCCAATTGCTGCAGTATACTGTCTCTAATCTCTTGGTTTATGATGCGGTCTTTAAAAGTGATACCTAGGATTCTTCTGTAGCCTCCTAATTCCATTGCTAGGATCCACCTCTCTAGCTCTGCAGTCAGCGTCCTAGACTCACAAGTATTGCAAATCTTACAAATATTGCTAGACTTATATCTTGACATTGGTCAGTCTGTTGGCATTCAAAATGTTCGCTAAAGTTTCTCTCACATTGATGAAGTTTGCCCCCCCCCCCCAAAAAAAAAAAACAACAACAACAACAACAAATGTTTGTCTGGGTTCTGACTTTCTATCCCGCATAGTTTGCAAGTGTGTTTCTGGCCTACCCTGTCCTTATCCTTCTTCTTTATTTGGGGTCATTTCATAAACTGGCTGCCTGGTCGTGCGGTTTGCGCGCTGGACTGTCGTTCGGATTTATCGACGGTCGAGGGTTCAAACCCTGCCCGCTCCCATCCCCCGTCGTCCTGCGGGAGGTTTGGACTAGGAAGTAAACTATCTTCAACTCTGAAGGAACATCCGAAACATGTAAAACAAACAAACAATAAACTAGTCTGAAGGCTAGCTCCCGTGCCTTTGGTGTAATATTTTTGTTGTGTAAGTGTGAATTTGTGTGTATTGATCGTTATTCTTAATCCCCTCCCCATTTTATCCTAAGCACTAGTTTTTTTTTTATTTTAGTTTGTCTCTAAGTGCTGGGTAAATAATTTTAGTTTTGTGATGTATTAGACTTTCACTTCTGTGTGTCTGGTTAGTGCTCTGTATAGGGGTTGGTTGTGGGTGTCGAAATAGTGAGGCATGTTGTTTTGGATGAGGATAGGCCCAACTTTGTTGAGTCCTTAGCTGAAATAGTATAGAGTTAAGGGAACGTTTCCAAGTACCTAACTACCTCACCAATAAATTTTAACTTAAGTGCTTTAATTTTAGTTTCAAAATCTTACAGACTTATCCCCCTTCCTTTTTATCAGGTATTAGTGTGATGTGCTTGATGTTGGTCATTGTGTTTCTAAAGATAAATTTCTTATGATTTTGTATTTGTTTTGTGTAAAATTGGGAGGTGGCTCTACACTGTTTGCTAGTTACTGAACTTTAGAAGCTAACAGATTGTTAGATTGTTATTATGATCCTTCCAGACATTGTTGTGCCCATAGACTGAACGATTTTGATGAATTTCTTTATTTTGTCAGCTATCTTCTCCCACTGTTTTTTTTTAATAATGCTTTGGGTTTCTGATCCACACAATGCCACATTTTTCAATCTCCTTGTCTATCCTAAGCCTAAAGGGGAAGTCTGGGGGATATCTCTACCTGCCTAAACCCATGATTGCTGATTTCTGTACGTTTATTTTAAACCCATTCGCCCTTCCAAAAAAAGTGTGAACTTTCCTCAAGTCTTTGTCTTTTCAATAGTAAACTATTTTTCGTCTAATGTGGTTCAGTTCTTCAATGTTTCTGTTAAGGTTGCTGCAGCATTGGTCTTGTCCTATCAGAAGGAGGATTAGAGGTTTTATTCTAAGAATAATCATTTCAAAAGATTTTGAAATACGTCAATGTCAGGGCCTGGAGTTTTGCGCTGTTTCTAGGACAGCCCTCAGTTCCTCTAAAGTAAAAGAGCTGTCTGTAATTCTCTTTTCTCTTGTTGTTATTGTCTTACAGTTTCCCATGAATACGTTTTGTGCGTCTATGCCTATCGATTCTATTTTTGAAGTGTTCCGTTATTATTAATTATTATTATATAATTTTTTGTCCATTCTGTGTTCTATTTCGTCAACCGTATTTTCATTTATATACCCTGCACATGCATATACCCGCACAATTACAAAATAAGTACAAACAAAATAGTAGCCTACAATTCGTATCCATATATCCCACATGTGACTTGCCGTAACATACCGCTATATAATTTTGCTGCTCATCAGACGTCTATCCCTAGTGCTCCATTTGTCATTCTAACAAGCCAGTGGCGTAACAAGGGGAGGAGGGTCCAAAGTCGAAAGGTTGCCTGGGCCCTTTATTAAGGGGTGGCAAAAGGAGTGTCCAAAATAATTTTTTTTACTTTAAATATTAACTATAATGCCACCGCAACGTAATCTTGCCATTCACATTGTTATATAAGGTAGTGATCCTTGTATCGATAAGAATACTCTGCTAGGCTCCTCAGCCATTCTAAGTTTCTTACCTCAGCCTTTTTTGTATCTGTACATATTAATGGGTTCCTATTGTTTATTTATTTGGGCTTTTCTATTTCATCATGCGAGCGTTGCAACAAATTTAAAGTCTTTCCTCGTCTTGGCGTCTTTTTTTAAATTTTGGTTGCAGCCAGGATTTTAATTTGTTGCTTTTTCAGTGACTTTTTCATTCTTGGTCATATTTGGATCAAGCTACACTCTCCTTGGCTTTCTCCTCCAATAGCCTCTAACATTATTTTAATTGACTCTGTGATCTTGCAAAAAGCTATTATTCATTTGTCATTGTCCTGTCCTCTCCTAGCCATAAGGATACACCTAAGTGGGGTTGTCTAACGAGTCTTGGATGTGTGTTACTCCGAATAATTTACAGGTGTGTAGAATCTGTCTATTCTTGTCTCCACTAGCCACATCTGATGGTAGTCTCCCTCTTGTCTGGGCATAATGGTCTAAATGCTTCCACTAAGTGGAATGTTCTTTTAATTTCTCTTTAAAAAAATCAAAACTACATGTACCTGGGGCAAACTGGATTCTTGATTAAAAAAGTATATTTATTTTGAAATTATTATTATAGCTTTTATATAGCGCTGCTTTCATGCTTATAGCATGCTCAGAGCGCTTTTAGTCCAATCTCATTTGTAGACCAGTGGGGGGGAGGGGGTATCTAAGACTTGGTTTTCCATGCTGCCTTTAGGCGCTCATTTTCGAACCTCGAGCCCCCTTCTAGGTAGATCAAGCGTACTTGGCCTCTCGACCACGCTTGATGATATAATAAAATTCATACATTTAATATTGGTGTTTGATGTAGAGGTTATGCTGCTTTGAGTTTATCTACTGAAGTTACACAAGTCCCTTTATATATATTAACTCTTTACTGTAAAATATAATTTCTGTAATTTATATGATAAAAAAATGAAAGTTTAATGTTTGTAATATAAATTGTAATTTAAACACACAAGATTTTTTTAAACTTGCACTTTAGGATCTAAGAACTCTGTTTAACTCTTTGTAGAATTAATAATACAAGTTATGATATGAAAACAAGTTTTCTGCACTATCCCTTTTTAATTCATCTCAATCATATTTGTATATTGATAATATTGAACTGAAATTGAAATTGAAATTTCATATTCATGATACATCTACTTAAGTAATGATTTTATAAAGTAATTCTTAAAAAAAAATTACTCCACTTATTAAATGTTATTCCAATTACAATTAATGCTATATGTTTCAGTCAGACATTGTATATTTGACTTGAGGGATTATTTCAGATTTTGTAAACTCGTACACAATACTATATCTTGAAAGAGCAGAAATCTAGTCGATATGTTGGGTGGTGAATACAGTCTCATAGTGAAGCATGTACTCTTAAAACTGCCCTGACTTTCAAGATATTAAGAATACATTTTTTAAATAACTCAGCCCAAAGTTACTGTAAAAGATTATAAATTATGTGGGTGTGATAGCATTGCCTCTAGTAAAAGTTTTTCAAAGCATTTTCTACTCAATGTTGAATTAAATAAATCAATTAAATCCAACATTAAAGCAAAGTAAATATTATGTTTGTTCTATGTTTAAGGATAAAGGACTTATTTTGAATGGAAACACTGTATAATTATTTTACATCTATAATAATTTTCATATCTGCTACCATATTATCTATTGAAAATTAGCCTTTGTATATCAATACTGCAAAGAAATATGCTCTTACAAAGACTATGTTAAGTGTAAGTAAGGTAAAGGAAATGTGTTTAAATATTTTTTTAAATTGTACAACATTTATTTTTTAATGAATATGTTATAAAGCTTTTTATGTGGTTAACAAACATTTTGTAAAAGTTAACCACAAATTGAATGAAATTTAAGTTATGATTGTACTTCCCATTCTATACTCTCTCTAATTAGACTTTGAATATGACTTAATGACAGCAGCACCAGACTCCAATATGGAAGGTTTTGCACCAGCGGATAAAGTTAGAAAAAATTTCCCTGAGACCTGGCTGTGGGAAATTTCCTATATAACAACAGAGTATGTGTTAATGCATTTGAAAACATTGAGAATTTCTTAAATAGAGTTGTGTCTGACAGAAGTAACAATTATGCTGACATTGTTAGAAGTTTAACATTTATTTTTGTACTAAGAACAAACACAAATATTTCAATGTGCATAAATAACATGCTTTAAATTTATATGACATGCATATGACTAGGCCTATATTATAACCCATTTCTATATTTTATTTTATTAACTCCTTTATTTAGCATAAAATATTTAGCTATTGTAAGCTATTAACACAATATTTAATTTCTTTATCTCTCCATAAAAAAAAAGGAAATTTAAGTTGATTGTGATAAAACATTTTTATTTTTATTCCTAGTTATTCCATTTTTTGTGAAAGGATTTAGGTATAAGTATTTATTATATTTTAATCTATAATCATATAAGTTCCATCCTACAAAAATAAATACACACTTCAAAACATATTGTCATTGTCTTTCTATCTGGCTTTAAGTAAAAAATAAAGTTCCCCTTTCAGACCTTTTGATGTATGGGCCAGATGATGTATAGGTCATTTGTTTCTGTGGCCCATGGTTAATGAGGGTGTCTTGTGTTCAGCACTAAGATCAACTGCCTTTACTTTTCCCCAACTGTCAGGTACCCATTAAAGCTGGATGGACTCAGGGGCACCCAAAAATTCAGAAATTTAGAAATTAGAAATTTGTTTAAATAGATGGAAAAAAAAACATAAAATTAAATTTGGTGAACATTTTTTTTTCTAATTAAACATCTTTTTTTTAATGAAGAGCTAGATAGAAGACCTCAAAATATCACAATAATGGAAATATTTGAAAACCTAGTAGTGCTGAGCCTATCCCCAGAATTGAATATGATACTTTGGTCAATCTCTTATGAGGGCAACACAAAAAAAAGCACACTTAAGTTAATTATTAGATGGTGAAAAGCTAATAAATAATCCATACAGCTTAGATGATTGAGACAGTTGAGAGTTATAGCTGTGTTTTTATCTAGTCTAGTTGCTGACATTAGCTACTTCAAAGCATATCAAGAACAATATTGTATATTCCTTGATATTACATTTCAAAGTCTTTTTATAAAATATGAATAATGAATTAAGAGCAATATTTTGTGGCATTTTACTTACTTACTTTATACCTATTGGGTTGAGTCTGTCAACTATTTCTTAACATTAATATCATCAGCTTGTTGATAATTGTCAGAAATGTTGTTTAGATTTTAGGGGTCATTTCTATGCAGCACCCCAGGCAATGGCTGTGCAAACATCAGCTTATGTTGGTGCCATACAAGTTGCTGATGTTGTAAGAAAGTATTTTCCTGAGACCTGGCTTTGGAATTCAGATGTTGCTGAGTATGTCTCATTATATTAATTGTAAGGTTGCAATGGTAGGATCAAATTTGTCTCGATATGGCATCAAGTTACAACTAAGGCTTTCTGGGAATTTTCTTTAGTCTGCTGTACTAATGTTTTCAATGGAGACTCTATGTAATGAAATAATTTAATTCCAAACTATGAATTGTATTCCCTATTGTATGCTCTATGTATCAATTTCTACACCTTGAATATTGTTTCCTTTGTTTTATTTTCCATTTACAATGTAAAAAGTGAACATTATTGTTTTCCCAAAAATGTAGTAAAAAAAAGAGTTTTATAGTTACAATTATAGTTTTTCAGTAATAATTTGCTTAGCCTGTAATTTCATGTAGCTTTACTAACAAAACACCATAATAGGCAAGCATGCAATAATATATGTGATGGATAAAATCATGCAGTGGTCTTGCCTAATTTCAGTCAGATTAAGTACATTTATTGTAATACATATTTTTATGTTTCCTTTTTTGAAGAAAAGTCTGTAAACTCTTGGAAGATGTTTGCAAAAAAGACAAGAAAAAATCAATGTAAATGTTTCTGTTATGTTTTTATTCCTGAAAAGATAAACTAAGTTTGTGTAAGCTACTGCATGGTTTAAGAGAAAAGAATAGGGAGTTTCTATTGCACCTATTTGACTAACTTAAATAAGACCTTTAATAATTACCTGCCTGAACTCCTCAAAGATTACTCTGACAAAACGATGGCCGGTGGTGGAGGTGGCTCTTCAGGTCAAAGCACTTTTCTAGAGGCAGAAAAAGTGCGGAAAGATTTTCCTGAAACTTGGCTGTGGGACATTGTCATTGTAACAAAGTATGTGAGAAGTTAACCTTGTAGCTTGTCCTGTAAGTGTTTTACTAAACTAACTGCAAGGACATTTTAGGGTAACATATTTTATGATTATCACATATTTAAAAATAATTATAAGGATTTTTTTAAATGCATTAACCCTAAGACTGTTTAACTATTATTTTATTTATTATTGCCTTTATCTTAGAGTTGAGCATTTTCTATAGACTCTTTTTGACTAACAATTAAATTATAAATATAATGCAATCACTGAATCAAATATTTGTGATTTATATTAAGAAACTTAATTTATTATGGAAATTATTTATGCTTATTAAATAATTCATGATTGCCTACAGTATTTTATTGAATTAATTTTTCATATAAATATTATTTTTACTGTGTTTTTTAAAAATGATTAAACAATTGTTTTTTGGTGTTTTTTTTAGCTCTAATGGACAGGTAACTTTATCAGTTACTGCTCCTGACACTATCACAACATGGGTAGTGACTGCATTCAGTGCCCACCCTGTGTATGGATTGTCGATTGTAAAGGAGTCCGCCAATGTAATATATTAGTTTTCATTAATTTGATTCTTAAGAAATGGCTGACGAGTCATGTAGTATGTGCTCTCCACATTTTAAAGGACAGTTTTTTAGTCCTGAAATTTTTAAACTGTTCCTTTGTTTCAGCTTACGACTTTCAGAGACTTGTTTGTTAGCCTGGACCTCCCTATCAGTATCATCAGAAATGAAAATTTCTGTTTTGTGGCTACAGTGTTTTGTTACAACAAAGAGGAAATACCAGTGAGTTTAAAATTTCATTCAAAATAAAACATGAATATATAAACCTTTATTTAAGGATCAATGTTTCATTTAGATCTTGGGCCCTTTTAATGTTACATTCTGCTCCTAAGATTACAAGGTCACAAGCATGTTAGGTGAAAGTGTACTTCATTACTTGATTGATTTACAATTTCATTTCATTTTGGGAGATAAGGCAGATTAGAGAAAAACATGAGTAGAAATCTGTCACAGCGCTCCCCCAAACCCCCAAGCTTGCAAGAGAAAGGTCTCAACATGACTGGGTTTTTTTTTTTCGCCGAAGGTTGAGAAACACTGCTTTATTTTATTCTCATAGATATATTTATGTTGAACGCACGTTTATGCATAGGGTTAGGGTTTACTTGGCGTTAGGGTTAAGGTTTGGAAAAAAATCGCCCCCCCCCCACTCCAAAGTTCTGGATACGCTAGTGGCTCAAGGTAAAAAGTATTCACATTGAGATACATGAGTTGTGAATTACTCATAATATCAAAACATCAACTGTATGGCACCAACTTTGAAGTGGTGACAAAATCTTTAAATACTGCTGGTTGCTGTGCTATAGTTTTTACTGGACAAATTCATTACATTTTAATGGATGAATCATGAAATTGTGAGATTTATTATTGAACTATATACTTGTATTCTTGTTAGGTTCTGCTCACATTGGATAAAAGTGATAACTTCAGCAATATTCATGTTAAAGTTGAAAATGGTCAAGTCATCCTTTCCAAAGAGAGTCTTCATTATTCTCACTTCCTTGGATATGTTAGTTTCATTCTGCTATATAATGCTTTTTTTAATATAATGTAATATATATAATTTTCATTATTTTTACAATGCTTATAGTAATTCACTGTATGTTTGTCTAGTAAGATGTTTGTACACATTATTTCTCTGACACCCAATCTTGGATCAAGCTGAAATTTTGCACAATTATCTCTGTTACCTGACAACAAAAGAATCAATTTTAAAAATTAACCAATTTGTTAATAAACTATTGGCAATTAATTATTTTGTAAGGTATCTTGAACAAGGGAAAGAAATAGTACTGAAGTTTTAGTATAAGCTGAATTAGTCCCCTTTATAGGTTTCTGCTTTAAATCGATATAAACAATATATTGTTATAAACCTGGTGGTGGCACAGATGGGGGTAGTGGTACGTGTGTAGTCAACCGACGCAAATCGCCCCAGGCCAGCGCTAGACGAGCGGTCAACCGTGACGAGTTACCACGGTCAGCCGAGACGAGTGTCAACATGAAGGTTCGAGTAGGATCGTCATCGTGAACAGAGCTCAGGAGCGTCACGAGAGCATTACGACGGTTCAGTGGGGAGTACTGTCAAGTACAGTTGAGACGACTGGCATCTTGATCTTGGTCTGTGATCGAGTCAGACACAACGAGCCTAGTGTGTGAAGTCAGTCCTGAACTATTGAACCCAGTGCAAGCCCAGAACGAGACGGAGAGACCAGTGCAAGAGTTGATATGGCGGTACGGTTGATACGGAGAGATATTTGTACAGCCTGTGTTACGTGTTGCCAATTGTACAGTATTGGCTGTTATTTATTGACATTAAACTATTACGTTATTTTGGAGCCCTGAGTTGTCAAGTTCTTTAAGTTGGTGTCGTGTGGTGCAGTTTGCAGAGAGCCTGGATAGTGAGATTTGTAAAAATATAATTATACAATTTTCTCTAGTCATAAGTTGGCACATTGGCATGAATTTATGAGTTTGAATTAAGGTTGTTCCCTCTTTTATTTGTAAATGCTTTAAAAAACCAATTACTTAAAATCCACCCAGATATTCCTTTCCCTCTGTATAAGTTTTTTTTTTTTTTTTTTTCTATGATTTTGTTGTTATTCTAAGAAAAATATATGTTGCAGTTTTAAACTTTTCTAGTTCTTATATACTATTTAAAGCAAATAAAAAAATAAATATGATATACATTAATAGACTAAGGTATTATGCCAGAATTTCTGTAATTATCTTCTTAATTTCCTACATTTTACCCTGCTATTTAAAGCTTGCTGAGAGGGACATCTCCTCTGTCAAGTTTTGTTTTATGCCAACTGCTCTAGGAGATATACCACTGAGAGTGAGTGCATTGACCAATATCCCAGGATTGAGTGATGCTATGGAACAAATCATTACTGTTAAGGTAAGAATAAATATCTTAATTGGCTTGCTCTAAGAATTTGTTGATTGTAATTCAATCTTTTTCTAGTGATTATTAATTGGGTGAGGGTGAGGCGCTATTTCCTAAAAATACAGGCTGTAGCTCAAAGGGTATTTTACATTTTTACCTCAATTTTATTTTAAACCTTGCTCAAAGAACATTTGGAATTTTGTTTTCAATTTTAAGCATTCTACAAAACACCTCTAATTGGGCACTCAGAGCTGCCCTACAGATTTATCCAGAAGATAACTACCCTCCTTAGTTCTAGGGATGCTTTAACTTTTTCCTTTAGCTCCCTTCAAGGGTGGCCCAGAGAACCTTATTTGGAACTTGACTCATTTCCCATTGATATGAGATGGGACAAAATGCTACACTACATTCAAGAAGAACATGCCACACTACATTCAAGAAGAACATTAAGATCTAAGAACATTAAGATCTATCTGTTTAAAATTGTTTTACATTATTTTGTCATTTTAGCTCTTGTGTTTATGCCTTGAGCCTACATTTTCTTTGTTAACAGCGCTCTATAAATTAAATTATTATTATTATTATCTGGATCAGATGGCAAAGAATGCACCTGTAGGCACCTACAAGCTTGATCAGATTTATCTTAAATCACCTCTTTTCATTCAACATACTTAGTTCTTGTGTGTATCCATTAAGGTTAACTGTCTGTCTCCAAAATCATCTATTTATATGATGATTTAAGGTTATAAGGTTAACAAAAATGTACAAAATAGTATTTCAACTGTTTGTGATTTGAATAGTTATATAGTTTTAAAATTTTAAAGAGACTTTTTTCGCTAATTCTTAGCCTGAAGGAGCTGCACGCAGTACTAGTAATTCCTACTTAATAGACATGGCAACTGGCAGATGGGAGATGAATGTTACTGTCAAGTTTCCTGCTGCCACTGTCACAGGCTCAGAGACAATAATATTTAACACAGCTGGTGAGAAACTTATTACCTTTAAGTATAATTTATTAAAAATGAGGCCCATTTCTTATTTAATTAGTGTTATGATAGTGTGGAGGATAGAGAAGCTATATTAATTTTAGTTACTACTATGATTATTATCTACTTTATCTATAATAGATTTTTAACATTTCGTTAGGAACTTAATAAATTAATAGCACTAAGGTTACACTATCATTTATCCTTACTCATAATGGCATTTAATCTCACATTTTATAAATGTTGCCTGAAATGATGCTAGCTAGAAAATTTATCCCTATGTAAATCTAAGTGCTGAAGCAAAGAATAATGCATACATTTTGTATGTATATTGGCAGCACTTGGTACAATTTTTTAATGAGAGAAAATATGAAACATTATATATGCCCAAATAACCTGATCAGGGCATGAACTATAAACTCTCTATATTCTAGGTCTCACTGAGAGCTAAATTTACTTATTTATGTAATAGCTAGTCATGTCATCACTTTTAACCATCATACACCATTCAATGTCACATCATATATTTATGTAATTAAACCAGATTTATTGAATAGGCAGGGTTTGAACTCAGGGCCATGATGACAGTCCTAAGTGCATACCACAAAACTGTGGCTGCATGGACATACAATATGTGCACTGGACTGTCATTCAGATGTCTTGATAATCCAGGGTCCATACCCTGCCTGCTGTCATCCCACATCATCCTTTGGGAGGTTTAGACTAGGACATAAAATATCTTCAACTCTGAAGGAACATCCAAAAAATGTAAAACATTTTACAAACAAACTAGGCAGAAATATGTATAAAATAATTTTTGTTGCTATAATGAAAGCCATCATTTATCATAATAAAAACTGGAATTAACAAAACATTTCCATGTATAGTGTCACTCAGAGAATGCTCATCATATTCTTTTAAGCTGAAGATTTTATCAAGAGACCTGATCAAGATACAGACCCCATAACAACCCATTAAAAAACTTAACTAAATAGAGAACTGCCTGATCTATAAACCATTGCACAGTTCTTCTGTTTGTCAGAGCACTTCAACACATGACAAGATTAAACTAGAATAAGAAACAATTAATCTGTTTATTAACATTCAGTCTTTTTTTTTCAATGTATTATAAATTTATATACATTTTCTAATGGCAGGTAATCTTCTGGGACCAATGTTTGACAATCTTGATGACTTGTTGAAAAAGCCTTATGGCTGTGGTGAACAAAATATGCTAAATTTTGCTCCAAATATATTTTTACTGGAGTTTCTTTTTTCAACAAATAAAAACAGATCAGTTGCCATGGAAAAAGCTAAAGATAATATGCTAATTGGTAAATCCCATAATTTTTGTAGATATTTCTCTGATATCATGACGGCATACTAAATAAAATCTAGGCAATACTTATAAGAGTTTACCTTGATAAAAGGAAAAGAAAAATTTAAAATGTGATAATTGGATTTATAAATATGAAATTTCATATAAAATCAGCTGTTTAAATTTGTGAAATATTTTGATAGAAAAGCTTGATTTTGGTAATATCTGCATTAAAATAAACTAAAACTTATTTTCAATTTTTTTTTAAGAAGAAAAGACATTCTACATTTTAGTAAAAAAAATAAATAAATGTGCTAATACCTAGAGCCGTATTGTTACTTTCAATACTTATCATCATCACATATTTTAAAACTTATAAAACAAATTCAATGTTGATAAAGTGTTCATTTTTATACTTATGATTGTTTTTTTTTCATTCAAATTAATTATATTAAGTAGCAGTATATAAAAATTTGTTTCTCAATTATAACTTTTTTTAATGAAAGTTGAATGTTGTTTTTAAAGTAAGTGAGATAAAACAAATAAAAATTTGCCTTTCTTTAATATATATTTATATATTTATATTTATATATTTATTCATAAATAATATATATATATATATATATTCTTTCATTTTATTTATGAATTTTCTTAGACTTTAACAGTTGTATAACATTTTTTTTTCAACATTTCCATTAAGGTTATCAAAAAGAAATCACTTATGAACATTCAAACACAGGCGGATTTAGTGCATTTGGTCATCATGAGGGAAGCAAGGACTCTGCAAGCTCATGGTAGCCTCATATCTATTGATTATTTTTTTATTTTCTTACTTCACACACACTCACACACACACACACACACACACTAAAACCTGTTCTTGTTGTCATAGTCCAAAGCAACAATAAAATATTTTTGTGTTTTTATCTTTTATCAATACCATTAAGAGAAGAACATTCCACTCTTTTAAATTTCACTAAAGCTTAAGTTTTTCCTTACCCATACACTGATTTCTGCTCCTTTTATATTGTGTGTAATGCATATAGTTTTTAAAATGTATGCCATCAAAACATTGTTAAGAGGGATCTTCCATGATACTTATCATCTATATATAAGGCTTGTCTTCGAGTCCAAAGATCAGTGAAGAATACAGTATTTCCCGTGGCTGCGCAGCCTCAGCTATGACCTACATATTTTGCCACACCCAGGGCAAGCATAACCATTGTCCGCAGTGGTACTTATCATCTAATTGAGAATTAAACATACATATCATTTTCAAAGGCCAAAATCTTGTTTTTCATTGGGTTTTGATGTCTGAAAAATATTAATTCAATAGTTTTTATTATATTCAAAATTTAAATTTAATTATTTTTTTTGTCATTTTTATAAAATCTGATATTATTAATTTTAAAAAAATCCATTTTAGGTTAACTTCTTTTGTGGTAAAGTGTTTTGCAATAGCCTTCCAATTAGATGCTGCACAAGGTAATGTGATTACCATTGAAAAAGAAATCATCCAACGATCTGTAAGATTTATGATTTCACAACAGAATCTGAATGGATCATTTACTGAGAAGGGAAAAGTTTTCCATAAAGAAATGCAGGTGAAAAGAAAACAGAATTTTGTACCAATAGATCTTTATATATCCTTAGGTGTCTTTTGAGGGGTGCACATGATAGTTGTTTCTGACGAATATTCAGCAATTTTTCACTATTCAGCTTCGGCTGAATATTACTGCCCCAATAGTTAGCCAGATAGTAAAAAGTACACCATAGTACCTCTATTTCTATTAATTTTGTTAGGCACCTCCACATTTCCAGATAAGTCAAACAGAGGTAAAACTTAAATACCGAAATAACGCAGACGAAAGGCCAACAATATAAGGGTAATCTATGCCGATAAACAATGTCAAACAAGAAGTTTAATACTTTATGAAGGAAACTGCCTAATGTCGTCAAACTCAATCTCAATAAAAAGCTGCCAATATTCATAAAGTGGACATGATTCAATAATGTCAGTTCTGAAATACATTAATGTTTATGTTTCATATAAAGAATGTGCTTTTAAAACTATGACTATGCACCAAACATCTTTTAGTACAAAGACAAGGTGTGTTAATCTAAATAGAAATAAAACTTTACATTATAAATCACATTACATACATAGCAATGATGGCTGACACATTTAAAAAAATTTTCTTGACCTTTGAGTGGGCTAGTTAACATGTAATATTCCTTAACTCTGTCACGCTGACCAGACATCTATCTAGATGTGCAGGTATATCTCCATTCTCCAGAGGTAGAGATGAACAGCCCCCACCTTCTTTTGTTTTTTTAGTCCATAACATTGAGTTCATAGATAGACAGGTGACCATATTAAGCCAGATGTCAACATGTTGACACTGTCTAGAGGTCACGCCTTATGAGAGAACTGAGTTTGTTTACTTGGAGAAGAATCTTTATTAGGGGCTGGACTTCAAGCTACACCTCTACACAGGTAACAAGGGTAGAGATGAACAACTCCCACCCCCTTTTATTTGTTTAGTCCATCACAGTTAGTTCATTGATAGACAGGTGACCACAAGTCAAATACAATGGACATAGGTACTCTCTAGAGGTCATGCGAGGGAACTGAGTTTGTTTACTTAGCTAATCTTAATTAGGGCTGGACTTTTAGCCACACCTCTACAGGGGAAACCGGACAATGAGTTTGCTTA
Organism: Biomphalaria glabrata; assembly: GCF_947242115.1. Classification (NCBI taxonomy): domain Eukaryota; kingdom Metazoa; phylum Mollusca; class Gastropoda; family Planorbidae; genus Biomphalaria; species Biomphalaria glabrata. The sequence continues at coordinate 23,703,801 of NC_074718.1, read as the reverse complement.
ATCACAATCACGTGGCTGGGCTACAGGCCACACCTCTTCACAAATGCCTAGTTTGCTTACTTGAATATAAATCTCAATTATTAAGCTGGACTAAAGATCACTCACCTAAATGAGTGACCTTTTGCTACACAGAACACAAACCAATTTCATAGCCTAGTAAGCCAGTAACTAATTATTTTGTAGAAAAAATTACAAGGCTCAGATTTGTGCATACTAGTGTAAAGGGGAAAGCTAAACACCCCCTACTCCTTATTTTATTTATCTTTTCCTTGACACTCAATTTATTGATAGACATTAAGCATTTTTAAGCCAGAATGGAAAAACACAACATGCTAAGAAATCATGCAACACTGTATATAAATATTACAGTTGAATTACTTTACCTAACATGTTAACTTGAATATTACTCATGCATTAAGTGTCTTGATTTGATAACAATATTCTTAATAATTTGAGTGTCAAGTAACTATTGTTATTATTGTTTTTTTTTTACATACGATGCTTACTTTGCCACTGTGTATCAGGCCAGGTCGACTTTTTACACACCTGACACCCATAGGCTTACTATCGTGCCCTTTTGTAACAGTTACAGAAACCATGATAAAATCAGTAACAATTAAGGTAGATGTATCAGTAATAAGCCCTTGAAGCCAGAAGTGGTCCTTGGACTTTAAATTACTAGCCTGATGATCAGTTGTTGGTCTGAAATTCATGAATACATACATCCACCCACTATACAAGCCAGATTGCCCTTTACTTTTGAGAGATTTACATTCATCATCATCAAACTCCATTTGAGTGAGGGCTTAAATCCTCTCTTGCAAAAGCCCTGGACAGAAACCCTGCTGTCTTGCGTAGTGCGTATATGTCACCTTACTGGTCGAGAATTTTTGATTTCCCAGACCTGTCAAGGAAGAGATCAGCAAGTCTGGGGTAGTCAAACAGAATATGAGGCACGGTTTCCTCTTCTTCACCGCAGCAGGGATTTACATTAGTAACTAGTAAAATATATACTTACATATTTTACATTGAGCCTTCCCCACACATCCTTTACAGTTGGTGGCCTCGTACATAAACACACTCATGCTACACAGATTAGTTGATTAGGCCTATCTGTTTATAAATACTGTTAAGCTTTAATTCATCAATCAGTAACAGAGATTAAAACAATAAGGTACATAAAAGGAAAAAAAATTAACATGAATATAGGTATGTTATTTAACAATTTTGGAAAATGTTCAACAACACAAGCTATTTCCAAGACAAGTAGGTATCCAGCTTCGGCTGAATATCATATTTTACTATTCAGCAATATTCGGCTCTGGCCGAATATCAAAAAGTACTATCTGGTGCACCCCTACTTTTGAGAGATTATTCAACATTTTCAACTTCTTTATCTCCCTTTGAAATGAAAACATCCATTAGACATGTCATATTATATTCACTGGTTTGAGTGCCTAACTGTAATTGTTGTAAATGTAAACATAATTGTTGCTTGGACAAAATTGTTTTAAATGTAAACATATTTGTTGCTTGGACAATGACCTACTCTTAACTCTCCCCATCTTCAAAATGTCTAGTTCTATGGAAATGTGGGCAATGCCTAAAAATCTCATTGGGTTTGAACTCAGAAAAATAATCATGGATCTTGCAGAATTATAAAGCTTTCTATTTAGACATCTGAAGAATTATGACCATTTCAAACTCTTGAGCTATGACATTTTCAAATTCTTGAGCTATGACCATTTTAAACTCTTGAGTTATGACCATTTCAAACTCATCCTTTTACATCCAATAATCTTTATTAAAGTTGTTGTGCATAAATAAAAAATCTTTGCCAAGTTATAGACCTTTAAAAATTTAAGCTTTTTGGCTATGCTTTTGGAAAGCAAAGCCCAAGGCAATTACATCATAGTCATGTGCATTTTCAAAGCCACCAGTCACTTTCAATTCACTTGTTTCTTGAAACCTTTTTAGAATGTTTTATATATATATAATACATGTTTTAAAATGTTTGTAAAATGTTTTACATGTTTTGGATGTTCCTTCAGAGTTAAAGATAATCTACATTCTAGACAAACCTCTGATAGGATGATGGGAAATGGTGGCAGGCAGGGCATGAACCCATGACCATTGAGACAACTAGTGGGCACACTGCATCAACAGGCAGCCATCCCATAATGCATATGATTATGTCATAAAGTTTTAACTAATTAACATTGTTTGTTAATTCTGTGTGTAACTTCTTATAAACAGGGTGGATCAGCCGAGGGTGAGGCTTTAACAGCCTACACTGTAATTGCTTTGTATGAAGCCCAGAAAGTCTTTGCATCAGGTGACTCAATTGTTGCAAATGTGAGTTGTTTTTTACCATCATTGAGATTTACAAAGAAAAATAACTTTCAGCTCTTAGAATTTTGTTTATGCTGAGTGTTATTTTATTTAAGAATAGCAGGATTTTTTTAAGTCACTGATATTTTTTTCTTTGCTTTGTGTAGATTAGTCAGAGCATCAAGCTTGGTGTAGACTTCCTAGTGAGGAGGTTGCCATTCCTGACTGATCCTTATGATATCTGTATTGTGACTTACACACTGCATTTGGTGAATGATAACAATAAAGAAACAGCATTTAACAAGATGCAGTCTATTGCAATTACTGGAGGTAAGTCTCAACAGATTCTTAAGTAAAAAATTGTTTGCTTACATTTATTTTAATTAGCAATTATGTTTTATTTACTCATAAGTTTTTCCTGGCTTATTCAATTAAACCATTCCTTACCTACATCTGAAAATAGTAGCCAAAATTCTAGTAGACTTTTTGCAATTTAGTATTTTATAAACTATTTTCAATGTGTGATTTTTTACTATAATCATCAAAACATGACAATTTTACTCTGTTTGGAGTGAAAGTGCAATGATACTATATAAATAAAGAAATAAACTTTTATTCTACTCCCTGAAGGGTTTTGTATAAAATGCTCCTTCCGAGTCTCCAATTGTTACATGTTTTGTAGATGAAATGATTAAATTCATATTCTTTAAAGTTTATAACAATCTTTAATCAAAGAATAATAATGAACTCTCTAGATGGTCTGAGGTACTGGAAAAGAGCAACACCAGCTGAGTCCAACATAGCAAAATATGAGTGGACAGCCTCTGCTGACTCTATTAGCATTGAAATGACTTCATATGCCCTTCTAGTGTATGCTTTTAGAGAAATAGCCAATACTGAAGGACTGCCCATTGTAAGATGGATCACTAACCATAGAGGACCTAATGGTGGCTTCATCTCAACTCAGGTCAGCCTTCTTTGTGTGTGTGTGTGTGTGTGCATGCATGTGTGTGAGTGTATGTGTTTAATTCCTACTAATAGCTCACATTCTCTTCATGTCAAAAGATTGAAAGAAGGTGATCAAAACATTGAAGTCTGAAGTCAAAAACTGAAGTCAAACATTGAATCCTTTATTTTAACTTAAAATTCCACACCGAAGCATGGCTGGATAGCTAATAATATGATTTTCATGGGTTTGATCCCCGTACTGGCTAATTTTGTTTTTTCTCTTTATGCTTGATTAACAAAAAATATTAATGTTTAGTTAACCATATTATTTGAACAAAAAAGTACCCTTTTACTGAATAGCTTCCCTTAAAAAGAACTTCAGCAATAGATTCCAAATATATATCTCTAATAAGGTCATGGCAACTTATAGCATAGTTGCATTAGGAACATCAAGAAAAATAATGATTTTTAACAAAATAATTGTATTGAAACAGGATACTGTCATTGGTCTACAAGCACTGGCCAGAGTGGCAGCCAAAATATATTCCAATGAAGATATTCCCATCACATTAGCTGTTAGCTATGAAAGTAAAGGACAACTTGTGAAAGAAATAATTAAGATCAACAAGAGCAATGAAATGTTGCTACAGTCAGTTGACATCAATTACAAAGTAAGTAAACATATTTTTGTACAACAATTGGTGACTGGGATTTGTCTTTGTAACAATTCTCATCAAAATTGTGTCTAAATGTGTTTCATAATTTTAAATCTTATAAAAGTTAATTACATACTGATGTCTTGAAGTGTTTTTCTGATGGGCTTTATCGACTCCCTCTTTTCTCATAAGTCATATGCCTATCCATTATTTAAAGTTGTCTATTCCGCTAACATATTGGTGATTTTTTTCTTTGTGTCATTTATTCTCAAAATGGGATCTTTGGTATTTGAAAAAGCAACTTTAATTGTCATGTGAAGAGAAATAAAACAAATGTAGCTCATTTGACTCTTGTAAATTATCAATAGTTTGATCACAATTGAAAATGCAAGACTGAATAATTTTTAAAATCTATTTCTTAATCATTTTCTTTTATTAATAAAGTCTTGCATATTATATGAATGGTTTTACTCCCACCAGTGTTTGGGAATATCTATTGTTTAAACATCTTTTTGCTAGCAGTGTTAGATGCTTTTTCAAGACTATATATTAATGTGGCCCCTTAATACCTGAAGTTTTTGCTCTTACTATTTTTTTTTTGTTGTAATTTTGCTTATTTCATGCATTTTTTCCTGCCTTTTTTTGAAAGTGGAAAGAGGCTGACATTTACCCTTACTGGTAAATAACTTTAAAATAACATGGCCAGTTGACATAAAATTAAAATTAGAAAAGAGAGATTAGAATAATTTGCACATTTAAAATAACAAGATCAATCACAAGCTTTTGTTTCTCCTTCCTGCTTATATAAGTTAAAAGTTCCCCTTTTAGACCAGGCAGATGATGTAAAGGTCATCTGTTTCTGTGGTTCACTATTAACAAGGCTGTCATGTGGCCAGCACAACCACCAACCACCTTTGCATTTACCTGACTAACTTCAGGTAGAGCTTGGTGGTATTGTTTTCTTATGATCATTCCATATTTTGCATTTTGTTAAAAAAGATGTTGCCATTATTTCAGGATGAACAACCTAATTTTGTGAATATTGTGGCTACAACAGATAGTGGGAAAACTGGTCCAAGCACAGTCATAGCTGAAGTATGAACTTTTTTTTTGTGTGCTAAAAACAAACTTAAAAACAATATCAATTGGGACACTCTGATTTGACAACTCTGTCTAGCAGCAACACAGCACTAAGTGAAAATTAAACCACCAGACCTTCCAGATCCCCAAAACAGAATCTTTCTGATCAGTGTGTTATATCAGCATTCAATTTCCTCACCATTTTCTCTCCTTAAAAATTATGTTTCTAGTGCTGCCTTTATATATGTCATATGTTTACAGCATTCATTGTTTCCGCATGTAGCCTTAATTTCTATTTAAAACTAGTTGAACAGAAACTGATTCGTTTTACAATACAATTTGTTTTCAAGTTAAACTTTGTTTTTATTCAAACAAGTATGTGGCCAGTAATGATTACTAAATTGAAAGATAATATCTTTAACTGGAGGTTGTTAATTAATTACTTAGATTATGTTGCCTTTTAATGTTTCTCATAATCTCATAGAAATTGAGCCTACATTGATTATTAATGGTATTATATATAAATTGTTTTCTTTTTTATTATTATCAATTATGGCAACAATTAGTTTCTAAGCATAAGGTCCCATAAAAAAATAACAAGCAAACAAAATATTTCTTTAGGAAACTGAAAGAACATATTATTGATGCTGTTTGCTTAGTTTGTTAATTTACATTGTCAAATGCTTCATTTAGATTCAGAAACCTAATTGTGGCTAAAATATTAAAGTAAAAACTTTGTTGTTTTTTTTTCAGATTGTCTTAGGCTACAACATATTAGCAGAAACTAGTGCCAAGTTTTATGACATGTCTCACACACTAGACAAATTGTCAGCTGGCTTTGTTTTAACTATCTTAATCAAAACAACAAAGGATGTAAGTATACCTTTTTACAAAGCTTATATCAATTCACTCGGTCTGTCTGTCTGTGGGTCTATTTATCTGGCCAAAAGTTTTTACACGTTATTTCTCTGACATCCAATCTTGTATGAAGCTGAAATGTCGCATAATTATTTCATTTACAACACAAGAATCAATTTTAAAAAATTAACCAATTAATTAGTTAATTAATTATTGATGAAAAATTCTTTTGTTTGGTATCTCAAACAAGAGAAAGAAATGGTACTTTATTAAAGTGGTGGTATAAGCTGAATTAGTCCCCTTTATTTTAGCTTGTCTGAGTGAATACAAAAATGAAATAAAAGCAGTAGACACAATCTTCTATGTTCATAGACTCTTTGCTAGCAGAGTTGTTACTGCATTAGCTTGAGAAGCTGGAGAACGCTTTAGTCTACAAGTTTGAATTTCATGTCATTTATTTTAAAAAAAAAATACATTCCCCCGATACCCCTTTCCTACTGGTCCAGACAAATGATAAGATCATAGTGTATTGAGCATTCTAAAAGCATGAAATTGCACTAAACAAAAACATAAAAATATATTTCTAATCGCACAGATTTTTAATTGTTAGTCTAGATCTATTACAAATTTAATCACATGACTGATCCAAACTAATTGACACACTTAATATAAGCTTCATTTTCTAAAAATTTTTTTTTTGTATTTCCCTTGTTAACTCTTTCTCTCCTAACTGACGATACTAACGTTGATTTGCCCCATTGAATTAAATTAATTTCTGGTTTTATAAACTTTTATTTGCCTTATATATAAAGAGCATGCATTCTTCTATAATTATATACCTAATACAACATTTTCTGATTACATACAAACAAGTTATTGAAGTTAAATCATAACAGAGTAGTGAAACACAAATGAGCAAAATTAATAAAATAACGGAGAGAAAGAGTTAAAATTTACACATATTTTATAAATATATATAAATTTATAAGCCAATTTGCAGATGTAGAGAGTAGTAGTTTGTCTTAACATTTTTTAAAGTTTTGAAAATAATGATGTTTAGCTTAGTCAACAGAGGCAGGTGTAAAAAAAGAATCAGGCAACAAAATCAGAAGCTTAAAGGATTCCAGCTATTTAAGGCAGTGTTATCATAAGAATCTTATGTAGCCTACTTATGTCTTGAGAGACAATTTTTATCATTGCTGGGGAAATGTTTGGGTGGGGAAAATGTGCATCAAAACATTAAAACCCTTCTCTCTTCCATGTTGACCAGATCTATGGAACACAAAAACATTTTTGGTTTAGATAGCTGCAGAAGTAGAGCTCATGTCACTGCCCTTCCACCTTAAAGGCTCCAATAGGATTTTGTCTTTACTAGAGTTCAGAATGTTGCCAGCAGTATGTGTCCACACTGTCTCTTCTGAGACTCATGTGGTTTTGTGGTTTAGCCTGAAGATTCACAGACCCAGTTACTATCTGCTTCCATGAGAAGCAGCTTCATAGAACTTGTATTTTAGAGGCTCTGTACATTCTTTCACAGTGGCTCTGTTAATCAGTGGTCCAAAATTAGTTGCATCAACTTGCATCCCATATCTATTTGATAGAACACGGTAATAACATTGTTCTAATTTGACATGTAAATATCATGAAAAATGAATTTATTTTTTTAGCCTTGTAAGAAATTTAATATCTTTTCAAAACTTTTTCAAAACCCCTCAAATATGAGTCTAATTATTAAGAAAAAGTGTACTATTATACATGGCTACAGGACAAAGAATCAATCTACATATCTAATGCTCTAAATAGCTTTAAGTTAATTTTTTTATATTGCTACTTTTTTTAAGATAGTTTTGATGCTACTGACATTATAAGAATTCTCCTTCTCCTTGCTAATAATGTGATCTAATGCATTTCTATAAATTGCCTCCTTTATTCTGTTCTGCTTTGAGCTCAACAAAAAGATTGCCTTGGGCATATGGCCATCCATCATATCTGTTAGGTGACCCACCCATTTCACCAATTGAATAATAAGATTAGTTTCTGTTAACACTGACATTTGCTAGAACATCAATATTCATTGTGTAATCTTCACCATTAAGTACTTTTTAGTGAAATCATTCTAGTAGCTTTTCATGCTTTCTAGCTAACACTTGATGTCTTAAGCTAGAAAGAATTAGTTAAAATTGATTTTTGGTGAAAACTATTTTCTGGTGGACATTGATATTTTTTTCATGATAAAAAGAATATAATACACCAAATCTTCTTTGAAGACAGCTGAAAGTGCTGCTATTATTTTTCAATTGATGTTCAGATAAAAAGAAAATATGCTCTATTTAAGGGAGAAAGTCTAGCTCAGTGTACGTTTGTAACACTATTTCACTTTGTAGTAGTTTAATTTATATAGCTATTGTTTTAAAGTAGCTATTGCCTTGTGCAATAGAAATAGTTTTATGTAGGTAATCTTTTTATTATATCTATTGTCTTATTAATTTTGACTAGGTAGTGTAATTTCAACTTTAGATTTTACCATTTTATAAGTAAAATGTTTTTTTATGATATGTTTTCATTCAGTCAAGCAGCATGTGTATCCTTGAAGTGGACATCCCTCCAGGCTTTACCCCAGACTCTGATGCCTTAAAATTGAATAAAGCTATTAGTCTGTCGGAAATTTTGGGAGATGTGTTGGCCATATACTTTAACACTGATATGGTAAGCTTTTTTTAACACTTATGTGGTTAGTTAACTAAATTTTATGCAAAGTGAACATTATAACTCCTCAATACTTCTTATAATTATGGAGGCGAGGTGCTGAGTAGTAAAGTCTTTAGATTCTGAACCTAGGAGTCCCGGCTCAAATCCTGGTGAATACTGGGCTTTTAATTTTAGGATCTTTAGGGCATTTCTGGGCCCACCCACCTCTAATGGGTACCTGACATTAGTTAAAAGAAAAGTAAAGGCTTTGGTCATTGTCCTGTCCAAATGACACCCTTGTTAACCATGAAATAGATGGCTTTTACATCATCTGCCCCATAGGTTAAATTGCAAGGGGAACTCTACATCACTTTTTACTTATAATTGTAAGCTGCATATGTCTTTTCAGATCACTACTAAAGAAACGCCAGTGAAGATTTTTATGGTCTCTACTGGTGGAGTACTGACAAAATCTCAGCCAAGGATGTACAGGGTATATGATTATTATACTCCAGGTAATATTCTGAGAAATTAGTTGAATTTTTATATATCATGAAATTTTATTATTATCATATAATAAAGATACTAAATAATTTTCTTTTATATTTCCTTTTATTTTTCTGTAAATAATATTTTGTTAGTATAAATTTATAGAATAGCTTTTAAAGTCACTTTGTCTTCATTTTAAGCTCTATAAAAAAATTTTTTTTAGTGTTCTACTTCTCATCTTCATTTAAAATGCTTTGTTTTATGTATCAACCCTTTTTTTTCATTCCTACTTTAGACAGAGAATTGTCAAAGAATTATCTATTGGAAGATACAGACTTCTGTACTGCTGCCCCTGATGTTGGTGGATGCCAATATAGACAAAAATAAAGAATGAATCTCATCTCACAACTGTCTAAAAGTTTGTTTGGTACATGGAAACAAATATTGACTATGTAGATAATAAACTTTTTATTCTATGCTGTAGAACTTAGTAGAGCATTTTATAAGCAAAGAAAAATTGGTTATACATTGCCGTTTAATGTAATTACATTCCAAAACAAAAAGCTTTATTGTAAAATTTGTAGTTATATTTGATATGTGATATATGAAACTTTTTTGTTCTTGTCAAGCTGTGTAAAGCTTAAGTTATATTAAAAACTAGTTCATTCTGGTTATTTTTACCTCAATCTCTTATAACTGTTATAATCTGAAAAAAATATTGCAAAAATCTTATTTATATGAATTGAAATACATTTCTACAAATATTAATAAATTTAAAATGATTGTAGCTTGAATTGTTAAATTTGTTAATTTTTTGTTGTTGATTGCAAAATTAAAAAAAAAAAGAATCTTTGATACTAACTTCAAATTTTTAACATTTATTTTTTAATCTAAACTTTAACTGCAGTCACATGGTTTATTATCATATCTGTTTTCATATTAGCAATCTTTCGTTTCTTATAGTTATAATGTTTTTTGTTTGGTGTAATGCACAAATTGTAAGACAAATTTCCTTACGGATAATAAAGATTATTATTATTATTATTATGTTAGAAATGAACGAGTAGTCATTCTCTGGCGCTGCCAGGGTCGAGTTTCGCTAAAGAGAAACAAAATTCATCGTAGTCCCTTTAACAGTTTCCACTGAGGAATTTTCTGGTGATGTGGCAGGTCTGCAGCAGTACTGCCCTCTGACAGGCAACGAAGATGTTCCTAGGAATGTTAAGGGCCTTGAAGGTGTCTGTGAGGTCAGTTGTTATTATCCCCTCGGTTGATATAACAATGGGGTTTTTATTATTATTATTATTATTATTATTATTAACAAAATGTCTTATTTTAGTGAATAGATTGTTCATATCATATTACTGACAGCTGCTGGTAAGCAATGAAAAATATTTCCCTCTCACATGGTCCCAGAATTCTTGCTATCAAATCATTCCACTCCAGTGTGTCAGTCCAAGCATTGAATTTAGGTACCAATCAAAATAAACTGCAATAATCTTAAAAATAATGCATTTCTACATGCAGAAAACATAAAATTTGTATATGTTTGGGATCCAGCATTTTAAATATAAAAGAGCATGGAAAGAAAAGTAAATAAAGTAACATATATTACTATATAACTTGTGACACCATGGAAAAAAATATAATTATATCCTATTGATCAAACTAGACCAGAAGGATCTATTTAAAAACTTTCTCAATGGACTACAGTTGGTGAACAGTATATGAGAGGCACAATCTAGTAGATCAGCTACCGTATCCGCTGCTTTAACTAATATTACTGGTTTGGATTAATAATTGTATTCATTATAACTCTAAGGTGAAGTTATCTTTGCTGGATTTATAATTTTTATTCTTGGTTTTTGTTTTGTGCTTTATTCATTGGAAGTCAAGTTGTTTTCAAATAAGGACAGAAATTGCAATATATTACTACTAGTGAATAGACAGGGTGATTGAAAAAGAATGTGCCAAAACCATTGCACTTTGTTTTAAAAATAAATTTAAAAAAAAACTATTGATACCCTTGCTGGACACAATTGTTATATATAAATTCAAGTTTTTTATTTCATGCTTTACAAACGTTCAATATGACCACCCCCCGCGCTACAACAACATCAAGCCTATAAGAAACTGGTTCCCAATCGTGCTTTAGAATATCCTAGTCCACTGTGTGGATTGCAGCTGTTATTCAATCTTTCATGTCATTGATATTTACTGGCGGGTGGAATGAAAACTTTATCTTTAACATACCCCCCACAGGAAAAAGTTGTAAGCTGCATTATGATTATGGCATATGTTTTCGCAAACTCAAGCACACAAATGCCTTTTGTTGAGAAGTTGGCAATTTGAGGGTAAATAAACAAGTAATTTTCCTACAAAGAAAATCTTATCTTCTTATCTATATAATACAAATGTTACTTCAAAAAAGATGATTACGTCCTACATCATGCATGTTAACCAATGACTTAACCAAAGACAAACTGAAATAGACGAGTTGAAATAGACACTCAATTAAATAAGGATAACTCCTCTATCAAATGACAATTAGGTCAGTCCATTACAATGCTTTCGAAATTAATAAATGCATGATGATTTTGGCACATTCTTTTTGAATCCCTATGTATATTCAACAAAGGCAACAGCTTGACATTTGTCGAGACAAAAGAATGATTAGCACAAGTTTTGATGTAGATTAGTGATAGCATTTTATTTTATCTCATACATTTTAGGACATTCAGACCAAAACATTGTTTACATAAACTGATAAAGGTTAAAGCAGCTGAAAGAACAAGTGACCGTGTTGTATATTCTGTAAAATATACTATTTCAAATGCATGCTCATTCACTGTCTTCCAGCATATGAGCAGAAAATAAATGTCTAATGTTTAAATAATTAAATACACAGCAGGTTGAGTTAGTTGAGTGAATGTTACACCATAACATTATATTTCAAAATAAAAGGGGATTACTGCTGATGTTAGGGATTGTGATAGACCAAGGTTTAATTGTGTCCAATAGCCAGTTTCAGACCATTTTTGGCATGTCAGAAATTTATCTGTAGAATGAAAAACGGATTTAGAAAAGTTTAGAATGCTGATAGATGCCTGTCTTGATATGAAGATATTCAAGAGTCTAACCAGCTGTGATAGCTATGTTAATTTCATAGAGAGAGTAAAGACCTTGCAGTCTATAAGGCAGATGATGCAAAGGCCATCTGTTTCTGTGGCTGATGGTGAACAAGAGTGTCATGGCCAGCACAATGACCATCTGCCTTTACTTTTCCCCAACTAATGCTGGGTGGAATCAGAGGCATCCAAAGATCCCAAAATTAAATATCCCAGTCTTCACCAGTATTCAAACCCAGGACCACTAATTGGGAAGCCTAGTGCATTACCACTCAGCCACCACTCCTTATAAGAAGAGTAAAGATTAAAGATTGCTGCTTATTGAATTAGAGTTGTTTTTTTTTGTTTTATGATTAAAAAAACAAAACAAAATGCTGACATGCTAAATTTTTCTAACACAAGCATTTTTTTTTAAGAATAAGAGAGTTACTTACCAAATAGAAATAATTTAATTTACCAATTATATTTAGTAGAGAACTTTAAAACATTGTATAATTGAGCCTTAAAACAGTTAAGAAACTTTTAAAGTAGGACACACAAATACAAATATCTATCTGTGACCCTCAAATTAATTGAGACCAATGGGTTGGGCCTCTAATATTTTTTTAAATATAGGATCTTTTACTATAAATATGATAATTAAATTATTTTGTTCTTGAATGACTAAATTTTGATTTTCATAAACAGTGAAACCTTGTTAGCAAAATTATGAGTGAATCTTACTATTCCTTGTCCAGCAAACTCTTATCAAAACATCACTATTTAAACATTCTTTAACAAAAAGGATTATTATAACTAACTAAAATAAGTCACTAAAACTAATAAAACACCCTGCTGAGCTTTGTCTGAAGGGTTTATGTGTTATCAAGGTTCCACTGAATATAGTATTACATCAGAATAAAGTATTTACAGATCTGGAGGAAAATGTAATGGAAGATGTGTATTTTATACAATACAAAATTAGAGGATGTTTTTCTAAATAGCAGTATTCGGTATTCCCATGAAAACTGTATTCTGTTTCTGAAAGGTTCATGAAAAAAAAAAGTAAGTTTATAATTTAATAAATGTTCTGTTCAGTGTAAAATTAAACATTTTAAAATGTAACAAATTTTCATTCCAGTGAAATTTTTAAACAAATGTTTGGTTACATTTCTCAGTTTATTCACTGTTTTGTTCCAAGCTGTCAGGTTTGATAATCTCTATTGAAGGATCTTGGGTTTCTTTCATTTCATGGGCTTCTTCTTCAGCTTCTTCTTCATGCTCTGTTTCTTTTTGGGCTGGAGGAGGTGGGAGCACAACGTGATGAGCTGCCCCTGGGACTGGAAAAGAAAAAGCATTTAAGAGTTATGATCAACAATCAGACTAAAGAAGTAACACAAACTCACAGAAGGAACTTTTGAGTCAGCTATACTTCACACACAAACTCACCTTTAAATGACACAACAATGGCATTGAATGTGATACTATTATAATTATTACCAGATTTTTCTGAAAAAAATGTCAGCCTTGGCAATACATTTGTTACCTCACTGGAGTCATGGATAATTCCATACAGCTATTGAATAACACAAACTACTTTTTATAATCTTGTTTTAAAAATATTTAAACATATTTTGAACATATATCATCATCATCATCATCTTTCCTTTGAGTTCCTCGTGGAACATAGGGCCTCTGTAAAAACATGTCACTCTCCACGGTCTCCTGCTACTTTTTTTATGGCTTCCCAGCTCTTTCCATTCCTCTCGGCTTCCTCTAGTATACTGCATCGCCATGTTCTTTTTGGTCTTCCTCTGCATCTTGTTCCCTGGGGGTTTCACTCTAAGGCCTGGCTAGCTCTGTTGTTGGTATCTTTTTTCAGGGTGTGACCAATCCATCTCACTTCCTCTCTAAGATCTGCACCTCTATATTTTTCTTCCCACTCATCTCCAACAGTTTGGTGTTTTCTACTTTGTGGTACCAGTGTATTTTTAGGATATTTCTCAGACATCTGTTGATGAAGGTCTGCACTTTTTTTTTGGTTGCTTCAGTTGTTCTCCATGTTCCAGAACCATACAGTAGGACCGACTTGACATTAGAGTTAAAGATTCTTATTTTAGTCTTGTTTGAGATGTGAGGGGATTTCCATGTTGGTTTTAGCTGTGTAAATGTCTGACATGCTAGATTTATATGACGTTTTATGTCTTCATCTGTTACACTGATACACTGACTACACTCCCAAGGTATATAAAATTATCTACTTGGTCTATGGTCTGGGAATCCAGTTCTATGTCTCCAATTTGTTTGTTGTTTACTTTAAGTACTTTTGTTTTTTGGTGGTTTATTTTGAGGCCTACTCTTTTTCCTACTTCACTTAAAGCTGTGAATTTTTTCTTGCATATCCTGTAGTCTGTTGATTATAAGGCTATGTCATCAGAGAACTCCAGATCTTCCAGCTTTTGAACATATATAATGCATTATTAATTTCAAAACAATAGGGCATGTTATTACAAAATTCTTTTTAAAAATGGGAGCAAATGAATATATAAAATAAAAATAATCCTATTCAATCATCATCCCAGAGTTGCTCGCAACTAAAAAAAAAAACCCACAAAATAATTGGAGATAATAAAGGCTCATGATAACCTGGTGTACTCTCAGAAAGTCTTGCTAACTTATTGGCATTGACTTGGGAGGGATGCTGAAAGAATTGCTTAGGAACAGATCTATTCTAAAAAATATCTGGCTGCCCAACACTAAATAAGGTTTGAAACAGATTTAAAAGCTTTGATCACTTTAAACCTAAACATAAAACATCTATTTTAAAACCACAGATATATACAAATATAACCCCAGATAAATAACTAGGAAAGCTACAAAAGGTTTGAAGAATAACGCTACTTTTATGTTCAATAATATTTTCAAATGTCCATGGAGAAATTTAAGTAAAATACTCTGTGGCCAAATCAATTTTAGTGGCCACAACATGTGAACTTTGGGTATCTTATTTGTAGACACTATGAACTTTTAAAAATCTCTTACAACAATTGGGTAGAAGGGACTTTAAGACCTTCATTTATTAAAGCACAAAAAACAAAGATTTACTGCTGCAGGGGTAAACGACTGAATAAAAGTACAAGTACTTGGTCCGGCAGGGTTACATATATGCATGTTTTTCGTATTTATAAAAGCAAATCGCTCTATCCTGAAACCAAAACATTTTTTTCTTTAGATGAGACTCAACACTTAATATTTTTTAAGCTACAGGAGTATAATAATAATAATACTTAATAATAATAATATCCTTATTATCCTTGAGGAAACAGTCACTATTTATTATAAATGCCAATGTGCATAGTGTTAGTTGAATGATAGACTAAATGTAAGTCATTTATTGAATTATTTAAATAATTATAATAATATGAATAATTATTATTAAATTAAAAGGAGAGCAGAATTACTAAAATAAAATTGCTACATGTTTATTGGCTCTGTTTGATAGCTATAAGTGTTATTTACCTGTGTCTGGGATTGGCTTGCTAAACTCATCGGTTCTCACACTCTTCCATTCCGCTAGCCTTGTAATGCATGTTTTACCTCCAACAACAATGTGATTGGCAAATTTACCCATCATCCTGTGGGCCATGGCTATACCGTACTGCACTCTATTTACATTGGTTGAAATAGGGTCTCCAAGAGCACGTGATATGTTGTAAGCTTTGCTGAAGTATTCTGTGGCCTCGTCATAATTACCCTAAATGACATTTTGTAATCAGGTAAGTATTTTATTGAAATTTTTTTTTGAGGTACTTAAGTATTAGGTAGTTACATTCAAGAAACTCTGTTGCATTTATTGGTTATTAAGCAGCTCAGAAATATGAATGACTTGAGCTAACTAAGTGTAAAATGTACATTTTAAATTTTGAAAAATCTGATTTTAAGTTTTAAAATTATACTTTGAAAAATGATAATGTTTTTTTAATAAATTGTAAAATTTAATTAGGACACTTATGAGATTTTTTTCAATTTAAGTCTTTGACTGTCTAGCTAATTATTTCTATTTTGCTAATATCCTCAGAAAAAAAAAAATCTAAATTTCAGTCTTAACTGGTAATCATGTATGGACCAAAAAAGAAATGGAATCAAAGAATAAGCCAGATGTGAATTCAACACTTACCACAGAATTGCAAACATTTCCCAGGTTATGGCATGCCAAACAATATTCTTTTTCTAAGCCAGTCTTTTCAGTCAGTTCAACAAATCTCTTTAAAAACTCAACACTTTTTTCTTTATTACCTTGCCTGACATGAAAAAGCAACCATATTAACTTAGTTATGGATAAAAAAAAATAAAAAAAAATGATTATATGCATATTTTGTCTTGGACAAAGTATTTGCAACTTAAGGTGTATCCTACCTGGCATAAATTTTGGCAATAGAATCACAGGCTCTTCCAATTCCTTCACTATTACTGTCACCTTGACAAGACTCATAGAAGTTGAATAAGTGCTGAAAAAACAAGAACCCAGCAACTTTATCAATTCCATTTTTATCAATCAGTTAAAGCAAAAATACAATTACATTCTATAAATTCTATGGTCTAAAGTTGTGTAAAAATAGAATAAATTACTAAAATTAATGCTAGCCTATAAAAATTCAGGCCCCAAGAAAAGAGCTTACAGACAGCGCAGTATCCAAGTCATTTATCTTCTGGAATGCCATGCCCAGATTATAGGATGCCTCACCTTCTAGTTTCTTATCTAAGCCTGTTATTTAAAAAACAATTGTTTAAAGATAAATTATATATTTACATAATTTTATGCAAAATAAAATATCCAATATTTGAAGAAAAATATTGAGTTGTTTTTTTTTATACATAATTTTTAAAAAATATATACATTAAAACTTTTTTTTATATTTCTGACCTTTAACAAAAAAAGATTTAATAAATAAGACTGGCTATGCCAAAATTCCAGCTAGAAAACTAGTGGAAGGTTGGAGATGCAGAAGACGTATGCAGATGCAGTCTTTTATGCACCATGCCACTAGACTATCTGATGAAGCTGGCCTCTCCACCAACCGACAAAACCTTCAACGCTTTCATCCCCTTCCCCCTTGGTGTCGCCCAACGAATTCAGACATACGCTTGAAATTAGTAGACCCTAATGCCACTAAGCAAAGTCGTTCATCTAACGACCTTCAAATCCTAGCTCTGGAGACCATTAATACCTTCAAGCTCAGTGCTATTTTTGCATACACTGATGGGTCGGCATCAATAGATTCTGGAAGAGCAGGCTCTGGAGCCTACATCGACTTTCTTGGCTCTTACACAGTCAAAATCTTTGGACCATGTGGTAGTGTTTGCAGTTTTGATGCGGAGACCATGGCAGTCTGTGAAGCTTTAAAAGTCATTGACTCTCAACTTGGCGAGGGACATTTGAGGGCAACACAGATTGTTCTGGTCACTGACTCAAAATCTGTACTACAGGCTTTGCAAAGCCCCGGACCATGGCCCCCCAATATCAACACTGTCATCATGGCTTCACATAACATTAAACAACGCTATGGCACCCCTGTAATAATGCAGTGGGTACCGAGTCACATAGGTGTGACTGGCAACACAATTGCAGACTCTTTGGCCCACCAGGGAGGGCAAATTCCACCCACTGAACAGGCTGTAAGCTTTCATCAAGCCCTGGCTATAATACGAAAAACAGAAATGGAAAAGTGGTTTGAGTGCTGGGACAAGTCCCAAAAAGGCAGTGGAGTCTGGGAGCGCATGAGGCGCCCTGACCGCACTTCCCTGTGGTGGAGGCTGTCCAGGCCTGAGCAAGCTATTATAGCATATTTCTCACGGCTATGGCCAAATTTTGATTCATGGTGCCCCTGCTGCAGGGAAAAAGAGGAAACGGTGCCTCATATTCTGTTTGACTGTCCCAGACTTGCTGATCTCCATCTCGACAGGTCTGGGAAACCCAAAATTCTCGACCTGTATGGCGACATTTATGCACTACGCAAGACAACACGGTTTCTGTCTAGGGCTTATGCAAGAGAGGATTTGAGCCTCTCAAGCCCTCACTCTAATGGAGTTTGATGATGATGATGATGCCAAAATTCAAGAGAAAATTTAATATTAATGGTGAAAAATGTAAATATATAAATATAAAAGAAAAATTAATTGATAACAAATTTTATGGCTCACTATTTTTTGCCATTTCCAATGCTTGTTTCAGAGTTTCTAAGGAAAGATCTCTTTCCTCTTGTTCAGCACTCCTTGCCAGCTCTGCTCCAATGATAGTGTAGATGTGATAAAGTTTGATGCAAGAATCTGTATAAAAACTTGTTCCATTGGACATCTTCCATTCATTCTTGTAATTTGCAGCCAACTTGTGATATGCTTCAAAATGTTTAGCAGCCTCTCTAAAGTTTCCTAAGTAAAAACGCACAATCAAAGAATTTTTTTTTTAAAAGTCAAACAATATCAAAAAGAAAAGATTTTGACTCAAGTCCCTAAAGATTTTCATAGTCTACAATAAATTTGGCTGCCTGGTAAAATGGTATGCACTTCAGACTTTTTCACAATGGTTCTGAGTTTAAACTCTGCCCAAGTCCATCCCCTGCAATCCCAAAGGAGGTTTGGACTAAGGCAATAATCTTCATTTCTGAAGTAATGAAACTTATAAAACAAAAATGAATTTATTGAAACCCCAAAGATACTATATACTGGTACAAGAACAAAAAAAAATTACTCATGGTATGAAAACAAAAGTTGTTTTTTTTTATTTGCTGTGTCTAATGAACAGAGAGTGAAATTTTAAGATTTTTCAGATGGGAGCAAATATTTGTTCATACAGAAAGTTAATAATTGGCTCATGTCATTGGTTACATGTATGAGAATTCTTCTTCATTCTCATTATTTATTTTGGAGGGTTCAGACAAGAAGTGGTTTCCAGATCAGGCAGCTCTCCATTTAGATTTTCTTCTATGGGGGAAATGGGTTAGGACCAGTGTCTTGGACAGCTTGAAAAACACTATTTTTTTTTTATTTGATTGTTTTTGATCTCCTGTCACCAAATAACTTAAAATCACACATCTCATATATCCCTACACTCATTCACATGGATCTCTTAACCAGGATCTCACACCCTTGGGACAGCCATGGTCAACCTTTCAATACCTGAGTGAGTGAGAGTAGGACTCTAAATTTAGCCCTACCATGAATATAACCAAACATGTTTTGTAAAACTAGTTATAGAATATCATCTAAAATATATATATATTTTTTATTTAGAGACCAAGATTAATCTTTATTAAATCCAAAAGTAGTTTTTCACTAACCTCTTTTCTGCAAGCATAAACCAACATTACAATGACCTTCTGACTGAATTTTGCCACCAACTTCAACAGGCACTTTCATAGCCACTTCAAGACAAGTTGTGAAAAAATGGTCAACAAGCCACTGGTCATCTGGGTTATCTTTGAAACTTTGTGCCAGATCATATCTTGATTGATACTCATCGAGATAATGACCTGAAAATTTAATTCTAAAATTATAGCCCAACTGCAACAAATTAATTAAACCTTTTTTTTCTTGACGGATGTGTGAAATATAGCAGCTAAAAAATGCAAACCTAGGTAGATCTATATGTGATTTTATTTCAGATGCTAAAAAGTATAAAAATGTGTAAAATAATATATATATGGTTCCACAAGGTTGTCATTGCAGGAAGTGGTAATGGATGTAAGCACTCCACTACCTATAAAATGCTTCCAAATGGCATGCGTGTCTAATAGCTTCTGACAACCAGTCCAACTCCTGGCCTTCACATGTGGCTCAGATATTGAGTCCAGCGGAACTGTTCTCACTGACAGGTGAAGGAGCAAAGGTGAGTAACTGGTGCCTTAACTAGTAAGCTTGGGGCAGGAGGGGCTCATTAGCTATGGCTGGCTACCCACCTAGAAGAAGGAAAACTCTGAATTCAAGCCTCTGTTGCCTTGCAGCTATACCCAATAATGGGAAAGGCTTCGGGAGTCAACCCTGAGGAAAAATCAGGAGCTGGCAACACTAAGGCAGTTTGCAGCACCCAGTGCTACACTCTGGCAGAACCTGTGACGCTGATTACCATAAACTGTATCGGTACTGCCGTTCTTTTGGGTACATCAGCTGCATGGAGAGGGGGAAATGATGTGTGGGCGACATCGTTCCGACCACAGCTAATGCCCAGGCATTCATTTCACTGAGATGATCCATAGTCGCTACACACACACACATACACATACCTATTCTGCTAGCAGCTTCAGCTCTTGTTAAATACATTTTCATCATTTCCAATTTATCTGGCTGGTCAGGAAGAACTGGTTTAGTCCAGATGAAAGATTCAGGACCGGCTGCTTCTCTACGCTCATGCTGCTGACGAATTAGGTTAATTAGCTCACAAAAGGACAGGTGAAATCCTTCTGTTAGCATATCCAGACAAAGGTTATGTTTGTATGAATTTCGAAACCTATAAATAATAAGCAATTATAAAAAAATATATTTTATCAAAATTTCTTCCATACAATTGTTTACTTGTAGCAGTAGAAAACAACTAATATACAACATGAAAAGTATAAGATTTTAGATTAATAAGATAGAGAGTTCCTTAGAAGGAACAAAATAGTAATTTACTACCAAATTTTATTAATATTTTAGGTTTGAAATGGCTACCTGACATGATTTAGAGAATGTTAGGGCAGTGGGTCATGTGCATATGATTAAACAACTTTAATTTAAATTTCAGAAGATAAAAAAATGGAGATCTCTACATTCTCTATACCTTCAAAAGACTTTTTCATTGTAATTGATTATTGTATGTATACAACTATATAAATGTTTCAGTTTAAAATGAGGCTATACTTACTTGGCAATATCTTGCTTACGCAGAACTGGAAGTGCACTTCGTAAAAGTGCACTTTTATCTGCTGCTTGTTTGTCTCTTCGTCCTAGACCTTTAATGGGCTCAAGATGTCCAGATGGTGGAACTTTTCTTTTCATATATGAATGTGAAGTAGTTCCACTTTTTGTAGACTGGATAACAGTTGCAGCATCCATCTAAATTAAAAGCAAAATGTGAACTTTAAATTTTACAAAACTATAGAAAAGAAATTAAAAAAAAAGGAAAAAAAGGAAGAAGATCTAATAGTAAAAACATACATAAAAGTTGTGATCAGAGTTGTTGTCACTATTTTACATAACTAAGTTAATTTTTATGATTCAGATTTTTTTGGGAATATGATCAAGTTTAAATAATTACTGCACTTTTTTTTAGACTACGTACAAAAAGCTAGAAGGAGCATGAAAGCCTTTTATAGATGACAAATTGATGGCCTTAAGAATAAGTAACAGTGTATAGGTGCAACAGATTTTATTTCAAACTTTGAGCTTCTATTAAGAATAATAAAAATGTTTTATGAAGTACGAGATGTATAGACATTTTTTGTTATAAATTACAAGATATATTAAAGTGCTAGATACTCATAACGAGACATAACTATATATATATGCTTTATGTGTAAAAATAAATGAAAAGTGTTATTTTAATTACCAATAATTAAGCCTAAAAAACATATTACTGTATCAGAACAATAAAAATAAACTAGCTTAATTAATTTTTAAGGTAATATATTCATTAGAAAATAGAATTGGAGATTAATTGAAATACTTATAAATGTATATTTCCAGAGCCTAATAAAAACAAAAAGGCAAAATGTCCATTCACAGAAAAATATGTAGTTGACTGCCCAGGAAAAAAAAAGACTTAAATAATAACAATTCAAAATCAGATTCAGTTTATCTAAGGAAAAATCCACATAGGTCAATAGTATTCTATTTACTTTATGTATTAAAATCTATTCTGCAGTTTTTTAAAACTATCTATATAGGCCTACTAGTGTTTAGTTAATCAATAATAGACATTCCTACAAAACAAAGGAGATAATTACATATCCTAATATGACTGTAATTTAGTCTAAATGGATAACTGAGTAAGTAATGTACCGTGTCAGTTGTATTTAAAATTGGTTAAATGCATTACTACTATGAGTAAAAACTAAAAATACACAACAAAAACAGACCCCTTTATATTAATTATGAACATGCATTCAACATAATCATTTTCTTTTTTAAACTAACATCTGTATTTGAACAGTATTTCATAGGATAAGATAATTTTATTGGAATATATCATATTTATCTGAACACAACAATAATATAAATATTACCACTTATATAAAGTTATTACCTAATATTTTAATGTATTAATTATTTGATCAGCCATTGTGAACTATGCATGTACATCTATAAGATACAACATTATTATTTATTAAAATTTAAATCTAGTTCTATTATATAGTTATCCATAAATTAAAGATAAGAATTATAAAGTACTAGACAATCTATATTGGTGCTAAATATATATTATTATAAATAAAATATAATATATGCTAAATATAGGCCCTATATTATAATTAGTAAATCAATCAAATTACATAGTCACAAATGTCATAATTAATATAATTATTTACATATTTATAACAATTACTATAATAATTATAAAGTGTCAGCAATGTTTTTTGTGATCTTAGACTTTGTTACTGTCATTTAGATCTATATTCCTTATTATAACACCCTATTGTCCTATAATAGGCCCTATATATATTATGTATAGATCTATATATTATTATTTATTTTATAGGCCTATATTAGGCTATATTTATATAGATCTATAAATCTATACAGTCTTATTAAACTTATTTATTATAAATAGATCTAGTTTAGTTTAGATCTAATCCTAAATAATCTTAATAAAAAAAAATCTTCGTGAAAGACGTAATATAAATCTAGATCTAGAGGTCTGAGAAAGCGGATATTTAAATTTGAAAAAAAAATCTATTCTATATTCTATTCTAGATCTATATGATGTATATCAGTCAGATAATTAATATCACACAAAAAAAAATCACAAATTTTTTTCATGTACACATCTACATCTAATTTAGAACAGTTTAGTGCGATTTCAAATGAGATATTCCTTTTTTCACACTAAAATCAACGAATCTTAACTTATTTAGCATCTACTTACGTTTTAAATATAAGTATGTAGATCTAATATCCTACAGTAAAAACAATAATTTCACTTTACTGTCCTTAGCCACAAACTTTGAGTGAGCCGCCATTAGTTGACATTTTGTCTCCATGACACTAGTGACGGAAACAGTAGACTTTATTAGAATTAGATCTAGATGATAGATCTAGATTCTATCTATCTAGACATCTAGTTCAAAAAATACGTTTGATTAATATTAACAAAATTAAGATAGATCTAGATCTAGTCTATCTAGTCTAGATCTAAATCTATATTTTAATCTAATTTTAAACGTGAAAGTTTCAACGACATTTTCTTACCAGTTCTTTATTTTATTATTAGATCTAGATCTAACAGTTTAAAAATATTAACTGCGTTATCAGCAAAGATGGCCGCGTCCATTGTCTTCGTTTGTTTACTTTCAAACTCTAAACGAGAGAAACAAATGTGTTGGTAGCTTATTTCTGAAACTAGATCTAGATTATACTATAATTATAGTAGTTTATTTATTTCGGACATTACATGAATTCGGACATTCGCTGTTTTTTCTGGTCATTAAATAATTATTTTAATATTTATAATAAAACTAGCGCTCTGAGTGTATTATATAATGTGAACTAAATGTGCATTTTGATTTTCCAATGATTCTGATTCTGACCCAATTGAATATTTGAATTGCCGTCTTTTTATGTAAGAAAAACGAATTTCAAATTTGTAAGTCAGGTTGTTGTTTTTTCCTATGTTACCTGGATGACTTTACCTCTTCCTAGGGCTAGGGTTAAGTATAAGACTAGAATTCACTAGAATTCACTAGATCTATATGTTTTTATTGGCTAAGTCTATACAATATTAATATTTATTCTGTTTTTGGAGCTGAGTTATAATTTATTTGATTCATAATGATAAGCCAAGTTGTTTGATTCCATAAAAAAAAATTAAAAGGGCGTCCGAATTAAATTACAAATTTCTTACCAAAATTTATTTCGGACAGCCAGTTTTGGACATCAATAAAGATGATCTTATATTTGTTCGTTTCTTGATGTGTTTTTAATAGAGAATAAATGGACAAATGTTTGGAGTGAGCTTGGTACATTGAATGAAGTTAAATGCTTAGATCTAGACCTACTACTAGAATACTAGATAGATTTATTATAGAGAGAATATAGAATTTTTATATAGAGAGGATTCAGTTAAGCAAGAATGGCCATCCTACTAACCGGTACTATACTGCAAAAGATCATCTGTATTAGAAATTTATTTAGTTAATAAACAAAAAAACACAAACATTCAACACACATCTAATCATGCAAACCTAAAATAAGTCTAAAAGATGGTGCAGACGCAGAAGTCACTATCCCAGTGACCTAATTTTGGTAGAAAATGGAATTCAAAAACTATTAGCCAACACCAAACCAAATAAAGCGTCTGGATCTGATGGTATTCCAGCTAGATTACTCAAAGAACTAAGCAATGAGGTACCCCCAGTGTTCAAAATACTCTTTCAGGCTTCACTTAACCAGGGCAGAGTACCAAAGGACTGGAAAGAAGCTAATGTCACCCCCCTATTTAAAAAAGGAGAAAAATCTGACCCAGGAAACAGTATCACTTACCAGCATCACATGTAAAATCCTAGAACACATAATATGTAGCAACATCATAAACCACTTCTAAAGACAAACATAATGTCCTCACACCATACCAACATGGTTTTAGGAAATATAGATCATTGAATGTGAAACACAACTAATAGGACTAATTGATGATTTTTCAAAAGGTTTAGATAATAGTGAACAAATAGATGCTATCTTGCTAGATTTTTCTAAGGCTTTTGACAAAGTTCACCACCATAGTTTGCTTAAAAAATATTTCGGCATTAATGGTCCACTGCATCATTGTATTAAAGATTTTATGATAGGGAGAGAACAAACTGTAATAATAAATGGCTCTAAATCAACACCGATAACAGTAAACTCAGGTGTACCTCAAGGAACAGTCTTGGGTCCACTACTATTTTTAATTTACATTTATAAATGATTTACCAAATTGCATTACTTCAGGAACAAAAGTCAGATTATTTGCAGACGATTGCATAATATATAGAACAATAAAAACAACACAAGACACAGGTATTTTACAAAGAGAATTAGATGAATTACAGAAATGGGAATCAAATTGGAGCATGTCTTTCCACCCAGAAAAATGTCAGTTGTTAAGAGTAACAAAAAAACTAAAACAAATTAATTCCACTTATCTTAATCATGGCAAACCAGTAACACAGACTAAAAACGCAAAATACCTAGGTGTTATAATAAATGAAAAACTGTCATGGAATCCACATATTGATGAAACTACAAAAAAAATCAAACAAAGCATTAGGATTTATTAAAAGAAACTTCTATAAATCAAATAAAAACATAAAACTAAAATGTTATTTAACCTTGGTTAAGCCAATAATAGAATATGCATCCTCCGTTTGGGACCCCTCAACTCAAGAAAACATTAAGAAACTGGAACAGACACAAAATAGAGCAGTGAGATTCATAACAAACGAATATTCACATTTGACTAGAGTAACACCTTTATTAAAATCACGAAAATTTAGAAAGCCTTCAGGACAGACGACTCAAAAGTAAAGTAGCAATTATACAAAAAACACTGAACCATAATCTTCAAATACAAAAACAAAATTTAATAAAATACTCTGAAAGACACCAAGATAAAGGCACATTTCTCGTGCCATATGCTAGGACAAATTTGTACAAATACTCCTTCTTCCCTAGTGCTATTAGAGCATGGAATGGGTTGCCTGAGCTAGCCAGGAAAACCAGTGACTTGGCAGAATTTAAGTCATTGGTTAATATGCATGACTAAATGCATGACGCTTAGGACGTAATCATCTTCTTTTTTGAAGTAACGTCTGTATTATATAAGATAAGAATAAGTGTGTTCATATATTTTTATTTTTTGTGTTTGTATTTATGCATAGTTTGAAAACATCATATGAGGGGCTATGCCTGGGGATCTTAAAATTTAGTTAATGTTAATATAGAATTAAAATCTGAGTTTATTGATGCCTATATATAAGTATAGAGACTGTCCGAAATAAATGATGGTGTCCGGAATCAAATAATGTGGGTCAAATTTGTCCAAATTAAATGAAAACACACAGCGTCTTTGACCTTAAATATAATACCAAATATAGGTTAGGGGTACAAATATAAGTAGTCATCCTTATTCTCCTTTAACTATTTTAAAGAAGATTTTGATACTTCATTTTCTTTTCTATGTCGAACCATTGTAAAATAATGTGCTGTCAAAGTTAAACTTTCAAATTTGGGCCTATAGGTATCCAAATAGCATAAACTACTCTAGATCCATGTTTTAGAGTTAGACCTATACTATACTGCAGATTAGATTTAGATCTAGACTCTGTAATTAATGCTGGTCATTCAAAATCACCAGTATTTTTAAATATTGTCTTAGGGCAGTTTTTTTTAGGGCGTCTTAGCCTTATTTAGTTATTAGGGTTAGGCTTAGGCTAGCACTAGCAGGTACTAGTAGCAGCCTTTCTTCTGCCACTTTTATTAGTTTTATTAAGTTTTGGTAAATCTTAAAATCTACACTAAACTAGAGACTAGAAAAGTATATTTCATAATCATGACCAGGATGGCTGCCTGGTCGTGTGGTTTGCGCGCTGGACTGTCGTTCGGATTTATTGGCGGTCGAGGGTTCAAACCTTGCCCACTCCCATTCCCCGTCGTCTTGCAGGAGGTTTGGACTAGGAAGTAAACTATCTTCAACTCTGAATGAACATCCGAAACATGTAAAACAAACAAAACATTTTAGTTGATTCTAAGTAGATTTAGTTACTAAGTATTTAGAGACTAGATGTAAATCTCTAGATTAAGATAGATTCTACTATTTCTAGTTATCTGTAGAGCTCTTTTTTATAATTTTATTTAAAAATCAAATCTTATTAAAACCATTCAATAATTCATTCATTATTTAAATTTTAGTTTTAACATATATATGTTAAAGTGTGAAACTCGAACTGCCCCGATTTGTATAGAGGTTCGATCGGTTCACTTTTTATTGCTATTTTAAAACTTTTTTATTTGAATGTTTACCAAATTACTACTATATTGCTACTGCGCATGCACCTTTTTTCTTCACTTCCGACACATACTATTTCCTTTTCCTTGTAAAGGCTAAGTTCATGATGAGGTCATACTCAAGAGGTGTGGAATTATTTTTTTTTACTACCCGGTAATGAAGGAAATGCGGGTCATGGGCTTATGGCTATTTTTAAATCTGATGGCTCATCAGCTCAAAGAGACTATTTGATGTTGTGGAGCATGGGAAAGGTGGCAATGGATGGTGTTCTTGCGCTGGAGTAAAAAGAAAATATTCATATTGAAAATTTATTATATTCCTGACTAGACACTAATTTAACTAAAATTTTTCAAATCATAATTAGAATGTTGTAATTTACCATCAAGTCTCAAATCATGGCAACAAGTTATTGGGGAGAGATTCCTCAGGTGGCTGACACAGAGTCTGGCATAGCAGCCATAGAGAGAGAGCAAATCACCAAACCTCGACCTATGGACATTGAAGGCCCACTCCTTCATCAACCTTCTAGTCGACATCATCCCCCCACAAATGAGTAAGTAAAAAAACAATGTAAAGATATAAATATAAACATGCTTCTATATTGTTTCTACTTGTTTTCTTTTTTAAACTTTTAACTTTCAAATGTTTATTTTAGGGTGTTGCCAAGTGATCATTTCCAAATGGACCCACTAGTTATTCATACTATACGTTTGATTCAACATATAAAGAAAGTAAAAGCAGCTATTGCCACTCTCCAGCAAGACATTGTGAGTGTACACAACATTTATAAGCAGTAAATAGACATCAATTTTAAAATAATCATAAAGTTACATCTGTTTTGATAACATTACCAACCTAATTTTAACTAAAGCCCAATTTTTCTAATGATATGAGATACATTATATTTCTATTTAGAAGCAAGAACCAGATCTGGCTCCAATTGCAGTGGGTCCAACACCCCAGTATGATGGTAAACCTGTGCGTAACAGATCAAAACAAAAATATTTTACAGAGGAAGATTACAACAGGTAATATCCATTCAGAGTTAGAAATAATTATCAATAATAAAGATCTGCACCTCTTATGGCTAGATGGTGTACATTAAAAATATATACCATTTAAATCTAAAGGCTTTCTATTATAATTTTTTTTATTGTAAAAAATTCCCTCAGTGACTTTGTTCGAGGTGTTGGCAAACCTCCTTCTCCAATTGATGAAGTAACATGTAGAAAACTCTTGAGGCGCTCTACAGCTGCTATATGTGCTCACCTTTCATTTGATAGTAAGTTCTTAAAGCATTTGATTATTTCACATTTTGATGCATTGATCAAATTAATGGGATAAATAATTCTTTATCATATAAACATTTTAAATAGTACAATAAGTGGCAGCAGTGATCACTAAATAGGATAGCTGTCTCTAGCATTGAACTTTTGATTATTTTTGAAGGACTATAAGTTATAATTGGTTAAGCTCAATCTAGCACTTAACATTGATTTGGGTCATAAAGTTGTTGTTTTTTCCCTTCTCCTAGACACTCAAGAATCTGTGCTTGAAACACTAACGGATGTCTGCCAGGAGTTTTTGATTCAATTTACCAGACATTTAGGAATGGCTGCCGACAGACGAGCCATGTATGGTTGTGGAGGATTCCCTGTAAATATCGTCAACCTATATTGTGATATTGTTTCACTTCATTAATTCTAAATATTTTGTACTTAATACCTTTATTTTTTTGTTTTGTTTTGGTGGGTATGGTAGCTGAAGTGGGGAATATTTTGCCTATGACCTAAATGGCTGCTTTAAACTAAGGATTTGATTACTATTACGTGTTATGAGTAATTTACATCGTTGAGGAAAGTTAATGTATTTGGTTATTGCACCTGTAGGATTCTACCAGCCACATGAGGAGTCGCAAATATGCAGTGCAAAGCCCTCAGCCCAATGGATGACTAAAATGGTCATCATCAAAATATGACGAACAAACTATTTGTATTATTGTAATAAATTGATCCTCTTTATTTGACAGGACATTATTGAGCGTGTTTTTTATGAGATGGGGCTAGGCAGCATCACTTGTCTTAATGACTTTTATCAACAACGAATCCTTGCTTATCATAAGAAAAAAGAAGAACAGTGTCAGCTGCTGATGGCAGAATACAACAGATTGAACAAACAGCCAATCAGCATCAAGCATGCACCCCAGTCCCCTTCTGGTACTGACACATTGCATGTTATCAGGTCAGTCATTTGACCAGTGTTTTGAATTAATAATGGTCATTTTCAAATGTATGTCATTAATATTATTCATGTAATGAAAGGAAAAAGAAATATTGGTGGTTTGGAAAATATTGACTTGTTTGTGAAATGATAATAGTGTTTAGATAAATTGTGAATGAAGGGGCATGGATATATAGCTTATATTTATATGTGGTCACCTAGGAGGAAATAGTAAAGAATTTATACTGGTCAATTTGCCTATTTATGTATTGCAAGTATTAAATTGTAAGTTAAGTATTATTTTGAACTTGCTGGGAATGCTTTTAAGGTTAATTTACTTGATACATATATTATTTTGAGCTTGCTGGGAATGCTTTTAAGGTTGATTTACTTGATACATATACATAAACATATTTTTTATTATTTTGATAGCAGTATATAATATAACACTTATGTTTTAAAAATATGTGTCTGTATCAGAATCAAGGATGAAGCCAATGCTGAGATTCAATTTCCATTACTGGATGATAATGATGAAGTCAATGAGGCTGAGCAACTGCTTAATATTGAAAGTCAGTATATAACATTGTTTTAGCAAGCAAAGTAACTACATTTTTCTAAATGGTCTTATCATTTCAGATACTATAACAACTTAGATAACTTTGTAATGATAAGTAATTTTAAATCTGCTCATACAAATTTGAATTGCCTCCCTTATAGTAGAGGATGATGGCTGTGAAATACCCTTTCAAATGTTCAGCCACTAAAATGAAAGAATTTTTGAGTTAATTGGCTAACTAAGTATGCGTTAATGTAAAGAAAAAAAAATAATTTATTTCTTTAAATTGAGTAAAGCTTATTTGGTGAAATTAGGAATTTAAAAAAAAACTATTTATCTTTTCCTTTGGAGGCCTTGGAACATTTGAGATTACTGTTGAGCATGAAACAGCAACAGGCTTGACAACTGAAGTAGAAACCAAATGGTCTCATGGGAATAAAGGCACAGTCAGTGATAGCAGGTGACTTGTTCATTTTTGTTTTTTATTCATAAAAAATTTTAAAAAATTAGAACCTATAATTGTTCTGTCTTTTATGCTGGCCACTTGAGAAACACTTTTATTTTATTTTATACTACTATGGCCTCCTTCAGAGCTGAAGTGACTATGGATCATCTCATAGAAATGAGATTAGTTATGGTCAGAATGATGTTGCCAACACAGCAGTTTCCTCTCTCCGAAGGAACGGCAAGTGCCAATACACTTTGTTTGATAGCAGAGGTTTAAATTCAAAGTTTTCCTTTTCAAAGATGGGTAGCCAGCAAAGCCTAACAAGCCCCCTCCTGCCTAAAGTTTATTGGTTTAGGTGCCAGTTACTCACCTTTGTCCCTTCTCCTGTTAGTGAAAACTGTTCAGCCAAGCCACAAGTGAAGACCAGGAGTTGGACTGGTTGTCAGAGGCTATTTGATACAATTACCATTAAAAGCATTTTATAGGCTTCGAGCTGTGAGCTCATTTGCAGACTGTGCCAAGTAAAATAGTGTGCTGTTCTCTTCAGTGATGTGCTTATATCCATTACTTCAGGCATTAACAACCTTAAGCTTAAAATATTGTGACCTGAAATCTTTTAGCTTTAAAGTTTAAATATTGTATTCAGTCCATCTCTAATCTGTCTTATCCTAATCACTTTCTTGGAATAAGTTAGGTAAAAACTAAGACAAATTAATATTTTGCTTGCAACAGGATATAAATCATGAAACTTTCACCTTTTGAAAATAGAATTGATAGAAATGACTTTGATGAGCTTTTAAAAGTTAATATCTTGTCTGCTGTAGAATTTGTTAAATGTGATTTTAAATTTATTAATTATAGTTTGAAATTGGTGCATTTCTTTAAATTAAAAGCATTCATGACACTTCCTAGGTAGTTTTCTATATTGCTACACCCAAATTATTTCTTTTTATTAATGTTAAATAATATTAAAGTTTTCTTGTCCATTAAACAGGGTGAAGGTAGCTCCTCCACCAGAAGAGACTGCAGAATCTCACATTACGTCTGATGAAGCATCATCTCACCCTTCCTCTAATATCCCTAAAACCCCGCAGTCTGCAATTCCACAGACTCCTCAGGATGCAGCTGGGCCTCTTCTTAGAGAGTTTTCAAATCAGGATGATGCAACCATTCAAGAGCCAGGATCGCTATCCAGCATGGATATATTTTCACCTTCTGTACCCACTCCAAGCAAAGCTAAAAAAAAGTAAGTGTCACATAAGAATACACATTTTAGATATACTTATTTTCTAGCTCTGTGCACCAATGCCTTATTTTAAATCGTAACTCCTGTATTCAAAGATCTAATTCTAATAACAAAAAAGTATTTCTATCAAAGCTGAAGAATTTCTTTGACTCAATAAATTCTTATAAATTTAGCATTATTCATTTATCTTATCTTAAATAATACTGACGTTACTTCAAAAAAAGAAGATGATTACGTCCTACGCGTCATGCATTTAGTCATGCATATTAATCAATGACTTATTCTGCCAAGTCACTGGTTTTCCTGGCTAGCTCAGGCAACCCATTCCATGCTCTAATAGCACTAGAGAAGAAGGAATATTTGTACAAATTTGTCCTAGCATATGGGACAAGGAATGTGCCTTTATTTTTGTGTCTTTCGGAATATTTTATTAAATTTTGTATTTGAAGATTATGGTTCAGTGTTTTATGTATAATTGCTACTTTACTTTTGAGTCTTCTGTCCTGAAGGCTTTCTAAATTTAGTGATTTTACTAAGGGTGTTACTCTAGTCAAATGTGAATATTCATTTGTTATGAATCTCACTGCTCTATTTTGTGTATGTTCCAGTTTCTTAATGATAATTTACATGACAATAGACCTCTTAATAGGATTTAGTGCCAAGAATCTTTTTGAAAATGTTAATATTTTCATGCTAAGAATGTAGCAGTTTTTTTTTTTAAGTGAATATGTCAAACTGTTATAACACTGCTGAGTATAAGAAAGCACACCATAAACCACAATGTTAGTGATGCTATTAAACAAATCAATATTTTTACATTATATGGTTATTTTTATTTATGTATATTAATTTTTTTCCCTTCAGTCCTTCAAGAATTTAAATATTTTAGTGACTATTAAAGCCACTATTAGTATTGTATGATCCGACTGTCTTAAGTAGATCCAAAAAGCTAAAAGCGCTTTTGAAAATTTGATTTCGCCAATGTTTGTATACTAAAATTAAACCCTTTTGTTTTAAATATATATTTCAAAAGTTTTGTTAAACTCTATCATATGATTAATTTTAATACTAATAATTAGTACTAAAATTCCACTATTGACTAATATGTCAGTCAGAAATGTTAAGTGCTGTTATAATCTAATTATTTTAATAACCATTTCCCTTGTACCGCTATTGGATTATATTGTGCTTTTCAACCTGCATTGCCTGTTCAATAGTCTTAGTTTTTTAATAATAATTTGTTATATTAATGTTTTAACATTAATTTTTGTTATTAAATATTCTATTTCATTTAGGAAGAAAAACTGAACTGGATCTTCTGGTTGGCAAAATCAGCAGATATAAAAGCAAACATACTCACGAAGAATGCCTATTTTACAAGTTACTACTGTGTTCAAGTTTCAAATACAATTTATATGCTGCATAGACATACAACACTTTGAATATAATATCTTGAATGAACAAATGAAACAGCTGTGTCAAGTAAGACAATAAAATATCTGATAGCTTTTTGTCTGCAATTCAGCTGTACAAGTTTATCTATTTTAGAATTTAGCTCTGTTATTGGGGAAAAAAAATGACAATTTGAGTTGATTTACTATTACTTATTACTAAATATATGAGAGTAAATTAAAAGTAAAATCTATTTTATCCTTTCAGGCAAACTATTAGCTTATCAATGTAACTTGCTAATAAAAAAAAAATATTTATATACATCAATACTACACCTAAAAGGTAGAATAAAAGTGTTGTCGTGAGGAATTGTTTTTTTTTTAAATAAACTATTGAAGGTCTGGTAGAATCTGGCCACAGGATATGTAAAATGCACTTTGCTAGATGAAAGATTTACCTAGAATAATTAATGTTATAACAACAACCATATTAGTTTCTTGTTTAAGAACTTCTCACACCAGTGAATCAGCATACCAATGTACGGAACATTGTATATGCAACTCATATGCAGCATACATATGATTGGTTGTACAATTCTTTTCTGGCACCATTGTATAGAATTGATGTTAGTATTCAAACTATGGTGAAATGAATGAAAGCCTTTTTTTTTTGTTGATAAATGTGTTGTTGTTTCATTAATTTAAATTAATATTTTAAAATGTAACTTTGTTCAAACAGAGTGAGTCATTGCTTATCTCTGCAATTTCTTTTTTATTTCATTTGCATGTATGTAGATATTTATGCTCATTACTAATATTTGTTTACTTTTGTTTTGAAATGCTGTTATTTTTTGTTTTGACCTTTGGATTCTTCCTCCCTGGCTCTTATATTTGTTAATAAAATATTCATTTGTTCATTTTTTCTCCTCTGCTTTAAATGAGCTACTTGTGTTTGGGATGAAGAGAGTAAGTGGCATTAGCATCTTCACTTCCAGGTTAAAGGTCAGGATTGAAGTCCTGGAAGAGCATTGGAAATATTTTATTAAAACGAAAATATGTTTTTGAATTGACCCAACTGTTTTAATTAGTACCTGCTTTAATTAGACTTAGTAGTACTTCTCGTCTGTTGGGGGAAACAAAAAAAAATGGGGGGGAGATGTAATAATGGTCACCTCAAGGCTACCCGCTCTTAACCAGAGGTCACTAAAGTTTCACTTGTCCCTAAACCTAAATATTTTCAAGGGACTAATCTTTTTTCTTAACTTGGCTCTATGTAAACTTTTTCTTTTAATTTCTTCCTAGTAAGAATTTATCCAATCTTTAGCTGCAAAAAAAAAAAATCGTTACATCTAAATCGAGATGCGTTTTATTGAACACATTTAAGTATTCTGTTTAATGATGAATTAAGTGATAGTGTGAATTTCCTTACATGAATCTGTCTCAGCCCAGAAACTCTTGACAGTTTTGCTTCACACACACATATCTATTTTGTTCCTGTACTTATTCGGACCTTGTTCAATTAATCTAATCATAAGTTTTATATTTTGAACCTAGAATGTATTTATTATGTGGTTTGTTTGCTTGTGAAGTTATTGCAAATAAATAAAGAAGACTAACATTTCAATCAATCATTTAGTTATTTTATAGCTATATTGCTAGCTTTTGTTGGCTTTCTTCACAGAGCTATTTGATTTTGTAAGTTTAAAGTTTTCTGTTGTAAGTTCGTGTATTATATGTAAAAAACAAAACAAAAAAAACAACAGTTTGTCTTCTTGAGGCCTATATCTGGTGGTACTTATTTCTAGAGCAGCAATGCCAAACCTTTAATATGGCATTGTTGCGCGCTTTGAAAATGTATGTGTTCTCTAGTTACAAAAATGTTAGGGGCATCACTAAGCTAGAGTCTGTTGTTCTATTGTTTGTTTTATATTCACCTAATGGCGTTTCTTAGTTTACAAAACAAAAATAGAGGCTTAGTGAGTGAAAGTTGCCCTATTAGATCTAGAGCTTTTGTTTAATAAAGATCTCATACAGACCTTCCCTTGTCATTATTGTAGACACCTACACACACAAATTATGGAACTGAATGCGTATGAGAACAATAAGTAATAATATCAGATTGGATTTGATTGAATGTGATTTGATTGGGAGGAATCTGATCAGATCGCATAGGATTGTTATCGAATTGATCGGATCAGTTTGTCAGTGAAACAAAAAATTGGTCTGTCACACTTTGATGCCTGTTTATGAGAAATCTCAAACTTTTAAACATATTTCTTCTTCTCACACAAGATCTGTCAACCGCCATTCTCCATTGGTCTCTGTCCTTTGCCTTAGATATAATTTCATTCACTGATAGGCCTGTCCATTTGATGTTGTCTTCCCATCGCTTTCCTGGTACTGTTCCCTGAAGGAAGGTCTTTGCGAACCCTGAGGATCTTGTGATGTGGCCATAGAGTTTACGTTTGACAGTGGTTATCAGGTCACCGTGGGGTCCAATTGCTGTATTAATCCTGTTTCTAATCTTTTCATTCGTGATGCGGTCTTTGTAAGTGACACCTAGGATATTTCTTTAGCATCTTAGCTCCATTACTGGAATCCTCTTCTCGAGATCTGCAGTCAGCGTCCTAGATTCGCATGCATATAGCAATTTGGCCTTGACCAGGGAGCGCAACAGTCTTAGTTTAGTGTCAAGAGCTATGCCTTTGTCTGTCTAGATTGTTTTGAGTTTTGCAAGTGCTGCTGTAGACTGTGCAATTCTGGCCAGTACTTCTGGTTTGGTTCTTCCTCTGAGACAATAGCTCCAAGGTATTTACATTTACTGATACTTGTCTTCTTTTTTGCTGTTATTAGTACGAAGGGAAAAGGTTCCAAATCATACATCCGGATGGGGGGGGGGGCTATATTCGGCCCCCTCTACACTTCTGTCCCCTGTGCAGAGGCTTATTAATAGTTGTGCCACACTACTCTGTGTGATTCTGGTATCACCGTTTATTCGGTGGTGACACCGTGTGAGTCTCATCGCACTGGGGCACCGTGTTGAGAAATCTATTCTCTGATAACACGGACAAGGAAAGCAGCAGTTCGTTGTAGAGTTTCCCTGTCTCCGTGCAGGTCCAACTCACCATGCGTACCAGTTTCTTTTTCACTCAAATGGCCATTTTTGGGGTGTAGTATCGCGCACTATTAAAGCAGATGGTTTACCGTCTCGTTGTCTTGCTGGCAGTGTCTACAGCGTGAGTCAAAGTTAGGTTTAAATTTAGCAAAATAGGCTCCGATTGGGCAATGTCCCGTTCTGTACCTAGCGATTGTCACCTGCTCTTCTCTATTCAACTGCCACCATTCGTCCGATTTAGAGGGCCCTTTTAAGTTTTGCCAAACTTCCCTGCCTGTGTTTCCGTTTTCCAAATTCCGATGCCACTTTTCCCTCAACCACAATCGCCCGAGCCTGCCCAAACGTCTTTGGCTCGTTCACAGGGTTCAGTTTTTGTGCCGAACTTGGCTAGTAAGTCAGCTTTGCCTTCCACGCCGACATGTCCGGGTATGTATTGCAGTGTCGTCCGAATGTTGCGTTTTTCTTGAAGGCGTCCCGCGCACGCCAGTGTTTTTGCCAGTGGTTCCGGAAGCGTTCCAGCTGAGCTTTCAATGGCTTGTAGGCACGACAAAGAGTCTGTGAATAGCACAATAGGACTGGGTTGTGATGTTTTCTCGTTAAGTCGTTCTTCAATGGACTCTACTGCATTTTGAATTGCTACCATTTCAGCTACGTAATTGCTCATGCCAGAACACGGACCCAGAATCTCGTCGTTTTCAGTGGAGCAAGGGAATCGTACTACCACGCCATACCCAGATGTCGTCTGGCCTAGGTTCTTTCTCGTACAACCATCTGTTTACACTTTAATAGTATCAACTGGGTACTGGGCGATAGTTTCCCTGGCCATGCTTTGGAGGATCTGTTTTTTGCATTTCTTGTTTACTTCGGCGTCAATTAGCGATTTCCTCACCTCCGTTAGTCCAGGAGAATTCGCCTTGGAGGAAGCCCCATGCAGAACGAGAGCTGCTCTGTTCTGGTGTAGATCAACCTCTTTGGACAATTCCCGCACTGTGTGCATGAAAGAGTTCCGTTTCAGACGATCCCCACCCCGCCAGTTGTCGACCAGACTCTTACAGGGCAGCTTTCTTCCAGTGTTTGAATGTTTCAAAAGCGATCATAACAGCCCGCTCCCTTCGTAATCTCAGTGGTGGAAGATTTGTCATGACCTCACCCGCTGCTATTGGTGTCGTACGAAATGCAACACAGATTAGTCTAATAGCTTGGTTCTGCACAGTGTCCAGCCCCGCTAGAGACGTTTGTGAAGCATAGACTTGTGCAAGAGATGAGTACTCCATCCTTGCCCTCACAGACCCAATGTAGAGGGCCCGCAAAACGTTTGCTTTGGCCCCCCCACATGATCGTGGCTAGTCGCTTTACCACCTTAAGACTCTCTGAGGCTTGTTCTCGTACTAGTCTCACATGATCGGACAAACCCATTTTAAGGTCCAGGGTGACTCCCAGGTATTTAGGCTTGGCTTTCATCTATAGAGTGGTACCATTGATTGAGAGAGAAATCTTTTCTTTGTGTATATCTTTGCCAAGAGTGAAGATGGCCCAGACAGTTTTGGCACAGTTTACTTCCATGTTCCACAACCGTGTGTAGCAAGAAACCGTGACTAAGTCACGTTAGAGTGCCGCAGCTAAGGTACTGTGGACCTCCCAGTTTTCCAGATTAGCAGATCTTCCGCAAAGAGCAGAGAGCGACAACTGAGGCGTTCGGTCAAATCGTTGATGTAAACCAAAAAAAAGCGTGCATGAGAGTGACGATCCCTGAGGCAACACCTGCTCTAACACTTTCTCATTGGACCATTGCTCGCCATTATGTGTTTGAACTAACCGATCCGTTACGAAGCTTTTTATCCACCGATACATTTTGGAGTTTACCCCAAGGTTCATCAATTTTAGCACAAGCCTTGTCTCCAGACCCTATCATACGCCTGTTTTAAATCGAGAAAGACTGCAAGTGTCGACTCACCTTTTTTCTCCCTACCGCCTCTCTGGAAACCGTCCGCTACCTCTTGCATAAAGACTGTGACCTGGTCCATCGTACTGCGTTTTTGTCTAAAACCACCATGCTCCTGGCAAATCAGTTTGTTGGACTCGAGGAACCACTTAAGCCGACGGTTAATGATTCTCTCAGCAACCTTCCCCACACACGATGTGAGGGAAATTGGTCTGTAGCTCTCTGGGCTTTGCATTTTTTAAGAATAGGAACAATGGTAGCCAATCTCCACGACTTTGGAAAATCCCCTTGAGTCCTGGTCGATTTAGTAAGCCGTGCAGTTTAAGGAGGCCAATTGTACCAAGGTTTTTTAGCATCTCTGTGCTGATGCCATCTGGCCCTGCTGCTTTGCGAAGCCTAGCCTTTTTAATAGCGAAAGTCACCTCCATCAGTGTGAAGGGTTTGGAGAAAGTCTCTGTCCCAGCCTCGCTGTCGACCAACCTGCGTTTTTCTTTGGCTCTTCTAACACGATCGAGAGCCATCGACACGGAAGTTTTCTTTTGAGCTTTAGAGACCCCAGCAAAGTGTTTGTTCAAAGCCTCAGCTCTCTTCTTATCATTTATAACAGCGCTACCTGGTGTTTGTAGAGGTTCCCCACTCCAGCCAGGTTGTTTAGCAACTTACACGCCTGTCGTCCATCCGCAAGGACTAGGTTCGCGCAAACATCCGACCACTTCTTAAGTGATTCTTCTGACACCGTATCTCTTACTAATGCCGTGAAATTATTGTAGGCTCGTCTCGTCTCTTCTGCGTTTTGTCTAGCTTAGTGCCCTCTTTGTGCCGCTTTTCGTTGTCTGACAAGACGTGCCAACTTTCGAGACCAAAATGACCGGTATTTGCGCTTGCTATTGGTTCGCGGTATGGCCCTGCGAGCCGCTGTCAAAAGAGCCTTTTACAAAGATTCCTCAAAATTAATATTAAGTTTCTCCAAGAGTGCTTCCGATGCACTCTTGAAGAGTTGCCAGTCTGCTTTGGCGTACACCCACTTACGTTTAGGGCAAACAGTTTTCTTTGACGATCCTAGATCAATTGAGACCATTAGCGGCAGATGATCGGACCCCATGTCCCCCAGGACGTCCAGTCGACTCTTTGCAACAACATCCGCAGACACCAGGCACAAATCTGGTTTTGACTCCCCTCCATGCCCGGAGTGAATGAATGTTGCCGAGGAATCAACGTCGTTGAGGAGAACCAAATTTGTTCCGTCGCACAAGTTGAGTACCTTTCGTCCCGAGAGATCGGTTGTTGGACAACCTAAAACCTGGATTTTGGCGCCACTACCGTCCTGGTGCTTTAGAGGCTTTTGTCATCGAGTGTAAGAACACTTCGCGGTGGATTATAGACATTTAGGCATTCAAATCTTTGCAACCATGAGTGTGTCGGTCTCACCGCATCCCCGTGAGGCAGAATCCTTTACACGCGTAAGTAAAGAATTCCTGTCAAAAGTGACTTACTTTTGACATTTTACACAGGAACAGGTAAAGGCCGTGAAGCCCGAGAGCGAGGGCACACAACTGCGTTTCCTCCCAGCTTTGCCTGCTTCCTGCACCAAGAGCGCATCAATCTCGTACGTAGACAAGTCTCTCAATTTCAGGCTTCTTTAGCCGCAGTTGTCTGTTGGCGTTAAATAATATTATTCTGAGTTGCACAGTACCATGTTTGGGCCTAGAGGGACCGTCCCTCTTGAGTTCCTTTTCCGAGCTGTTATTGGTCACATTTGGTATGGAGGTCACGACTTCCCTGTCCGTGCTTTCTGAAGGGTAGCTTGGCTCGCCACCTGGCAACAACTCTTGTTTAGTTTTTGCAGTCAGTATCGGTAAGCTTAGCGGGCGGGCATCTTGGAGATCGAAGACTGTAGCAAATTTTTCGAACACCAACCCGTCGCCAGGATTGGATGAAAGGGGCTTATTGAGTTATGCCCATCCTCGGATTTATTAGATACATTTGTATTGGCCATGCCAGTGACATGCTCAGGGAGGGCGAAGCTGGTTGCATGTTAGACTTTGGAAAATCTCTTCAGGTGAGATTCTGCTACCGACCCGAAAAAAAAACTCGTGCTTATTGGGATAGCGTCCATCGTCGTTCTGCCGCGTATACTTTGTTGGTATAATGAGAGATTGTCTAGACTCGCATACGGCGCACCCCCATCCAATTTTTGACCAGGCACCCACACATTGGGTTGCACCCTCTGGATTTGACAAACTCCATCCACATGGCCCTGAAA
Organism: Biomphalaria glabrata; assembly: GCF_947242115.1. Taxonomy (NCBI): domain Eukaryota; kingdom Metazoa; phylum Mollusca; class Gastropoda; family Planorbidae; genus Biomphalaria; species Biomphalaria glabrata. The sequence continues at coordinate 23,663,225 of NC_074718.1, read as the reverse complement.
ACCGTAGACGAAGGAGATCCCAGTTAGCCGCTGCTAGAGGCCTTTTGCAGCGTTACCATGGTTCGCCTCGAGGAGGCCGGGATCGTCTGTGAATCACGGTGGTGACACCTAACTTAATTCTCTCTCTCTCTCTCTCTCTCTCTCTCTCTCTCTCTATCTATCTATCTCACACACACCAATGCTATGTCTCTTAATCTCTGCAACTTAAAAAAAAATGAGGTCGTGTTGGTTACACACGTTAAGTAGAGTCAAGGTCATATCGTACAAACACTTTTTTTCCCTCCTTATAGTTTATGACCAGATTGACCAACTTCTCATGTGTGTTGCGGCCTTAAATAGAATAGGGCCAGTTACATTTCCTTGTCCTAGAAGGGATTATGTTACTTCGATAGTGTTGTTTGTATGGTTATTTGAGACGTCTAGGTGAGTCCTTATCCTTCTCTTTGCTTAGGTCACACACATACACACATTAGTCAATACAAGAACAAAAGTTGTTTCAACACAAATAACATCAATAGGGGCCTACTACTGTGGTGGGAGAAACAAGGTAAATGTATGGCAATAAAAGAAGGGAGGGTGCAAGTGAAAGCATTGTAGGCCTATAAGTAATCTGAGGACACATTGTGTTCTTATTACCTGGGCCATCGCCGCGAACAACAGAGGCGGCCTTAGCGGTGCCCTGGGCGAGTATCATATCAGGGCCACGAATATTTATTTGTACGATGAGCTGACGGTAACTAAATTCTTTTTATCGCCGGGCCCCTCATTATGGGTTATTGTTCAGACGTTATTACCCGTCTTTCTACTTGATGTAATGTGGATTCAGTGCCAATATGAAGCTCGTCACAAATAAAATGAAACCAACTAGAAATGTTATGCCCGTGGAGATTTGCGGTTTCTACGTACAAACATTATCATCATCATCCAATTCATTATTTTTTTAAACTTTCATTTTAAACAAAAGTTACCGCTCCTTCAACAAAATGTTTGTTTTTACATTTGTAACTTTTGTTTTACATTTGTGACTTATACAGTATGTATGTTACGTTTTCAGTTAGAGGAGTCGGTGGGCAAGTTTTAAAGTGGTCCTCGGGTCAAAATAAATTGAGACCCTCCGGTTTATATTATTGAAGCGTGATTAAGATTTAATTCATGAATACATATTGTAATATTGAGCGCCTGCGTGTTAACGTTTGAGATTGTTCTTTAGGTTACATATTAACTATACATGCGGTTCATACCACCCACAGAACTCACTTTTAGGACGACCCCTACAACTGATCTAATAAACTATCAAGATGCCTATGACAGAATTGTCTGGAGTCCCATCTGGTCCCAGAATTAGTATTAGTTCACTCGAAGTATTCGTTAAAACGTTCTTTGCCTGACTTTTCTCTAATAGTACACACCTCTTGACAATCTTCTTGTTTACCTGACCCACATAGGGCTACTTTTTTTTTAAATGTGTCAACGACAGATGTTAAGGAAAAAAACAACAAATCGACTTGAAGTCCGATGCGAGAGAACTGGAGAGATAAGGACGTCCTATTTGTACACTCACTTGCTTAATAAGACAGGAGAGATAAGGACGTCCTATTTGTACACTCACTTGCTTAATAAGACAGGAGAGATAAGGACGTCCTATTTGTACACTCCCTCGTTTCTCTCGCAATCAGTTGTGTCAAACGTAGCACCAAACTTGAGGTGAGTTCACGTTTAGTCTTGCTGAGCTATGTTTCTTATTTCCAAAGCTTCTATCAACTCACTCTGTCATTTTAGACACGTCTCTCTCCCACCTCCCATTCTTGGATTAAGTTGAAACATTGCACAGTTAGTCATTGTCCCTAACAATATTTGAATCAATAAAAAAAATCCATTAATTAGTGATATTTAATACATTTAGTTTGATACTGAAAAGGAAATAAATTATACAGTGTTGAGCAGTGCCTTTTTTTTGTAAAAAGAAATAGGTGCCGGTTCTCAGTGATTAGGTGATGGTACTCAATGATTAATTGCCTAACTTTTAACTACTAATAAATTAATTATATACGTTAAAATACAAGAAAAGTAATATTTTTTCCCCACCGTACCGTCACAAAAAAAAAAAAGCCCTGGTGTTGAGACATGTGACTGTAAATGTGCTATTCTTTCCCTTATATCCCTTAAAATATTTTTTTTTTGTATTTTGCGAGTTTTTGTTTGAAACTAGATTATTTCTAGTTGGTGTCAAACCCGTTCACGTGCAAAAGGAAAAAGGATATATAGGGCCTAGGTTTCCTTCTAAAAAAATATACCTCTTACTTTTTGTTTGTATGCTATCTGCTTATTATGTATTGAGATTGCATAACAAAAATATTCATTATACCGTCTTTATGCTATCTAAGAAAAGGGACGAAAACTATTGATACTGCTTTTTAGTTTTAAGTGGCTTAGAGCCAAGGCCCAATAGGCATACATTATAATTCGACCATGATGTGTCTAGATTCTTGACATAGTCAGAGATTGTAAGAGCTATATTTCGTAAAAGCTTATGAATGCAAGGCTAATTTTGGATTTAGATTAACTGAGTCTCAAAACATCTATGTACTTTAAAAAGATTGAAATGCTTATTATTTAATTCATTGTTATTATTATAATTATTATTATACAATTTATTCACATAAATATGCCTCCATTGACATAAATAAATATAGACTGGCCGATTATGTCTATGGATGCCTCTTAACTAAAAGATTTCTAAGGCTTAGAAAGTAGGATTAGATATCTATTTGTTTTATTTTCAAGTTGCTGAATCATTGCTTCCATATCAACATTGTAAATTGTAACCTTTAATTATATAAAAATCGATGCAGATAAAGATGGCTGCTCTTAGTATCACTTAAGAAACACAATACCCAGAAAAGTGTATCAAGTAGACTTGCCTATTAATTTTCTTTTTAAGGAGAGAATTAGCCAAGAGAGAATGTTCTAAGGAATATACGAAGTTAAGTACGCGGCTTCCCTACTTGACATACTTCAAATACCCCCCCACACACACACACACGCACACGAAACTAGAGATATCCAAGGTGCTTCCACAGTTTGAACCCGTTATAGGAAAGCCCCATAGGCCCGCATTATCACAATGGTTTTGAAATAAAGTTGACATAACAGAACATAAAGACAATTGCATTTTGTTTTACTGACATTTACAAAGTCATGCGTGATAAAGAATTAGCATACATCTCCAAAAAGCACTAATGACGAATTTTGGTCCTTTAGATGCGTTGACCTTCATGATTCAGTGTAATGTTTGGGGCTGGGAAAAATGAAAAAAAAAAAAATATATATATAGAAAGAGAGAGAGAGAGAGAGTTATAGATTATTTTTCTAGACATTTCATATTCTTGTAATCTAAAATAGTTCTAGTTCGTTGATGCTGATACCTCACACGCTCATACTCCCACGTCTTACCTAGAGACCTAGGCTTGCCCATTTGTGCAGGCTACACACAATACATACAAACTACCGTTATAAAAAAAAATGAAAATGGGCATTATTACTGTTACTCGAGTTGCGGTATGGGGGAAATAAAGCATACATTGCCAGGGCCTTCATTGGTAGGCCTATGCATTAATTCACACAAGTATCCGCACAGATTTGTTCAGTTGCAATGCACAGAAAGCTGGTCCAAATTATGTTCTCCATTTAATTAAACTTGTTTACACCCCCCCTTTTTAAATTGCATATTGTATAAAGTTGTATGTAGTACTGTCATAGACATAAATAAATATAGACTGGCCGATAATAGAGTTTTATGAAACGAAAATTTGTGACTTGCATTTCTGTGTACTTTATTTATGTCTAGGAGTTTTGTTTAATCTCTAAGACTGAAGATCATGCAATTTTTCAATTTTTCAGAATTCGGAAATCCGAATACAATAGATATACATGTTTTCAAGTTACATGAAGTTATTTCCTTTTTCCAATCTATATTTATTTATGTCTATGAGTACTGTATACATGATTTGTAAATTTCCTTTAAACTTAATTACATTACAAAAAAAAAAAACAACAACACAAAAATACTTTTTAAAAAAAGCTAAGCTTATATTACATGTAATTATATCAATTAGTTTGGATCAGTCATGTAATTTATGTAAAATTGACCTAAACATAATAAATCTGTGCTTTCTCAGTGCGCTATGATCCTATCACTTGTCTGGACCAGTTATGAAAGGGGAAGGGAAGCAATGGTCTACGTGAATGTTTACATAATCGTTTTTTTTAATGCATAAAAAAATGTTCACTCAGGGCTCAAGAGTTCTCAAGGTGACTAATTAAACTTATACCACCACATCTTTCAAGTACGATTCTTTCCCCTTGTTCAAGATACCAAACAAAATAATTAATTACCAATATTTATTTAACCAAACAAAATAATTAATTACCAATATTTATTTAACCAAGCAAAATAATTAATTACCAATATTTAATCAACTAATTGGTTAATTGTTTAACATTGATTCTTGTGTTGTCAGGTAAAGAAAATAAGTATGTAAAGTTTCGACTTGATCCGAGATTGGGTGTGGGAGAACTAACGTGTTAATAAGACTTGTTATTAGACCGACAGAGAGAGTTGAGATCAACTTTGTGGTAAAAGATTGAGACGGAAAGGTGAAATCAGTTAAAGTAGTGAATACAAACATTAGGTATGCTGTATATGTGTGACGTAATGCGTGAATACGACTGACCAACAAGGTCATCCTAAGTATAGAATACCGTCATCACCTTGCTTTAATCATTCACTATTGGCCAAACTAGAAATTTGATATACTGTCTACATTTTTAATTACTAGAAACATTATAAAAAAATAGCATATTTTTAATAAACTTTTTTAAACCGTTCACTACAGCGATTCCTAATATCTAGCCCAGCGTCTGGAGAGTTTGAGGAGATTTAACTGGAGGAGGGGAGGGGAGGTCGCACTTTTCTACAGATTTTCTCTTAGCATCAGTCAGCACTTTAGTTTTCAAGTTTATTTTACTGTGCTTTTCTTACAAGTAGGTCTAATTACGAAATTATACAATAATAAGTTTTGTGTATATGCTTATGTTGTGTCAGCCCTCTTTCAAATAAATTCCGCAGGTTAGGAAATCTAGCAAACAACAGTCAATTTAAAGGTAAGGGGGTGGGGGAGGTACCATTGTTGCCATTCAACCGCCACTTCTCTTCCATTGAATCTTGTTTGATAATATTGTCCATGACTAGAGTTGTAGGTATTCGTTTTCCTTTTAGAGCACAATAAGAGGATACTTTTTTGTTTCTCTCAGGCTATACAATTTGTATCTAGATCTATACGTTCCATGTGGTCTAAAGAAAGTGTTACAATATTTTAAAGTGAAGCATTCAAAGATTTTATTAAGTGAGATTGTAATACACATTTTAAAACCTTTTTTTTTTCCCGAGAAAAACCCACATAAACAACAACATTTGTATTACACGATTGAACAAGCTTAACACATTTAACGCAATTAGCTACTTAACATGCTCGTCCTTTGTTAGCCTACATTCAAGAAAGAAACCTAATTTCTTTATTAGGATATAATTAAGTCTTTCAATTCAAATAAAAAGACTGTCAAGATTAATTCAGTCGAAGGTGTGAATGAGATTTTGGGTGTACGGTATGTATTTATTTACAAATAACCCTGTTCTGCTGGAGGCTAGTGTGGACGGTAACCATTCGACCTCGGCGCTGGGTTGGACACTTATCCAGCATGGGAGACGACCGCATGCCAAAGGCGATCTTTTTTGGCGAGATTAAAGAAGAACGGCATTACAAAGGTGCCCCTTGCCCCCCCCCCCCCCCCGTAAGCGCTATGAAGATCAACTCAGACGCCATTTCGCCCTCACTGGCATAGAGGAAAGTCGCTGGCAGCAGATGACATTTGAAAGGGACAGTTGCAGAGCTCTCACCAAGGCCGCGAGACACACATTTGAGGCCCAGAGATAAGCCCTTGTAGACACACATTTGAGGTCCAGAGATAAGCCCTTGTAGACACATTTGAGGCCCAGAGATAAGCCCTTGGAGACACACATTTGAGGTCCAGAGATAAGCCCTTGGAGACACACATTTGAGGTCCAGAGATAAGCCCTTGGAGACACACATTTGAGGCCCAGAGATAAGCCCTTGTAGACACACATTTGAGGCCCAGAGATAAGCCCTTGGAGACACACATTTGAGGCCCAGAGATAAGCCCTTGTATACATACATTTGAGGTCCAGAGATAAGCCCTTGTAGACACACATTTGAGGTCCAGAGATAAGCCCTTGGAGACACACATTTGAGGCCCAGAGATAAGCCCTTGTAGACACACATTTGAGGTCCAGAGATAAGCCCTTGTAGACACACATTTGAGGCCCAGAGATAAGCCCTTGTAGGCACACATTTGAGGCCCAGAGATAAGCCCTTGTAGACACACATTTGAGGTCCAGAGATAAGCCCTTGTAGACACACATTTGAGGCCCAAAGATAAGCCCTTGGAGACACACATTTGAGGTCCAGAGATAAGCCCTTGTAGACAGCTATATAAGAAGTAAAGAAAACTAAGATTGATTCAATAGCTTTGTCTGCATCAGTTGTCAAGTAATATGACCACGTGAAACCACTGCACTCATCCTTAATCTTCGGAATCGAAGACATAATCACTTAAGTATCGCCCTCTACGTTTTTCAATACTGTGCACTTTTATGATCGCTTAGGTTGCCCTATACCTATGTTATGCACGCACCATTAACAGCAGCCTTGCAGACCTTCATATTGCTGTAACTTAGCCAACAGCGTGCTCAAAGAACCTCAACGAAAGGAGTATATAAAACACTAATTTAATAATAGAACAAAAGTAAGTCAATAAGTTTTCAAATATGGTACTAAGTAATAATACTTCTTGCTTTTTTACAACATCATTCTCGACCGTCTTCCACTTCCTCTCTCCTTTCGTGTCTCTGTCCTAATGACAGCGTGCAATGTATATAGGGCAGATGATGTAAAGGTAATCTGTTTCTATGGACGACGATGTACCAGTGTGTCAAGGGACCAGCACATTGATCACCCGCATTTACGTTCTCCAACTAATGCCAGGTACCCATTAGAGTTCGGGCGACTCAGTGGTCCTTAAAATCCCTAAATTCAAAGTTCCAGTTTTCATGGAGACTTGAACCCGAGACACCTCGGTTGGTAAGCCACCACGCACACCCTATTTAAAATACCCGCCATTTTGTAAATAACTGACTTAACATGGAATGTAAAAGCGCGACCCCTCAAGTTCTGGTTACACCATTAGAAGTAAGCCTAAGTTTCTGTACAATTTTAGTGCCGTATGTTAAGAGGGGGTTCTGGAGCCCCAATTATACCTCCACAGCCGCGCCCTTCCCCCCTACTGTATCCCCCTACTGGTAGAGTAAAGAAACCTCAAGGTTTCCCAAAGTGGCGCCCGTCTTCCTTATAACACAATCGAGCATTTATACACAAACTCAAAACATTTTCAGTCCTATGACTTCGCCTGTTGACCACACATAGAATCTGGCTCGTTTAGAGCTATTCACAAAACTAGACGTTACGGTCCACTGAAGTATCAATTGTAAACATTTTGTCCTGATCCCTACCCGCATCCCACCTCGCGAAAGAAATGAGAAATATTAAAAGAAGTTTCGTTGGTTCACAATGGACAAAATGTCTGGGGAGTGAGGGGAAAGAGGTCGGGAGGGGGGGGGGCAAGTGAGGTTTTGAACAATGATCTAGTTAATCCCGTCGACCTTATTAGCACGAACACACATACACGCGCTTCTGTATGTGCATGGACTATATATAGGCTTATACACCCTACTGGTCTGTGGTTTCGTGTTGATTTCATCATCACTCGGAGCATGTTGTATTTACGTCAATAGTGGCAGTAGAAAAAAGATTTCGTTGTCTTCAGTGGACACGTTTAGTCAATTCTATCGAACTTATAGCTCATCAAAGTTTGATCGATATTCTTTGAGGACCAATTCGATTTATATTTTTGACATTGTGCAGGTAACAAATATTTTTATTAGGAGTATGATAGATTATAAGCATAAAATGTATTTTGTATTTTATTTTCTTAAAATAGTTGACGCATGCTTTAGTTTATTTATAGTCTAGTGACGGATTTAGGAGGACTGAGGTGGACAATTGTAGACAAATAATTTCCATTTGTTAAGGCCAATAAAATTATCTTGCAAAAATATTGCACATCTAAAAAAAATGCCACACGTGTCAAGAAAGAAATAGAGTATAGTCTAATTGTAGGCCTACATTTTATTTCCTTTCCCTAATTTATTGCGTTATTTAGATGGTTTTGAGTTTTAAAAAAAAACCTAATAGATAGTTTTGACGATAAAAACTCCCCTTTTCGATACAAAATCTAAAGCAAACTACAATGGTTTTAAGGTCACTCATTCCCTTCCAGCAAAAGTAAAACCAAAGCTACAATTACTAAATGTCATTAACGTAGCGAAAAGGGGCTTTGCGGTTTTCCTCCCACCTACAAAAATAAAAGCAAAACTATAGTTACCCTTTTCTACCAGTCATTGGGCTCTATTAATAAAGTGCATTGGATAGTAGGGATTTTTTTCCCTACAATTTTTTATAGAAGAGTAGCAGGATTATGAAACTGTAGATACGTCAGAAGTTGCATTTTTTTTTTAGTTTTAAATATCGAAAATAATGATTGGTTGGCCAACTACAGTCACCAAATTCTATGAACGTAGCCGTTTAAGTTTAAAACCCCACTAACATGGTTTTAATGTTAAAACCCCCCTTTTCAATATTAAACTAAAGTAGGCCTAAACTACAGTCACCAAACTCTATGAGCGTAGCCGATGGTGATGTGGGGGGGGGGAGGTGAGTAAAACCTCGCTCACAACCTCTAGTTGGCAAGGGCGGAGTGTCTACTGTCTTTCCACTAACTAAAGGAGAGTTAGCGCACATATATATATATTATAAATAAATAAATAAATAAATAAATAAATAAATAAATATATATATATATATATATATATATATATATATATATATATATATATATATATATATATATATATATATATATCATTGGCGTAGCCAGGATTTTTTTAATATATATGTATGTGTGTGTGTGTGTATATATAATTAATCTTTATTACATTCTGACTCTTATTCTTTCGGAAGACGTTTATTATACCCAAGAATAGGTTCTTCCTGGAGTTAGTGGAAAATTTGTAGACCACCCGTGTAAGGGAACTCGTGTGAGTTCTTTACTACACTTACATATGGCTCGATAATCTAGGGTATGATTCTCAATTACACTTGTCAATACTTGCTTAACTCAAATACGAACACTTAGTATACATCAACTCTAACTCCTTATATTCATGAATATCGATAATACTTTAATACTTAATAAGGCACACAATTATATCACTCTTATGAAATACACAAAACACCAGCACCCTACTCAGACCTCCAACTGCTAGACTGACCGCTAGAAACCTAATTGTCCCCCCTTGAAAATCCCGTGATAAAAACAATTCACACACCAACTAATAAAATAAACAAACACACACACAATCTCACATCTTACACGCCCACGCTCTTGACATCTCCCCCTTACTTCCCCTGAAAATCTAAGTCCATATTATGTACACTAAAAAAAATTATTAATGACATTGTTGAAGTACAACATGGTTAAAAGAAATACTACTCAAAAATACACAGTACATCTTACTATGTTTACACAAGTAATTTGTTTCAATTCAACAAACTACACCCATGAGTTTAAGTATGAAATAATGAATACTCTGTTTCTATGCATCAACATTAATAAAATACATGAATTATCTTTCCATTTCCAAACAAAACAAGTTCATCAATAATAATGCATATGTAATAATAAAACTAATAATATAACTAAACTAATCTTCATCTGTTCCACTTGTCCAGTTCCTTCTCTTGTGACGTCAGGTTACAATGTAGGCTACTGTTTATTGTTTATGAATATAGAGCTTAAGACTTGATTTCCGATGCTTCTCAATACTGGATGAGACGACGCGTCTTGTGCAAAGTACAATTAAAACACAAAGAGATGAATAGTTCAGTCCATATCATTTAGCAATAATAATAATAGTAGTAGTAGTAATAGTAGTAACTTCTCTGACGAGACGATCATAGTTGAAAAAGTTCAACGTACATACTGGATTGCTGAGACGTGCACAGTCTGAAAACGTTACAATACCAGGTATGCTTCTGACAGAGACAATAATGTGAGTTCAAACTGTCAGCCTAGACAATGGGTCAGCCCAAAAGTTGTCTGTACCTTTAATGTGCTGAATTTCAAAGTCAAAGTCCATAAGGTATAATATCCATCTAGCAATGCGAGCATTGGTGGTTGCAGACTTGAGATACTTGAGATTCAGGTGATCAGTCCAAACAATGAACTTACGTGAATACAAGAAGTGTTCCAACTTCTTAATTCCCCATGTTAATGCTAACAACTCACGCTCCATTATGCTGTATTTACATTCACGTGGGAGTAATTTTCTGCTGAGGAAACGGACAGGATGCAATTTGTTTCCCACGTACTGTAGAGCAGCAACTGCAACAGCCTTGTCCGAAGCATCACATTGTAGATAAAAACATTTATCCGGATCAGGCAACATTAAAATGGGGTGAGAAGTCAAGTATCTTTGTATACGCTCCAATGCAACCTCCCCCTCCACAGTCTTAGCAACTTTAGAAGGGTGCCCTTTTTTAAGAATTTCAGTAAAGGGAGACAACAAGCTTGAAAAGTTTGGAATGAAGGAGCGATAATAATTGAGCAGACCTAATAATAATCGGGTTTCCTTCTTTGTTTTAGGGTACCGTAGCTGCAGAATCTTACTGACATTAGAATTTTCAGGCTGAAGAAAGCCTTGGCCAATCTTATGGCCTAGGAATGTAATAGTTTGGAACCCAATTAGTAACTTGTTAGGCTTAACAGTAATATTGAATTCTCCTAACCTCTCAAGCACCTGTCTCAATGAGAACATGTGACTCTGCCAATCAGTGTTGTACACACACAGATCATCAAAATAACAAACTACTTGTTCTAAACCTTTTAGCACTCTACGCATTGTTCTGTTAAAGAAACTAGGACTGTTTTTTAACCCAAATGGGAGATATTTGAATTGATAGTGTGCATTAGGTACTTTGAACGCTGTGTACTGCTTACTACTCTCTTCTAATGGCACCTGCCAGTAACCTTTTGTTAGGTCTAATTTACTAAAATATTTAGCTTTCCTTAGTGTGATAAATAGTTCTTCTTGATTTGGTATGACTTCTGCATCAAATTTTGCTATGGAATTTAATTGCCTATAATCAACAACTGGTCTCAAAGTTCCATCTTTCTTTTTGATTAAGATCATAGGAGATGCATAAGGCGATTCACTCTCTTCAATAATATTCATGTTAATCATCGACTCAATTTCTTCTTGTAGCCTTTGTCTCAATGCCATTGGTACATTATAAGGTTTTAAATTGACAGGCTTATCCGATGTTAGAGTTATTTTAAAGGGCTCCACTTTCGCTTTTCCTGGTACATCTGATATTACGTGTGCAAAGTCTTCAAGGAGTTTTTCAACTTCATTTTTCTGAGTTTGGTTTAAGTCTTTATTAATGGTTATTGCCCTTTGGTTTATTTCTCCATTTCCATGGATCATTTCCGGTAGTTTTAATTCTTCTATTTCATTATCAATGATTTGCCCTGTTTCATCATGGTCATATTCATCCACGACTCCAATAAATGCAGCAGACAAAATGTTACTCTTACAGCTACTGTTGGCAACATTGTTACTTGTTACTTCAACTGGGGTGTAATATTTGATTAATCTGTTTACATGAAATATCTTTGATTTGTTTCCTTTCTTTACTATGTAATTTAAGTCTGATAACCTCGTTTCTATCTTGTACGGGCCTTCCCAATATAATTTGAGCTTACCTCCCTTTTTTGGTTTCAACACTAATACCATTTCTCCTGTATCAAAACTTTTTTTTACAGTGTTTCTATCATATAGTCGTTTTTGTTCTTGCCTCGCTATGTCTTCATTATCACATGCAATCTTAGCTGTACTTTGTAGTCTTTCTTTTAATTCCTCAAGATATTCAAACAAGTTAGTGTAATTAGTGTCAACTTCTTTTTCTTTGGTCATAAGTTTCTTCAAAATTGCCATCGGCCCTCTAATTTTTCTTCCAAATACAAGTTCGTAGGGTGAAAATCCTGTTGTATCGTTGGGCAATTCTCTTATAGCGAATAATGCCGAGGCTAAGTATTTGTCCCAATCTTTAGATCGTTCAGAACACAGCTTTCTTAATATGCTCTTAAGTGAACCATGTAGGCGTTCTACGCATCCATTCGAGGCCGGGTGGTATAGCGAGGACTTGATTATCTTCACATTGAAGAATTTGCAGACTTCTGTGTATAAATCTGAACCATATTGAGAACCATTGTCAGAGAGAATGGCCTCTGGAAAACCAATCCTAGTGCAGACCGAATACAAAGCTTCTATCACAGTAGTTGTCTCTATATTTCTCAACGGTACAGCTTCAGGCCATCTGGAGAATGTGTCTATTATAGTTAGGATGTATCTATGTTTACTTTCTGTCATAGGAAGAGGTCCAACCAGATCTATGGCGATTTTTTTAAAGGGTACACCTTGTCTGTCCATCTTCCCCAGCACTGCTTTACCAGCTCTCCCTGGAACTTTTGCTCTCCGACATGGGTCGCAGCACCTTACCAACTGCTTTACATCTTTGTCGACCCCTGGCCAATAAAATTCAGAGTAGATACGAAGTTTTGTTTTCTTTACAGACATATGCCCTGCCAGTGGTGAGCTGTGGGCGTTTTCCAGTATTAATTTACGTCTGCACTTAGGAACAACTAAAAGATCTTTAACTACTTGAGGTTCTGTAAGGGACGTAACTTTCTTGTAAAGCAAGCTCTTCTTTCTGACAAACATAATACTTGCTTCTTTAGTCACTTGTGTTGTTTGCAGGTTGCATTTTCTCCATAGTGGTGCCAGAGTTTCATCTTCTTGTTGTTCCTTCTCTAGACTCCCTTCTATACTTGTTCCTATGATTGGCGTCTTTACTTGAGTTTCTTCCCTTTCTTTGTCCTTCATTCCTCTAGTCTCTACGGCTGACACGAACAGGCCTTTCACATTACCTATTAACACATCAGCGACCGGCTCCGGAAATAGCACGACGATGAATTCTCCTTTCAGGTAAGGTGTGTCAAGCATTGCCTTTGCGGTTTTGTATATAAATACTTGTCCGTCTGCTAAGCACAAGGAGCATTTCTCTGGCAAAATATCTTTTTCATTGACAAGTGTCTCTCTTACGGCGATAACGCTACAGCCGCTATCTCTCAGGATCGACGCCTTTCTTCCATTCAGCTTTCCTTCTTCTATGTTTAGTGATCCAATAGACTTGTCGTTTATAATGAAGTTAGCCACACTTTCTGGATTATGGTAGATCAGATTGCAAGTCCCTTGTCTATCAGGCAATTGCACCACGGCACATTCGGCTTGATTGGAGTAGTTCCTTCTTGTCTCATTCCTATACCTTCCTTGGTTATTCTGGTACATTCCATTTCCATAGTTGTTTCTTCTGTTGTTAACTTGGTTGCTAAATGTGTAATTTGGCCTATTCCATCGCCCTCTTGCTCTGTTGTAAGAATTGCTATAGCGGGGTCGGACGAAATTTCTTCTGGGCTCATGGTATTCAATGTTTGGCCTGATGTAGTTTGCGCTGCTAGGGCTGGTTTGGTAGCGGTAATTTTGCCTATTCAAATCTCTTCTGTCACTCACTGCGTTGGCCTGATAAATTCTCGATTTCTTGAAAATGCTTTTACTGGCGAAGATTATCTTTCTGTTCTCCAACATATCAACTAGCTTGTCCAACGACTCAGGTTCTTTATCTAGGATCTCTTCTCTTACCTCCTCGTTTAGGGCACTGAGTATAGAGTCTTTCAATATTAACTCCTCCAGCTGATCAAAGTTTCGTTCTATTTTCGCCGCCTCGCACCATTGTCGGAAGTTCTTTTGTAATGCCACAAAAAATTCTCTTGGGCCATCTTCAATTGGGACAGTCTCATGCCATCTTTTCCTGCAGGCTTCCTCCGTCATTCCCACATAGTCTAGGAGCTCTTTTTTTATCTTCTCGTAGTCAGTGCAGTCCACTAATCTTCTCTGTGTCAGGAATTGCCTTAGTTTAGGTGTTATTTTCTCCTGCAACTGTGCCACCCAGTCTTCTTCTAGAACCTTGTCTCTCCTAGCTGCCATCTCGAACATGTCGAGGTAACAGGGTAGATCTTCGGTTGTCATGGCAGGGAAACCTTTACTCAGTCTTGGTCTCTGTGCCGTGACTCCGGTTGTCGCGCTTGATTGTGTTTTATTTTTTTCCTGGGCAATTAGTAAGTCAAGTTTCTTCATTTCTCTTTCGTGTTCCCTTTCTTTCTCTTTCTCCTGTCTTTCTTTCTCTTTCTCCTGTCTTTCTTTGTCTTTCTCCTGTCTTTCTTTCTCTTTCTCCTGTCTATCTTTCTCTTTTTCCTCCAATTCCAGTTCCTTTAATCTTATCATCTGTTGCAGCTTGGACATTTCTCTTTCCTCCACCCTCTCAGATCTTTCTCTTCTCTGTTTCTCTGCCTCACTCTCCTTTTCCATGTTTTACTTTCTATTCCTTATAATACACAGCACTCAGTACGTTTGCTACACTAAGTTTTACAGAAAATTTTAAAATAACAGTCCTAGTATTTCTTTTACCTTAAATTACTACCTTAAGAATAATTATAGTGCTCTATACTATACAATAAGAAAATAAAATCAATCCTAATTTTGAAGAATATTTTTAGTTATACAATAGATTAGGCAAGTAAATGATCAAGACAGAAAAATACAAATTGAAATAATGATCAGATTATTAGATTCAGATAGGAAGTTAGAATACGTTGATTTAAAGACTCTTGCCTTTTTTAAATTGGCAACAATAAAATCAGAATGAAATTACTGAAGCCTTAAATTGAGAGGCTAGTATGACAGCACAGAAAAAAAAGCAGGAAAATATATGATAGTCAAATTGAAACAAATTATAATAGAGCAAGAAAATAGAGACTAGAGAGTAGAGGGTTCAGCTACACGAGAGGTAACACAAATCACTTAACTTCCACTCCCTGCACGTGATCCAACCTGTCCTCGTGATGCAACTTCGGGCTGTCGCTGTCCTCTCTGTACTGGTACTTCAAACCACCGCCGTTCCTCAGGCCAAATCAAGGGGCATAACACATGAGGAAAAATGTTTTAAAATAGAATGAGTGTCAAATTAACAACAATATAACATGTAGAACAATATTTGTAAGTTTAAGAACATCAATTACATGAGGAAAATGTTTTAAAATAGAATGAGTGTCAAGTTAACAACAATATAACATGAACAATATTTGAAGTTTAAGTACATCAATAACAATTTATAACTGCTATACTTATACAATTTCTGCGACGAGAGGTCCTGGTTTTCTTTCACAAGAGCCCCCAACTGTAAGGGAACTCGTGTGAGTTCTTTACTACACTTACATATGGCTCGATAATCTAGGGTATGATTCTCAATTACACTTGTCAATACTTGCTTAACTCAAATACGAACACTTAGTATACATCAACTCTAACTCCTTATATTCATGAATATCGATAATACTTTAATACTTAATAAGGCACACAATTATATCACTCTTATGAAATACACAAAACACCAGCACCCTACTCAGACCAGGTCAGCTCTCCAACTGCTAGACTGACCGCTAGAAACCTAATTGTCCCCCCTTGAAAATCCAGTGATAAAAACAATTCACACACCAACTAATAAAATAAACAAACACACACACAATCTCACATCTTACACGCCCACGCCCACGCCCCGCCCTTGACAGCAATGGGGTCTAAGGAAGCGCTGTGAGCTCCCCAAGCGCGGGGCGGAGCTCCACCGCTAAGCACTATTTCCGGTATTGAAAGCCTCAATAATGCATATTCTGAGGTATCTTAGTGCATTATTCTGCTATTAAAAAGTTTTATTTCAAAACTTGTGCTATTCTTACTTACTGAGACCCTCCCGCGCCGTTCGGCTCATTGGAGGGCAAGCTGTTTCCACAAAAATCTGTCACTGGCAATTTCTGAAGCCTCTTCCCACCTGCTCTGAGGACCTCTATGAAAGTGTGGCGTGAAGTTGTACTAGGATGTTCCTGTTTGCGATTTCCTCGTAATGGCCTCCATGTCATTGCAACTCTTGTTATGCGTAATTCATTTTGTCGGAATAAATGTCCCGCAAACCTCATGCGACGCTCTGTCACAACCTTACCAAGGCGTCGACTCCCAGTTCGGCATAGCATTTCCTTGATTGAGACCTGATCTCCATAACTGACTCCTAAAATCCGTCTTAGCCATCTTTGTTGAGCCACATTAAGTCTTTGTCAATTTCGGCAGATGACTATCCACTGCACTTTATTAATGGAGTTCAGCCACTGTAACCTCTCTTGGCTACGCTCTTGGAATTAGGTGACTGTAGTTTGCTTTAGATTTTATATCGAAAATGTAAGTTTTATCGACAAAATCATCTGTTGTGGGGTTTTAAACAAAAATATCTCTGGAGTTTGTTTTTTTTTAACCCTATTTAGCTACGCTCATAGAATTTGGTGAGTGTAGTTTGCTTTAGAATAATATTGAAGAGGGGGCTTTCAACCTCAAAACTCTCTATAGGGGGATTTTAAACTCAAAAACACCTGGAGTGGGTTTAAACTAAAAAAAAAGCCATCTGGAAGAGAGGATTTAAACTCAAAACTCCCATTTGGCTTGGTTAAGCTCAAAGAATTTTAGTTTGTAATTTACATTTTTTTGTGTATTGAAGAGGTATTTTTTAGCATCAAACCCCGATGAAGGGGGGTTTAAACTTAAAACCCCTTTGGTTACTCTCAAAGATTTTTGAGTGTGTAATTTTGCTTTTTTATATTGATGAAGTATTTTTTTAGCTTCAAACGCCACTGGAGGGGGGGGGGGTTAAATTTAAAACCCCTTTGGTTACTCTCAAAGATTTTTTAAGTGTAAAATTTGATTTTTTTATATTGAAGAGGTATTTTTTTAGCTTCAAACCCACTGAAAAAAAAAGGGGGGGGGGATTTAAACTTAATACTCAAAAGCCCCTTTGGCTACATTCATAGACTTTGGAGTGTGTCTTTTGCTTTTTTTATATTGAAGAGGTATTTTTTTAGCCTTAAACTCCGCTGAAAGAGGTTTAAAACTCAAACCACATTTGGCTACGCTTATAGCATTCTCAGTGTGTAATTTGCTTTTTTATATTGAAGAGGGGGTTTTATAGTGAATTTCCGAGGGGGTTTTAAAATCAAAACCTTCCTTAGCTATTCTCTAATAGGAATTTGGGGATTGTCATTTGCATTATTTTTTGTTTGTTTTGTTTTATAGAAGAGGAGAATTTTACTGCAAAACCCCCTGCTAGGGGTTTTAAACTCAAAACCCCCTTGGTTTAGTATCTTATCTTATCTTATATAATACAGACGTTACTTCAAAAAAGAAGATGATTACGTCCTACGCGTCATGCATTTAGTCATGCATATTAACCAATGACTTAAATTCTGCCAAGTCACTGGTTTTCCTGGCTAGCTCAGGCAACCCATTCCATGCTCTAATAGCACTAGGGAAGAAGGAGTATTTGTACAAATTTGTCCTAGCATATGGCACGAGGAATGTGCCTTTATCTTTGTGTCTTTCAGAGTATTTTATTAAATTTTGTTTTTGTATTTGAAGATTATGGTTCAGTATTTTATGTATGATTGCTACTTTACTTTTGAGCCTTCTGTCCTGAAGGCTTTCTAAATTTAGTGATTTTACTAAAGGTGTTACTCTAGTCAAATGTGAATATTCGTTTGTTATGAATCTCACTGCTCTATTTTGTGTCTGTTCTAGTTTCTTAATGTTTTCTTGAGTTGAGGGGTCCCAAACGGAGGATGCATATTCTATTATTGGCCTAACCAAGGTTAAATAACATTTTAGTTTTATGTTCTTATTTGATTTATAGAAATTTCTTTTAATAAATCCTAATGCTTTGTTTGATTTTTTTGTAGTTTCATCAATATGTGGATTCCATGACAGTTTTTCATTTATTATAACACCTAGGTATTTTGCGTTTTTAGTCTGTGTTACTGGTTTGCCATGAATACGATAAGTGGAATTAATTTGTTTTAGTTTTTTTGTTACTCTTAACAACTGACATTTTTCTGGGTGGAAAGACATGCTCCAATTTGATTCCCATTTCTGTAATTCATCTAATTCTCTTTGTAAAATATCTGTGTCTTGTGTTGTTTTTATTGTTCTATATATTATGCAATCGTCTGCAAATAATCTGACTTTTGTTCCTGAAGTAATGCAATTTGGTAAATCATTTATGTAAATTAAAAATAGTAGTGGACCCAAGACTGTTCCTTGAGGTACACCTGAGTTTACTGTTATCGGTGTTGATTTAGAGCCATTTATTATTACAGTTTGTTCTCTCCCTATCAGAAAATCTTTAATCCACTGATGCAGTGGACCATTAATGCCGAAATATTTTAATTTTTTAAGCAAACTATGGTGGTGAACTTTGTCAAAAGCCTTAGAAAAATCTAGTAAGATAGCATCTATTTGTTCACTATTATCTAAACCTTTTGAAAAGTCATCAATTAGTCCTATTAGTTGTGTTTCACATGATCTATATTTCCTAAAGCCATGTTGGTATGGTGTGAGGACATTATGTTTGTCTAAGTGGTTTATGATGTTGCTACATATTATGTGTTCTAGGATTTTACATGTGATGCTGGTAAGTGATACTGGTCTGTAGTTTCCTGGGTCAGATTTTTCTCCTTTTTTAAATAGGGGGGTGACATTAGCTTCTTTCCAGTCCTTTGGTACTCTGCCCTGGTTAAGTGAAGCCTGAAAGAGTATTTTATACACTGGGGCTAGCTCATTACTTAGTTCTTTGAGTAATCTAGCTAGAATACCATCAGGTCCAGAAGCTTTATTTGGTTTGGTGTTGGCTAATAGTTTTTGAATTCCATTTTCTTGTACTACTATATCTTCTATGTTGTCTACTTGGTTCAAATTCAGTAATATGTCTTTGTCTCCTGGGGCTGAGAATGCTGATGCAAAGTATTTGTTTAGGATGTTTGCTTTAGTTTCATTATCATTATGTATTACGTTATGTTCATCTTTTAATGGCGCTATGCCTGTTGTTTCCATTTTCTTAGACTTAATGTATGACCATAGGTTTTTGTTGTTATCTTTAGATATTACATTGTTTATGTATTCACTCTGCAGCTGTCTGCTTACTTTTTGGGTTAAGTGTTTAATTTTTATATACTTTTTGTAAACTCTTTCTGCATTAGTTTCTTTAAATTTTCTATATAGGTTTTCCTTCTGTTTACAAAGCTTCTTTAGTCTATTATTAAACCAGCATTTATTTATTTTGTCTGGTGTGCATTTAGTTGGTATATGATTTTCTATAATGCTTTTAAGATGGTTTTTAATGAAATTACAGAGGTCATCGACTGGTTGGTTAATGTCTTTTTCTAATAAGAATGTTTGTTGAAAGTTTAATGCAGCTTGGTGTAGTTGTGTTAGGTTACATTTATTCCAGAGTAAGATTTTTCTTTTGGGTTTTGTATTGGCTACTGCTTTTATCTGACTGTGTATTTTTATGATCTCATGGTCTGATAGACCAGGGATAATATCATAATCAACTACTAATCCAGGTCTGTTGGTTAAGAAGAGATCTAATGTCTTGTTTAATTGTGACAAGTCAAAAACTCGCTGTCAGAGTCACTCAGAATTATCACAGCATTAATTATTATTTTTCCTTATTTATTTATTTTATTTCAATTATTTCCCCGTCCTAACCCCAATTTCTTCACCCGCGCCACCTTTTCCGCTCCAGCTAGACTTAGTCCACCACCTTGGAGAAAATTAGGCCAGTCCTTTCATTTATCTGCCCTTGACCGGGGCAAAGATAGACACGTTCTCTTTAGTCTTATCCGCGGATGTCCGCCGCGATTGACCCCCCCCCTTGGGTGGAATGCAGGTCACTCTTCCTCTTTGATCTAAGAGATTACACGGGTCAATACACCGCGTGGTACTCCAAGGTGTGACGCTTGTCGGACTTCACCCACGTGTAAGCTAATTCTTAGCCTAGGACGTTTCCTGTGTCCGCCCACATTTCCCAGGCATATATAAGTAGATTCAAATCAAGCCAGACCCTTTCACTCCTCTATCGCTGTCGACCGAGTCTGGACTATATCATTTATTCTCCCTCCTAGAGGAATACCTGGTGGTAAGCCGAACTTAATCACAAGTTCCATCTTAATTACTCTGTGTATATTTCCATTGGATTTTATCATGTGTATTTTGCTTAGTTCATTTATATTTAATTAGTGCATTGTGTATTTCTCACTGGCGTAAGTAGAAAACATAAACATGTGCTATGTATACATTTTAGTATTGCATGAATCTATTAATGCTACGTTGCTCAATTGATCATTGATGCAACCATGTATATATTTGTACACCTTATTTTATTTCCTCTATCTCGGTTGATCGCCTTGATGATTTTACTATCGCACTAATACTGCGCTTAGAAAGGAGATATGAGTTACCTCCCCTGTATTGAATAATCTCCCCTTTACTCATTTTACCCTAATGAGAGTTGCGCCGCTTGAACGGACACACCATTCAAGCGCGCTCCATTGTTCTCGACCCACGGTCATATGTAAACAATCATCTGGGTCGCTGACCACCGCCCAATTCATCCCTCCCCCCTTTTTTCTTTCTATATCCACCTGTGTTGTTCATTTGAGATTATTATTTCCCCTTCTATGTACATTTTATGTTATTATTTCCCCTTTTATGTACATTTGATATTGCTACTATCATCCATCTGTTTTCCAAATCCCATTTGTCATCACCTCCCCCTTGTGCTCTAAAGCAATTTCACCAATCTGACGAATGCACCTCAGTCGAGGGCATCGATAAGATGCATGAGAGACATGTCCTAACTTGTCTTTATTTATCCGCAGCCTCCCTCAGGAGTCTGCCTATTTAGGTGCTTAGTGCTATTCAGCACTGTATTTGCTATCAAGAATCACCTATCGCCTATTTGCCTACTGGCCTATCTATGTGCTTAGTGCTATTCAGCACTGCACTTTCCTATTGAGCATCATCTACCGCCTACGGAGATCTACTCAACTCTACTACTTGGCGCTATCGGCATTGCCCGCCTATTCGACAGCCCACCTGTCAAGCTATTAGGCGCGACGTCCCTATAGAGTCAGATCTGTGCGAGACGTCATAGCTACGCCAACCCTCTGCAACTCACTGGACATATCCTGTTACCTACACTGCCCACGGCAGATCAGCTCTGCCCGCAGTAACCTTGTGCCCACGGTATCCGGCCACCCGCCATACTGTGCCCACTACAGATACTAGAACTTGGGACGGAGACTCCACAAGAACTATATCGCCGGCGTCCCTCTATCCGCTAGAGCGCCACCTCCAGCTGCAGAACCTCAAGCCAGGACACAGCCAGCTGCGACATCAACAGGACAACCAGCTAAGTCAGAGGACAAAGTGACATACTCTCTTATTATGTGCAAGAGTGATGATTAAACATAGAATATATTAGAGATAGATGCAAACCCTCCCCCTTTTTATTATTATATGTATATTTATGTAAATAAATTTCCTTTATTTTAACTTTTGTATCTATCTTTCATTGCTTTGTCTCGTTGCGTGTCTGCTCCCGATTCATATGCTGATAAGTGGGAGTGTGATAGCATTAAAAATAATCATCCCCTAGACATAAAACGTGCCAAACACACGTCACATTTCCCCACCTGTCACATTAATCTAGTTGGCTTTTTAATGATTTGATCTAAACATAGGTTGTGTAATGTTTCTATGAAAAGCTCATTTATGTCCTTAAGGTTTTGGTGTTTATCTATGGTTAGTATTTTCCAATTTATATCAGGTAGGTTGAAATCACCCATAATCCAAAAAAACTGCATTTTTATTTGTCTTTATTTGTTTTATAAGTGTAGTAATCTGATTACATAGTTCCTGCATGTATTCTAAACTAGAATTTGGTGATCTGTAAATGCTGCCTATTATTAGGGATGTTGAGGTGGTATTAATTTTACAAAATGTTGATTCTATATTTTTTGAGTTAGGTAAGGTAATTTCTTCTGCTATAAGAGTGTTTTTTATTGCTAAAAGAACTCCTCCATAATTATCAGCCCTATCTTTTTCTAAAAATTTTATAATTATTATTGAAAATTTCTGCATTATAAATTTCAGGATGTAGCCAAGTTTCTGTGCCTAATTATGTCTGGTTTCTCACATTCTAATAAAATTTCTAAGTCTGCTGTTTTGTTCCTAATGCTTTGAAAATTTATTACTAAGGTTTTAAGGTATTTTGGTGTTACTTCTTTAGTAGGTTTGTTTAGTGAGGCTGTTGTATTAATTTTAGTAGATTTAGGTTTCTCACCTAAAATAAACAAAATCAAAGCAAAAAATCAGTCACTAAAGTCCGTCTCCCGTCTCATTTCGGTTTGAAGTTTGAAACCCAAACACCCCTCCCCCGGCTATGCCCATGATATATATATATATATATATATATATATATATATATATATATATATATATATATATATATATATATATATGTTGGGGAGATCTTCACCCCTACCCCGAAAAAATCCCTCCCATGCACTGTCGTAAGTCTGGCCCTGATTATAGTTATCACTGGGACCCTGGGCATGGCTTGCGCTGCCTACTGCTTTTCGAGGAGCCTCAGTAAATCCTGTGAAATTGCAAAATATACGAAAAAGTCCTTGAAGTCCAGAAAACTCATAAAAATCTCCTTAAATATATACAAAATTGTCATTTGTGGGTGTCATTTACACGGAAAACGCCAATCCAACGCGAAAAAAAAATGCATTATACAATACCTGTAACACTGGCATCTGCGGTGAATGTAGCGCCTCAAACTAATCAAGAATTACTTGAGCTCAACAATATACCAAGATAGATTGAACAATATATATATTTAGATATAATCGAGATTGAAAGGTTACAAGGTCATTCCAAATGAAACAAGAGCAATGGACCTATAAATTGTCATATAGGATGGACTCAAGGTCGCATAATTGTAATTATGAAAAAAAAACAAACACTTGCAAACGAATGTTTGACAATAACAACGGCGGATGCAAAATGTTTAAATGGGAAGTTTTTTTTGTTGGTGGATGGAGGTAGGGTAAGAAATGAATATTCATATTAGACTACAGTAACATCATTAGTAAACGTACTTAACACTTCAGGACTGAAAACTTACAAGTAAAGTATCTATAATACATAAAACACTAAACCAAAGTTTACTTATACAAACACATAACCTAATAAAATACTCCGAAAGACATGTAAAGTAAAGGTACATTCCTTAAAATTATTCTATATCCTAGGACAAACAAATTCTTCCCAACAGCATGGGACGAGTTGCCTGAATCAGCCAGAAAAAAACAACGACTTAGCAGTATTTAAGTAGGCCTATCTAATAAACATACCAAAATTGACACATGGATGCTCCTATGACATTGTTGGCTTGTGTTAATGTTTGTAATTTATAACATAAGATACACAATTTTGAGGTTAAATAATGTTATTCAACTAAAGGTTTTAAAGATTTAACTTGACAAATGTTCACATGAGTAAATAATTTTGAAAAACGAAAAAGTTTTGAACATAAAAATTAAATGGCAAGGGTATATAGAACTACTTTAATTATGAAAACCAAAAGAAAAGTGTAAAAATACTTATTTCTAAATAACATTTTACAAAGATAGCCTAATATCAACCCTGTCTATCCGTCTGGTAAAAAGTTTGTACACGTGATTTCTCGCACACCCAATCTCAGATCAAGCTGAAATTTTGCACAATTATCCCTTTTACTTTACAACACAAGAATCAATTAAAAATGAATCAATTAGGTAATTAACTATTGGTAATACATTATTTTGTTTGGTATCTCGAACAAGAGAAAGAAATTGTAATTGACTGGTTTTTATAAGCTGAATTAGTCCCCTTTATAATGGTCATCGTCTGTCTTAGTGAACACAAATCTGAAAAATACGACGAGACTATAGAAACAATAGATAACTATACATTCTTCCGTGATCATAAGTTCTCCACTAGTAGAGTCGTTACAGTGTTGGCTTGAGAAGCCCGAGAAGACTTATATTAAGTCATCAGTTGTAATTCAGGTCGTTCCCCCCTATTTCTAATAATTCTTATAAATGTCTTTTTTAATTGTTAGTCTAGAACTCTAGATCTATTTAAATTTAATCACATGACTGATCCAAACTCATTGGTACAATTATGCTTAATATAAGCTTTTTTTTTTTAAATATTTTTTAATAATTTTCTGTTGATGTTTCAGACATTGGTAATGAGTATGACTGAATCGTCAGATGTAGATAAAGGTTTCTGTGCCATGTCAACATCAACTGGACAGAGTGGCAAAGAGGATGAAACCTATGAGTTAAATTATCACAATTATCTTATGGTAAACATTGTGATAAAGCTAGTGTTTATCTAATATATTCTAAACCTGTTCAAATTGTGTTCCATTTTGATGATGATGAGAAGGAAAGAGCAACAGAGTTTAATAATCATGACTGGTAGATCTGTGGTTATCAATATAAACCTTGTATTACTGTCACTTATATAATTAACCCTTAAAGTACTGAACTGTTTTAGAATGAGTACATATAAAATGAAATTACAATTCTGATGTTTAGAGGCTAAATTAACACATGTTTTTTTAGGGTTAAAGGGTCTCTGAGTTGTTTGTTCACTTAATTGGAGGTGAAGGTGATTATTTGGTTATAATTTGTAGTAGTTACATTGCTATCTATTGAAGGCATTCATAATGAAATAGCATAATACAAATCATAATCTGACACTAGTGGTAACCCTAAAATTAACATTCAAGCCTACAGAGCCAGTTGTAATATCTGAATGCTAACTTTGCCCTTAACAGGCTCATTTCTGTTGCACTTAGCGCAAACCACATACAGATAGCTATGAAAATCAATGTAACAAAATAAGCCCCCCATATGTTTACTATATCATGTCCAGATTTGATAGGAAATATATCAATTATTAATGTACAAGATTTAGGAATTATTTAAATTTTTAAATTAATTTTATTGACCATAAATAGATAGCATACATTGTATGAATATTAACATTTAGCCAATTTGAAAATTGTGAATGTATTGTTTTACTTTTGCGTATGCATTTGCTCTTTAATGAAATATTTTGCTTTTACTAATAATTGGTGAAATTTATAACTTAAAACAAAATTAATATGTCCAATACCTTTTATTTTTTGATGGGACATGATAGTTCTAATTGATATATTTGTTATTTATAAAAGAATCACAATAGGCTTTTTTTTTTTTTTAAAACTTGTTAAAATCAAGATATAATCCATATGATTAAGGTTCTTATCTAGTGACTGATGAAAAAGTTTGTACAGATATGTCTTGGTTAATTAAATGCTAGATTAAGAAGTCACAGAAATGAAGTTAATATTATACATATTAGGCCCTAATATATCTATACATATATGAATCTACCCATAAGATCATACATATTAATATCTATATATATATAAATCTACCCATTGTCAGCTAGATCATATACTTAGCAGTCAAGTAATGCAAAGTGAACTAAAGGACAAAGCAGTTCATGATGAGCATCTGTTTATTGTAACACATCAAGGTGAGGGTCAATAATAGGTCAATAATCTACTGAGTTTATATATGCCTACAATCAATAGACCCAAATCTAAATAGAACAGGTTCAAATTAAGTCTGATTATAATATAATTGAAACAGAAAATAAAATATAAACCATATACACAATTTTCTGTTAATTTTTTATCTTTTTTTCCAGCTTATGAACTGTGGTTCAAACAGATTCTTTATGAAATAGATTCTGTCAGGAATATGTTTATGCTACCAGTAAGATTTTGTTTCCACTTAATTTTGAATTAAGAGGACAGTTTAAAATTAAAAGCCTACATAAATAAAATGTTTGTAATCTGTATGACTATTGTGCTAGTAAAATCAAAAGTACATTAAAAAAAAAAACAATTAGGCCTATATCAGTTTATAGATTGCTTACACTTAACATTTGTTGCTAGTTATACAAATTCACATATTTATCAAGTTAATTTATAATGAAGTCAAGTAATTATTCTTTAATGTTTTAGGTTCTGGAAGAAACAAAGACCTTACTTATTCTGAACAGACTTAGTAGAGTTGCTCTGATACTCAAGGTAAGTGAAGTTTTTTACATCTGAAAACCAACTGTGTATATATATGTAAATACCAATTTGAAACTGTCAGCTAGAGTCGAGCCATAGGCTCTTTAAACTCTAGGCCAGAAAAAGTGAGCAAGAGCTCCCTCGTACTTGCCTGATTAAATAGTGTGTTCATTATGGTAAAGGGTCTTACAAGTGTTTATATTTACACTGTCATTTCCAGTGACACTGTCATTCCAGACTTGTGGACTAGAGATGTGTTCGAAGGCTGTGTACACAGGGACCACTGCCAACTTCCTATTCTATAACAGACTAACCATGTGGGATATGCCATTTATGAAATGGACCCTTGAGGAACTATGCCTGGATTGTTGACAAGGTTGTGGTAGCTCTTTTACAACCCCTTACAGTGCAATAGGAATACTCTTGCACTCCCACTGGAGTCTTGTTTTGCTACCCTTTGGCCTAGACGTTTCCTCCTACAACCATTTCTACCCCGGGGGCCACTATAAGGCAGGGTAGCATGCCCGGGAATGTAAATACCAAATTAGTCAACAGTAACACTTTTTTCTTGTTTCTTTATCTTTTTTAAAAAAATTCTTCAAATCTCTATAGTTGTTGGTGGATCAAGTGGACATATTAGAGACAATGACTCCTTTGGACTTTCTGGAATTTAGGTAATCTGATTCTTTGTAAAAGCTAACACTGTTAAACATGTTTTATATTTAGGTTTACATAATGAAAGATCAAACCTATGACCTTATACTAAGACTCATTTAAATAAATAAAAATATTTACAAAAATATGCTGAGTTAAAAAAAAAATAAACAAGATTAAAAATAAACAAAACAAATGCGATTTAAGTCTATCGTTCATCATGAGTTTACAAGTGAATTGAGTGTTGTTTAACAGTTGAAAAGATTTTAAAAATTTGTCTGGAGATGATGATTCTGATATTAAGTACCAAAACATATGTTTTTTTTTTACTGCTGTTATTAAAAAATAAATAAATAACTCCTAAACATAAGCCTGACAAAAAAGCAAGTATTATACAAATATAGACCAAAATTATGTTGTCTTAATCTACTCGTTGTTGGAATATTAAGAACTCTTCTTTAAAATATTTTTTATCTTAATTTATAGGTTACAACTTTCATCGGCATCTGGATTTCAAAGTCTCCAGTTTAGACTGTTGGAAAACAAAATTGGAGTTTTAGAAGTAAAAAAAAAAAATATTTTTGGATGCTACATATTTATATATCATTATTGTACTCCTGTGTTTTTACATTAAAATAATGTTCAGATGTTTATAAATAATTATCATTTTTAGAAAATCTTTTTTTTTTAATGATTTGCTTCACAACTAATTAATTATCATTCATATTTGTTTTACTGACTAGTTTAAATTGCTGTTTTTCAGTCATCACGAGTTAAATACAATCAGCAACACTATGCAAAAGTCTTCAGTAAGCCAGAACAAGTTAAAATGCTTGAAGACTCATTGGAACAGCCATCTTTGTTTCAGCTTTTAGAGGTAGCTAAGCCAATTAATTGTATGATAAGTCTAATATTAATGCATATATATATATATATATATATATATTACATATGAATATTAAGAATAGTTTCTAAATACTTATTGAATCTGTTTTGATGTCATTTTTAGAAATGGCTGGAGAGGACGCCAGGTTTGGCAGTGAAATCTTTTAATTTTTGGGAATTATACAAAAGATCTGTAGACAGGTGGCTCCAAGACATGTTACAGCAGTCAGCACAGGTGATGATTCCTTTCTTAATAAGCTATACTAATTGTGACAATAGTTTTTGGTGGTGAATATTCCTTTGTATGATGACCCAATATCCAATTGTATGCAGATGATTCTAGTATTTGTGCAGAACCAACAGAACTCTTTTCAAAATAGACTTAAATAGAATAATTAAATTTTCCAAGTTGAGATAATAAAAAAAGATAACACACAATATAGTTCAATTTCAATTATACATTCACAGTAGTAGACTTGAAGCTTGAAACTTATAGACTAATGAACTGATTTGGCCATCTGAAACTATGACATCTCTTCTATAGCTTTCCCAACCTCTGCTAGAAAAACAAAGTTGCTGAATGTTCTTGTAGTGAAAAATGAAAACAAAAAAGTGTCATTTCTTATTATCTCTACATACATTATTTATGCTTCCATCAGAAGCTAAGATATAAGAACAAAATATCTTATTTATATTGCTCTGACAATCTTGAAGCATGCACTTCACCTTCACCTATCCCTTAGTCTGTTGGACCGTTGGGGCACCACACAAGTTTTGTCAACCATTCTTCTCTCCATTCCTCTCTGTCTTTTGTCTTGGATAGAATTTCATTCAATGACAGGCCTGTCCATTCTTTGATGTAGTCTTTCCATCACTTTCTCTGTCTACCTCTTCTTATATTTTCCTGGTACTGTTCCCTGCAGGAAGGTCTTTGTGAGCCCTGAGGACCTTATGGTATGGCCATAGAATTAAAGTTTGCATTTTTTTTTTTCAGAATGGTTAGCAGGTCATTGAGGGGGTCCAATCGCACCACACCACATGACACTAAAATACTATTTTATTTATTTGAGAGCATAAATAAAGGGAAGCATCATAGGCTACATTGCACAAATACAGTTGAACAACATAAAAGCTAAATTTTCTAAATTCATACTTTTTAATTTTTATATTTAAATTTGATTAGGTTTTAAAAAAATAGTTTTTATTTTGCTATATTCTTATTTTGGATATTTTTTATCTTATCTTCTTGTTCTAGAATGAGACAGATGAATCTGTGAAACAAAGTCTTATTGAGGAATACAAGAAACAGAAAGTAGGAGGACTGTTTTTTAAGAATTTTTAATGTCTTTCTGATATTTTTAAAACAAATAATTAATTATACATTTTGAAATACAATAATTGATAAAGTAAATAAATAAATTAATAAATAAATAAAATTTCTTATTTTTTTATTAATTAGGAAAGTTTTGAAAGCATTTTGGATGAAGAAAAATATAATGCTGCAGTAGCCAGAGGTAAACTTATTTACTTAGTATATATACATTTTTTTCTTCTGTATTTTAATGGTACATAACTATTGATAAAATGTGATATTTATTGCTTTCATTCAATAGGTGATCGTAGAATGAGTCATTTAGCTTTCAAAGGGGCTTTACTCATTTCTTTATATCATGACCAGCCTCGTTTCAATCAACCATCAAAGCTTCTTTCACTTCTTATGGATATAGATTCTTTAATGACCAAATGGAGATGTAAGTAATAATGCATCTAAAAATAATTTTTTTTTTGTAATATAATATAATATATAATATATATACCCATATATTAAAATCTATGTGAAACAAACTATACTTGCAAACTAGCAGTAAACAATAAAGATATGTCAACATTAACACTATTGCAGTTCACAGGTGCACACTCAAACTTACTTTAATGTGGTAGCAAATAATATATATTTTGTTGAAAACCTACTTTTACACACTTGTTTCTTTGGCACCCACTGTAAAATGTGAACTGACAATTCGATATTAACAAATAATTATTGTATTATATTATATTTTATTTGTAAGGAATTCATTCAACAACATTTTGTATTATCTGCTAACAACATTTTTCTCACAAGGATATCAGAAACAGTGTATAATATATTTCTATATTTTAAGTTACCACAAATCTAATTTTGCTATAACTAGTATTTCATGTGTAATGGCACAATTATGATTTAATTATTTGTTTTGGAAATAGGGAAGTTTTGACTTAGTGACAATGTGACTAATAAAAACAAGAATAGGTATTAGAGCTAGAACAAAATATCAGCAGACGTAGACAAACTACTTTCAGGACAACATAGAAATGAGTAGCATTTTAAGAATGCATAGAGTTAGCTAACATTCGATGGCTCCCTTCATTGCTATTAAACTTGTTCAACATTCAGTATCAGAGCATTCTTATCTTATCTTATCTTATATAATACAGACGTTACTTCAAAAAAGAAGATGATTACGTCCTAGCTCTAACTTCGACTAACTTGTATTGATTGTTCGGCCTTTTGCCAGTGTTATTGGATTACATATTACGTTGAGTGTTACCTCCATTTGGTTAATTTGCATTAGACACTGCGAAAGCGCCTAACACATGTTACAAACATTCCATACATATAATGCAAGAAAATGTTCAATGGGATTCTTTGAAAAGTAACTTAACAAAGTAGGCCTATATTATGTTGGATTATTTCCCCCTCCTTTTGTTCTTGTTCTTATAGCTAAGAAAAGTTGCTTTTAGTTATTTATGTTGGAAAAACCATTTACATACATTCTTTACTCTTGATTTCTGTTTATTTGATGTAGACAATCATGTCATGATGGTACAAAGAATGATTGGTAGCAAAGTTGGAACTGGTGGCTCGTCTGGTTATCAATACCTTCGGAGTACTGTTAGGTAATAAATCAAGCATGTGTTTGCTTGTGTTAGAAAGTGTTGTTTTTTTTCACTTTGTTGCCTGTTTTGTCACTTACTGTGTAATAAAAAATTTAAAAAAAAAGAAAGCATACAGACTTTCTTTAATAATATTGAAGAATTTTCCAAAACAATATTGGACATTTTTTTTTAAATCTTAGAGCTAAGTTGCCTATCAGGATCTTTATAACAAAAATGATGTCCTTATTTTATTTTTTTGTTATCCATTTGCCTCCCAGATCATGCTTTCCCTTCCTTTCCAAAATAAAATAAAATGTTGAGAGTTGCTGAGTAATACATTTTACAAACATTTATGAGATTCTTTTCTACAAACATTCATCCAAATTTTAATAATTCTAAAATATTTTTTCTCTCTTCAGTGATCGCTACAAAGTGTTTCTTGACCTCTTCAACATGTCAACCTATCTCATCCCTCGTGGTTACATCCCACCATTGTCAAGGTCTCTCAAGCGACAGCTCAGCATTCTTATTCATGAATACATGCCCCGTGACTCTGATGAAAGTAATGAGGAAAGTGATGGCTGTGAAAATGAGACTGAGGAAAGACTGCAAGACTTGAATCTCAATGGAGACACACACAAAGCCATCAAATTTACTCTTTAATTACATGTCTGTGTGTGTCACATTTCTTGAAAGCTGTCATGGTTAATTACTATGCATTTCTTACAAGTGGGTGATTGATAGAGATTTTATTTCTTATATTAAGAGAAATAATCTACAATTTCACCACCACTCTCTACTTTAGTGCAGACA
Organism: Biomphalaria glabrata; assembly: GCF_947242115.1. Lineage (NCBI taxonomy): Eukaryota > Metazoa > Mollusca > Gastropoda > Planorbidae > Biomphalaria > Biomphalaria glabrata. The sequence continues at coordinate 23,631,468 of NC_074718.1, read as the reverse complement.
ACATATGTAGAAGTTACATGAACATTTTTTGGCATTTTATCTAAGACTCAGAATCAGATTCAGCAGATATTGATTATAAATCTAAAATGCTAATTATTTGTTATTTGCTATTTGTTTTATTTGTACTTTGCATTAATGTTAATATGTATTCGAGATACATAAAATAACCTTTTTTAATGTGTTTAAACAAGAATTTTAATGATTTAACAGGGTAAACAAATGCTTATGTACTTATATGTATCTTAACTTTTAACATTTGTTAACCTAAATATATATTGTGACAAAAAAACATTCCAAGCATTAAAGTGCATCAGTTATAATACATATTTCTATTATGTATTTTTATTAAAACACAATTTGATCTGCAAAATAGGTGCTGATTTGAAAAGCAACATGTCTACAAATGTTCACTCTTTGAAAGTTTAATGTATCACTTGCTTAGTTTAAAGAACCAAAAAAAATATTAAAAACAAAAAATATTTGAAATCTTTATCAGCTTCGAGTGGTTTGAATATTAAATTTGTTGCCTTTTCTCTTGGCTAAAATGACTACTTGAAATGTGATACGTAGTTTGTGTTAATTGTTTGCTCATGAGAGTTGTAAGTCTATCAGATAAGTTAAATCAGTTTATCGGGACCACATGCGAATGTGATCATTTTCATCCTAAAACCATCTTATACTATAAACTGGATCAATAGTATATTCAGACTGGTTTCAGTATTTTAGGATTTGATCATAATAAGTGACTGGTTCAATTAAGCAGTGGTACAAATAACCCCGGATTCAGGTGTATGTTCAGTAGAGATATCATATTGCAAAACCTTATCTACAGAAGTGTACTATCAGCAAAATGACTAACTAAATGGTTCCCGGTTATTTCATCCCCAGTCACTTCATCCCTGGTCATTTCATCTTTGGTCACTTCATCCCCTAATCCACCTAATTATTATTGTAAAAAGTATGAAATTAACAATAGTTCATATATTTATTTTATTTACATGACAAAAAGAATTAACATTAATAAATAAGAAAAGAATGTCATTAAAAATATTAAAAATATAACATCTATAGACATAGATCTGATTAAAAAAAAACTTTTTTGCGTGTTAATTGAATTCAATAAGGCTATTGATAGTAGGTACATTGATTCTTATTGCTGTACATCTTTGGTAATTTCTTGGCCACTGTTCCATTTCTTGAAGTCAGCGTTTATTAGAATAAATAAAACGTTAAATCAGGGTTTGAAATGACACACTTATATTCAAGAAAAAACTATTGATAAATAAAGATAAAGTTAAATATTTTCGTCAGGAGATAAGTTATCAGCGGCATGAGAACCATTAGTATTCTAATCGTTCTCATCTATCAAAAGATTTCCACTAATTCCATCACACCTTGGTCTTTGATGAGCGCAGAGCGGCCTGATCATACTTATAGGTCTATTCTAAGCGCACTTCTATCTCAAAAAAGTGTCCCTTCTCCCTCCAAACGTGAACTTTGGTCATTACCTCACGCAATATGCGCAGGGTATTATTGACATCCCTACAACAAACAGAAACCAGTGCTTTTTGTGACGGTACGCACCGGTACGGCGTACCGGCACCTTTTTTCAATGTGGGGAAAAAAAATACTTTTTATGTATTTTAACGTTTATTATTAATTTATTAGTAGTTAAAAGTTAGGCAATCAATAACTGAGTACCGGCACCTATTTTTTTAAAAACAGAAACAATAGGCCTATAACTAAATACAAACCCCGCATTACAATATATCTAGCCCCTATAAATATGCCAATTACGACCCAGTATCAGTTTTAATTAGGGCTATCCCCCATTGCCCTAATTGCAGCCCTAAATAGCCCAAATGGCGCCCTAATGGGCGCGCATACCGTTTGCACATTGGCGTCATTAGGTTCCCATTAGGGACCATTACGGGCAACCCTAATCGTGCCAATATCGGTCCAGAATGGGTAAACCCACTTCCGGATTCATTGGGGATTTCCAGAATCGCGCCCTAATCAAGCCCCAATGGTTTAGTAACTGAGATTTTCATTGGGGTTTAATTAGGGATAACCCTTATTGTGCCAATATCGGTCCGATGCTGGCCTGAATGGTTTAGTAACTGAAATATTTATTAGGGTTCAATTAGGGATAACCCTTATTGTGCCATTATCGGTCCAATGCTGGCCCTAATGGTTTAGTAATTGAAATATTAATTAGGGTTCAATTAGGGATAACCCTTATTGTGCCATTATCGGTCCGATGCTGGCCCTAATGGTTTAGTAACTGAAATATTTATTAGGGCAAAATTAGGTATTATCATGCAAATACTGTCTCTGATGGTTCAGTCATTAAATTTTATTATGGCTTAATTAGGAATAATCTTTAATGTTTTTCAATACTGTAGTTTAAAACAAATTCATTAGTGATTTTTTGTTTACAATGCCTTTTTTGTTCAGATGCAGCTCAATGGTTTAGTATGAGATTTTTAACCTTTTACATAGGTCTACTTTCACACTGATGATTTAGATCTAGCAATAGAATTATTTGACATAATTGTTTGGAAATTATAATAATTGAATCAGTGCATGATTTCTATATACATCTAGCTATAATGTCAACATATTTATAAAGTAATGGACAAGTTAAATTTTTGGTAACGTACGTACTATATAAGACTTGCATGCTCTGATCATTTATTCTTAAATCAAACTTACACAATTAACTTTTTTTTATTTTTTATTCATGGAATAATTAACCAACACAAAAGACAAATATAACAGCTCAAACAAGATATCAAGACAGCATTTTCATTCAATTCGTAGCATTCTTTACAAGCTGACTTCAAGACTGGTGGCAATAATTCATATTTTGACTCCCATGCAGCAGCTGGAACAAACAAACAAACAAAAAAATATTATAGTCATGTAATAAAACTACCTTCAAGCTGTATTAATAATAAAAAGAATCTAACAATTAAACATCAGAAGACCTTACATTTATCTATGTGGACATACTATTTAAGGGTTATATTTCCAGCCCTTGATGATAAACGGTGTTCAAAAATTAGGTTGCTTCTAAAGCCTATTAAGCAACACAAAAATTAATGGTATTTCAAAATTTGGAGTTCAATCTTCTCCTTAAATTAAATGTTATGAATTGGTGTCAGCAAATGTGGCACTGGTATTTGACTATGCTAAAAGTGCAATGGCAGACTAGATCGAGCTAGGCTTCAATTCATTCAATATTATATTTTGTCCAATTTATTTATATTAACTTTATCACAGGCTCTTACTAATACAACTATATTCTGTTGTAATTAGAGTTCTATGGTAATTTTAAAAATAAGTTGGCTGAAAAGTTATTCTAGAATTAAAATAAACAATTATCACAGTGAAACTTAAAAAAAACATAACAAAAAAAAAAAAACACAACCAGCATATTTCAAAATTAGGATAGCATTTCTTTATTTACATTTAATCAATTCCATCCCATTAACAATTTACTTTCAGATTGCTGATCAGTAATCTAAAAGCAAAATGTAATTCTTACCTTCTTGAGCAGGCTTGCTTATGAAAAGATGACGAACAGCATCTGTACTGCATGCATAGGTTATTATTAACCTAAAAGATTAATGTCAACTTCCCCTAAAGAAAATCTGGCGATCTGTTAAAAAAAAAAATAAATAAATAAAAACTTAAAAAATGTTTAAAGAATGCAAAAAAAAAAATAATAATATTACAATAGAGGCAAAACACAAAATGTTTAAGGTAGGGTATACAAAAAGGATTGTTGCTATATAATGACATTAGGTCAAAAACAATTCTATGTAGGCCCTATTTTCATTGTATAAATGTTCATTATAATTTTTTATGCAAATTAATAATGAACTTAAATCTCAGTGAAATGACAAAAAGCTGAAGATATTGCTCTCGAACATTGTTTCACAAGATTAACATTTATTTTACATTTTTTTTATTTAATCGATTTGATCTCATTAAAATTTTCATTTGGTTTGGGGGGATGGGGGGGGGGGGGGGTCACTGATCAGTAATCTTAAAGAAAAATTTATTCTTCGTACCTTTTTGAGCAGGCTTCCTCATGAAAAGATATTGAACAGCATCTGTAGTGCATACATAGACAATTCTTATTGTCAGCTGCCCTTAAAGAAAACTGACATTCTAAAAAAAAAATACAAACAAAATAAAAGTACAATAAAGACAAATCCTGAAATGTTTATGGTATGGTGTATAAGAAAAACTGTTGCTATAGCCTAATGATGAGACTCTGTATTTTTTCTTTAACAGTATCCACACAATGAAATTTTAAAAAGCCTAAGCCTTATATATATAAGCCTATAGAATGAATCCTAGATCAAATTGTAGAAGAATGTAGGCCTATAATATAATAATTAGTATTAAGACCTCTAGATATTCTAGCTAGATCTAAATATAATCTAGATCTATGTCTAGTTTATAGATCTAGAATTTCTAGATCTGTATAGATCTATTTAATTCTATTACATAGAGCCTAGAGTCTTTAAAATTTACAAAAAAAATAAAATCTAACATATATTGAGTATTGGTGAATAAAGATCTAAGGCTACCTGGACCTGGTTATGTGGTATGCGCGATGGACTGTTTGGTCGCCTCGTTGGTCTCTGCATGGTCGTCTGGTTCATACCCTGCAACTGCCATCACTTCCCTAAGAACCTTTGAGGTTTAGACTACCAAGTAGATATCTTCAACTCTGAAGGAACATTTAAAAAAAAACAACAAAAAAAAACAAACAATGTCAATATAGGGCTATAGTCTATAGCAGCTATAGGGTTAGCCGTTAGTGGCGTTAGTCTATTATATAGATATACTATATAATATATACATATTTTTCTAGACATATCTCAATATCTGATTTTAAAACCAATATAAACGTTTGATTTTATTTATTTGTGTAAATTTAAACATTCTAAACTCTAGTCTAGACTAGATTGTCAAGATCTGGAGTGTAGGCCTAATATTGTACATTAGTCTCTACAAAGTAAATATCTATATTATAAGATTATAAGTCTATAGGTCTATAACTATAACTAGTTACTAGATCTAGAATTATTTAATGTAAATGACCTATCGCCTATAGTATGAAAAAATCAAAGATTAGTCTGTATTAACAATATATTAAATATTATTCTATATCTACTAAATTTTCTAATAACAACTAACATCTATTCTAGATTTAGAATCTAGACTATCTTTTATTAGATCTAGATTCTAGATCTAAGTTTACTAAGTCTTAGTATATCTTATACGTCTAGGTCAATTTTTTCTAACCTCAAAATATTTGAATTAGAATAGAACTAAAATCTATAAATCTATATGAGTATGAGTAGCCTACTATGAGTATAATAATTATTATATTAATATACCAAAGTGTCCAAAGTCCTAAGTCTAAGTATTAGTTTACAGTTACGTGACTAGATAGGCATATAGACTAGATCTAATATTCTGCCCTAAAAGTTAAAAGGTAGTAGATTTAGATTTAAGATCTAGTATAAGTCCTTAACTAAATCTAATTCTATGCTGCAGATGCATTTCATGGTAGATTCTAGATCTAGAATCTATTCTAAATAGTAAATCTAGTCATAACGCATGCATGTTAATCACTTAAGTTAAGTCGTCTAGATCTAGATTTAGTAGGTCTCAAGTCTAGATATAATATATATATATTAATAATATTATATCGTACTAGATCTAGTAGCCTATTAGAATTAGATATTATAATAAAACTAGTCTAGAGAGATCTATCTCTAGATTCTTAGCATTCTAGATTATCTAGATATATCTATTCTAAGTCTAGACCTAATCTACTATCTAGATTACATCTGTTAGTAGTGTTAGAGTACTTAGAGATTCGTCGACTCTGATGATGATCTGTACTTGTGATAGGCTTAAGACTTTAGCTTATAAGTTACGACCATTCCAATTGAATTTCCATGGCTGCTGCCATTGCTGCCATGAGTTGAAGAACATATGCATTGATATCAAGAAGTACAGCTCATATAATTATTTATAATAGATCTATTATATTAATGAAAGTCTAGATTGACTAGACCTAGAGTGACTAAAGCTCATAACTTGTAGTATAACTAATAACTTAACAGATTTAGATCTAGATCTAGCTAGCTCTAATTTGATCCACGTGTGTACGTTCTAGAGTGAAGACTAAATAATCCAGTTTGTGCCGAATATTGCGAGCTTAAAAGAAATAAATGGTTCTTTTTCATTGGTCGAAAAAAATGTTAAAATGTATAAAACTTTTTTTTAAATCTAAATCTAAAAAAACAAAACAAAACAAAAAACAAATATGTTCTCCTTTAACTTTAGATTCTATGTGTGATTAAATATTACTAGGTATAGATATATTTTTTTAGTGTGCACATTAAAAAATCAGACACACACACACATACACTATTTGATTACGAAGAAAAGTCTGCATTGGGCCCATACGGGTAAAACTTCACTATTCCAGTTAGGGATTTCCCCAATAGAACCCTAATTAATTTTTTTTTAAATCTTAATATTACTTACAAAAAGGATTCAAAGCAACATTTAGCTTTAAGACGATCAATACTACATTTTAAAACATCATAATATTGTTTTTTATGTTATAATAAAGATTTCATCATGTTGGTTCTGGCGTGATTGGGGAAATCCCACACCGGCACGAAAGCGGAAAGACGTTAACGGCCCAATAACTAAAATCCCACACCGATCCGTTAACGTTTTTATAGGGGCGATTGTAAGTAGGTCAATCTACCCAATGAAACCTTATTACCCCACACCGCGCCAGAATGGTTTCGATGGGGCTTTGTTTATATATACTTATTGAAATACATTCTTTCATTTTTCAAGAAGGATGAAGAGAGTAGGGGGAACACTAGAAACATTATAATACCATGTCCAAATTATAATACCATGTCCACATTATGGAAAAGTATTCTAAATAATTATATTTATATAGTAGATGAAATGAGTCCGTAAAATCAAAGCCAGAACAACACAATTACACAATGACTAAGAAACAAATGTGTAATAGGGGATAAAGTGACCAAAGATGAAATGACCGGGAATGAAATGAATGGTCACCAACTAAATAATCTTACGTCTATTCAAATGTTTTGTTTATTTTTTCCAGAGTTGTTGGAAAGAAGTTTCTTGAAGAGAGAAATAATCATAATTACCAAATTATTTCCAGTAAAATGTTTTATTTTATGAAACTTTTTTTAAATTAAAAAAAAAATTAAACACATATGATCCTGAGCTGCAAATAAATTAACTTGTTTACAGATAGACGCTATTTAGTGTCTAAGACTAAAGTTATCGAATTTAATGGTGCAACATTTAAAATTGTAACATTTATGTAGGCTATACGAAAATTGGTACATTGTATAGAGATTTCCTACTAAAAAAAATTATTTTTACAGTTCATTGATCAAAGTGAATGCAATACTACATAAAGAATCAATAATCATAAGGCGAAACATATATTTTATTTTGTTAATTTTACAATAACATTTGTACTAGAATACTTATACTAGAAATTTGATCGACATGTATGATTGACTTCATTATATGGCATCAGATCCTCAAATGGAACTTCTTGGGCTAAGTATTCTTTAACCTGAAAATGTTTTTAATCGAAATGTTTTTTAGCTTCTACAATGAACTGCAAAACAAGTAATACTTAGAAATGTAAGACCAATATCTATTTTAAACATAACTGACCAAAGCTGTTCAAATGACCATACTTTTAAATATGGATATTATTGATAGTTGTTTAGTTACCATAGTCCCGTCATGCGCCATGCATGGAACACAGGCTTTAATGGTAAATATTTGTTTAAAAGTAATTCAATAATTAATAAAGTGGTCTTTCCGAAATTTAAATAGTATTTGTTGTCACGCAGCACGATTTTATGTGCAAAACTTCAACTTGATAAGTTGTCAAATACATTATTTTACAATAACGAAGGTGGTTGAAGGACCGGCCTTAGGCATAGGCAAACTAGGCAGCCGCCTAGGGCCTCCAATTCATGGGCGACTCGCACATTATTTTAAAGAACAAATTGCGAAACTTGGATCAAATCTCAAACATAACAGAACTCTTTAGCTCTGTGTCTACTAGCCTAGCCCTAATGCTTGGTGGCTGAGTGGTTAAGCGCTTGGCTTCCGAACCTTGTGTCCTGGGTTCGAATCTCGATGAAGAGAGGGATTTTGAAAAAAATCAGGGAATTTTAGGACGTCCCTGCGTTCACCCAGCTGTAATGGGTACCTGACTTTACTTAGGGAAATTAAAGGCGTTTGTCGTTGTGCTGACCACATGACACCCTGCTCGTTAACCGAAAGAAACAGATGACCGTAACATCATCTGCCCCATAGATCGCAAGGTCTGAAAGGGGAACTTAACTTTTACTAGCACTAAGTCTCTTCTTTGACGCCATGTCTATTTACTTAGACTATCTACGTCTACCGTTTGATGACAATGTAGTAACGTTACTTCCAGTCTGGTGCATCAAAACGTAAACAAACAAGCGGATGAAGAAGCATTTCGTTCAACACAGAGAAGTGATGATTAAATCTCGTAACTCATCAGTCGCTGCCGAATTTGACAGCATCAACTTCGGATACTCATAATTAAAAAGATACACAATCTTCTTTTCCGCCAAAGTAGTCAGATGGCTGTTGAAGAATTGGTCAACGAATTGGGTAAAGAAATGGTCAAAGAATTGGATAATTTGCGGGAAGAAGTCATGGATTTAGTCACGGAAGATGTAGGTACATGCGATGCATCCGAGAGCCAGTATATCGACTTCGATTGGTCGAAAAAAAGGTCATTTTGTAATTCCGGAACAAAGTATTTACAAGATAGATTTCTGAGAAGCATCATTTCTCTGTGGGCTTTTTAAAAAGAGAAAGTTGAGAAAAGGTGATAGCTCAGTAAAGTCGTTAGCTGATTTATTCGAACAAAAACAAAAAAGCTGTATTTTGTTGTTTTTTTCTGCCGATCGTTCACAGATCTAAAATCAAACTCATAATCCAAGGAAAATGCAACATGTCTATTGTCCTAGCTAACAGAATATGAAACATTCATGATATAGGCGCTTGGTTTGAGCTATAAAAACGGTTGATGTTTTGCTTATGGCCACCAATTGTCTAACGCTGGCACTGCGCCGCCCGTGACTTCATAGAAGAAATTGAAGTACGTATTTAAAACATTGTCACACAAAGGAGCAATGATTAAACGTCACTTCGCATTAAGGAAAGAACTATCTCATTAATTCTTTTGCTAACAAACAAACATTATATATATATATATATATATATATATATATATATATATTGTTACGAATCTCACTATCCAGGCTCTCTGCAAACTGCACCATACACCACCAACTTAAAGAACTTGACAAGTCAGGGCTCCAAAATAACGTAATGGTTTAATGTCCATAAATAACAGCCAATACTGTACAATTGGCAGCACGTAGAACAGTACAAATAGCTCTGCGATAACAAATATCTCTCCGATAACACCGTTCCGCCGTATCAAGTCTTGCACTGGCCTCTCCGTCTCGTTCCGGGCTTGCACTGGGTTCAACAGTTCGGGACTGACTTCACACACTTGGGCTCGTTGTGTCGGACTCGATCACAGACCAAGATCAAGACGCCGGTCGTCTCAACTGTACTTGACAGTACTCCGCACTGAACCGTCGTAATGCTCCGTACAGAACCACACCGTTGAACTGTGCTGTAGTCGACCGTGTTCTGAACTCCTGTCGTGAACCCGCTTTCTGAACCTTGCTGTATTGAGCCCCTTTTTTCGACCGTCTTGACTGCGATACCTCCGCTCTTATATAGGGTCCCTACTGGCCTTCTCGAACCGGGCAGAACGCCGCTCGACGTTTCTAGGTGGTCAGATGACTACAACTCTCGTGACGCTCCTGAGCTCTGTTCACGACGTCGATCCTTCCCGGACCGCCGTCGATCCTTCTCGAACCGCCGTGTTGACACTCGTCTCGGCTGACAGTCGTAACTCGTCACGGTTGACCGCTCGTCTAGCGCTGGCCTGGGGCGATTTGCGTCGGCTGACTACACACACACCACTACCCCCATTTGTGCAACCACCAGGTTTATAACAATATATTCGAATATGACAGCTGTACGAGTCGTTAGACCTACAATGTCGTTAGGAGTCAAGAGACAAACTTTAAACATTTCGAATAAATAATTTATTTGCCCATCCACGAGACAGGTAAAATTAAGTTAATATACATTATGCACAAAAGCTGCAACAGAGTGCTTATTGAGCATGTAGATCGAAATAGACTTTACTTTTTAAAATATTTGTTAGACTAAACCTATTTTAAAAATTGTTTTAAAAAATTCTATTTACCTTTTCTACTTCTTCAAAAACTCGAATCAAATTATTTCCTGCTAATTTTTCCAGCTCTTCAAGTGACCAACCACGTTTGATGAGTATTTCAAACAGATGTGGGTACTTGGAAACATCTTCTAAATCTTTTGGAACTCTGAAAATATTAGATAATATACTAAAGAAGGACTATTGCGGTGCATGACCAAAAAAAAAAACCCAATATTACACCAAATCAAGTCTCACATATTAATTTCTATATGTATTGGATTTGCTGTATCTCCTCTTCTCCGATCAAAGGTTCGTTGTTGTTTTTGTTAATGTTTTACATATTTAACAACACTTAGTTAAAACTTAGATTCTTCGATGATGGCTTTCAATTCATTTTGTTTGAGACTTAACTCTAGTTTAGTTATACTTCACGGGCGTGAAAGGCTTAACACAAATAATCCACTCATATTACACCACATCTAGATATATATTTGACTTCGGTGAGACTGCATTAAAGCTGCCCTTAATTATACTTACAATGTCAAGAACATTATGCATATTTTTATTGCTGGTTATCATTTCCGTGAATGTGCATTGCGCCTTACGCTACGTCCTTATATACTTGCATTGGGTGCACATTAAACAGAAACAAATCCTAAAGCTCTTCATTCCTAAATACTTCAATCCCCGCACCCGTTTCTGCTTTCTAGGACTCTTATTAAGTGTTAGGGTTAGGGTTTGTCAAGTCAATAACAGAAGTCGATGTAATAGTAGAGATGGGAAACTAACCGAACCCGAACCGAACGAACCGAACTCGAACCTCACTTATGACCGAACCGAACCCGAACTTTGAAACTGCTTGGTACGAACCGAACCGAACAAACCCTCCTTAACCGAACTAATTTTGCAATTTGTACATCCCTTTTTTATATATATATTTTTGGTTTTAAAAAAATTTTTAAAATACATAAATATTTTATTTAAATTCTAATGATTCTATTATACTTTGAAAACGTGGAAGCGGGGTGGTATTTTGAAAACTTTAAAAAGAAAAAAAAAAGCGGCGCGCTGGGATTCCCATGGGTTTTTCCGTACGTGCCGACTTCGTCCTGGCCTTGCATTTTCGTGGGCTGTTTGCAATATTGGTTTTGAGTCGAATAGGCGCCCTCTAGTTAGATCTAGATCTAGACTCTAGTTCCTAGTAAGTAGAAAGTCAACATTAAAATATTGTCACTTTTAATTGAGATGGCTGTTAGTTGAGAGTAGAATAGTTTTTACCGATTAGATATAAATCTACAATAAGTTCATTTGTGTTCTAGTTTAAAATAAATTTTAATTATCTTCTATTAAGTGATTTATTTTTTACAAAATTGTGAAGTATTCCATATTGGAATATTATCAGGCTGGGGTAGGAGGGGGAGAAATGTAAAATCCCCCGGGCCCCCCAGGGCCCCAAATGAGTGTTTTTTTACACAAAATGCAGGGGCCCCCAAAGAGGTCCAGCCCCTCTCGGACCCCCAAATGATGAAAATTCCTAGCTACGCCCCTGAATATTTTTACTATTATTCTGTTTTGCATTATTGATCATCAGTATTTGTAATGCAGCGTTTCTCAAACTTTGGGTCCTCCCCCGTGGGTGGGGATGGCCAGTACCTTGAATTGGGGGATGGGGAGACGCAACTTCCTGACAAAAAGGAGTGTCATAGAGTGTGTGTGTGTGTTTCCTGGTGGCGGTAAGAAGAGGTTACGCGATTGATTGGAGGTTATGCATTGAGGATGATGAAATGTAGCGTAATGCAAATGTGAAACGTCAGACAATCTTGAGACATGAAAGAGTAAAGACGTTGTTTTGTGGTGACCTAGATTTTGTTTAAATATCAGTATATTTCATTAATATTACATCTCTATCTCAAGTTAAATATGTGAATATTGTAATAACAGTTAGGCTATATTGAGTTGTTCACATAAGAACTTTATTTTTAAGTTTATTAAGTTTATATATTATTATAAGGCTTGTTTTCGAGTCCGAAGATTAGTGAGGAATGCAGTTTTTTCCATGCTTAATTTTGCTATTACATAATTACATAACATCGAACCGAGCCGAACCCGAACTTTAGACCTGACCGAACCGAACCGAACCCGAACTATACTCGTCATCGAACCGAACCGAACTCGAACTTAAATATGACCGAACCGAACCGAACCCGAACTTTAAAAGTTGGATTCGATTCCCATCTCTATGTAATAGTATACTTCTAAAGAATGACAAATGTAGATCTATGCCACCTGTTTCTTTTCTGCTCGGTGGTGTGACATGTTTATGTGGTTCATTCTGTACTGTTCATCTGTTTTAGTTGGTGGGGGATTTTTTCTTAAAGCTGACATTAACACTTATCTCTATTTCCTTAATTTAAGTTTACTATTTCTCTGAAAGGATGATGCTCTACTGCCCTACTCAGCACATTAATATTTTGTTCAGCTTGAAAGCATCAATATATCTAATACTCTACCAAAGTACCTGTCTGTTCCTTCATAATCACCGCCTATACCCACGTGATCTGCACCGATTGTGTTCTTGATATACTCAATGTGATCTGAAAAAAAAATGACTTGATGTTTATGTAGTGGAGTGGATACCTTTTCAGGAAACACCGGCCACCCCGATATCCACGTGACCCTTCCGCCTAGATGGCACCTTATCCGCGCATAAAAAGGCAGACCAACGTGGGCACTGTGTCACAAACCGCTGTGAGCCCTCAACCGTTTGTGTGTGTGTAGCAGAACAACCGCAGTCCACTACCATGGCCTTAGTTATTGTGTAAAGTCTTAAGTTGATGTTTGTAAAATGTTTTATTGTAAAATGTTTTACATATTTCGGATGTTCCTTCAGAGTTGAAGATAGTTTACTTCCTAGTCCAAACCTCCCGCAGGACGACGGGGGATGGGAGCGGGCAGGATTTGAACCCTCGACCATCGATAAATCCGAACGACAGTCCAGCGCGCAAACCTCACGACCAGGCAGCCATCCTGATTTCTGTTATTTGTATTTTAGATCTAATGTCATTATTTATGTTTTAATATATTTTAATTAGATTTGTTTATTATTGAAAGGGGGAAATAAGTAGTTTTTTTGTGCTTTAATGTTTATTTTGTTGTCACGGGACCAGAGTACCTAGGCTACCACGAGGGCGGGGGGATCTGGGAAATCTGGGGAAAGGGGCAGTGGTCATCACTGGTCAGATACTGATGATGCAAGGGGACGTAACCACTGAGGATGCGTCACTGATGATGCAAGGGGACGTAACCACTGTGTTGTGTGTAGTCCACGTGGGAGGGCTTTTTGCTCTAAAAAGAGAGAGTTAGTTGGCGTGGGTCTTGTAGGGCGGACGGTTGTATTTCCCGCTCCTGCTCGTTTCCTGATCTGGTACGAGAAAACTATAGCAGAAGGACTTCATGATTAGAGACATAGTCATTAGAGATCTGAGTTTAGTTTTAGTAGTTGATGTACCTGTATATAACGTTTCATTTGGAAGTTTATGTGTTGTGTGTAAAATAAAGTTACAGGTTAAAGTTATAGCCTCTAACTACATTCCGGTGTTGAGTTGCATATCTCAGTTATATATATGTTAGTTATAACACCAAAATCGCGACAAGGCTAAAGCCACCAAAGTTCCAGCGTCAACAGTCGGGCCTCCTGAATCACCCTAGACTACGACCAGTTCAAGCAGGCGCCAGCACACTGCTAGCGTCTCGTGACAACTAAAGTGGACGGCTCGTCCTGGATTGATCAACTGCTGTACGTTTGGAACTAAAGTGGACGGCTCGTCCTTGATTTATCAACTAAAGTGGACGGCTCGTCCTTGATTGATCAACTGCTGTATGTTTGGAACTGTTGCTGATTTTTTTTTCGGATACTTTAGCCACAATCGTCGCTGGGGGCAGAGCCATTATACTAGAATCCAGTGGAACCAGTCAAATGTAACTGACTTGATAGCCTACTATTCAACTACAGTCTAGCTTACATCGCCAGAGTCTAAGTCTAAGTCTACACCCGTAAGGTCTTGGACTTTACTATAGACCTCAAGCCGAGAAACCACTACAGTCTAGTCTACATCTCCAGAGTCTGAGTCTAAGTCTAAGTCTACACCCGTAAGGTCTAGGACTTTACTATAGACCTCAAGCCGAGAAACCACTACAGTCTAGTCTACATCTCCAGAGTCTGAGTCTAAGTCTACACCCGTAAGGTCTAGGACTTTACTATAGACCTCAAGCCGAGAAACCACTACAGTCTAGTCTACATCTTCAGAGCCTGAGTCTAAGTCTAAGTCTACACCCGTAAGGTCTAGGACTTTACTTTGACTTTACTGTACTAGACTCGAGTCCAGATTGTGCTGCTGATACTGCTTATGTGTTGTTGTGAATCGTATGGATATAATTTACTTACAGTGGTGGTGACATTGACTTTAAATTAAATTTTATGCCACTGTATTTCATTTTTTTAAATACCAAATCAAATTAATCAAAAATTTCAAAAACAAGTTTCGTCGACGGATCAGCGCAAGAGACTGGATCTTCAGCTGCTGTGTTTGTTTAACTAAAATTCCATGCTGTAAGGTAGGCTGACTTTTTGCACTATATAATTTTTTTTTATTCAGTGGTTAACTTATTGTCGCCATACTGTCCTTGCTAGTGGGAGTTTAATGTTAATCTATAGTTTACAGTGTTTATTTTAAGGCTGCTATTTTTAATCTAGACCTTGATTTGTCTATTCATTATCGTTAGACTCTATTCAGATATCTTTTCCTATTTGGCTATTCATGTACTTGTTAATTCTTATAAATTAGTTCATTTTCTGCTGTATGCAAATTGCCGTTAGAATACTCTCATAGTTTCTAATTCTCTGTAGCTTCTACCTCCATATTAAATAAAAATTTGTATACTTTCAATCCTGTAATGGCTAAGGTAAGAGACCTCCAAGAGTTCATTTCGCTAGGTAGGAGTATCGGTGTCCCTGAGTCGGACATTATATCGTTTGCTCAGAATGAGAGGAAGTTAGAGCTAGAGTTACTTGAGGCCGATAGGGCCGAACGCCAGGCTGAAAGAGAAGCTCAGAAGGCAGATAGGGAAAACGAGTTAGAGTTAGCACGGATTGCATCCGAAAGGGCCAATAAAGATTTGGAAATAGCTAGGTTAGAGTCTGAGAGAGAGCTAGCTAAGATAGAGTCTCAGAAGGAAATAGGGTTAGCTAGGTTAAATAGGCAAGCGGACACTAGTGATAACTCGTCAACAAGCTCTTCTTTAGATACACCCCGTAATCCTGTTAAACCCCCACAGCTCCCAAAATTTGACGAACGGGTGGATGAGTTAGATAGTTACATCACCCGCTTCGAACGCCATGCACAAACTGTTGGGTGGTCCCAGGATGACTGGGCCACTTATCTGCTGTCCCTATTGACAGGCACAGCCCTCAATACTGCAATGAGGTACGAGGTGAAGGTGACAAAACATTACCCCTCTCTCAGGGAAGCCTTGTTAAAATCCTTCGAATACACTAGTGATGGGTATAAAGGGAAATTTAGGACAGCTCGTATAGAAAGGGGAGAAACTTATCAACTTTTTGGGACGAGAATCAAAGGGTACCTAAATAAATGGGTGCAAATGTCTGGGCCGAACAGACATTCGAGGGACTCCTTCAGCTACTGCTGATTGATCAGCTATTGGAGGGGGCATCAGAAGCGCTTACTATATTTCTAAAGGAAAGAAACCCCACGTCCTGGGACCAAACCTTAGAGTTGGCCGAAAACTATAGACTGGCCCATGCGACTAGGAGTTTAGAAACATGGAAATCTAAACCCAAGGGGAAGGGATCCAGTCTAGGATACATGGGGAGTCGTTCCACACCCCATACCAATTACGCAACTGATAAGAGGGTAACATTTAGTCCAAGGGGAGGATTAGATGGTAGACAGGCAGGCAGGTACGATAACAGGTGCGGCGAAGGGGATGCAAAAATTGTTTGTTATAAGTGTGGAAAGATAGGGCACAAATCCACGTCATGCGACCTTCGGAAGGTGAGTCCGGTAGGTGCTGTACAGGAAGGGAGGGCGACCGCTCCCAAACCCAAAGCAGGCCATAAGGGAAGGGGGAGGAAACCTGTGGTCTGGCGAGAAGAAGAGGGAAGACGTCCCATAGCTGATGGGTTCCTGAACGGAACTCCTATTAAAGTGTTACGCGACACTGGGAGCTCAGTGGTAGTTGTGCGATCTACCCTGGCACCTAAGCGTACTGGTCGATTTAGGTGGATTAAAACCATCGAC
This sequence comes from Biomphalaria glabrata, assembly GCF_947242115.1. Classification (NCBI taxonomy): domain Eukaryota; kingdom Metazoa; phylum Mollusca; class Gastropoda; family Planorbidae; genus Biomphalaria; species Biomphalaria glabrata. Next base: position 23,614,737 of record NC_074718.1, on the reverse strand, counting down.
AGTACTATGTTGAAAGTAGCGACTGCCATGGTGCAGGTAGATTCGCCTTATTTTACTGGGGAAGTGGAGGCCCATTTGTTGGATCATCCACTATATGATTGTGTAGTTGGAAACATACCTGGCGCTGCAGATCCTTTTCAGCCAAATCCTAATTGGGGGGATTCAGCTAAGGTAACTTTTGAGGAGAGTGAGGCCAGAAGTGCCAAGATCTCGTCCTCTGCAGAGGTGAACGGGGTGATTCCCCCATGCTCACCTAATTTATGTGACGCACAATCTGAAGAGAGTGCGGCCAAGAGTGCCAACATCTCTTCTTCTGCTGAGGTGGCTGGGATGATGTGCCCAAGCTCACCTAATGTAGTTGATACATCGGAAAGGAGTGAGGCCAATGGGGCCAATATCTCACACTTTACAGAGGGAGCTGGGGTGAATTCCCCAGGCTCGCCCGTTGAAATTGGGGCAGCTATCACCCGTGGGATTGCTAGAAGGGAAAAGGCGGCTGTCAAACCACTTGCCACGCCACCTTGTCCACCCACCGGTATATCTCCAGATGTGTTTAAAACTTCCCAACAGTCAGATCCCACTCTCGTTCAACAGAGAGAATGGGCAGGTATTGGGAGAACTAGAGAGTCTACATGGGGCTCTGAGAAGTTTATCCATAAGGAAGGTCTCTTATATAGAGAACTTATAGATAAAGAAGGAATGAGAACCACTCAGTTGGTTGTTCCGATGGACCACCGTGAAGAAGTCATGCGTGTTGGGCATGAAATTTTATTTGGGGGACATCTCGGGTCTAAGAAGACCATAGATAGAGTTTCCGCAGAGTTTTACTGGCCTGGGTTAAGCGCCGATGTAAAACGCTACTGCGCCTCTTGCGACATGTGCCAACGCACATCTCCCACAGGCCGAACAGGGAAGCTTCCTCTGGGTCAAATGCCTTTGATTGACACCCCTTTTTCTAGAGTTGCAGTGGATATCGTGGGACCGATTGACCCACCCACTGAACGAGGAAATCGGTATATCCTCACTCTAGTTGATTATGCAACGCGCTATCCAGAGGCGGTTGCACTCCGCTCAATTGACACAATTCGAGTGGCCGAGGCCTTGGTTGAAATATTTGCCCGGGTTGGAGTCCCTAGGGAAATGCTCACCGATCAAGGGGCACAGTTTACCTCAAAACTTGTGGGTGAAATTACCCGTTTGTTGTCGATGAGGCAATTGGTTACCACCCCGTTCCATCGCCAGTGTGACGGGCGGGTTAAAGGGTTTGATGGGTCCGTGAAGAACATGCTTCGACGCATGTGTGGTGAGAGAACTCACGATTGGGACATGTATCTCCCCGCCGTCCTATTTGCATATAGGGAGGCCTCTCAAGAGAGTATGGGGTTTTCTACTTTTGAATTGTTGTATGGGAGAACTGTTAGGGGCCCTAGTCAAATTCTTCGGGAATTATGGGCGAGGGAACAGGAAACTCCTGAGATACGCACTACTTATCAGTACGTGGTGGATCTCCGTAACAAATTAGAAAGCACCTGCCAGACCGCCATGAAAGAGTTGTCGAAGGCTAGTGCTCGGGCCAAACGGTATTATGACCGAAAGGCCAAAATCAGGGTGTTTTCCCCTGGTGAAAAGGTCCTCGTTCTGTTGTCCGACGACCAGAACAAGTTATTAGTAAGATGGAAGGGACCATATGAAGTTATTGAGAAGGTTGGGCTCAATGATTATAGGATAAATTTCCTAAGGGTACAAAACTACTCCATGGAAACTTACTTAAGTTCTATACTGATAGGGAGAAAGTAAGAGAAAGCCATTCAGGGGAACATGATGTTTCTGTCGGGGCCGTATCCTATAGAACAGGCTTGCAGGACAGTATGACTGATAATGCCACTGAATGAACCTAATGTGCACAAGTCAGTCAATCTACATTTGCATTATTGTATTCACTTAACTTCATTTTGATTATGTCATTATCATTTATTTTATTTCAGCTTAAGTAGATTTGATTCAAATTCTCATTTTTATTTTTGTATGCAGCCTTTCGTGCTTATTGTCACATCTTTTCAGAGTTGTATTAGATTAAGTATCTTAATTTTGATTTTCGTATATCTACATATCTAATTTATTTCTATACACTATACTCATGTATGTTAAAACTGCTTGTATTTATACATATTATTTACTTGTTAAAAGGAGACTACATATTCAGATACTCCGGGTATCGAAATGAATACCAGATGTCTTACTACTATGTATCTATTTGTTTCTTCTTTACATAGCTGAGTATTTATATACTATTCATTGCATTGTATCCATGGGGTTCGTTTAACTGAATTACTACGGTACTTCGTTGTTCACTTGTGTGTGTGTGTGTGCGACCTCAATGGGTGATTAGAATACATTGTATTACTTTGTAGCAAATTTTTTAATTTTTACTTTTTCTGCCAATGGGTAGACGAATGTATACCTAAGAAGTCGTTTTTTTCCAATTCCCTTTTAGTTGTAGAGTTGTTAGAGAAAGAATTTTTGTTTTTTTTTATCATTTCCAACAGTAACCAGAATGACCCTATTGACTGTGTTGTTCTGCTTGAATTGGGGTGTGTGTCACAAACCGCTGTGAGCCCTCAACCGTTTGTGTGTGTGTAGCAGAACAACCGCAGTCCACTACCATGGCCTTAGTTATTGTGTAAAATCTTAAGTTGATTTCTGTTATTTGTATTTTAGATCTAATGTCATTATTTATGTTTTAATATATTTTAATTAGATTTGTTTATTATTGAAAGGGGGAAATAAGTAGTTTTTTTTGTGCTTTAATGTTTATTTTGTTGTCACGGGACCAGAGTACCTAGGCTACCACGAGGGCGGGGTGATCTGGGAAATCTGGGGAAAGGGGCAGTGGTCATCACTGGTCAGATACTGATGATGCAAGGGGACGTAACCACTGAGGATGCGTCACTGATGATGCAAGGGGACGTAACCACTGTGTTGTGTGTAGTCCACGTGGGAGGGCTTTTTGCTCTAAAAAGAGAGAGTTAGTTGGCGTGGGTCTTGTAGGGCGGACGGTTGTATTTCCCGCTCCTGCTCGTTTCCTGATCTGGTACGAGAAAACTAGAGCAGAATGACTTCATGATTATAGACATAGTCATTAGAGATCTGAGTTTAGTTTTAGTAGTTGATGTACCTGTATATAACGTTTCATTTGGAAGTTTATGTGTTGTGTGTAAAATAAAGTTACAGGTTAAAGTTATAGCCTCTAACTACATTCCGGTGTTGAGTTGCATATCTCAGTTATATATATGTTAGTTATAACACCAAAATCGCGACAAGGCTAAAGCCACCAAAGTTCCAGCGTCAACAGTCGGGCCTCCTGAATCACCCTAGACTACGACCAGTTCAAGCAGGCGCCAGCACACTGCTAGAGTCTTGTGACACACTGTCCATTCGACCGGCATTTCATGTCGCTGTAATGTCCGTATGTTACTGGACCTAAGTCGTCTCCACTTCCTTTTGTGCTTGGTTCTACACCATGTGTTCACGTATGGCTGCAGGTCTTTAGTGTATAATAAAGTTTGGAATCGTCCTACGAGTTGCCTTCGTCATTTAGAATTTAGTTGTCTTCTGTGCCTAACCCACCACAGAAACTTGGTAGCACGAGTGGGGTCAGGAAGTGAGACAACACTGTTCGATCAGAAGACGCCTCAGAATCTGCTTCCTGACAACCGAAACTACGAAAGTGACAACCAGACGTAGATGTCAACAAGTAACAGTCTTTAGTGTATAATAAAGTTTGGAATCGTTCTATGAGTTGCCTTCGTTATTTAGAATTTAGTTGTCTTCTGTGCCTAACCCACCACATTTAAAATTACATAACCACGATATTCTATGCGTATTTATTTACCAATGTATCTCACAGAATCTCAGGAAGACTTCATTCTTCGAACCAATTAGCATTATTTTTTTAAAGTATTTTTTTCTCTATTCTGATGCTTTTAAGAGTAATCAATAGAATATTTTTTCGCTGCCTATTTGTTTTTAGAGAGGAGCTGCCATTTTAGATTCCCCTACACCGGTCCAATTGTTCATAACATTCTATGCTTGGCTTTTTCCCGAAACATCTCACGTTAAACATCTCACGTTAAACATCTCACGTCAAACATCTCACGTTAAACATCTCACGTCAAACATCTCACGTTAAACATCTCACGTCAAACATCTCACGTTAAACATCTCACGTCAAACATCTCACGTTAAACATCTCACGTTAAACATCTCACGTCAAACATCTCACGTCAAACATCTCACGTTAAACATCTCACGTTAAACATTCAGTGAGTTTATTGTATTTGACATCCGTAAAGATCTTCACCATTTTATTTTTACCTTTCTGACACTTTCGTGCCAAAATTGTAAGTTGGGGATAATTTAAACTTGTCTATTGATCGGTCAACTGGTTCTTACAGCAGCCTTAACAAAAAGATATTTGGATATATTATCGCTTTATTCGCTTTTACCAGCTTGACAATTTACATTATCCAGAACGCCCATGATCCTTATAATCGTATGTTACATTCCCAAGCCAACACGAAGAGGACTTTATTTGTGTGAAATACTATCACAGTTAAGCTCCTTTATAAGCCTTTATTTTGTAAACGCTTTTTAATCGAATGCATTCATCATGTTTCAAAATGTTTACAGTTAAATCACGTGTCATTTAAATGAAATAGTTGGGGTACGGGTGTGTGTGTGCGCGGTCCGCACCTGATGACACTGACCCTAGTGACGCCACTGGTCGTTTGAAAAGGGAGTATAAAAAATAATATATAAATAAATATTTTAAAAAATACAAGAAGACAAAACTTGATAGTATTTTTTTTTCATTCCAAGTTTCTTCCTTTCCTTTTTTTCCTCGTAAACTACCGGGCACCTTCGCAACTTCTCAAAGCAGAATTGAAGCGAGTTTTGTGAGTTATGTGTTAGACTCAAATAGAATAAAATCTCACCAGCAATGTCGTCCGCAGAAGCCGTTGTAGAACAGTTGATATAGTCTGGGTAAAACATCACCATGACAATACCGCCATTGGCTTTCTGAATGTAGAGTAAAGTATTGTAAGAAACAGTTTTAACTCAAAATAATCTCATCAATATTATTGGCTTCATAGTGCTGTGGGAATAGTTCAATTAGAAATCTATTCGTTTTGCTTAAACAAAAATATTTGATCAAAGAAACTTTAATACTTAAATTTAACACACACAAAAAAATACTTTAAAAAAAAAAAAAGGTTATGTTAAGCGTAGTTGTATCAATTAGTTCGGAACAGTCGTGTAATTAAATTTGTAATAGATCTAGACTAACTATGGACTAACAATATCTGTGTAATTAGAAATATTTCTACCAATTATTTTTGTTTAGCTCAATTTCATGCATTTAGCTTTCTCAATAAGCTATCATCCTATCGCTCGTTGGAAAAGGAGTGGGGGAGAAAGAAGGGTGCATCTGTGTGATCGCTTTTTAAATGCATTAAGAAAATAAAAATTAAATAAAAAAGTTGAATGGCCTGAACTCGAGGGTTCTAGACTCCTCAAGCCTCATTAAGCCTCATCAATCCAAAACATTCAGTACAGTAGGCCTACCAGAAATGTGTTTATGAAAATATAAAGTTTTATAGCTATCTATTGTTAGTTTCAAACTTTAAAGCAAAGTATTAAGGGAGATGATTCAACTTATACCACCACATCAGTCAAGTACAATTTCTTTCCCTTGTTCGATACAAAAAAAAGAATTACCAATAGTTAACTAACTAATTTTTTAAAAATTGTTGATTCTTGTTTTTTTCAGGTAAAAGAAATAAGAGTGCGAAATTTCAGCTTGATCCGAGATTAGGTGTGGGAAAAATAAATTTAAGTATACAAAAGTTTTACCAGACAGACAGATGGACAGAGTCGACAAAAGCTTTGCAAAAAATATGAAAAGTAATAAAAAAAATGTTTTTTTTTAATTTAATTTTAGGGCATAGTGATAAAAGTTTGGCTTTGTCGTGCCAATGTAGTCTGCTTACTTATTTTTTTATTGACCCTCAGAGAAACAGATTTGTTTTTTTTTACTTACCCTCAGAGAAACAGATTTGTGTTGCATAGAAAAAAAAATCACTTATTTTAGATTTGGACTTTAGGGGTTATAGAGGGTTTTCAGACGATTAGGCTAGCATTTAATTATTTTGTTGTAATGTCCCGATCGTCATGAATAAGAATGTAAAAATAATTTTACAATACTATTAAATAATATGTTTACATGTTTAGTCAACTATTTTACACGTTTCAGAAGTTCTTTCAGATTTGAAGAGCACTACATCCTAGCCGAAACATCTCGTAGGACGACGGGGGATGGCAGCGGGTGGGGTTAAAACCCTGGACCGTCGAGACCACCAAATGGCAGTCCTGAGCGCATACCACACAACTAGGTAGCATAAAAACACAATGAATAGATAACACTGAAAATGTTTTTACAGAAAGGGAGAAATATAATCTGAATGTTTTTAAACGTGTTTTAGCAAGCAGACAAAAAAGAGTAACTTAAAAAAAAAAGTGTACGATCTATGACTTAGTTCAATAATGACTCACCAACTTAGTTAGTATGTCGTCTCGGACGTTTCTGTTGTGTGCACACTTGGCGTAAGCCCCCGAGTGGCTGAATATAACAGGCGCCTTAGTGACTGAGAGGGCGTCATCCATTGTCTTGTAGCTGACGTGAGACAGATCGACCATCATTCCAAGGCGATTCATTTCTTTCACAACTACCTGGGTGTTTTTGAAGAATTAGTATTAATTTGAAGTAGCTAATTAAATAATGGAATTATTTTTATCTACGGAAGCCAGAGCTCTGACACGGTCGGTTTCCATGTAGGCTCTAAAAATTAAAAACAAAACAGGTAATTCTCAATGGAACTGCCAGCTATAGTCACCTCTGTGACATCCATTTCTTTTTTTTTTTTTTTTTTTTTTTTTTACAAACCTAAAATTAACTTACTCCATCTGTTTCTCTCGCTTGAGACTTTTACACGACATCACATTATTTCTCAGACTTCCCATTCTCTGATCAAGTTGAAATTTTACTTGTGTCAGTAGGAAGACATTTATTGTACCATTCCTGGAGTTAGTAGAAAGACTAGATACCCCGCCCTTGCCAGCCTGGGCGCAGTGAGCTCCCCCAATGGGGATTTAAAACAAAATATTGCATATTCTTAGTTATCTACAGTGCAATACCTTTTTATTAAAAAAATGTGTTCAAAAATCTGCTATTCACTGCACTTTATTAATGGAGCCCAGCGACTGGTAGAAATTTGTAACCCATTTGACTTTGCACATTTAATTTTTGTTTGTAAAATGTTTTCCATGTTTCGGATGTTCTTTCAGTGTTGAAGATAATTTACTTTCTAGTCCAAACCTCCCGCAGGACGACGGAGGATTGGAGAGGCCAGTGTTTGAACCCGGGCCCATCGATAAGTCTTAACTACGGCCTACACCCTAACCACACGACCAGGCAGCCATGTTGGATGTGTTATGAAAGCTAAATTGTAAAAGAGGTGTCCATGTAAATTTGTTTTTAGAGATTTTTTTAAAAGTTATTATAAGGTATTCATCAAAAATTGTAAAATATTGAAATAGTATACAATATATAGCATTTAATTTTTTTCAAATGTAATACAGACCCCTCCAAAAGAGGATAGTCCATCAAATTCATATGTGTTGTTATCATCTGCCATCCAGTTGTCTGCCCTGGTTGAATAAATATTACATTAAAATATTATCTGCCTTGATTGGACATGACATGAAATCAATGTGTATGCTCTATCAACTTCTTTCTCTTTCTACAAAACTTTTATCAACTCACTTCCCCTTTGGCTTAATCTGTTAGACCGTTGGGGCACCATTATGTCGACCGTCTGTTTCCAATCCTCTGCCTTTTGGCAGGAATAGAGACCAGGGGCGGAGTGGCTATATGGGCATTTGAGCAAATGCCCAGTGGGCCGGTACCTAAATGGGCCGGTAGGGCCACCGAAAGGACCGCATGGATGCCACTATGTATTTAATTGACAAAGGTTTTATAATATTCTCTTATAAAAACGGCCTTCTGAGCATCTTGTTTAAAAGAAATCTTTCTACAGTATAATACTAATTTTATCTAACATTTTTTTTCGAAATAATGTAATAGCCTACATCCATAGACAGTGCTACTAGTAGGTTTCATCCTTTTAAGGTCTACACACTAAGCGATTAAAAAGCTACATAAGGCCTAAATTTCTCATAAAAATATGTATGCATGTGTACAGTTATCGATACTCAAACTTAATATAATGATTTTGAGGACAGACCTATAATTGAATGTCTATCATATGATATGCAGTTTATTGGCCTGATTGTATAGAAATGCCAGGGCCGATTTTGACTCCCAGTCCGCCACTGATAGAGACTCGTACATTCCTTAAACAATGGCTAATTTGTAGTATATAATATGGCATAGATTTGTCAATATTTCGATTCTATTTGTATTGCAAATTAAAAAAATGGTCACACTCGCTACGAGCTACGATCGATTAAGATTGATTTACTGATTTGATAATAGTCATCAGTGGTAAAGAGCATTTGTTTAAATAACTGCTCAGCGAACAATTCCTTGAAGAGCAAATGGAATCCCTTTAAGTCTTATGGTTAATCTCATCTAAAGTAACAATTGACACCGTTGGACTACCTCAAGGCATTATGACGATGAACCATAGCTCCTATTATGGGATTGTTTTTCATAGAGGATTACTTACTAAAAATGCTTTGAATGAGTTTTTTTTTTAACTGATTGCTTATTACATGCTCTATTAGCATTTAATTCAATTATGTCAAAAAGAGTTGTATTTTCATATTAAGTTAGTGTTAAAGACTCTTACCAGGGTGTATTGCAACTGTGAGTCAAGGTCATGTAGCGTACTCCGAGATCGTAGTACATACGAAGAATGCCCAGACTGCTGTCTATAGAGTGCCCTCCCTCTAGTCCAATCAGGCTACCAATTTTACCAGCAGCGAAAGCATCTCTTATACCTGAAGGAAGATACAAGTCAGGCAAGTCTCACGGCCAGAAATTTGACCTGGTTTGCACATTTGAACAAGATAAGAAAGTTACTCAAACTCGTAGGTAGCCGGTCAATCGTGCTCACATTTTAGGTTGATCACAAACTCACGCCTGTGGCATATGAACAACTTGCGGATTAAGATAAAAAGTCTTTTGTTGAATATCGTTTAGATGTTAAATCTACCTGTATTTAATCTGCATACAAAGTAGAAGTGCACGATGCCTGTAATTGTAGCTTCAAAGAACACTTAGTTAACATTTGAATGTTTTTCTATTACATGCATTTCACAAGTACAAAATGTGTTATAGATCTAGATCTATATGTAATAGAGACAAAACAGTTTGATTATTATCCATGTATACAACAGTGCATGTCCGCTATACTTAGAAAATATAATAGATAAGTTTTTGAATTTTTGTGTAAAGATACATGTATATATAAATATCTTTAACATATTTCATTTTTTAAAAATGCACAAGAAATCGCGACGTGACGAGAGACTGACGGGCTTGCAGTATGAACAAAAATTGGCATTATCCTGTTAATAGGGTGGGGCGTGTATAAAATGTCTTAATGGTCTCGAGCTCATACCCAGCCCACTCCCATCCCCCGTCGTCCTGACGGAGGTTTGGTCAAGGAAGTAGATTATCTTCAGCTCTGAAGGAACATCCGAAATGTGTACCACATTTTACATACAAATAAACAATCGTGTAAAGTGAACTTACTCTTTGGTTGGGAAGTACAGAGAGAGAGTTGGTTGAGACAGATCTATTCAGATCTTTGGTTGGGAAGGACAGAGAGAGAGAGAGAGTTGGTTGAGACAGATCTATTCAGATCTTTGGTTGGAAAGGACAGAGAGAGAGAGAGAGTTGGTTGAGACAGATCTATTCAGATCTTTGGTTGGGAAGGACAGAGAGAGAGAGAGAGAGTTGGTTGAGACAGATCTATTCAGATCTTTGGTTGGAAAGGACAGAGAGAGAGAGAGAGTTGGTTGAGACAGATCTATTCAGATCTTTGGTTGGGAAGGACAGAGAGAGAGTTGGTTGTGACCGATCTATTCAGATCTTTGGTTGGGAAAGACAGATTGTATGATTGTGGAATTTAGAAAGACTGTATACAAATAAGATGGATACTGATAAGAGTTGTGTATTAAGTTCACGAACAGAGTTTGTATACGATGTCTGCTAAATACAAACGCCTAATGCGCTTACGTCCGGTGAATTTAGTTATATTAACGCTATCACAAATCTATATACGTACATATCATTAATAATATCATAGACTTAAATCCATAGCATTAACTTTAGGAAATTAGAAACTTCAAAGAAAGCCTACATAAATCTACATCAAAGTTTGGCTTGGAAATCATGATTGAAATATCCTAGCATTTATTATTTAAAAGCATATAAAAACATCCAACTTCGATATTTATTAATATTTATAAATATTTATTCTTGCAAAAATTTTTTAGCAATCACCCTTTCAGTTGTATTGTAATCAGCATAAAAAAAATACTAAAAGGTGGGAAAATGTATTTTTGGCTGTAATATGCTAGTAACATTGATAAGAGCATGTTATATAATTAGTCATAACATGAATTGAACTATCTATGGAGACAACCTTTGGCAGTAGTGACGAATTGAAAGACGTCTGGATAACGAGCAATAAATCTCTTGATGATGTCCACCTGTTCCATGGAGATCCTCAGCGCATCAGAATATTGGGCATCGCAGTCCATAAAGGCTGACCAGAACTGTTGGAAATAAAATAGGAGGATTAAGTTATTACGTTCTGTCGCGAGCGTATATCCAATCTAAGTCAGTGTTAGAATCTTTGTGTTTTAGTTGTAAGAACACTGTCCAGTGAACCCAACTCTAATGTCGGATAGCTTTAATTTTGATCGTAGTTTTAATTTCGATAATAAAAACCGCTCTCCCCCCACCCAAACTATAGGGCGTGCTAGTGTCGAGTTCGTATCCATATAAAGACTGGGATTTTGAACTTGTGGAACGCCATTAAGTCCAGCCAACTCTAATGGGTACCTGAATTAGTTGAGGAAAGTAAAGTGGTTGGTCGTGTTCTGGCCACATTATGCCCTTGTTAACCGTCGGCCAGTAACGGCCTTAGGGGGTGTCAAGTGGGTCAACCGCCCCAGGCCGGCGCCTGAGGGGGGCCCCGCGATAGGAGATTCCCTTTTCACCATCAGGTTCAAAAACCAGACCAGTTCTCATAAACTAGGACTTGTTGCTTAATAGTTTGGAAGCCTTTTCCTGCATCTATGTGATACCAATTACCATGTAAGCTCTTAGCATGACATTTTTGGTTTCGAAATACCGTTTAGTTTCGGTAAAAAATAGCTTCTTATTATCTGTACATTCTAAACGGCTATCACTGGTTAACTGGTATAAAACAGAACACGTAACCGAAAGCAACCAATCAAAATAGTTAATTTCGTAAATAAAGAGTCTTACAGTTCTGTTCTGTACATTTACATGGTGTTTCAGTGTACAAAAAACAACAACAGCAACAACAACAACAAAAAAACGCGAATATATTTTGTGTTCATTGGAAAGTGGGATCTGCGAAAGTCAATGGACCATAGTAGCTCTTAGTGTACACTTTGTTCTAATACCAAAGACTAAAGACAGTGTATTTTCTTTTCCTATAAAGTTGTTCGACATGATAGCTACTGGAGGCCAATAAGTAAACGAAAGCTGCTGCGACTGGAAACATCTTGATAATAAAATTCAGCAGCACAAGGTTTCTGTCAATCACGTTAAAATGTTTATAAATGTTTAAAATGTTTCAGATGTCCCTTCAGAGTTAAAGATAGTTTACTTCCTAGTCCAAACCTCTTGCAGGACGACGGGGTTAGCATCAGGTAGGATATGAACCTGGGACCATTGAGACAATTAAACAACAGTTCGGCGCGCATACCGCACTGCCAGGCAGTCATTCATACTTATAATTATGAGTCAGCGTGATTGGATTAAACTCCAATGCCCAATGGTAAAGTTCCACTTTCAGACCTTGCGATCTAAAGGACAACGGTTAAGCAAAGTCAGGTACCCTTTAAAACTGGATGGACTCAGGGGCGCCTTAAAAATCTTGAAATTCTTCAACTAGATTCAAACCCAGGACTTCAGGTTCGGAAGACAAGTTCTTAACCATTCAGCCACTGCGCCAAATGATATTGCAAATGATAAGTTGATTCTAGAACAAATTACAAAAGAAAAACTACATTCGCGCACAGTCTTAGCAAGAATTCTAGCGATTGTTCAGTATCTTTCCAAAAACAACAACAACAACAAAAAAAAAACAGCTCATTTCGTGGGAGAACAGAGAAAGTTTATGCCCCGTCAGTTTTTAGACTTGGTTGAGATGCTTGACGAAAATAGACACAACCATCCAAGAACGTCTTCGACGAATTAAGAACGCCGAGGCTCACGACCATTATCTGGGATCTAGGATTCAAAACGAGCTTATTGGCATTATTTACCGTTATCCTTGACTACACGCTTGCCACAAAGAGCAGATGTCTTTTACGTAGCGTTATTGGGGACGTATCAGATCCAGAAGTTAAGGTGAAGAGCTTGTGTAGTTAAAAGGCCAGTAATTAAGTACGGTAGTATGTTTTGTAACAAAAATAAGGCCTACAGCGTTAGAGGCGGACGATCCCGTGACGTGCTACGATATATATATATAGTCTACCCTTACGGTTCAGAGGGCCCGCATATGACATTCGCCCAGAGCACCGTTAGGGTCGCCTCTGCCGTAGGCCATTGTAGCAGGTTGGCACATTGACCACTCCGCCACATTCCACTATCGTTAGGTATTCACTGCAGCCAAGAAAATGTCTTAGAATTGCGATATTTTAAACCAAGATCATGATTCGAGCCTGGATGATTTAACTTCATGTCTTCATACTGAAGTGACCCGCTGCTCCCTAACTCATAACAAATAATTTAGATATATATTATGTTTCAATAATATATGTTAAAATTGAGTCTTACTTTTGCAAAACAAATTTCTAAGTAAAAAGAAAAAAAATTGTTCGTTTTCCCGAGTCCTAATAATGAAACATCGGGATTTAATTGTAAATAAAAAAAATCAATAATTAATGAAGTATCTTTCTGAAATGTTAATAAAATCTGGTTTTCGCAAATCATAGGTTTATGCGTGAAATGTCAGTTCGATGGAATAATGAAAAGTTGTCAAAATATAATTCACTTAGACTAATTTAAATAATATTTTTTTCTTAATATATTCTTAGTCTCAAGTAATTGGCTTAGCATTTCTCTTTTACAATGAATGAGAGAGAGGGTCTACTGTATATTTGCTAACATTGTCATGCTAGCCACTATATCATACAGAAGACAAAATAGAGAGCGCTGTTAACAAACAGATCACTAGGCGCTGTGACAACACTACAAACATAAACACGAGAGCTAAAATGACAAATCTATCTAAAAAGGTTTTGAACAGATAGGTCTTAATGTTCTTAAATTAAGTGAAGCATGTTGTCTGTCTGAGATCACATGGGAGTGAAAATTCCAAACTTTTGGTCCATGCTCTGAGAAAGCCCGCAAACCGTAAGCGAAAGCGTTCAGTCCAGGGCTCTATGAGGGACATATGGAATGGTCAGTTCGCTATGGTACAAGGGCATTTCTTCAGTGTAGGGCATTTCTTCAGTGTAGGTGCGATGATGACACAGTGTGGCCACCTTGAAGTCGATTCTTGCTTTCACATAGGTTTAGAAAATTAAGTATAGGGCCGACATCTTTTTTTTTTTTGAAGTGCTAAATGAATTGTAGTAAGCTAATAAGTAAACACACACACAATACCAGGCTACTCATTGGAGCTTAAATTTGATATCAACAGACTTCGTTTCTTTGGTTTATTTCTTTGTGTTTTGTATATTACGGCCTACCTGTGCTCCCAGTTTTCCTTGTCGAAGTCTTGCTATATCAGTTTCAACTTTTGCCCATTGATGCAGGTCGACGTCGTTCACCCTGTAAACCCCTCTTGTACGGTAGTGATAAGCCAGATCGTTGTGTCTAGAATGTAATATTCCCCTTAGTTAAGATCTACATCTATATGCAATTTTAAATTAAAAAAAAAACAATTAAATGTTTAGTTGTCTTAACATTGATGCATCCACTCTAATTTATTGCCTGTAAAGTAATTCTTCAACAATTAACTTAATGGCTTAAACTTAAACAGTAGGCTAAATGTAAACAGGACAGTCTAGTCAAGCAAATTATTTTGAGAAAGGGTACTCTTATTTCAGACCACCTCTCCTTTGCGGTGCTTAAGTTTCAAAGTCAACCTCGAGTAAAAATCAGGAGTGGAATCGTGGAACTCATTAAGAGCTGATGCCATAGGTAGTGCATATTATTCCATTGGATCAAGTTTATAGAGGGATGCATGACGCATATGCAAGCCTTGATCTTTAAGGCACTTGAGCTACTGCAAATTAGCTAAACCTGCGATACATCTGGGCACATCTTGTCTTTGGAAACAGAAGTTATCTAATAAATATTTAACTCAGATATGCTGCTAATTGTAAAACTTACCCATCAACGAGAGGTACTCGGGACAAAACATACTCGGCAGTCAATTGGATATCGGGTGTACCATCGTCTCTGAGTCCTATACCGAGACCCACGCCAAAAATCACGGTACACAGGATCACAGCGGCTACAATTCCTATCACTAAAATATTCTTAGAATAACAATATATATAGTAAAATGTACACACATTTTTATTTCTTGAATTAGCGATTTAAAGGTCAGGCGAGGTGCTATAACGTCTGTTTTTTTTCTTCTGTTTTTTGTTTTGTTTTTGCATCGTTCATAAGGAGTCAAATTACGACCAACCGTTTTTAATGACTAATTCTAGTAGCCATCTACTACTCGAGGTCCCATAGTGCGATATGTTTGTGAATTAAATTTTTCTCTGCTTTGATAGTAACAGACAGAAAGATGTGCTGTTACGTGGCCAGCACAACGACCAACCGCCTTAACTTTTCCACAACTAATCTCAGGGGCCCATTAGAGCTCTGTGGATACAGATACGCCCTAAATATCCCGAAAATTACTTTAATTACAAAATTACTTTATTTACAATACATTTGCTGGGAATCACCCACAAGGTTTAGAAGTACCCTAACCCAAACTATCTTAAAGGCCCTAAACAAATATTCGCACGCCTCTTGACATTTACAAGAGCAGACCTTGATAAGCATATTGTTATTGTTCTCACATCATAATTGTTCACTTTGAAGCAGCTGGTCATGCCACGACAGCAAGTCGTCAACGTATAACATTACCCTCCAATCGAAATGGGATACGGCACTCAACCTATTTTAGCCATAGGTATCACCCCTGGAAAATGTGGGGTGCAATATAGGCGTCAGAGGTATGAAAGCGTGTATATATGTATGTTATGAATTTATGTGTTCATAGAAGAAATTAGGCCTACTACAGTTTGAAATGTAAAGACTAATTAATGATAATGTGAAGTATTTGTTTTAGAACGACTAGATCTAGACCTAAAAGTAGGCCTCTAGTCTAAATCAAAAATTAAATTAAAATGCCTATTAAATGTGTCTGCGTGTGTATGTGTTTAGGGGGGAGGGGTTTGTGGAGATGGGTCATTCTAAATAAGGTGGCTCTATGACATATGACTGACAAATGACTGAGTACCTGGCACCTATTTTTTTTTAATAGGAAAAAAAGCAATATATATATATATAATCTTTCTATCTATTTAACTAGATAGATAGATAGATATAGATAGATAGATAAATATAGATAGATAGAGAGAGAGAGAGATTGATAGATAAATAGATAGATACACAGAGAGAGATTAGATAGATAGATAGATAGATAGATAGATAGATAGATAGATAGATAGATAGATAGATAGATAGATAGATAGATAGATAGATAGAGAGAGAGAGAGAGAGAGAGAGATTGATAGATAGATAGATAGATAGATAGATAGATAGATAGATAGATAGATAGATAGATAGATAGATAGATAGATAGATAGATAGAGAGAGAGAGAGAGAGATTGATAGATAGATAAATAGATAGATACACAGAGAGAGATTAGATAGATAGATAGATAGATTGATAGATAGATAAATAGGTAGATAGATAGATATGTGACAGGTGGGGAAATGTGACGTGAGTTTGGCGCGTTTAATGTCTAGGGGATGATTATTTTTAAAGCTATCACACACCAACCTATCAGCATATGAATCGGGAGCAGACACGCAACGAGACAAAGCAATGAAAGATAGATACAAAAGTTAAAATGAAGAATATTTATTTACATAAATATACATATAAGAATAAAAAGGGGGTGGGTTTGCTTCTATCTCTAAATAATACTAGCTTTAATCATCACTCTTGCATTTAATAAGAGAGTATGTCACTTTGTCCTCTGACTTAGCTGGTTGTCCTGTTGATGTTGCAGCTGGCTGTGTCCTGGCTTGAGGTTCTGCAGCTGGAGGTGGCGCTCTAGCGGATAGAGGGACGCCGGTGATATAGTTCTTGTGGAGTCTCAATCCCCAAAATCTAATATCTGTAGTGGGCACAGTAGGGCGGGTGGCCGGCTACCGTGGGCACAAGGATACTGCGGGCAGAGCTGATCTGCCGTGGGCAGCGTAGTTGACAGGATACGTCCAGTGAGTTGCAGAGGGTTGGCGTAGCTATGACGTCTCACACAGATCTGAATCTATAGGGACGTCGCACCTAATAGCTTGACAGGTGGGCTGTCGAATAGGCGGGCAATGCCGATAGCGCCAAGTAGTAGAGTTGAGTAGATCTCAGTAGGCAAGTGCAGCGCTGAATAGCACTAAGCACAGATGCAGGTAAATAGATCGTTGATCCAAAAATAAATAGGCAGGTAAATAGGCAATAGGCAGACACCTGAGGGAGGCTGCGGATAAATAAAGATAAGTTAGGACATGTCTCTCATACATCTTATCGATGCCCTCGACTGAGGTGCATTCGTCAGATTGGTGAAATTGCTTTAGAGCACAATGAGGAGATGATGACAAATGGGATTTGGAAAATAGATGGCTGATAGTAGCAATACAAAATGTACATAAAAGGGAGAGTAATAATATAAAATGTACATAGAAGGGGAAATAATAATCTCAAATAAACAACACAGGTGGATAGAGAAAGAAGGGGGGGGGGGTTGAATTGGGCGGTGGTCAGCGATCCTGACGGTATTTTTACATATGACCGTCGATCGAGAACAATGGAGCGCGCTTGAATGGAGAGGGTGTCCGTTCAAGAGGCGCAACTCTCGTTAGAGTGAAATGGCTACAGGGGAGATAATTCAATACAGGGGAGATAACTCATATCTCCTTTCTAAGCGCAGTATTAGTGCGATAGTAGAATTATCAAGGCTGTCAACCGAGATAAAGGAAATAAAATAAGGTGTACAAATATATACATGGTTGCATCAATGATCAATTGATGCAACGTAGCATTAATATATTAATGCAATTCATAAATACATACATAGGACATGTCTATGTTCTCTACTTACGCCAGTGAGAAACACCCAATGCACTAATTAAATATAAATGAACTAAGCAAAATACACATGATAAAATCCAATGGAAATATACACAGAGTAATTAAGATGGAACTTGTGATTAAGTTCGGCTTACCACCAGGTATTCCTCTAGGAGTTAAATAAACGATATAGTCCAGACTCGATAGCTCAGCTCGAATGAGAATGAAAGAGAGTCTGGCTTTTTTTGATCTATTTTATATATGCCTGGAAAATGTGGGCGGAAGCAGGAAATGTCCTAGGCTAAGAATTATCTTACACGTGGGTGAATTAGACTTGAGATGGGATTCGCACATTGGGAGGTCAATGGGCGTGTTTGTCCTCGTGGTCTCCTAGATCAAAGAGAGACATAGGAGAAAAAGGGGGGGGGGGAGGAGTGACTTGCATTCCACACAAGGTGGTGTCCACTGCGGCTGTCAGACATCCCGCCGATAAGATCAAAGAGTCTGTGTGTATCTTTGCCCCGGTCAAGGGAAGATAAATGAAAGGACGCGCCTTAACTATCTCCAATGTGGTCAACTAAGTCTAGCCTGGAGCGGAAAAGGTGTGGCGGGTGAATAATTCAGGGGTAGGATGGGGAAATAATTAAAATAAAATAAATAAATAATGAAAAATAATAATTAATGCTGTGATAAATTTGAGTGACTCTGACAGCGAGTTTTTGACTTGTCACAAGATAGATAGATAGATAGATAGATAGATAGATAGATAGATAGATAGATAGATAGATAGATAGAGAGAGAGAGAGATTGATAGATAGATAGATAGATAGATAGATAGATAGATAGATAGATAGATAGATAGATAGATAGATAGATAGATAGATAGATAGATAGATAGATAGATAGATAGATAGATAGATAGATAGATAGATAGATAGATAGATAGATAGATAGATAGATAGATAGATTGATAGATAGATAAATAGATAGATAGATAGATAAATAGATAGATAGAAGATAGATAGATAGATAGATAGATAGATAGATAGATAGATAGATAGATAGATAGATAGATAGATAGATAGATAGATAGATAGATAGATAGATAGATAGATAGATAGATAGATAGATAGATAGATAGACAGATACGGATATATACAAATAAAAACAGAGAGAGAGAGAGAGAGAAAGAGGAGAAACAAATTACAATAAATTACCTAAATACTTTTTTCGAAAGATAAATGAATCATGGCTGAAAATTCCTCCAGACGAAGACCCTAAAGCCATAGCAATCGCTTAGCTTTTTAAGTTATGACAAGGCTTTAGGATCTTTAAAAAGAAACTATGGTCTAGAACAGGGGTGGGCAGCCTGTTTCTATTGAGAGCTGCATTAACACACTTTTTGGGATTGGGGGGCCGCACACACACACATATGTATTCAGGGCCGCCGCTACATATTGTGCAATGTGTGCATTGCACGCAGGCGGCCGAATTCAGGGGGCGGCCAAATCATTCTTTCAAGGTGACTTTTTTAAAAAAAATTAGATAAATAAAAAAATTACTTCAATATTTTATATAAATTCTTATTATTCCATTATCTTTTAAAAATATAAACGATATTCGTACATTAGAAATTATCTCGGAAACTAGAACAAAAAAGTAGAGCAGCATACGAGAGGTTCCTACGGTTTTCCCATAGGCGCCTACTCATTTCGTACCTTGAATTTCGCGGGATGTTTGTAATATTATTTTTCAATTGAATAGCCTGCACTGTAAGTAGATCTATTACCGGTAATTAAAAAGTCAATTTTAAGATCATTTTGACCGGGGGGGGGGCGCAAAAAGGGGTGTTATGTTTCCTAGGCGGCGGTAAGAAGAGGTTAAGCGATTTATTAGTGGTTATGAAGTGACGATGATGAAATTAGCTTACCTAGTGCAAATGTGAGACGCAGTACGTGACGTTTTGGCGCCGCCGTTTTGGCGACGGGACGTTTTGGCGCGAGCCGTTCTGGCGACGGGACGTTTTGGCGCGAGATATCATTTGACGATAATTTAATAAGCACGTAAATTTTTTTTAATGATCCCTTGAATTCCGGCGACTTAGGCAAATAACCATGGTGTCTATGTATACTTAACTTAAAGTATTTTGAGAAACATGGTACATGTATTATATTTTTACTTATTATTAGCAAGTGTTTGGTATGTATAGCTGGAGATACCATACAGTCATTAAATAAACCAATGTTAATGTAAACAAATAATTGCATCCATTTTTAGTCTATCATCGTTTCATTTTGTTTTTAATTTTAAAGTAATATCTTAAAAAACTTTTTAGAAAATAAAAGTGTGCCTCTTAATAAACACACATACACAAGCCAAAATGTTTATTAAAGAAAATGATGTGAAAAACAAACACACATTTACATTTAGTACGTGAAAAATATGTCTTAACACAAACACTCATGCAAAACATAGATATGAATAATTCTTTTAAAAGAAATAATACAATAAACGTACATAATGTATTTCGCGCCAAAACGTCCCGTCGCCAAAACGGCTCGCGCCAAAACGACCTTCGCGCCAAAACGGCGGCGCCAAAACGTCCTGCTTCGTGTGAGACGATCTTAAGACATGAAAGAGTAAAGACTTTTTTGTTGTTGTGAGGTAGATTTTGTTTAAATATCAGTTTATTTCATTACTGTTAGATCTATATTTCATCGCAAGTTAAATCTTGAATAATTACAATTGTATTGAGTTTTTGTTCACAGGGAATTTGTTCAAGTTATTTAAGGTTTATTTATGAAAAAATAAAAAAAATTGTACTAGTCGTCTTGAGCTACAAGCCAACAACCGAACAGCAACGGGGGCGGGGGGGGGGGGAGTGGGCGGCGAAAAAAATGTTTAGACCCTTTGACGACTTGAGCGGAAATCTGCCGTATCTTCAACTCTACCTCCAGGAAGAACTTTTTACAACGCTTAAAAATGATGTAGGCAACACAATGTCTCCCCAAAAAACCCCACAACAACGTTTCAGTGAAATTTTATGACGTTAATTTGGTTTCTATACACAATGTTCAAATTGATATAGGCTACATGAAAAATAAAACATAAAAATTGTGACTAAGTTTCTTTTATTTTTTTAATACATTCTATAACAAACAAAAAACAAAACTCACGGATCTCACTGTGGGAGCCTAGATCGGCTCGAACGAAAATGTTTTAACCTTGGGAGTCGTCTCCCGGGAATGTGATAAGCACTGCTTACTATGATTTATTTTAAGTCATTGATTAATTACTTGTACTTTGGATTGTTTTTTTGCATTAAACTCAAGAAAAGTATTCAGCGAGAGTTGCTTCATTTGTTGGATAAATGTATAGGCAACTCTGAATCTGTATGTCAGATGATTGTGGATACAATGCAGATCTCTCCAAAATACAATCGTGAGGATTATCGTATTATGAAAGTGTACAGAACGTTGCAAAAGTTCCACTGTCAATGGCTTTTGTATTTCGAGCTTTTTTTTTTTGGATTGCGCTTTAACTTACAATAATAAACAAGTTAAAATATCCACGTCCAGACCATGTAACACTGTTGAGCAGTCAAAGTTATCGAGATATTGTATAGAGATCATGATCATTTACGCTGTTCATTGTAATATTCCCACCGCAGCTCATCAATTATAATCGTCGCAAATACTGGAGCATAAGTGAGTAGTCAGAACGAGATCAGTTTTTAGCGTTTATCACAGAATAAATCAGCCGACAGTCATCAGATTCCCGGATCATATCACTGATATAAATGGGCCAATAACATGTTTGAAATTCAATGTAGCCTTTCACTAATTTTCCAATGTAGAGTTTGTGGCTGGGATATTGTTCTTTAATTTTATTTACAAACCTATGTTTTCTTTTCAGAGCACGATCAGTTGTTACGCTTGGCATCATGTTCCATGCCACTCAACACTTTCAATACAATTCTTCATGACATTGAATAAATACTGGCCCGAGTTGAAGTCTTTGAATGTTTCCACATTGCCAATTAGAATAATCTTCGTTTTCTTTAAAATGTTTAGAATGAAATGTATAGACTATGTTTCTTTTGCCTCTTCATCATAAGAATCAGAAGTGTCAATAGACATTAAAAATGTTTAACTTATATGTTTTCCATTTATATAATCCGATGGCGCACCTAAAATGTGCTGGTGTCCGTGGGCCGCATAGAACGCTCTGGGTGGGACGTACTGAGTCCACGCCTGGTCTAGAAAGTAAAAGGAAGAAATGCATTTGATCCACTCAAATAGTCTTTAGTTTCATTAATAACAGCTCTTTATTCAATGAATATCCACCCAGGGCCGGTCCTACAGATAGCGGGGCCCTATGCGAAATGGATTGCGCGGGGCCCAGTCTGGGTAGGGATAAGGATAATAAGTGAAAATTAAGATTTTGTATTAGAAAATAAATTCGTCTTTGCTTTTTATTCATACTTTACTAAGTACAAAATCACTGTCAAATTAACTTTACGAGCCATCTACACTAGATAGTAGTTTTCCAACAAAAAGCCGATAGACATTCAGCTCTGCCTTTTAGATTTACTATCGACAAGCAAAATATCGCTTTTGTTTTTTTTAAGAGGTCGAAATAGATTTTGATCAATATTTAAATGCCAGTGTGGTATTTGAACTTCTTGTTTTGGTTTAGATTCGCCTTATTATTAAACCCACACTTTTATTACATGAAAGCTGACTGTGCCTTTTTTTTTATTGCGAGTAGAATTGGCGTTGTCCATATTGAATGACAACCCCAAATGACAATTTGTCTGTTTTTAAGGAGATTTGAATAAGTTTTCAGAAAATTTTAATAATTTCAGGAGATTTTCTTGACTTTTTCGTATATTTTGCAATTTCAGGAGAATTCTAGGAAACCTTTAATAATAGGTTTAAATGGCTTAAGTTCGCGCGGGGCCTATGAAAGTGCGGGGCCCACTACGGCCGCATAGGTTGCAGTGGCCTAAGACCGGCTCTGTATCCACCAATACATTAGGCGTTGAATTTATTTACTTATTTACAGCTTTTTAATAAGTAAAGCGGCAATTTAAAAGTCGTTATACTAAGTAGTGCTTAGTCGTGTCTCACTTAGTATAAACGAAATGGTATCTATCATATCAGTTACTAACTGCGTCTGTAGGAATCATTTAGTTTTAATTTTATTGAATACTAGAAATGACACTTCATACAAACGGCACAAATTATGTAATAATTGCGTTACTAATTATTGGCCTCCTACATGAGTCGTTGGATGACTATGGCTCATCGCATGGAGCACGATATGAGAATATAGGCCTTGGCTATGGACTTATGGTTGTCACAGCTTTCCATGGACTATCAAAGCATTTCCCCTGTTTGAGTTTATCCGCAATTGGAGCTTCTATTAACCCGCCATTTAATAAACACACCACCAGAAGCCCTCCACATAATTCATTCGTTAAAAAAAAACAGAATTCATTTAAAGACAAGTATCAATAATCTTAATATACTGTTATAACTTAAGGGAGGCAACTCAACGAGATATAGATGTTTATTTACAGGGACATTACAAGTACACAAAACAACATCTTCTTTTAGCCCAGTCTCTTCATATCGGCTCTAGACTTAGGCGGAAATCGTTATTCTTCTAATGTCAACATCCTTTTCTGTCTAGTTTCTGGCAGTGCGCACCTTCTGCACTATCTTGAATGGCGGTGCGCATGGCAGAGTTATAACATCGCCCCCTTCTTAGCGCTTTTCGTCCCGAAAAGAAACAATGCCGTGGAGGTTCGACAGTTCAGGTAGAGGTCGATCGGTTGGAGTACTGTTTTCGTGAACACAGCCGTTGATCGGACACGCTGTTTCAGGAGACCTAAATTGTCGTGATCATAATTTCACATCTGTAGTCTTGGCTGTTATGAAGAATTTTTCTTTTATGTAACTAGTAACATTTAAAGTACCCCTTTCAGACCTTGCGATCAATGGGGTAGATAATGGAATGGTCAACGGGCCAGAAAAAACGACAAACCGCCTTTACCTTTCCCCAACTAATTTCAGGTACCCATCAGAGTTGGGTGGACTCAGGGGCGACCTAAAATCACGGAATTGAAAATCTCAGACATCACCGAGGTACGAACCCTAGACACCTGGGTTCGGAATCCAAGAGTTTTACCACTCGCCAGGAACCCGTTTTGTGTATCTAAACAGACAATATTGGAAATCACGTAATATATCCTCATGTGTATGTAGGCACTTCTTACAACAGAATTCAACGATTGAAACTTTCTTAATAAATCCCAATATAGGTTCCATTACAAATATTAATTCCTTTACTTGAGAAAGAGGCTGTCATCTTAAAAAAAAAACAACTTTTCATAGTAATAAAAAAATAAACAAAGAATATACATATTTAAAAGAAATATTCATTGTCTAACTTTTTAACCGTTTATTAATTATTGAAAAGATATTTTTGATATCATTCAGTTCATTGATGATATCATGATAACAATATTCTCAAGTGCCATGTTAAAAATAGTATTATAAGATCTGAACGTCCCTAGAAAGAAAATAACAACAAAAAATGTTACAATTACTGAAGATGGTTAAGGAACTAAGTTAAAACCATGGCTCTAGTAGCTCTCTACTTTACAGTGCTTGAAGGAAATGGTGCATCGCCAGGTCTACTTAATGTTTGTTCTACAAGTCTGATTCATTGATAGTTCAAGTGGTAGCTCATATTCAATAGCTTCTTCTTTAGACAGTTGGTCTCTGACCTAGATACGAAACAAAACATATAAAGAACACAATTAAAACAATTAGGTAGAATAGAAATGTTCAACAACGGATAAATTAATGGGTAAAAATATAATAATAATCATAATCCAATTACTTTAAATTTGGACTCTCAAATCTTCTCTTCAGAGAGGCTCAAATCTTCTATCGCATTGCGTGTAGTGTTCCATACAAATCAAGAGTAAGTGGCCACTCAGTATTGGTCGGATCGGAATTCCTCAAATCTGAGACAGTAAATAAGAGACACGTTTTCCTTTTCTTCCTCCCAGTATATGTGTGTGTGTGGGGGGGGAGGAAGGGCTGAATCGTGGAAACTAAATATAAAACTCAACTGGACGACGCACTTGGCTGCCGCTACTAAACGAAGAGGCTTACAAAGTACCTGTTTCAGACCTTGCTTTCTATGGGGCAGATGATGTAAAGATAATCTGATTCTGGGGCCCACGGTTAACGAGGGTGTCATGCGGTTAGCACAATAACCAACCGCCTTTACTTTTCCCCACCTAATGTCAGGTACCCATTAGAGCTGGGTGGACTTAGAGGCGCCCATTAGAGCTGGGTGGACTTAGAGGCGCCCATTAGAGCTGGGTGGACTTAGAGGCGCCCATTAGAGCTGGGTGGACTTAGAGGCGCCCATTAGAGCTGGGTGGACTTAGAGGCGCCCATTAGAGCTGGCTGGACTTAGAGGCGCCCATTAGAGCTGGGTGGACTTAGAGGCGCCCATTAGAGCTGGCTGGACTTAGAGGCGCCCATTAGAGCTGGGTGGACTTAGAGGCGCCCATTAGAGCTGGGTGGACTTAGAGGCGCCCATTAGAGCTGGGTGGGGACTTGGAGGCGCCCATTAGAGCTGGCTGGACTTAGAGGCGCCCATTAGAGCTGGGTGGACTTAGAGGCGCCCATTAGAGCTGGCTGGACTTAGAGGCGCCCATTAGAGCTGGGTGGACTTAGAGGCGCCCAATAGAGCTGGGTGGACTTAGAGGCGCCCATTAGAGCTGGGTGGACTTAGCGGCGCCCATTAGAGCTGGCTGGACTTAGCGGCGCCCATTAGAGCTGGCTGGACTTAGAGGCGCCCATTAGAGCTGGGTGGACTTAGAGGCGCCCATTAGAGCTGGGTGGACTTAGAGGCGCCCATTAGAGCTGGCTGGACTTAGAGGCGCCCATTAGAGCTGGGTGGACTTAGCGGCGCCCATTAGAGCTGGCTGGACTTAGAGGCGCCCATTAGAGCTGGGTGGACTTAGAGGCGCCCATTAGAGCTGGGTGGACTTAGAGGCGCCCATTAGAGCTGGCTGGACTTAGAGGCGCCCATTAGAGCTGGGTGGACTTAGCGGCGCCCATTAGAGCTGGCTGGACTTAGCGGCGCCCATTAGAGCTGGCTGGACTTAGAGGCGCCCATTAGAGCTGGGTGGACTTAGAGGCGCCCATTAGAGCTGGGTGGACTTAGAGGCGCCCATTAGAGCTGGGTGGACTTAGAGGCGCCCATTAGAGCTGGGTGGACTTAGAGGCGCCCTAAAGATATAGTTATATATAACTAAAAAGTAAAAATCCAAGTCTTCACCAGCATTCGAACAAGGAACCCTCACGTTTCGGAAGCCAAGCGCTTTACCACTCTGCCACCGCACCTCAGCACGACGAGACCTAGCCACTCGAAACCATCGTTCTACTTCTGTATTTGGAATAGTTCCCAGAGAGCCTGCAATGACATTTCCATTTACATTTCATCATTGGTTACCCACAGCAGAGTGCAAAGCTACCGGGACGCCGTAGCGTTGACTTTTACACGTGAGGTTATGATGATAATGCCGATATAGGCAAGAGTCCAAGGCTTTGTAAATCTGGGATATGACATTCTGCCACCCAATGGTGTGCTCTTCGTCAATAGTTTTCGGGATCTCGCAGTGGCTTCTGCTTCTAAGCTGCACGTAAAGAGTGTGGTTGACTATCTCAGAGCTAGAGAACTCAATATAGACAAACGTGTCCTGCTATTTCAGAGTCTGTAAAGCGTGTGGTTTACTATATCAGAGCTAGAGAACTCAATATAGACAAACGTGTCCTGCTATTTCAGAGTCTGTAAAGCGTGTGGTTTACTATATCAGAGCTAGAGAACTCAATATAGACAAACGTGTCCTGCTATTTCAGAGTCTGTAAAGCGTGTGGTTTACTATATCAGAGCTAGAGAACTCAATATAGACAAACGTGTCCTGCTATTTCAGAGTCTGTTGAAGCCGACCCATCATTATAGGCAACAAGTAAAATATAAACAAGATTACAAAGAGAGTTTACAGAGGCGGCCCCAGTCGGATCCCAATAGGATCCGTCTATTTGCAAGGAATATTCAAGAAATATTTTGTTTTGATTGTCCAAAGTAATAATATGGTATGGTCATGTGATCAGAAGCCTTCGTGGACCAGAAACAGAGTGTGTATAAGGAGTTCAATACAGGACAGCGAGGAGGCCGGACTCTTTAGTCTACCATGAAGTCAGTCCGGGGTGGACTCGGTGGAGTGAATCTTCGAATGAAGCAGTACGAGTCCAGGATGAGATAGAGAGACAGAAGAGTTTAGTACGGCAATACGGTGATGTACAGTGTAACATTTGTAGGCAGTTTATTGTGTTGCCAATAGCGTCGTATTGGCTATTTTATTTACTCATTAAAGTACCTGAGATGAACTCCTATTGAAAAATCAGAGCAGGAAGGACTAGTCCTCCCGTAGTGCTCTGGCAAGAAACTTAGCCGTCCGGCGTAGTGCCTCATAGCTATACAAGTCGAGTGACTGCACAGGCAAGACCCCCCTTAGCTCGCTGAGCTGGGGACACTCGTACAAGACATGCGACACTGTTTCGACGCTCTCTCCACAGTGACGGCATCGGGAGTCAAAGTTAGTGCGGAACCGGGCAAAGTATGCCCCAATAGGACAATGTTCCGTTCTGCACTGCGCAACTATTGACTGCTCTGACCTCCTCAGTCGCCACCATGGATCGTCGCGATCTGGGTGACGCATGCGCTGCCAGACACCACGTGCTCTGTCGGATTCCTCCCAGAACTTTAACCACTTCTCATGAATGAGTGCTCGGATTTGTGCCGTTGCTTGTAAGTACGTGCTTGGTGCTTCGAGGTGTGTGGCTGCCATTGCACCCTCCCTTGCGAGGGCGTCTGCCGTTTCATTGCCCCTCACGCCGCAATGTGAAGGCGCCCACTGCATAAAAACGACAGCTCCAATAGCTCGGCGGATGTTATCTGCGGCGCCGATTGCCTCTTCTATTACGGGCGACCCTCCCCCGCCGCCACCCATAACTAGGAGACTGGAGCGAGAGTCAGTGACCAACACCACCGTAGTGGCGCTAGTCTCGCGTTGGAGCATTCGGGCCCTAATGGCCTCGAACGCCCTAGTTATCCCTGTAAGTTCGGCATCCATGGAGCATGCAGCGTAGCCGCATGGACCAGAGAGCCTATCTGGTTCAGTCCGGTCGGGGTAGACAATAAGGGCCCCATACCCCGATCTATCGGGGTCCCTCATTACCGACCCATCGGTATAACAGAATATGGCATCTGATGGGTAGGATTTTATAGTTATGGATGCCAAATTTTGGAGAATGGCAGGTGTTAATCGCCTCTTGGTGGCTCCCTCTTGCCCTAACAGGGACATGTTTATTTGTGGGGCCGGCAATCTCCTCCACGGAGGGCACGTACTGATTCTCCTTATAGGGATTCTATCAGTGGAGAGTCCAGCTGAATTTGACAAATTGGCCGCTATATGTAGGAACGATCGCATTTTAATGCGGTTCCTCTCTCTCCACTGTCGCACTAAAATTGAGGTGGGTAGCCTAGAGTCGCCCCTTTTGTAGCGCTCGTAGGCCGTAAGTACTGCCCTCTCCCTCCTAAGATGTAAGGGTGCCACGTTTGTAAAGATTTCAGCAGCGTTTGTTGGGCTTGTCCTAAAGGTGCCACAAATGAACCGTAGAGCCTGTGCTTGTACCCGGTCGAGTGATTCGAGGGCAGTTTTACTAGCGTATACTTGAACTGTATAGCTGTATTCAATTTGTGATCTGACTGCCCCTAGATACAATGTGCGTAGCATGTCAGCTTTGGCACCCCACTTTGTGCTGGCCAGCTTTCTTAATAACGCTAACTTCTCCGAGGCTTTTCGTTCAACTTCCTGGACGTGCTGGAGCATTGACAGTTTTCTATCCAGGGTCACCCCTAGATATTTTGGCGTATTTTCACGCTGGAGTCGCAGCCCACCGAGTTGAAGCTCGAATGGAGCCTTAAGGATGTCGATTCCTAGGCTGAACAGGGACCAGGTCGTTTTGGCAACGTTTATCTGAATCTGCCATTTGTCGCAATACGAGGAGATGGTATGGAGGTCTGCTTGAAGTGCCGCCTGAATTTGGTCGGCTTTCTTCCCGGTTGACCAGAGGACAATATCGTCAGCATATAGCAGTTTTTTGGACCGTAGTGAGCTGGGCAAATCATTAAGAAAGGCTATGAAAAGTGTACAGGACAGGTCAGAGCCCTGAGGCAGGCCATTAAGTTGTTGTTTTGGCTTGCTAAGGGAGTGCTGGTATTTTGTACGTGTGCTCCTCCCTGACAGAAAGGATTGTATCCAATTATATATCTTGCCCCGCACACCCATAGCTCTTAGCTTAAGATAGAGGCCTTGCTTCCACACACGATCGTAGGCCTGTTTTAGGTCTATGAACACCGCGTATGTGCTCTCGGACCTCTGGAACCCGTCGGCCACCTCCTGTGCGAATGTCGTGACCTGGTCGATCGGGCTCAAGCCTGCCCTAAAGCCGGTCTGTTCTGGCGCCAGGATACCGGCACTCTCAAAGCACCAAACTAGCCGCTTGTTAACCATTCGCTCAGCAACTTTGCCAAGGGTTGAGGTTAGTGAAATGGGTCTGTAGGATTCCACGTTAGTCGCGTCTTTTCCATTCTTAAGGACTGACACAATGATAGCACTCTTCCAGGCCCCGGGCAGTCTGGACTCTGCCAGGTTCGATTCATAAACTCCAGGAGTTTATCTCTCGCAATGCCCCCAAGGTGTTTTACCATCTCGGGGGTAACCTTGTCTGGCCCCGGAGCTTTTCGATTTTTGCACTTAGCTATCGCTCTGTCCAGCTCAGCACGACAGAAGGGCGCGTTGCACGTTGCTTGGCTTTCCGGCTCATCTGGCTCCCTCTCGAGCCTCTTACGTTCTTTGTTGAGGGCTTTGGACATGGCAGACTTCTTTTTGGGCTTGCTGATTTTAGCAAAATGTCGATTCAACAAGCCGGCCATTTTGGTTACCGTCGAGACCGGCCCTCCGGGTGACAATAGAGGGGCAGCCGTTCGCGCTGTGTCTTTGGCCTCTATGTTTCGCAGAAGACGCCAGGCTTTCGAGGTATCCCGAAGATCCATCCCGGCGCAGGCAGCGTTCCAATGGTCCGACCGGACGCGTCGGGCCAGTTCACTCGTGGCTCTGCAGAGCCGATTGTACTCCCGCCGGATTTCAGGGGTACCCTTCCGTTCAGCAAGCCTCCGGGCTCGCTTACGTCTCAGGACCAGCTTATTCAATTCCTGAGACCACACGCGTTTCTGCCTTACGCCAGGATAAGTCCGCGGGACAAACCTCTTGGCCGCACCCAACATAGCTGCTGTTATTTCGCCGTATATGATGTCAACGTCCCTATCCTCCACTGCAATATTCATAAGGGCAGTGTTGACTGCTGCCTCGTAGGCTGGCCAGTTCGCCTTGGTGTAACTCCATCTACGCGGGGCTTTTGGGGTTACACCACTGGCCTCTGAGAGGGCAATTGTGACTAGTATGGGTCTATGGTCGCTTCCAATGTCATCTAGGACTTGAAACTGAGTATGTGATTCTAGATTAGCTGTGATTAGAGTAAGGTCTGGTCTAGATTGGCTGCCATTTCCGGTATGGTATAGAGTTGGGGGAGTATGTTTATTTTGCAGACAGAACAAATTAGAGTTATTTAGAAGTTCATGAATTTTATGTCCCGATGAGTCGGTTGAGTCATAGCCCCACTGCTGAGACTTAGCATTAAAGTCTCCTGCGATGACGTTGTGAGTGTTGATATTAGTACAGTCATATTCGAGACTAATTTCATGCTTGGGGGGGGGGGGGTTGTACAGATTAGTTACCGTGAGTTTACGCCCTAATTTATGTATCTCGAGGGTGATGGCGTCGGTACGCCCATGCACTCGTGTACCGGGGACTTGTGTAGCAACCAGGTTGTTGCGTACATAAGTAATGAGCCCCCGGCAGTCTGTGCATTTACACTTAAATGCAGTATAACCGGTAATACTGGCATTGCGTTTGCCAGTTAGTGTCTCTTGTAATAAAGCCACGTCTATTGCCCTCTCGTGGAGGAGTTTTGAGAGCTCTAACACCTTTGGGATGACCCCGCAGATGTTAATTTGTAAGATCAGGAGGGACCTTGTGTTTATGGGCTTAGTCCCTGGAGTGGGTTGGATCCCACTAGTGTCAGTTTGGGTTGTTTGGGGGCCGGAGGCTCCCGTCACTATTTCGCTTCCAGTCATATTTGCCTGCGGTGTATCTAGTTCCGCAGGAGGTTGTGGCAGACTTCCATCAACCTTATTCGAATCGGACCTCCGAAGGAGGTACGAATGCAGTGTTCGTTGAGAAGAGGACTTAGGTGGAGGAATTTTAGCTAACTTTTCACGACCTGACAAATTCCCCCTCATCGAGGTCGCGGGGCGACTAGTAGCTGACTTTTCGTGTCCAGGCCTGACGCCCAATACCCGGCGCACGGAGCCTGTTCGGGTCTGCTCGTGCCCGCTTTTTACTGTGTCTGTGTCAATCATGGTTGTATGGTTAAGGCCGTTGGCGGGCTTAGTTACTGCTCTAATGCAGCAGCGTGCATGGCCTATACTTATGTCGCCACTAAGGGCAAGGCAGAGACCTGCCCAAGCAATCACCGCCACAGATTGGCATATAAGTTTCCTGCAAGGCAGGAGTGGGGTGGCGCGCGTTTCTCGATATTCCCAGTGTCAGAGTCGCCATTGGTCGCGGCGGATTCCTCCACTAGCGCGCCAGGGAACGGGCTAGATAGAGCCTAGCTCGTGGACGCCAACCGGTCCGCCCGACGCAGCCCGCTAAGGCCGCGCCAGTCAGTCCAGTCTTTGCCCAAAGAGAGACCCGCGAATCAGCCGAGTCCCAGGAGAACCCAACCAACCCTCGAGTTGGTGTCCAGCGCTATCCGCTTTTCGGAGAACCCGTGGTCTCTTACTAACCGTTGCCCCGGGGCCCCACAGGATGGGGGGGGGGCTGGACATAACCCCTTTGAGTTCCTTTTACACTTGCCGGCTGCTCATTCATTAGCGGCAAGCAACCAGTACCCTTGGCCACTCCCTGAGAGCGGAGTGTTCACGCGGCGACCACGATGAGGTGGTACTGGAACGCCGCGCATTAAAGTACCAGATTCTTTTGGAACTCTTGTTGTCAAGTTCTTGAGTTAGATGTGTTGTATGTTGAGCAGTGTTTACAGAAAGCCTGATTAGGATAGAGAGAAACGAAACAGTACAATCGGGAGACAATACTTACTTAAAATCACGTGACAATACTAACCTTGTCGACTTCCTTAAAAACTCTTAACAGGTTTCTGCCCGCCAACTTCTCCAGGTCTTCTGATGACCAACCACGTTTCTGGAGCTCAGCGATTAAATTGGGAAATTTGGAGACGTCTTCCAGCCCTTCTGGCATTCTGTATGTTTCAAAATATATAGTCAAGTGAATGTTATAAAGAAATACTGGATTAACAACATAATAACACAGCAGATAAATAATGACTTAAAGACACATTAGTTTCTGATAGATTTTGATAAAGCAAAAAAAAATACTTTTAAAAAACTGGCTTATATTGAGTGAAATTGCTAGTTATATTTTAAATCAGTCAAGTAATTAATTTTTAATAGATCTAGAGTAACAATAAAAATGTGGGGATTAGAAATATTTTTTTTTACTTTTTTTGTTTAGCGCATTTTTCATGCATATATCATGTTCAGTGCGCTAAGGTCCAATCACTTTTGTATACCAGTTGGGGGGGGGGGGGTATCCGTGCTGCTATTTCAAAAGTAAAAAGTTGCTCGGGTCTGAATTCGAACTCGAGGATGGAACCTCGGCGTCCTAGCGACTGAGTTATTCAAGTACTTATAAAAATAGAAGGTTTTATAGACTATTTTAGCTTACTCACTAGGTAGCAAACAAGTTTGTACAGATAAAACATAATTAATTACGACTAATTGATTAACTAATTGGTTAATTTTTTGATTGATTCATGTATCGTCATCGATCATGAATAATTGTCCAAAGTATCAACTTGATCCGAAAATAGAAGCTATAGAAATAAAGGGGGAACGATTCCACTCAGACAGACTGAAGGAGTGAGTTTATATAAGCTCTGTAAAAATAGATCTGAACTGAATTATAATTGAAGGAGCTGAGTTGATTTCCCGAAGATGTCAAATGAGCTCCCTTGAAACATCGTCGTCACTATCGCGTTTCTGAAAGGGTCTATAATAGCTCTGTTTTCAAGGTACAGTTTTATTACTTCAACCTATTCTGTCTGTCTGGTCAAATGTTTGAACACGGTATTTCTCTCACATCCATTCTCGGATCAAGTTGAAATTTTGCTAAATTATTCATTGGCAAAAAGACAAAACATGAATCAATTTTAAAAAAAATCAACATGTTAGTCAATTTTTTACTGATTATGAACTGTTTTTATACAAAGGAAATTCTTTCTTCAGTATTCAGAGATTTGACTAAATATTTAGGGTTTTACCTCATTTTTATAACTGTACACGTTATTTCGCCCCCACCCAATCTCGGATCAAGATGGAACTTTAAACAAGTATTTATTGTACCTAACACAACATAACTCATAATAGTTAGTTGTGAATGCATTCTTCGCCTTACAAAAGCTTTTTTCTTTTAATTTTGAATATTTTTCTTGATTTTCATGCAGATGAAATTCATTACATGCAAGTCAGGCCCTTTTTGTTTTGCAGTGTCTGTATCGTAAAGTGTGACTAGAGGCAGCGACGTAGCTAGGGTGGGGGAGAAGAATTTGAAAATTCCCCCGGGCCCCCACTTGAAGGAGGCCCCAAAATGAGTGTTTTTTACATTAAAAATTAAATATTGCGCAAAAATGCAGGGCCCCACAAAGAGGTCAAGCCCCCCACGGGCCCCCAAACGATGGAAAATTTCTAACTACGCCCCTGAATAAAGGCTATGTTTGGCAGAGTAATTTATAAAATACAGACGTTACTTAAAATAAGAAGATGATAACGTCCTTATCGAGTCCAAAGGTCAATCTAGTCATGCATGTTAATCAATGACAAATTCTACCAGGTCGCTGGTTTTCCTGGCTGATTCAGGCAACCTATTCCAAGATCTATTAGCTCTAAGGAAGAAAGAGTATTTATAAAAATGTGTCCTAGCATATGGAACAAGAAATGTGTTGTTGTTAGCAAGTCTGTATCGTAAAGTTGTGACTTCGGTTTTAATGTCGTATTACAGTCGTATTATTTGAATCAACAAGGAAAATAAAAAAAATCTTAAAAAATAAACGAATCTCAACTAAGAGAAAAACAAACAACACAATACACAATACACCCTCAATACTGCACGAATAAGCTCCCTTTTTATATGAAACAAAATTAATTAATTACCACTGATTAATTGTTTACATTTTTGATTGATTCATGACTATGAATAATTAGACAACATTTCGACTCGATTCGAGAATGAGAAGTGGGAGAGAAAAACGTCTACAAAATGTAATAAGGGAAATAACTCTACATATATAGCAACATCTCTCGATAAGTAGCATTTATTTCCCTTATTTGATATCGATACCAAACAAAATAATTAATTGCAAATAATTGATTTACTAATTGGTTCATTTTTTTTAATGATTCGTATTTTATTAGGTACAACAAGTTTTAACTTGATCTGAGAATTGGTGTGGGAGAAAGACAAAAAACAAACAATAGCTCCAACGGATTAACCTTTTCTTATTTACCTGGGGACACCGTCATAATCTGAACCAATGCCAACATGGTCTACACCTATCAAGTTTTTAATGTGATCTATATGATCTGAAATATAAAATACATTAAGATGTATTCCTTTTTTTTTCTTTTCCCCCCGTTCATCACCTCTATATTTCTTCATCTTCTTATCTTATCACACTCTACATATCTCTTTCTACATATTTCTCTCAACCTCTGCCTCTGTGCTATAATTCGCATCAGTCTCCTATATTGTTCAAATTCAGTTTTCTAAAGCGATTAATGCAACCCAGAATTCCTGTAGTTATATTTGTATACTTCAAATATATGTGAACGTTTTCGCCAAACCCTCTTTCCTCATTTGATTTTCCACCACCCAATTTTTTCGAAACTTAATGGCTTATGGTGAGTTTGAAAATAAAAACTACACTTTTTCATAGCCCAGAGTAGAGTTATTCCCTGCTAGGTAGAGCTTAATAGAAGTTAAGTTCTCCTTTCAGACATTGCCATCTATAGATCAGATGATGTTAAAGTCATCAGTTTCTTTGGCCAACGGTTTACGAGCAAGGTGTTAAGTGACCAGCACAATGACCAACCGCTCACTTTCCCCAACTAAAGTTAGGTACCCATTAGAGTTGGTTGGACTCAAGGGCGCCCTAAAAATCCTGAAAATCAAAATCCCAGTCTTCACCAAGATTCGAAGTCAAGATGCTAGATTCGAAAGCCAAGCGACCAAGTCAGCCACCACACTCTCTTAAATTGATGACAGTTCCTAACCAATATAGTATTTTATTATAGTATTTTTATATAGCAGATGTTTAATACATAAACATAAACTTTGTAGCACAGCATCTCACTTCACAAACACATTGACGTATCTAGATTTAAAGTCCTACCAGCGACTTGCTCCACCGAAGCAGTTGAAGAACAGTTGATATAGTCATTGTAGAACACTACCATCACAATGCCACCGTTTTTTGGCTAGAGTAAAAAAATTTAATAATACAGCAGTTGTCTATCACTAAGTAATATGAAGCAGGGCAGGCCCTAGCCATTGCGGGAATTAAAAAAAACGCGAATTTTACATGAATATACCATGACCAATTATTTAAAATATAAATATAAATCTCATTTCATTAAATATCGGATGTGAAATACATTATAAAACCAGACAATTATTTTAAGAGTTCCCGTCATTAATGACTTCTTGCTAAGGCTTTTCATACTAAGCATACGTTTTCCATTAATTATAAAAGCAATAAAAATTATTTCGATCTAGATCTAGATTTGGTTTTTTAAAAAGATACAATATATTTTTTTTTGTCTAAGCCATAGACATAAATAAATATAGAGTGGCCGATTAAAGAGTTTTATGAAACGAAAATTTGTGAATTGCAATTTTGTGTACTTTATTATACAGCATTTATGAGCAGTATAAAAGTTAAGCATTCAGATCTATTTCAGCCAAAACCTATATAAGTATTACAATATTTTCACTAGTGATTTTTTTAAATCTCTCAGCGTGAAGATCATGCAATTTTTCTTAATTCGGAAATCCGAATACAATAGATATACATGTTTTCAAGTTACATGAAGTTACTTCCTTTTTCCAGTCTATATTTATTTATGTCTATGGTCTAAGATTAAGTGTAGTATTTTTAGATATATGTTTTTAATAATAAACAAAAAGAAAGCTTTCTTTTCCTTACCGAATCGCAAAAAAATTGAGAAAGAAGAACTCTATATCCATAATGAGATTTAAGTTGTGTGGTTCACAATTTCGCTGCTGTGTATGTTAAAGTTAACTTCTATCAAGTATTGTTAATAATAATAATAATAATAATAATCTTTATTATCCATAAGGAAATTTGTCTTACAATTTGTGCTAATTGTCGCCCTTTGCTACATAACATTAATGTCTTCCAACTTAACCTCTCACATCCCTAGTTTTCGGTAACATTGTGAATGGAACTATCAAAAGACGGGGAAGAAAAGGAGCAAAAACAAATGAGAGTGCCATCAAACGTCCAGACTGACCAGCAAAATGATTAGACAATGCAAACACAACCTCGAAGACATCAAAGCAGTGTTGAAGTCTCTGCAGCTCGTACATAGCAAAAAGTACGGTCTAACGTTTTGCAAATGATAATACGTATATTGTATAGTGTAATTTTTTTATATTATTGTTGAATTTTTAAATAAAAATGATTGTAGAGAAAAAATAAATAAAATAAAACGTGTTCGGGCAACTGTGCCTTGCTGCTGTCACTTTTTTTTTAAGCTGTCTAAATAAAAAAAAAAATTCTTTGGTCGTGACTAGACTGGCCCATTTGATGCCGGCCCAAGGGCATTAGACCGTTTGCCCATATAGCCAGTCCGCCCCTGGTGTGTAAACTACATAAGAAATAACGACCAGCTTGACAGCGCACAAAGCAGATGACCTGTGGGAGATTCTAGGGTCCGTAATATCACGTGGCATCATAAAAGCGATGGGGTGGGGGTAAGCACAGTGAAGAAGTGACAGACATACCTTTCTTGAAAAGCAGTTCAGCAGTCTGAACATAAATAGTGAAACCTGGACACGGGTCTCAAAAAACGGCGCTAACTATTTTCATAGATATTTAACCGTTGATGTAGGCTATATCACTGAGAAAAGAATGCTCCCTCGTTGGCCACACTGGGACCGTTTGACCGTTTTCATTTTCAAAGTAAAAAGAAAGAAATATATATTTGGCTTCAAAGAAACATTGCGCCGTCTGCCGTAGTGTACCGAAAACTAACAGTTGTTTATTTATTACATTTAAAGTTGCTTTAAGTTTATTAATAGAGTAAGCTTTGCTTAATTTGTACGTAAATCTAATATAGATTACATCTAGATACTAGATCTATAAGTAAATCTAGATCTAGACTAAATCAAAAGAAATTTTTTAAAATTAATTTTTAAATATTTTTTTTTAAATTTTAAGTTGTGTAATGGAGGTAAAGAATTGTCTACTTAAAAAGTGTATTTTTATGTTGTTTTTTTTATGTTAGAAATACTAACATAGGTCTACACACAGATGCTAACATAATGTCACTCGTAGGTCAACACACATAAGTCAACACACTGTCAAACGTAGGTCAAAACACTGTCACACATAGGTCAACACACTGTCACACATAGGTCAACACACACGAGTCAACACATTGTCACACTATGTCAACACACTGTCACACATAGGTCAACACACACGAGTCAACACACTGTCACACATAGGTCAACACACTGTCACACATATGACAACACACTGTCACGCGTAGGTCAACACAGTGCCACACATAGGTCAACACACACGAGTCAACACACTGTCACACA
Source organism: Biomphalaria glabrata (assembly GCF_947242115.1). Classification (NCBI taxonomy): domain Eukaryota; kingdom Metazoa; phylum Mollusca; class Gastropoda; family Planorbidae; genus Biomphalaria; species Biomphalaria glabrata. The sequence goes on along the minus strand of NC_074718.1, from coordinate 23,576,880 downwards.
AAGGTCAAGACACTGTCACACGTAGGTCAACACACTGTTACGCGTAGGTCAACACACTTTCGCACATAGGTCAACACACACAATTCAATACACTGTTACACGTAGGTTAACACACTGTCCCTCCTAGGCCAACACACGCAGGTCAACACACTGTCACTTCTAGGCCTACACACACAAGTCAATACTTACCAGCTTGTTCAATATTTGGTCTCTAACATTTCGATTGTGTGCACATTTCGCGTAGGCGCCGGAGTGGCTAAATATCACTGGCGCCCGAGAAACAGCAATGGCGTCTTCCATTGTTTTGTAACTTACATGTGACAAGTCTACCATCATGCCGAGGCGATTCATTTCTTTAACAACAAGCTTCAGAAACAAAAAGTAAAAAAAAATAGTTGAAAGCAACACGGAAGCATGACGAAACAAAAGTAAAACAGAACAAAGGAAAACATTATCAACTCCCACGAAGAAGCTTCTGGATCTATTTTCTACTCCAAGAGCTGACATTAGTGTGTCACGTCCGTGTAAGTATTTCATTCTGTGATGCAGAGTGTGGAACAGACCACCGCCTCATCATCACAAAACTAAACATTCGTATCCAACCAAAGAGACGTCCGCAAAGTCCACCCTTCTAACTGAATCAAATGTAGATAATAGCTGGAAATGCTTCAAAGAAGCTATCTATAGCACAGCATTAAACATACTCGGTCCTATGGAGAGAAAGCATCAGAACTGGTTTGATGAAAACAGTACTGAGATCAGAAAACTATTAGACGAAAAGCACAAGCTCCACAAATTGTGTCTGAACAACCCAAACTCCCAGTCCACTGAAGATGCATTCACTAACATCCGCAAAATGTGCAAAAACAGCTACGCCAAATGCAAGGATACCTGGCTTAGCAAGAAAGTGGAAACAATACAGGAATTTGCTGACAAGCACGATATGAAGAACTTCTACCATGCCATAAACGAAATCTATGGACCCACAAAGTCAGGCTCATCCCCTCTATTAAATGCTGATGGGACAATCCTATTGACAGATAAGGAAGAAATCCTAAAACGCTGGGCAGAGCACTTCGAAAAGGTTCTCAATACACCTTCCATCATAAATGAAGCGGCCATAGACAGGCTACAGCAAGTACCAATAAATGAAAAAATGGATGACCCACCTACGCTAAAGGAAACCGATCTTGCCATTCAACAGCTCGCAAGCGGAAAAGCCCCAGGAGCTGACTCCATTCCCGCAGAGGTCTACAAAAAAAGGTGGATTAGCCCTGATTGAAAGACTTCATGAGCTCTTCTTAATTATGTGGGAAAAAGAGTCAATACCACAAGACTTTAAAGATGCCACAATTGTTCACTTATACAAGCGAAAAGGAAACCGACAGATCTGCGACTACCACAGAGGAATATTTCTTCTCTCTATTGCTGGGAAAATCCTTGCACGCATCCTACTAAATCGGCTCATGTAACACATAGAATATGGTCTACTACCAGAAAGCCAGTGCGGCTTCAGAAAAGAGCGTGGAACATTGACATGATCTTTGCAGCAAGGCAGCTCAAGGAAAAATGCCAAGAACAAAATGCTGACCTGTTCTCAATATATGTCGACTTAACAAAGGCATTCGACACTGTTAGCAGAGAAGGACTCTGGAAGATCATGTCAAAGTATGGCTGTCCACAAAAATTCATAACCATGGTGAGACTATTTCATGATGGAATGAAGGCTCGTGTCCAAGAAAGTGGAGAACCATCAGAGCCCTTCAAAGTATCAAACGGGGTAAAACAAGGCTGTGTCCTAGCACCTACACTGTTCAGTATCATGTTCTCCTCTATGCTGACAGATGCATTCACAAATAGAGAAAACAACGGGATAAATATATCATACAGATTTGATGGTGGCCTATTCAACCCGAGGCGGCTTAAAGCAAAATCAAAAACAAATGCAGCAGTAATCAGAGACTTGCTATTTGCTGACGACTGTGCCCTAAATGCCTGCTCTGAAAACGATCTGCAGAGCATCGTCAGTGAATTCTCAAGAGCATGCTCAGACTTTGGCCTTACCATCAATACGAACAAGACTGAAGTCTTATATCTACCTGCTCCTGGGAAAGCCTACTCGGATCCAAGCATTACTATAAATGGACAGGATATAAACGCAGTGGACAAATTCACATATCTTGGCAGCACACTCTCCAGAAATGGAAAAATCGATAGTGTATCGCCAAGGCCAGTGCATCCTATGGCAGACTGTCTAAAAATGTCTGGAACAGACGTGGTATCACCACAAACACAAAGCTAGGGGTCTATAGAGCCGTCATCCTCCCTACATTGCTATATGCCTCAGAAACATGGACAGTGTACAGTAAACATACAAAGAAACTAAACCACTTCCACATGACATGTCTGAGAAAAATACTAAATGTCAAATGGCAAGACAAAATACCAGATACAGAAGTCCTTCGTAGAGCGTGTCTGCAAAGCATCCACACAATCCTGATGCAGTCCCAGCTGCGATAGGCAGGTCACGTCTACAGAATGGAAGACCACCGCATCCCTAAACGACTCTTGTATAGCCAACTAAGCGAAGGAAAGCGCTCGCAAGGTGGGCAAAGAAAGCGCTTCAGGGACACCCTCAAAGCTTCTCTGAAGGCGTTCAGCATAGACCCAGGCACCTGGGAGACAGAGGCACATGACAGAGCATCATGGCGTCGCGCTGTGAAAACTGGCGCACAGGTTGCTGAGGAAAAAAGAACAACGCTGGCAGAAGAAAAACGCCAGAAAAGAAAAGCAAGACAAACGACACTAGCTTCAGCTGGAATAACCTGCCCAGTGTGCGGCCGAACATTCCGGGCCAACATAGGTCTCACCAGCCACATGAGGAGGCACAAAACCCCAGTTCAAAGCCCTCAGCCCCCTGGATGACAAAGTGGTCATCATCGAACCACGATGGACGAACTATAATTTCATATTTGGCTACCATGCTCTCTAGATCTTAGACTTTTCGAAGGCACCACCAAAGCTTGCCTAAAAGATTTTAATTATTTCGGTATAACTGGCTCACTACAACAATGGATTAGGGATTTCCTAATATGGAAAGAACAAACTGTAATAACAAGTGGCCCCAAAATCTACATAGAATTAAACGTCTGGTGTTACCTCAATGAACAGTCTTAGGCACTTTACTCTTCTGTTTTACATAAATCCCTTTAGTTCAGGAAAATTACATTATTTGCAGACGATTGCATAATATACAAAACAATAAAAACAACACAAGATGCTATCATTTTACAAAGAGAATTACAAAAATGGGAATCAAATTGGAGTAGTATGTCTTTCCACCCAGTAAATCGCCAAAGCAAAAACAAAATAAACAAAAAACTAAAATAAATACTACTTATCTTATTCATGGTAAACCAGTAACACCAACTCAAAACTCAAAATACTTAGGTGTTATATAAATGAAAAGTTATCATGAAAGCTCCATATTGAAGAAATTATTTTAAAAATCAAACAAAGCATTAGAGCTTATTAAAATACATTTTTACAAATCAAATAAGAACATAAAACTTAAATATTATTTAACCTTTGTTAGGCCAATATTAGAATATGCGTCCTCTGTTTGGGACCCCTCAGCACAAGAACACATAAAGAAACTAAAACATGTGCAAAATAGATCCATGGTATTTATAATAAACAAGTATTATCATTTGATTAGAGTAACACTATAAGTAATTGTAAAATCCCTACATTTAGAGACAATTCAGGACAGAATATTAAAAAAATAAAATAGCAATAACATGCATAACACTGAACCATAAATGCCAATAGAAAAACCTAATAAAATACCCAGAAAGACACGAAGACAAAGGTACATTAATTATTTCTTCCCTAGTGCTGTTAGAGCATGGAATGGGATCCCTATACCAGGCAGGAAGACCAACGACTTGGAAGATTCTAAGTCACTTACTAATACTAACAAGCCTGACTAGACTGATACAGGGATAAGCGTAGGACGTAATTATCTTCTTTTTGATTTTATCTTTCGCTAATTTGAAAAATAAAATCCTTTTTGATAACCACTATGTGTTTTTGCTTTTTCGAGTTCCATGACATTGAGAAGCTGTAAATTATTAATTCGCTCTCTTTAATTGATTATTATCAAACTTTTAAAACTCTTTTAGAATTGTTCGTCTCTATTCCAGGCATTCCTTACTTACAGATGTGACCGTCTTACGTCTTCTAAAGCGACCTGAAACTATTAGCGTATTGAGGAATCTGTGGGCACTGGTTGTCTGACTGAACCCACATGGAGCCATACTGTATCTAATGCTCAGGACAACAGAAATAAAGTCCTAACTGAATGGTTGACACCAACTTCACGAGAGACAAAACATTTTTGATGCACTTTTGTTATGATCTATGTTTATCTAAGAACTGTGTTTATCTAAGATCTATGTTTATCTAAGATCTATGTTTATCTAAGAACTATGTTTATCTAAGAACTATGTTTATCTAAAGTTCTATGTTTTATCTACTCAGTAGAAATGAATAGAAAGTCAATTGAGATCTCGAGCTCAACACCAGGCACGAATTTCTTAAAAAAAAACACTTTGAATAAATGTGAAAGTGATTGATCCCTAACACCCATCGAAATGTGGTCTAGGCCATTGTCATGAACTCTTATGGAATTGATGAAGAGCAGTTGGCACAATTATTCCAAGTAAAAGTTATTAATGTTACTACAACAGGTACAAAATCATTTTCTCCTCACAAAACACAATAATATTTTCTAAGTTCAATATAATAATAATTTGTATGTCTTCAGTAAACTCTATTCGAACCTCGCCAAAAGGTGTAAGTCCATCAAACTGATAAGAATTGTCATTGTCTACCTTCCAATTATCTGCCCTGGAAAAAGAAAACACACAAAAATTAACATAACAAGACATTCATCAATATTTTAAAAATAAATTTAACACTATACCTCAATATAGCCTTTCAATTCATTGACTAGTAACAACATTTCTTACTCAGGCGCATAAAGTCAATGTCACATAAAGCTTTACTACACTAACAAATGTCTTCTAAAGCTTCACATTTGCTGGCGAGGTGGCTGAGCGATATAGCGCTTGTCTTCCGAACAGGGGAATTTGGGTTCAACTGCTGGTGAAGACTGGGATTTTTAATTTAGGGATCTTAGCTTTAATGGGTACCTGACAAAAGTTGAGGAAAAGTAAAGGTGTTTGGTCGTTGAGCTTACCATATGGCACCCTCGTTAATCGTGGACAACAGAAACATAAGATATTTACATTATATGTTAACTGTTAACTTTTTTTTTCAAAGCTTCACCTTCACCTACCCCTTAGTCCATTGAACCGTTGAGGCACCACACAAGATCTGTCGACCTTTTTTCCTAATTCCTCTTTGTCTTTTGCCTTGAACAGAATCTCTTTCACTGAAAGGCCCGTCCATTCTTTAATGTTGTCTTCCCATCGCTTTTTCTCTTCTTCTTTTCCTAATACTGTTCCCTAAAGGAAGATCTTTGCGAGCCCTCAAGACATTGTGTTATGACCATAAAGTCTGCATTTGTAGTCAGCAGGTCATCGTGGGGCCCAATTGTCTTTGTAGTCAGCAGGTCATCGTGGGGCCCAATTGTCTTTGTAGTCAGCAGGTCATCGTGGGGCCCAATTGTCTTTGTAGTCAGCAGGTCATCGTGGGGCCCAATTGTCTTTGTAGTCAGCAGGTCATCGTGGGGCCCAGTTGTCTTTGTAGTCAGCAGGTCATCTTGGGGCCCAGTTGTCTTTGTAGTCAGCAGGTCATCGTGGGGCCCAATAGTCTTTGTAGTCAGCAGGTCATCGTGGGGCCCATTTGTCTTTGTCATCGTGTTTCTAACCTCCTCGTTTGTGATGCATAGGGGGGAGTACTGGAAAGGGGGCAGTACATTTGATGGTCCGGCATGGTGCAACTTCTGGTGGACAGCTTAACTGCTCCCCTTCCAACCCAATTTCTCCTATGTGCCTCCTAGCGTCATGCACTGGAAAACCGTTTCAGCTAGCGGACGAAGCCATGTGATTGGGTGGTGTTAGCAAGATAACCGGCCAATCCAACGATGGACTGCAACGGCCACATGTCACGACCAAGGCGAACCACCTAATTGACGGTATTCGGCTGTGGTCAGGCAAGGAGATGGATGGACATCGCTATGCAACTATCTAGCACTGGTTACAACATCACTCCTAAAATTATATTAAACATTTCTTACCAGGGTGTATTGCAGCTGTGAGTCAAGGTCATATAGCGCACACCTAGCTCATAAAATATACGAAGGTTTCCCAAACTGCTGTCAATAGAGTGGCCTCCCTCTAATCCGATCAGACTCCCTATTTTACCTGCAGCAAAAGCATCAAGTATACCTGTAGATGAGATGTAAGATCAGCATTACTGTTTATCTCCTTGATCACGATACAAAAGTTGATCACATACAAGAACAGTGATTAAAAAGGGGGAACTACTCACATTGTAAAAGAGTGACTACCTCTTTGGTCTGCTTAGTGGCTTAGTGATAAATCGCGAGGGGTCTCGGTCTCGTGAGGACTAAGGTTTTGAATTTCGGGATATTAGAATGGCACTCCTGAGTCCACTCTAGTCTGATAGGTTGGTCGTTGTCCTGGTCACATGACACCCTCGTTAACCGTAGGTCAAAAAGAATTTACCTTTACACCATCTACGCCATCACTTTACTTTATGGTCTAGAGCAGCGGTTCTCAACCTTTTATGCTCGGCGACCCCTTTTTACAATCCTCCACTAAGCCGCGACCCCCCCCCCACCCGCACACACACACAGCTATAGAAGAATAGACAATAACAATCCATTTTTTCAATGGTCTTTGGCGACCCCTGGCAAATAGTCAATCGACCCCCAAGGTGGTGGCGATCCACAGGTTGAGAACCCCTGGTCTAGAGGTAAGATTTTGCGTGAAGGAAGGTGACTTTTAGTTCTAATATTGAAAAGTGTGGCAATAATTGTATAGTCTGGTGTCACGTGATAATACGTGTCCAGGCAGTCAATGTCAACAGAACGTGTCTCATCAGAACACACAAAAGCTTAGTGAAAAAATTAGCAAGAGAAAAAAATACTTTTAAAAAATAAAGCTTATATAATGAGTAGAAAAACACATTTACAACTTGATCTATCAATATTATTTCCGTTTTTCGATATCAAACAAAATAATTCATTACCAATAATTAATTGGCTAATTGGTTAATTTTTAAATTGATTCATGTTTTTTTAGATACAATAAATATTTGTGGAAAGTTGCAACTTGATCCGAGAGAGAAATAATGGGGACTGGATCAAATTTTTGTACCAAGCAGACCGACTAACAGACTGATTGAGTGAATATAAGCTTTGTAATAACACATAGAGTCACATCTAAAGAATAATATATCTTTCCAAACTAAAATGATTTAAAAGAAATCTGTATAATAGCTAAAACTGTCATCATGTAGCAGTCAGCTAAATCATTTGTTTTGAGGACAACAAGTCATATGGACACAAAGGAAGAAGTTTGAACTCTATGAATAGAAATTCAGTAAGGCACTAAAATTGAAGTTTAGACGATTTATTTCTCAACATAGAAGTTTTATACATACACACACACACACACAAACATACATAGCACCAATCTGATCCTTCTTGGCGGCCGTCATGAGACTTATCCACTCTGCAATTCCTCTCTGGTCTTTAGATATTCTCTCCCCTACAAATATTTCTCATAACCACCACGCTCTTCTAACTCCTGTTTTGATGAATATATATTTATATAGCTTATATGAAATACAAATATTACCCTGTGCTGTAGTTACAAATTGAAACACTTCTGGGTAACGAGCTATAAATCTCTTGATTGTGTCAATTTGTTCCATCGAAACCCGGACAGCATCTTTGTACTGAGTGCCGCAGTCAACGTAGGCGGCCCAAAACTGTTGAAACAAAAATAAAACAAAGACAAAAACTTCACTTTTTAAACAAAAATTAAGAGAAAGAATAGTATAATTCATTTGCTAAAGTATATTACCTTTCATGTGATATTTGTTAGTTTGGTAGGACAGAGTTATTAAAGGTAATAACTTATAGAATAACTACTACACCAATTAGTCCATTTATTTTTGGCAGTTAACTCAACAACGTTTGATCACAACTAAGGTTGTTGTTGTTTTTTTTTTCAATTTTTAAAAATTACTTTCTTGTTTGCAGTGTTTCACATAAAAAGTATATTTCAAAAACAAAATCCGCCTTCAGTGTGAGACTAACGCCATAAAACTGTTGTTCGGAAACACTATCATTAAGATTTTTTTTTTTTTTAAATGCAGGTTTAAGCTATCAATTATTTTTCTCTGGAAATTTAACGGTCATTTTCAGCACTGATACAAATCCATCTCACGATAGTAGAGGTTTTATTCGCCAAGGAAGGTTAGAATCACCTGGGCGCCCACTTTTCCTTGACGAAGTTTCTGAATATTCGTGTGAACATCCGCCCATGTGAAAAGATCCACTGTATTGACAGAGTTGTTCTTTAGAACACGGTATTGGTACGGCAGGTCGTTGTGGCTGGAAGAAAAACAATAATCTTAAGAAATCACAAAACTAATTAGCATTTTACTTTATATTTTTCGGCTTATTCTGTAATAATTGAAGATTATTACAACCTAGCCCAAACCTTCCACTGAAATGCGGAAAATGACGATTAGTTTCAAAACAGAGACCGTTGAGACAACAGTCCTGAGCGCATCTCACATGACCAAGAGGCAAGAAGCAATTCTCGTTCCACTACTGTCCTAGAAATCTTGCGACCAAAAAGTCTACACTATTGTAACAAATAACGAAGCAGTAAAAGAAATGTAAATTTACAAATATAATATAGATATTCCTTTTCCTAGAATTAAGCCTCAAAACTGCTAGTTAGTAGTTTATTTCTTTTGTTATCGAAAAGACTTTTAAAAAAATTTCATTGAGAGTTTGTGTTTTCACACAAGTAATACTATTTTTTTAATTAGAGTTTTGATAAGAGTTTACATCTGATCTTAAGCCTAAATTAGAATATTTAGAACCATATAAAGTAAAAATATATTACAAACAAGAAAAACATTTTAAAATCAGTCATGTAATTAAATTTGTAATTGATCTAGACCAGCAACAATAAATCTGTGCGATTATAAATATTTTTACCAATTGTTTATGTTTAACGCTATTTCATGCTTTTAGCGTTCTTGATACGCTATGATTCTATCACTTGCCTGGACCTATTGGGAAAACGGGGTTGGAGGGTGGTGGATGAAGAAAGGGAGATCTGTGTGAATTTTAACGTAATCGGTTTTTAAAAGCATTTACAAAAAAAAAAATAAAAAAAAAATTCAGCCTGACCCAAGGTTGGGACTCGGAGAAATAGTGTCTAGGCTACAAACTTTTTTTTACCAGACAGACAGAATGAGTTGATATAAGCTTTGTAAAAAAAACAAGAGAGAGGCATTTTTACAGGTGAGTCTAGACATTAGAGCTCGGTGAGAATCTAAGATTAAACTACCAGCACAATAGGGTAATGCACGACTGTAAGACAGATTTCCTTTAATCAAAGTTTTGTGATAGTTACCCATCAATTAAAGGAACTCGAGACAAAATATCATCGGATCTCTTCTGTCTGCTTCTTTCTGAATGTCCATTCAGACCCGGCACAATGACCAGTACAATGAGTACAGCGCACAAGACAGGGGCACCTGTGGAAAAATAAACTATAGGAATGAAACATTTCAAAACAATTAGAAAAAATGAAACAATTACTCAAGTTGTGATTAAATTGTACAATTGAGTTACCACATTTGGCTTTTCCTTAAGAGTTGTTTTTTTTTTAATACCTACAAAGTTGTTAATTAACAGGTGTCGTGGAGCGCGCTATCAATTAGATCCTCAGAATGCGACACACACATGTACCGGAAGCTCAAAATTGGAACCAGTGAAATCTGCCCATGTGGAGTATCACCAGAGAATGCCGACCACCTCCTCCAAAACTGCTCTCTTTACCAAGAGGCCCGTATAAGACACTGGCCCCAAAACACCCCAATAGAAAGAAAACTATATGGAGAGCTCCCTGATTTGGAAACCACTGCGCAGTTCATCTCATGTATTGGTCTAGTCATCTGAACACTCCAACAAAACAATGAGAACGAAGAAGAAGAAGAAGAATTAGATCCTAAAATCTCTGGTTTGCATAGTTTGTATGGAATTATCACAAGGTCCTTGGAGCTCGCAAAGGTCTTCCTTCAGGGAAAAGTACCAGGGAAATAGAGGCAGACAGAAAACGATGGGAAATCAACAGAATCTACGGGCCTGTCATTAAAGGAGATCGTTGTAAAAAGTCTAACATCCACCCATTTGAAGTTTTAAAAAACCCCCGGTAGATGTTGGAAGTAGGGCAGCCAGGCAGCACATTCAAAAGTCCTAATTGTATTATTTTTGTATCATTAAATACACTCTACTAGCCGAGATGTTTCATGCTTTATGTGGAAGTCTCAACATTGAAAAACAAACTTTGAAAATCTTCCTTCTTAAAACAGAATTTTAAAATAGTTTTTGAAATATATATTAAGCTACTAGCATGCAACACCATCTAATCCAGTCGATTTTTTCCCTGGGTATAAATTTTGTTTTCTTTTTACCAGTAAACGTTTTCTGTTACTGTCAAAAAATAGAAAGGCAACCCCCTCCCCCCCCCCCCCCGCTTTTTTTTTTTAATAAAAATTTGCATCCTTCGCATCTTTCCGCTCTCGCACTTAGTTTTCTGTCAGCAAACATTATGGTTTTTAACTACAACTGTTCTTAGTTGTCCTCTATCTGTTAAGGGTTTAGTGAATGACTCCATAACGATGGTGTTGGCTAAAAATGGTGGCTTGTTAACAGCTTTACAGTCTCATAAGATAAGATAATATTAATGTTTCAAACAAATGGTAATGCGGTTTGACTACAAGTGATCACTATAGCATTACTATAAGTTTTAAAGTTAGTAATCGCAACCAGGTTCTTCTAACAACAAAAATGTTTCCTTACAGATTGATCTCTATTTCAAAAAGTGTGTGCTACCTACACAGCTTCTTCTCGACTCTTGCTAATACAGAACAAATATTTTGTTGTTATTAGTGTTTGAACTTGGAACATTGAATTAGCTTTTCCATCATTCTTTGATATAAACTATTTAAAACTAAGTAATGTGTGAAAGAAAATGTAAATATTTTATAATTTATTATTATCTATTATAATAGAACATCGAGTCTACTTACCTAACAATTTTCTTTTTGCCGAAGACGTTTTTAAAAGGTCTTTCCCTCTCATTCTTCACTTCTTTATTAATGTGCACAATTTGTAAAATCTAGTAGACTATCTAGTAAAAAATGGCCAAAAGATTGAAAGTGTGAAGTCAGTGATAAAAAAGAAACACATAAAATTTGTCATCAAAATCTGTAGATCTACATTCAATTCTAGGTCTGTAGTTGAGGTCAGATAAAGTGCACATTTTAGTTCCGTGTTCAAAAGTTTCCTAGAGTGCAATGTTACCAGATTTTAAAAAAAAACAATAAATTGCAAGTATTCTTTCTTTTTGTACAGGATGAACGATTTACAAATGAACACAATCTTGAAGTGCGTTAAATAACTAGAATAAATAGAAATATTTTATCTGGAAGTAATTTACAATAATCACTGGACAATGCGATGATTAATAAGTAACATGGGCGTAGCCAGAGGGGGGGGGGGGTTCGACCCCCCACCCCACCCCCCATCCCCGAAATGAAATCCCCCCCCGGGTGGTGGGGATCGGAACTTAGTGACTGATTTTTTGCTTTGATTTTGTTTATTTTAGGTGAGATTTTAATACCACCACCACCCCAAACCCCCCCCCCCCCGAAAAAAAATCCTGGCTACGCCCATGATAAGTAATAAGTTATTCATTAATTTATTAACGCAAATTATGACCAATAGCCAGCAGGGCTTTAAAGGGAACTTCAGCATAAGAGGTGAAAAGCTGATAAATGCCAGTAGCTTTAAATACCTTGGAGCTATTGTGTTGTACTTAATAATAACAATACCCTGTTACATTCAAAGCTTTATTTCACTGAATGACAAACAACTAAACACATAGTAGAGAACACGACACGTAATACGGCCAGTACACAGGCGAACAAATGTAAACAAACACTAAGGGGCGACAACCAAATAAGCAAATTCACGACATTCACCCCACGTTTAAATTTTATACATATAACACAACATTAAGTAGTCAAAGCAAAATACAAAGATCAATAAAACATAAACATCTAAACACATCTGCAATACTGGTTAATAGCAAACTGTTTATCAAACACATTAGTCTATTATACAGCAACTGCTTATCAAACACATTCGTCTGTTAAACCCTGTAGTTGGGTTTTGATTTTCTTTCTCTTCGGTTGTATCGGCAGTTTGGATTGGCATTATCAGTACTATCAGTAACAGTACTAACAACGTTACTTGGTGACTCGATGGTCGGGGCTTCAACCGGGTCCACTTCCCTCGATAAGAATGGCTTGGTTGTTCGGTTAACTGGAGGGTTCAGAATAGAGTTCTCTGCGTTTTTTTCTGTTTCGCTTTGAAATGAGGGTGTCGCATCCCCGAAAGAACCGTCTCTCAGCACAGGGGGTCTTACATTTTCTGTGAAACAGTCTTTTTCTTTGGGCGCCAACAATCTTAAAGAAACTGTTTCTTCTCGGCCGTAAATGTTCTGATAAGAGCGTGTTGAGGGTTGCTGTTCACAAGTTCTACCTCTTCTGTTGATGGGTCATACTTAGAGGATCTATTATTTCTTTTTAACAATACGGGACCAGGAGATATTAACCACGTTGGTAGGGATGTCCCAGAACTACTTCAGCTATAGAATCCAAAGAGTCTCTCGTGCGGAGTTTTATTCGTCGCCGTACACAGAAGTGACCGAATTGAGTAGAGCGCGTCTTGCAATACTAGTTCCCACTGAGACGTACTCAAGTCCTGGGAGTGTAAAGCTAAGGTTATAGCTTTCCAGAGACTACTGTTCAGCTTCTCTATTTCCCCATTCCTCTAGGATTATAAGGCGTGGTCCTGCTCGTAGCCACTCCTCTTTCGTTAAGATACTTCTGTACTTCAGCAGACATAAAGGAAGTACCTCTGTCAGTATGGACATAAGAGGGAAGTCGAATAAGGCGAATAACTCATTTAGGCAATTAACAACAGTAGCAGATGACATATCTGGAAATACAAAGGCAAAAGGAAACCTAGAGTAGAGAATTCGTCGATCATGGTAAGTAGATATTTATTGTGTGAATTGGAAGGGTGAGGCCCCTTAAAGTCCATTCTTTCGAATGGCTAAGTGACTTTGATTAACTGTCCTGTTGCCTGAAAAATCGAGGTTTAAGTTCAGCACATGTCTGGCACTGGTCAATCACAGTTCTGACGTCATCGGTGGAAAAATGTAATTTTTTTGATCTCACGAAATGTAGCATTCGAGTTACACCAGAGTGACACAAACTATTGTGGAGTAATTTTAGGTCGTTACGTGACATTGCGGATAAGTAGCGAAGTCTGCTGAAAGTGTCAGCAGCAGTGTTCTGTGTACCTGGTCTGTAAACGACGTCGTAGTGAAAGCAGGATAGCTCTAACCTTCACCTTTGGATCTTCTCATTCTTGATCTTGCCTTTATCTCTACAATACATAAAGGACACGGATCGCTGGTCTGTGACAAGGGTAAAGGGTCTTCCAATAAGAGAGTGTTTCCACTTTCTCAAAGATTCTACTATTGCATACGCTTCTTTTTCCACCGATGAGTGCCTCCTTTCGCTTTGCGATAGTGTCCAGGAAAAGAAAGCCACAGGCCGGCCATCTTGATTAAGTGTAGCTGCTATAGCTATGTCAGACGCATCTGTCGCCACTGTTAGCGGGCGAGTGTGATCAATGGTGTACACGGCGGATTCCTCGAGCTTGTCCTTTAGGTCCTGGAATGCTTGTTTGACTTCCTCAGGGACAGGAAATCGTTTATTTCTAGCTAAGAGGCTGATTTTGTCTGAGAAATTAGAAATGCATAGAGAATAATAAGCCAGTAGGACCACTATTCGTTTCTTTACCAATCTGACGAATGCACCTCAGTCGAGAGCATCTATAAGATGCATGAGAGACATGTCCTAACTTGTCTTTATTTATCCGCAGCCTCCCTCAGGTGTCTGCCTATCTATTTATTGGATCAACGATCTATTTACCTGCCTATTTATTCGCTGTTCAGTGTCTATACGACACTACTCAACTCTACTACTTGGCGCTATCGGCATTGCCCGCCTATTCGACAGCCCACCTTTCATCTTATTAGGTGCGACGTCCCTATGGACTCAGGTCTGTGCGAGACGTCATAGCTACGCCAACCCTCTGCAACTCACTGGACATATCCTGTCAACTACGCTGCCCACGGCAGATCAGCTCTGTCCGCAGTAACCTTGTGCCCACGGTAGCCGGCCACCCGCCCTACTGTGCCCACTATAGATACTAGAGCTTGGGATTGAGACTCAATATTTATGGTCCACTAAGTCTAGCCTGGTGCGGAAAAGGTGGTGCGGGGGAAGAATTTGGAGGTAGGATGGGGAAATAATTAAAATAAAATAAATAAATAATGATAAATAATAATTAATGCTGTGATAAAATTGAGTGACTCTGACAGCGAGTTTTTGACTTGTCACAGCCTCCTCAAAAAAAAACCCACCCATAGCAGGTATTGTGATATGAAAATATTAAAGTCACTTTTAGATGGATTATGTTCAGATGTAATTCTAGGCTTAGATTTCATAAGCCTACACGAGAATCTACAGATTCCTTTTAGTGAAAAGAGACCACCTCTGTGTATAAGTACCCTTAGACCAGCTAAAGTAGAGGCGCCTAGTCTTTTTGGTAACTTATCTCCAAACTGCACTCCAGTGGCAACTAAGTCACGCAGACACTCACTACAGGACACTAAGTTTATTAATGCTGAGATTCAGAGATTACTAAAAGAAGAAGTAATAGAACCCTCAAAGTCCCCCTGGCGGGCACAGGTTCTAATAACATCCAATGAGAGGCACAAAAGACGTATGGTTATTGACTATAGCCAGACGATCAACAGATTTACGCTGTTAGACGCCTATCCCATGCCCAGAATGGATGAATTAGCAGAGAAGATAGCACAATTTTCTGTCATCAGCACTCTGGACCTCAAAAATGCTTATCACCAGATCCCGATTAAAGAAGAAGAAAGGCCGTTTACAGCTTTCGAGGCTGGGGGTATACTTTACCAGTTTCGAAGAATTCCATTTGGAGTTACAAATGGAGTGGCTTGTTTCCACCGAACTGTAGATAAAATAATCGACGACGAGCAACTAGAAAATACATTCGCTTATGTGGACACTGTGACCACCTGTGGACATGATACTGAATCTCATGATAGAAAACTGCAGAGATTCTTTAAAGTAGCTCAGAAGTATGGTATTAACTTCAACGAAGCTAAAAGTGAGATTGAAACACATAGTGTCAGACTGCTGAAATACGAAATATCTAAAGGTCAGCTCAAGCCTAACCCAGAAAGATTCAAAGATTTACAGCCTTGCGGGAATTAAATGCTCCGTCGTACAGCCTCCCTCAGGTGTCTGCCTATCTGTTTATTGGATCAACGATCTATTTACCTGCCTATTTATTCGCTGTTCAGTGTCTACAAGACACTACTCAACTCTACTACTTGGCGCTATCGGCATTGCCCGCCTATTCGACAGCCCACCTTTCATCTTATTAGGTGCGACGTCCCTATGGACTCAGGTCTGTGCGAGACGTCATAGCTACGCCAACCCTCTGCAACTCACTGGACATATCCTGTCAACTACGCTGCCCACGGCAGATCAGTTCTGTCCGCAGTAACCTTGTGCCCACGGTAGCCGGCCACCCGCCCTACTGTGCCCACTACAGATACTAGAGCTTGGGATTGAGACTCAATATTTATGGTCCACTAAGTCTAGCCTGGTGCGGAAAAGGTGGTGCGGGGGAAGAATTTGGAGGTAGGATGGGGAAATAATTAAAATAAAATAAATAAATAATGATAAATAATAATTAATGCTGTGATAAAATTGAGTGACTCTGACAGCGAGTTTTTGACTTGTCACAGCCTCCTCAAAAAAAAACCCACCCATAGCAGGTATTGTGATATGAAAATATTAAAGTCACTTTTAGATGGATTATGTTCAGATGTAATTCTAGGCTTAGATTTCATAAACCTACACGAGAATCTACAGATTCCTTTTAGTGGAAAGAGACCACCTCTGTGTATAAGTACCCTTAGACCAGCTAAAGTAGAGGCGCCTAGTCTTTTTGGTAACTTATCTCCAAACTGCACTCCAGTGGCAACTAAGTCACGCAGACACTCACTACAGGACACTAAGTTTATTAATGCTGAGATTCAGAGATTACTAAAAGAAGAAGTAATAGAACCCTCAAAGTCCCCCTGGCGGGCACAGGTTCTAATAACATCCAATGAGAGGCACAAAAGACGTATGGTTATTGACTATAGCCAGACGATCAACAGATTTACACTGTTAGACGCCTATCCCATGCCAAGAATGGATGAATTAGCAGAGAAAATAGCACAATTTTCTGTCATCAGCACTCTGGACCTCAAAAATGCTTATCACCAGATCCCGATTAAAGAAGAAGAAAGGCCGTTTACAGCTTTCGAGGCTGGGGGTATACTTTACCAGTTTCGAAGAATTCCATTTGGAGTTACAAATGGAGTGGCTTGTTTCCACCGAACTGTAGATAAAATAATCGACGACGAGCAACTAGAAAATACATTCGCTTATGTGGACACTGTGACCACCTGTGGACATGATACTGAATCTCATGATAGAAAACTGCAGAGATTCTTTAAAGTAGCTCAGAAGTATGGTATTAACTTCAACGAAGCTAAAAGTGAGATTGAAACACATAGTGTCAGACTGCTGAAATACGAAATATCTAAAGGTCAGCTCAAGCCTAACCCAGAAAGATTCAAAGATTTACAGCCTTGCGGGAATTAAATGCTCCGTCGTACAGCCTCCCTCAGGTGTCTGCCTATCTATTTATTGGATCAACGATCTATTTACCTGCCTATTTATTCGCTGTTCAGTGTCTACAAGACACTACTCAACTCTACTACTTGGCGCTATCGGCATTGCCCGCCTATTCGACAGCCCACCTTTCATCTTATTAGGTGCGACGTCCCTATGGACTCAGGTCTGTGCGAGACGTCATAGCTACGCCAACCCTCTGCAACTCACTGGACATATCCTGTCAACTACGCTGCCCACGGCAGATCAGTTCTGTCCGCAGTAACCTTGTGCCCACGGTAGCCGGCCACCCGCCCTACTGTGCCCACTACAGATACTAGAGCTTGGGATTGAGACTCCACAAGAACTATATCACCGGCGTCCCTCTATCCGCTAGAGCGCCACCTCCAGCTGCAGAACCTCAAGCCAGGACACAGCCAGCTGCGACATCAACAGGAAAACCAGCTAAGTCAGAGGACAAAGTGACATACTCTCTTATTGAGTGCAAGAGTGATGATTAAATCTAGTATTATTTAGAGATAGATGCAAACCCTCCCCCTTTTTATTCTTATATGTATATTTATGTAAATAAATACTCTTTATTTTTAACTTTTGTATCTATCTTTCATTGCTTTGTCTCGTTGCGTGTCTGCTCCCGATTCATATGCTGATAGGTTGGTGTGTGATAGCATTAAAAATAATCATCCCCTAGACATAAAACGCGCCAAACACACGTCACATTTCCCCACCTGTCACATTTGGCAAACTGTAACATGTTGGTATTATAAGTACATTTGCACACTAACGCGACAGTGCAACACTGCTTGTGTTTACGTAATAATTGGATTTCCCAATATGTTTTCCCTCATTAACACTAGTTTGTTATTTCTATAACACAAATTTTCTACATGGTTTCAGAAGTGGGATTGTTGCTCAGGCAGAATAGTGAACAAACCCTAGAGACTTGATTTGGATGCATGATGCATAGGACGTAATCATTTTTTTTGATTTTTTGTATTTCTGTATTATATAAGATAAGATAAGATATGATTTGTGATAAGTTGAATTGAATTTAATCATTGAATAGTTTGTTACTTATTCAGATAAATAGATTTAATGAACTAAGGAAGAGAGATGTAAACAAATTAGTATTATATGTACATTTGCACACTAGCGCGACAGTACAACACCGCTTGTGTTTACGTAATAAATAGAGTTCCCAATATGTCTTCATTCATAAACACTAGTCTGTTATTTGTATAGCACAAATATTCTACACAAACAACACAGTCACGGATAATCTTGACGTGAAGCATCACTTTAAAAAAAAAAAAGTATCGACAAAAAGGTGAGCTTTTTTTTTTCGTCTCTATGTCCAAATACATATTTCTTGAGTCTGTGCATTCGATGGTAAAAGTTACTTTAAATAGATCTAGGCCTAGTATGCTTTCTTGTACTCAGTACTTTTATCCTTGCATTTATAACTTTGTCAACTTTTATGTCCAACTGAAAGGCGCAACCATAGACTTATATATTATATCTAGACTGGAAACCGGAAATAAATTCTTATCCGCGATTGATCGATTCACAGACCTATACATATATAGATTTTTATGTACGTAAACTCTTTTTTCAGGCTCTAAGGGAAGTCGCCCCAATCAATCTTTTCTGTCTTAGAAAAGTAATGATCTTTAGTTTTCAAAGTTTAGAAATAATGCAAAATCATTTCTCGGATATTCACGCAAACATATGAAACAAAGCCATTTCCTGTTTGTTTCCATTGAGTTAATGTTTCAGAAATCCATGATGGAAATAATTCATGTTGATTTAAATCATCTTATGTACATTTAAATAGATTGATTACCTAGATCTTTCTAAATTATGCATCTAAAAATTGCAAAATATTAATTATGAGATGAGAGTATTCTTATTTTTGATGTTCAATTACTAGATCTATATCTAAAAATTAAATTATATGTTGCATAGGTTAGGGTTGAAAAAAAACAACAACCTTACTTCTTTTAACTACTTTACAAAACAACGCCTTGATCCAACTTTCTACAAAATTTTCACGACATTTTTTGTAGTGTTAAAAAATCTCCATGTTTAGTCTAGATATAGTATTGTTGTTGTAACTCCTCTCCCGAGCCAAACTGATGGTGCGTATCAGAGCGCCATTCAACACAAGTAGTATAAGACATGGTTAGACTGGAAGAAGGACTGTTGTGAGCCGGCTAAAGGGTAATGCGAGTCTGAACAGTCTGGTGCTGAGTGCTGTCCTGTGTGATACTAGGAAACTGTTTGGGAGACCTGGAGCGACACTGGGAAGTGTGTCGGTGGTCTGTTCTGAGTTCTGGTATGAAGTAGGACTTTTAGAACTTAAGACATATTACACCCTGTGACTTTATAGCAGACGTCCAAGTCTAACTAGTAACTATTACTATTTGTTGATTCTTTTTTCTTATAATAAATAAATACATCGTCTACTGTTGCCGACCTGCCTTTCGTTGAGTGCCTGCCTTAGAGTTACAACAGTATATACAAGTCTATGGGCGCAACTAACAGTGCACGCACCAACCAAAACACAGAAATGTACATGCTGGCCAACGAGACAATTTTAATTTGCTCATTTTAATATTTTTGTGTCTATTGATAGGGAAGAACACAATGGACGTTAAGTATTATGTAAATTAGCTCCCTTCTGGACGTTCTGGTATGTTGGCCGAGTCGGTGTTGAGCTTACGACCCACAGAACTTACGACCCACAGAACTTACGACACTCCCACAGAACTTACGACACTCCCACAGAACTTACCTGTCAAGAGAAGATCCTCCTGGCGTTAGGAATTGGATAAAAATGACCCCTTCCCCTTTTCAAAAGTTCTGGATCCGCTAGAGGCTCATCCAGAACAAAACTTGTAAAATCTTCAGTTTTAAGAATGTAAACAGACAGATTTAGGATGATAGCAGTATGTCACTTGACATTGTTTCCAGGTCCCAAGATTTAGGATGAGTGCAGTATGTCACTTGACATTGTTTCCAGGTCCCAAGATTTAGGATGAGTGCAGTATGTCACTTGACATTGTTTCCAGGTCCCAAGATTTAGGATGAGTGCAGTATGTCACTTGACATTGTTTCCAGGTCCCAAGATTTAGGATGAGTGCAGTATGTCACTTGACTCGTACACCCGCTTACACACTGCATTTTTTGGGGAACAGACAAAGCCGTTGCCTGTCCGGGTTCTATTTATGTTAAGATTGTCTTCGTACAATTACTTTTCTTTCAGAAGCCAATGATTGAAGCCTGTCTTCTATCCTGCTATGCCTACCAAGAAGATAACCAATGTGTGGGCACATCGGGAGCAGCCTCTTTGTAATCTTGTTTTGTAATTATATACTAGCGTTTTTTTTAGGCTAATTTTAGGAAAATGTCCTAAATAAATGAGATTGTATTTTTTAAAGTTTACTGATGTAATGTAACACATGTACTTTACTAGCATAACTATTATAGTCATAGCGATTAGAAATTATTTTACCTATTTCTTTTGTTTAGTGCAATTTCATGCTTTAAGCTTGCTCAATGCGCTACGACTATTGGGGGGAAAAAAGGAGGGGGGAGAAAGAAAAGAATATTTGAGTGAAGGTTTTAAATGCATTTATAAAAAAAGTTCGAACGACCTGAATTCGAACTCGAGGGCCAAAGCCTCACACAAATTAACACACTAACCACTGTGCCAGGGAAGTGCTTATGAAAATAGAAGGTTTTATATTTATCTATTGTTAGCTTCTAACTTTAAAGAGGTCACCTATTTCTTTCTACATATTTTAAAGGGGACTAAATCAACTTTACCACCCCATCAGTCAAATACAATTTCTTTCCTTTGTTCGATACCAAAAATAGTTAATTAACTATTTTATTTTATTCTTGTGTTGTCAGGTAAAAGAAATAATTGCTCGAAATTTCAGCTTGTTCCGCGATTGGGTGTGGTAAAAATAACGTGTACAAACTTTTTACCAGACAGACAGAGTTGATACAAGCTTTGTAATAATGTAGGCTTGGTCATAATATTTGGAGCCGTTTAATGTTAGTATGGCTTTAAATTCAAGATGTCAATATTGGCTGGAATTTAAAAAAATCATTTCGATATCAATATTGGCAACGAAGTTTGCTTTCCCTTCCAATGCCTTTCACAAACAAAAAAAGTAATTTTAAGATCAATTGGTTTGTACTGTGGCCTCCCCCAGTCACAGAGATGAGCTGCTATTGGTTTGCACTAATTAAAATACTTGCCTGGACTTTATATCTTATGTGAATATAAAATTCCAAGAAAAGAAGGAAATGTTTACTTTCTGAGATACTTAACAGTTTGCTGAACAGTTCGGTTCTGAGTTTAAACTTGGTTTAAAATTCAATTAGTATCAAGTCTTTCTAACATTTCATCAAGGTTCAATAAAAAAGGCTGTTGTTTCAAACGATTAGCCACCTTTGTCATTAGTCCATACTTAAGAGTGTTAATTAATTAATTATCGACTGAACAGCACTCAGTGTGCTCCTTACACATTTATAAGACTAGGCTTTTCCTGTTCTTAGTAATAAAGCGACGTCAAAAGTTGATTTTGCCAATACGATTACCATTCATTAGAATGTTTTTTTTTCTTATTGAATAAATTACCGGTATCTTCATTTCTAATAGATCTAGATTACTAAACTTAGTTTATATTGAACAGTAAGGGCGTTTATAATATAGGAAAAAAATCCTGAATAAAATCCGTATCATAGAGGGTCAAAGCTGTACTTGTGTACTGGCGGTCTTTTTTCTAGCGAATTGACTGCTGAAAAAGTTCCAGATTTTGTGTAAAATACTTAAATGCATAAGCACTGAAAACATCTAATTTTGGAACAATAGGCGTTTTTCAGGGAGATCGAAAAAAAACAAACAACTTTTGTGACGATCTCTTATTCAGGAAAATTTGATCTTTCATATCAGAGAGTCAGAAAATGACTGAAGTTCTTACACGTATAATCAAATAGAGTGTTGGGAAGTTTTACTCTTAATGGAGGTCAGTTGCGAAGCAAGGTACCAGTGGACCCGGGTTCAAGAATATATTGGTGGACCCTGTCAGGACTGAGTTCTGGTCAGTCTGGGTCTTCTGTTAACTGTAGGGGAGAAAGGGGGCAATTCAGGTTGTTGACTTCAAAACTGTTCTTGTTTTGGATTGTTTTACTTGGTGAGATGTTTTTGTTGAATATAATTAACTCATAATAAGGCAGTGTGGTTTTGTTCCTAGTCCAGGACAGTTGGACTTTTGGATATAGATAGAGTCGAAGTGTAGACTCTAATTATTTTTCTGTGTTGTCATTATTCAGTCTATGGAATATTAAGCTGTTATATTTTTTATTGATACTGGATATTTCAATTGTCTGAACTGATTCTGTATTATAGTACAGAGTATGTAATAAACATGTTATATGTCTGTGAATTGGCATTGTGAATCTTTATTCTGTCGTTGTATGTGTCGTTATGGTATTGCCCAGGACTTGGGTACATTTAGTAATCAGCATTGGAGTACACATACATATATTAGGGAGGAAAGGAGTCTTGACAGACCCCTACCTAAATAAGACAAATTTAGAGTACGAAAAAAATCGAGCATGTAAAAAATAATGTCATTTTGTGTGATTTCGTTAGTAGTCCATACAAAAAATAGACTTTAAAACTCAATATTTATACAACTTCTTTATAGCCTAGTATTAAACGAATTTCTTAAATAATGTTTGATTAATCGAAAATTCGAAAATGGATATCTCACGCAAAGTAAGAAATAGCATGCATGTTGTGACAATGTTTCGAAAATTTGATGATCAGATGTAGTTGTATATGATAAAACAACAACAACAGCCAAATCTCGTGTTGTACACAGACTTGACAAGTCGTTATGGAAAGCTTATGGAGGATTGCATCTCTGAACAATATTCTTTGCAGTATCCTATGGGTAAGATGACACTAGAAGCATGTAGACATGAAACTTGGCATTAAAGACTGAAACTTGAAAATTTTCGTCAAGTCTAGGAAATCTGTCACGTGATTGAGAAACAATGACATGGATAGTTCGGTCGTTGATTTTGAAAGTTTTCTCTGCCTTTTGAATTTTCTGAACGGTAGTCAGCGGCTCATCAAACAAATTGGCTTCCAAGTTTCCGCAATCGTGTTGAGCCAGAAGCTGGATCATCATCCCAGGATCAGTTGTTTTCAGCAGCCTTATTTTTTTGCTTTCTCAAAATCATTTCTCAAATGACATATTTTATTATAGATATTCTCCATCGATAGCTCTTTCATATTTAAAGACTTTTTTTTTAGTCTAAGCCGTGTGACGTAGTGAATATTTTTTCCTTAGAAGTCATTCGGAATATTTCTTATATATCGTCAGTTGGGGGCAGCCTCTTTAAGTTTATGTGGTAACACAAACTGTATTTCTTATGTATCGTCAGTTGGGGGCAGCCTCTCTAAGTTAATGTGATAGCACAAACTGTATTTCTTATGTATCGTCAGTTGGGGGCAGCCTCTCTAAGTTTATGTGATAGCACAAACTGTATTTGTTGTGTATCGTCAGTTGGGGGCAGCCTCTTTGAGGTTATGTGGTAACACAAACTGTATTTGTTGTGTATCGTCAGTTGGGGGGCAGCCTCTTTGAGTTTATGTGCTAACACAAACTGTATTTGTTGCGTATCGTCAGTTGGGGGCAGCCTCTTTGAGTTTATGTGATAACACAAACTGTATTTGTTCTCTTGTTTTTTCTTTCAAGCTGATTCAGGAAACACGTTTCAAGCCCGTGTAGAACTTGAGGAGCTTATGGACAAAATAAATTTGTTCGTGTTTGCGTTGTGAATGTTATTTATGTTTGTAGACACTTCGCTACTATTGTTTCACTTCATATTAATCTCAGATGCTCCATCTTTTATTTCGTTTTAGCCTCCCCCATTGGAAACTCTTTTATGGAATGTTGTTGTCAAATGAAGAAAAAAAAAATGTTTTTATAACAAACTTCCAATAAGGATCTGTAAAGCAGACTAAGTCTCAAATCACACATGTCTCGTTCTACTTTACACAGGTCTATCTTCAATAAGGCCAGTACATAGGTCAGTAGTTCACTAAGATCATTACTCAGGTCTATCTTCACTAAGGTCAGTACATAGGTCATTACTTCACTAAGGTCATTTCACATGACTATCTTCACTAAGGTCATTTCAGATGTCTTTCTTTACTAAGGTCAGTACAAAGGTCTATCTTCACTAAGGTCAGTACTTCACTAAGGTCATTACTCATGTATCTATTCCCTAAGTTTATTACTGTCTGCTCTTCATGTCTTGATTTACACACACACACAATAAAAATCAACATTCTTTTTATTTCAAAAATTTTATTTTTTAAAAATTGTTTTTTTTACTAAAATGATGGATATATTTAAAATAAAATAATATGTAAAGTTATACAACATTTATATTTGGCTGAGGAATGTTCCACATGAGAAAACAATCTAGTTTGAACATTTTGGCAGAGAATAAGAATTAGACATGTCATTTAAAATTAGTTCCTACATACACTAACTGTGCTTCTTAGTTGGAATGAAACAAACGGAGACCAACCACAAAAGCAATGTTCAAGACTTTCTATCTGCTAAGCTAAAACAAAAACTGAAGACGTACTAATAGACAGGTTGGCATGTAGCAAGTGGACAAGTCAACCATTATCAAAACCAATAAATAAATAATCAGTGGACGGAGTTTAAAAAGCAACAAATTGAAATGTTGCATCATATTTCACAGCGTATGTAAGAAGAATGGGCTTGAAGCTCAGCAAGTCTTTTTGATACCCTTTTTTTTTCCCCACATATTTGTCAAAATAAAATTTTGATTGAAAAGTTCTTAGAACCTAGAAGACAGATATTGACTGGGTAATTTGTTATAAATTTTATTGTAACCATTGCCAATACTTAATGTCATGTAAAAACATAAACCTCTTGACTCAACTTACAATTGCTTTCATTTTGTAAAAATGATATGACAATAAAAAAGAGAATATTTAGAACAATCTCAAACTTGTCTAGTCTGTGGACTTTGTTACAGTTTATCTCTTTGTTCATTTCATTCATAGTTTTTACAAAATAATAAGACTGCAACAACAACAAATTATAAAAATAATACACATTAATTTATGTAACAGCTAAAATCTTTGCAAAATAAATTTTAAGTAATCTATTAAACATCATTTTGTTTAAAAAAAAAAAGATTAAAACCATTTTTTTTTTTAAATTTCAATGTAAATCTTAAAAAAAAAACAAGTTAAGTAGAAAGCAAAAATATTTAAAAAATATGACAAAAGATCTATCACAGCCTGCAGCTTTGACTCAAGTTGTGACAGTGGTGAAAGCTCTACTAGTATTTTCCACTTAAGTCACAGGCCAAGTTTAAACTTTGAAGCAATTCATTTCTGTGATATTAGTTAGTCTAAATAAAAATGTCTTTTTTTCCTTAAATTTCTTTTTCTGGAAGACATTTAAAAAAAAAAGTTCATAATTTTTTAATTGCTGAGGTAATATACAATCATACACATACGGCTACATCTCTGTCATCTAACTTGAAATATATCATTATATAAAAATATATGTATATGCTGTACAAACACTGGAAGTATTGAACTAATCTGACTTACTACAGTATGATAGAAGAAATGACAGCTAGTGAATAGTGTTCTTTGTTACATGTGCATAGATTTAAAGTGTAGACACAGTCAACATTGGACAAACTAAATTAAACAATATCTTTACCACATCATTGCATTGAACTCAAATGTCTGGGACCAAGTCTAGTACACAAAACTACATAATCAAACTTTGTTTCCTATGATCTTGAAATACTTTGGAGATGGAGACTGTGGTTCAGCCTAAATATGTTGAATCATGTTCTTCAAATGTGTCAACCATTCAATTATTGTATGGTCTTGAAATACAGTACTTAAAACAATTCATACTTAGATGGACATTGTGTAAGGAAATTGAGGAGATTTCATTCTTACAATATGAAACGATATAGAAAGTGTCTTTCTTTTTTATGGTTTGGAAATGTTTGCATCTGCTCAGTGCACATAAACTACAAACTAATTGTCTTGGTCCTAACCTCAATCTAAATGGCTAAAGTGTGGCTGACTTGGTATCAGAATTACTTATCAAAGATATTTGCAACATAATTCTAACATATTTGCATGTAAAATATTAATGTATGAACTAATTATTTAGTAAATATTACCAAAGAATAAATGTGATTAAAAACTAAAGTAAGATAAAAAAAAAACTTCTGCATGCTTCAAATTGTAAAAAAAGATCAATAAGTGACCTGTTAAAAAAAAAAACATATGCTAAAAGTGTCACATCAACTGAAACTTTTACCAAAGAAAGGCTCTAATTATAACATTGACTATGCATCATGTGCAGTAAAAATTATTATTTTTTAAAATTCTAGTGTCAATGACAATTCAAGCACATGTTCTGTAAATTCTTTTATCACCATTAAAAAACATTAGAACAAAGTCACTAAAAACATTAAAGTACAATGCTGAAGTATCCATTAAATAAATCTAAAGAAGGTCTTGGGAATAAGGTGTCTTGGCGGATGTAGAAGAGTAATCATCGTCATACAGGTAGCTGCGCCGACTTGTGTTCAGCAAGGAAGTGTTGGGGCTAGTTCGAAACCTAAAGAAAGATATAAACATTAAGTATTTTGATAGAAGTGATGAGGCTGAATCACTTCTAGTAAGATATAATATCTGGAAACCAAAAAGTTTTTTTCTCTCATCCAATTACATCAAGTCATCCGCTGAGTGTAGTTAGTGAATTTTCAGTTAAAATTATCAGCATTATATTTCAATCTAGTGATTTAGTTTTCATTAAACAATTAAAGTGATATTTACCTAACAGTAGGGGACTTCGATCGAGATCTTGACCTAGGCCTAGTGTTGGAACTGGGACTAAATGAACGACCTGGACTGCGGGACCTGGATGGACTGAGTGATCGAGTGCCAGCATAGTCACTAATCATGACAGGTGGTTGAATCCCATTACGGCGTAGCTCCTGTACAACCCTGTCTCTGCAAACAAGTAAATCAGTTCATAAGTTTCAATATTTACTAGTAGCATTGTTACATGATTAGCTGAAAATAATTCTAGAAACTTTCTCTTGTCAGCTTCCACAAACCTCTAAAACCTTTTGCTAGTCAGCTTGTACATACCTTTCAAACCTTTCACTGGTCAGCTGTCTTCTCATCCTTTCAATATCACCTTCTAGCTCCACATTTCTTGTTCTCAGTGAGGCTATTTCCCTGCTCTGACTTTGTCTGTAAAACAAACAACAATATATAATTTTAAAACTATAAAACAAATGATCTGATTCAATTAAGTACTCCATCAAACAAATAATTCAATTAACTTGAAAGCAGGAATTTTTTATTGGGGCAAAACTTTTTCAGTAAAAAAGAAATGTAAAGCAGTCCATAATATCTAGTTATACACAATTAGCAACATTAAGGAGGGTATCATGTGGCCAGGACAATGATGAACTGCCTTTACTTTCTTAACTAATGTCAGGACTCAGGGGTGTACTACAAATCTTGAAGTTAAAATCCAAGTCTTTCAGCAAGATTTTAACACAAGCACCCTCGATTTGGAAGTCAACCATTTACCACTCAACCATATATCTCGTACTATAAATTTAGAAGTTGATTTAATTTGGCAAAGCTTACAATTTGCTTTCGTTCAATGACAAACGATCTTTCAACATCTGAATCTCTGTGTTCTTTTCCTGTGATGACAACTGGCTGTGGAAATCTTTCTCTCTGTTGTCCTGAAGGATGCTCTCCAGACTCTTCACCTGGTTGCGTTCATCATCAATCTGTGACCTCAGGCATTCAGCTTCCTGTCGCAGGTCAGCAATAATATTCTGAAGCTGAGAAACAAAAGATACAGATGAACACATGATCAAACAAACTGCATTCAAAAACTTTGAGATGGTCTCATATTAACTCTATCTCTCCGTAATTATTTTTCATATTCAGAAGGAAGTATTCATTTTTCTCATTTCTATTTTACAAGCCTGTTAGGGTTAATCTTCAGAAAATGTTAAATTGGAATAGATAAATGCTTGCCCTTTTTAAATAACACAAATTAAAGTTTACAAACCAAAAAATTCAGTTAATTTAATGGGGTCAAATCAACGATGGCATCGTCGATCGGGAGAAAAAGAGTTAAAAAGAAAAAAACAGTGAAAACTTTCACTAATTTATGGAAAATATTAATGTCAGAAAAAAATATTATTGTTAGTCCAATGAAA
Organism: Biomphalaria glabrata; assembly: GCF_947242115.1. Classification (NCBI taxonomy): domain Eukaryota; kingdom Metazoa; phylum Mollusca; class Gastropoda; family Planorbidae; genus Biomphalaria; species Biomphalaria glabrata. Next base: position 23,548,353 of record NC_074718.1, on the reverse strand, counting down.
GTCCAAGATGAAATTTTCATATTTCTTGATTAATTGATGGCTGTATACTTTCTTATGTTCTCACATTCTAACAGGCCTAATTGTAATATCCTCATGGTGTATTTTCCTGTCATATTTTGGGATGCAATAACATCCAAGAAATATTGACAAGGGAAGCACCTCCCTATATAGCATGTTTTGATTTGATGCAGCTCAAAGTAATATGCTCATCTATAAAAACTCATTTTTCAATCCTATGTCCTTTTGTTGTAAATTAATCACTTGCTTCACATGCAATCTGAGTGGCTGGGTGAGAGTGAATATGTCAGTGACCTGGGTAACTAACAAATTCTTTGGGATCATAATGACAACTGTTGACATCATTACATTCACATTGTAACAGCACTGGATATTTCAACAAAAGATAACAGCATTAAAAAAAACAGCAGTGTATACAGCCAACTTTTTAGAAAATAAATGTCTATAAAGCTTCTTTTGTTCCACAGAGTGAAGTATTTATATTCTTCAAACTAGTATTGTTCAATTTTTTTTTTTTTTTGGTTTGTATAACAATAATAATAATAATTTTAAAAATCTAAAGTTACTTCTTTTTTCTTAGGAGTTAGATAAAAAATGTTAAAACTAGAAGTGGCATTACTGGTTTAACTATTGATGAGGTTTATGACCAAACTGGTTTTAATAATTAATGAATTATCAAGCTTATTAATAAGAAATTTCTCTCACTCAGGTGGTACAATATACAAGCACAATAAAAATTTCTATTCAATTTATCTCTATCACTTACTTGTTCCTTATCCATCTCAATAGCGGCCAGCTGTCTGTTTAAGTTTTCTTTGCTGGTTTCAAGCCTTGAGCAGAGTTCCCTGGCAGCTGACACATCAGACAGCAATTCTTGTTTGTCATCTTCTGTTACCCGCAGATTCTCCTCCAGGTGAGCTACAGACCTTGTCAGATTGGACACTTGTATCTCATAAGCTTGATGTGACTGAAGGTGCTGTGGATTAGATTAAAATTTTATTATTAAAATCATGCATACGGCTTGTAAACATTTGCATAAAACTTAAGAAATGAAAGAAAAAGAGTTCTTTAAATCTTGAAAATATTTGTTTTTCTCTGATACAAAAAAATTTCTATCATTTATAATGTTCAGATATTAAACATTTTAATGACAAAATGAGAAGAACAAAGCTAGAAAATAGACATTAAAATTTTAATAATTGTCAGTAAAGACTAACAATTCAAACAACACAAAGAACAGCATATAACACTTTGCATGAAAATAGAATGGGCAAGTCCAAACCAACCTCCTGTATTTCTCTCTCTAGGGTGTCCACTTTGTCTCTGTACCTTCTCAGCTCTGAATCTTTGGTCATTATTTCTAGCCTGAGGTTGGAGCCCTCACTTTCTAACTGGTGGCTGGCTGTCTGGTACTGCTCTGCCTCTGCAGAGAGCTTGCGGTACTGGTCAAGAAGATCAGACCTCTCTTGTTCCTAGATTGAAAAAGAAATGCTGTCAACGCAAATGTAGCCATAATGTGAAGATATTGATTTGTGTTTTAAACTTGAACATATAAAGAGTTCAATGTTAATTATTTGACAAGAATGCAGTAGTTAATAATTATTTTCAACAAAAAGATTAAGCAATGAATAGTGTAGGAGAAATAGAAGATTCTAGACAGGTGGAAATGCATTAGATGCACATTCAGAGAAAACAAAGACAAGAAGATATATGTCTAACAGCACAACCTAATAGATCAAACCAAGTAAATTATGATAGTTAAATTAGAGGCAACAATCTCAAGGAATTCAAAAAAACAGATGGAAAGCTTCAAAGCTTCTCTGAAGGCATTCGGCGATAGACCCAGCCACCTGGGAGACGGAGGCACATGACAGAGCATCATGGCGTCGCGATGTGAAAATTGGCCCACAGGTTGCTGAAGAAAAGAGAACAACGCTGGCAGAAGAAAAACGCCAGAGAAGAAAAGCTAGGCCAATGACACTAGCTCCAGCTGGAATAACCTGCCCAGTGTGCAGCCTAATATTCTGGGCTACATAGGTCTCACCAGCCACACGATGAGGCATAAAACACCAGTGCAAAGCCCTCAGCCCCCTGGATGACAAAGTGGTCATCATCGAACCATGATGGACAAATTATATATTGTAATGACCATGTTCTGTAGTGACTCTATGGTTGCGCACCAGCGCACGAGGATGGACTAAATGAACGGGGAGAGAGGAAGAGGAAGTGCGAGAAGATGGAGATTGGAACGTTCTTGATTTTGGTGATCTATGTTGATTAAACTTTGTATTATCTTTGTTCCCATACCTCTTTGAGTTGCCTCCTTTAAATGTTGTAACATTGGTATCAGAAGTGGGATTATAGGCGACTCAACGAACGGGAGGTAAGTTAGTAATGGCTTCCCCTATTATGAAACAACTAGACCAACTCTTGATTAAAGAACTAAAACAAGAGCTTCGGTATCGAGGTCTAAAGCTTGGTGGTAGCAAGGAGACACTTACAGCTCGTCTCTGGCAGGCCCTGATTGAGGAAAAAGAAGACCCGGACAGTTATCAATTCGAAGTAGGGCCAGATATAACTGAACTCCTAGGTAAGATGCAGGAAAAGATGGAACTCTTAGGTAAGATGCAGAAAAAAATGGATACACTTGATATAGGGATTAGAACCATGCAGGACAAAATAGACACACTCGATTTAGGGATCAGGACTGAATTGGTATCGGTTAACCAGAAAATAACCACGATGGAGGTCACGATGAACCAGAGAGTCGATGTGGTAGAAAAAGACATAGAAGAACTGAAAGTTCAAGTTAGAGAAGGGCTCAGAAAGGCGCCGGTGAGTAATACAGGATCAATGTTACCCGAAGGGCTTGTAAAGATGAATACAGGATCAATGTTACCCGAAGGGCTTGTAAAGATGAACCCCCCTGTGTTTGATGGGTCCGTCTCCTGGTCAGTCTACAGAAGACAGTTTGAGGCAGCTGCTAAGGTCAACAAATGGGGCAGCCAGGAGGAAAAAGCGACCGCTCTAGTACTGGCCCTTAGAGGAAAGGCTTCTGAAGTACTCCAATCCATTCCAAACCAGCAGGATTATGCTGCTCTCGTCCAGGCTATGGAGCTTCGATACGGGGACGAGCACTTACAGGAAGTTTATAGGGTCCAGCTGAAGACCAGACAACAGCGGGTTAAGTGAAACCCTACAAGAGCTAAAGACGGACATTGAACGACTTGCCCATCTGGCATACCCCACAGCAGCACAGGAGTTCCTCGAAGTAATCGTCACTGATGCCTTCATCGATGCCGTTCGAGATCCAGAGCTAAAAAAAGTTATTAGAGTTAGTGGCAAGCGTAAGGCCAGCGAAGCCCTTGTGTACGCTCTGTCCTATGAAACCGCTAAGAACGCATCCATCAACAGTCATCATGGTCGGAGACTGGAAGTTCAGGAAGAAGATCTAACACAAGTACTCAGACGGATGTTCTTGAAGAGTATAAGCCAAGCCGGGCACAGGGAGCTCATCGTGCGACCAGGGTCCGTTGCTGGAACTGTGGTGAATCTAGGCATATACAAAGGATGTGTAGAAGAATACCTAATCAGCAAGAAGCGATTAAGCACTGATCAGAAAGGGGTGCATGGCCTGGAGCCAATGGCTATCAGGAAAACTAACATTCGTCGGCTTCAAGGGGCAGAAACCGGCGATCCAGGAAATGGGAGCCCCTGTCAATGTCACTCCAATAGCTGTGCTGGGACAGAGTAGGAGTCTTATGGTAGAATGAAGGATTGGAATTTGGTATCGGTTTCTCATAGACACTGGTGCTTCACGTTCAGTCATTCGGCCAAATGTCGCAAACAGCAATAATACTACAAATGTGAGTCTTTTCTCCCTGAAAACAGCCAGTGGAGAACTGATGCCCATAAAAGGACTGGCAGACTTAGAATTTGAGCTCGGGTGTCATTCATTCGGTCATGAATTTTTGATAGCAAACATAACTGATGATTGCATTTTAGGTCTAGATTTTCTACAGAAATTTGGATTTTCCATTAACATTAGCGGAGGAACTTTGTTGTATGGAAATGTGGAGATTCCTTTGTTAGGTGATAGTGAAGAAGGAAACAATCGGATGATGAAAATACTATTGACGGAGGATACAAGTCTGCCTGCACAGTCTGAATCAATTATTTGGGGAAAGTTAGAGAACGGACATGAAAAGTCGGGAATGGCGCTAATCGAAGGAACGGAAGACAATTACGATGGAGTGGCTGTAGGGAAAACGCTGGTCATGATCGGTAAAGATCATCAGAGAGTACCTGTCAGAATCATGAACCTTGGTTTGAGGGAGAAGCATCTACGAAGAGATAGTTACATTGCTAAATGCCATACAATCGACCTAATTAAGAATTGCAACATTAACAACGTTTCTTTTACGCCCACTGAATCGATCAACCCTCAAATTACCAGGCTTTTGACAGAAACCAAGGGGAATCTATCTGAAGAGCAGTATAGCAAAGCCAAAGAGTTGATAATGAAATTTGCAGACATCTTTACATCTGATGAGTCAGAATGGGGAAGAACAGACATGGTACAACATAGGATCGATACTGGAATAAATAGACGGATTCGGCAGCCACCACGCCGCCTTCCTCTCGCAAAACAACAGGAGACTACAGACCTGATAGAACAAATGAGACAGCAAGGGGTCATAGAGCCCTCTAATGGCCCTTGGTGTTCACCAATCGTCCTAGTAAAAAAAAAAGATGGATCCATGCGATTTTGTGTAGACTACAGAGCACTTAATGAAGTCACGCATATCCACTCCCAAGAATAGACGATACTTTGGATACGCTTGCTGGATCACAGATTTTTTCTACTCTTGATCTAAAGAGCGGATACTGGCAGGTGGGAATGCATCCTGAGGATAAAGAGAAAACGGCTTTCTCTGCTGGCAACGGTCTTTGGCAGTTCACTGTGATGCCTTTTGGTCTCTGTAATGCTCCCGCCACTTTTGAAAGATTGATGGAGCGCGTTTTACAGGGACTTCATTGGAACACGTGTCTTGTATACCTGGATGACATTATAGTCACTGGTAGGATGTTTGAAGAGCATCTGGCAAATCTACATGAAGTTTTTGGACGGATCAGGAATGCGGGTATGAAAATCAATCCAAAGAAGTGCTCGTTTTTCAGGAAGAGTGTCAAATATCTTGGCCACATAGTATCAGGGGACGGCATCAGCACTGATCCTGACAAGACTGAGGCAGTAAAACGTTGGCCTACACCATCCAATATTCGAGAACAAAAAAAGTTTTTAGGACTCTGTTCGTACTATAGACGGTTTGTGCCAAATTTCTCCAATATATGTGCACCCCTTCATCGATTGACAGAACAAAAGAGGTCATTCAACTGGACACAGGAGTGTCAAGAGTCCTTTGAAATGTTAAAAGACACACTTGTCTCATCATCCATACTTGCCTATCCGATACCAGGCATGACGTTCATTTTGGATACGGATGCAAGCAATACCGGAATAGACGCCGTCCTTTCCCAAAAGATTGATGGAACGGAACGAGTCATCGCTTACTTCAGTCGAAGTTTGTCAAAGGCTGAAAGGAACTACTGTGTCACAAGACGTGAACTCCTGGCCGCCGTCGATGCAATAAAACATTTTCATAAGTACCTTTATGGGCAGAAATTTATTTTAAGGACAGATCACGCAGCAATACAATGGCTTCTTTCTTTTAAGTGCCCTGAAGGTCAGGTCGCTAGGTGGATCGAACGTCTGCAAACCTATGAATTTGAAATTCACCATCGAAAAGGACTAATTCACCAGAATGCTGATCGACGACCTTGCAAAACAGAATGCAAACATTGTAATAAAGCTGAGGAAAAGGAAGAGATAATCGATTGTCAACGTCTGGACCTGAATGTTTTAGGACCTTGGTCCGATGAGAATATCCGAGAGGATCAGCTGAAAGATGAGGATCTGGCAATCGTTTTTGTTTGGAAGGAGAAGGGACAACGGCCAGATTGGCAACACATTGCTGAAAAAGGGGCTGCCATGAAGGCGTACTGGGCACAATGGGACTCAATGATAGTGGAAAACGGTGTTCTTAAGCGAATGTGGGAATCTACTGATGGGACATCAACACGATTACAAATAGTTCTCCCAAAAGTTAGAATCCAAGAAGTACTCCGAGAGTTGCACAATGGTTCCACGGGTGGTCACTTGGGTATTAACAAGACGTTGGAGAAAGTGAGACAAAGGTTTTATTGGTGTCGGTACAAGGAAGACGTAGAGGATTGGTGCAGAAGATGTGATCGATGTGCAGCAACCAAAGGCCCACAACGTCGAACAAGGGGACCCCTACAACAGTACAACGTAGGTGTTCCATTCGAAAGAATCGCACTGGATATAGCTGGCCCGTTTCCTGAGACACTAAAAGGCAACAGATATATTCTAGTAATAATGGACTATTTTAGTAAATGGCCTGAGGCTTTCGCGATACCAAACCAAGAAACCACAACAATAGTCGATGTTTTAGTGGAACACTGGATTAGCCGCTTTGGTGTACCTATGGAACTACATTCAGATCAAGGACACAACTTTGAATCCAAGCTATTCCAGGAGATTTGTAAAATCTTAAAAATTGAAAAGACTCGAACAACGCCACTTCGCCCTCAGTCAGACAGGATGGTGGAACGCTTTAATCGCACATTGATACAACACTTGGCTAAGATGACAGTAGAACAGCAAAACGATTGGGATGACTACATTCCTCTATTCCTCATGTCTTATAGAGGAGCCGTTCATGCAACCACTGGTTATACGCCAGCCAAATTATTATTTGGTCGGGAACTTCGGCTGCCAGCAGACCTTTTATTCGGGTTGCCAGGAGAAAAACAAACGACAGCTAGCGAATACGTAACAGAACTTAGGGGGAGACTTGAGAGGGTTCATGTACTTGCACGGAGTAGGATAAAAGACAGTAGCGACCTCATGAAGACCAGATATGATAGAAGAGCCAATTCTACGGGGTTTGTAGAGCATGATCTCGTTTGGCTGTACAACCCAAAGAGAAGGAAGGGAAGATCGCCTAAATTACAAAAGGATTGGGAAGGCCCGTATCGGATTGTGAAGAGAATCAACGACGTGGTATACCGTATCCAGAGGGGTTCTCGAACTAAATGCAAGGTGGTACACGTCGATCGGTTGTATCGGTATTGTGGAGAGGAGAGAGGAACAGAGTCAGTTCGGGACGAACAAACATAAGAAGGGGGCAGTGTAATGACCATGTTCTGTAGTGACTCTATGGTTGCGCACCAGCGCACGAGGATGGACTAAATGAACGGGGAGAGAGGAAGAGGAAGTGCGAGAAGATGGAGATTGGAACGGTTCTTGTTTTTGGTGATCTATGTTGATTAAACTTTGTATTATCTTTGTTCCCATACCTCGTTGAGTTGCCTCCTTTAAAATGTTGTAACAATATATATCTTCAATAGTTATACATACTTTAGAGCTCAGAGCATCTTCAAATCTTCTCACTTCCAATATGTATTGTTGGACCTGCGTCTTTAAGGCTTCCTTCTCTTCAATAGCATCTTCTAGTTCTTGGTTCAATTTCTAAACAGTGAAAATGATCAGACAACTTTTATCATTGAAAAACAAAATACTAAGCAATTAAACTTTGTTGCAATGTTTAAAGACACACAAATCTATCAACCTGGTTTTCTTTGGTCATTACAGCTAAATCATCTTGCAGACGTCGGTTCTCTCTACCAGTGACATCCTTTGTTCTTGCTGTCTCAGTAAGATCCTCAGAAAGGGAGTCCAGTTGTCGACGCATACTTTTAAGCTCTCTATCTTTCAGGTTTAAGGTTTCATTAGCATGTCTGAAAATGTACAGTCAATTAGAAAGAACAAGCTAGAGCCTGCTCAAAAATTTCCATTTTAAAGAACTAGAGATATAAGAAAAAAAAAAAAACTTACTCAAGCTGTGCTTCCACCTCTCCAATCCTCAACTTTAGATCACCAATATAACGCTCCTGTAAAAAAAAAAAACATAAAAAAAAAGTTTAATAAAAAGAAATGCCATTATAAAATATACATTTTACTTGAAAATCTAAAAAAAAAAATTAATAAAAATAAAACATTCTAAAAAAATGGAACATGGAAGTTATTAGACAGACATATCAACATCACTTTTTCTCTTTTCTAGTGTAGACATGCACTCTCCCACACTAAGCAGACAGTAGAAGCATTACTCACCCTGTCATGTATCTGACTATTCAAGTGAGCAATTTTTTCTGTTTTTTCATCAACAGCTGTCTGCAAAGAGTCCTTCTCTCTATCCATTGATTTCAAGTTGGACCTCAAGACATCTATTTCTTCTTTCTGAACCTAAATTTGTAAAGCAAAAATATTTAGTCTAATGACTAGTTATCATGTGTAGAGATCTGAAGACATTTTTTTTACCCTAGTATCTTACAAGAAACACTTTAAAGATTAACTCTAAAAGTAATATATTTGATTCTTGTTACTGACATTAAGCTCTAGATTTACCAATTGTCAAAACTTCAATTATCATCTTAACAAGTAAAAGATTATTTTAAAAAAATCTTTTTCTAAAACCAAAAGTTATTTAAGGGGAAGAACTGCAAACATTTCTGGCATGTATCTGCATGAATAATCTCCCTTTTTCTATATAAAACTAAATTTATTTATTATCACTAATTGATTAACTAATTTGTTAATTTTTAAAAATTGATTCATGTATTGTCATCTAGTATGAATAATTATGCGAAATTTCAACTTGATCCCAGAACAGAAAGTGGTTGAAAAAGCTTGTACAATAGCTAATCAGGAAAAGATGACTTCAAATATACAGCCACATCTATTAATAAGTAGCATTTATATTTCTAGTTCGATACCAAACAAAACAATTAATTAATAATTGTTTTTTTTTTAATTGATTCATGATTTATTAGGTACAACAAATAATTGTGTAAAGTTTCAACTTGATCTGAGAATTGGAGTGAAAGAAATAATGTCTACAAATATTGTACCAGACAGACAGAGTGAGTTGATGATATAATCTTGGTCATAATAAGGCTTTGTTTTTGAATCTGAAGATAAATAAAGAGAATGAACTTTCCAAAGAAAAAAAGAAGTACAGAACAGACTTAGACTACATGAAGGATATGAAGTACAGATTGTTAATGCAATACTATGTCCCCAGTCAAAAAAAATCCAAACCCTGCTGACCTGAGTTAATCTCTGAAGATCTAATAGTTTCTCTTCCAGACTCCCCACCCTCTCCCCCTGACTCTGTAGTTCTTCTTCCCGTCTTGTGAGTCGTCGTGAAGCATCCTCTAATGTTTTCTCAGTCTCTTCAACAAGAAGCCTCAAATAGGAAAGCAGCAAAATTGACAATTAGAAAGAATGACATTTTCATAGGTACATTTTAAATGAACGTATAAGTTGGATCCCAGGATAAAATTAAAATGGAGGGAATAAGTTTAAGAATTCTTGTACTTGAAAATTAAAGAAGGTAAAACAAAATCATCAACACGCTTGTTGCACACAAAACATTTAGTTTTAGCTTTTTTTGAATTTCCAGTGAAATATTAATTTTTTTAAAAACATTTTTAACTAAGTTATAAAAAAGAAATTCAATATCTGACAAAAACACCTTTAAACTAATGTAGTTCCCCATGTATATAAAAATAACTCTAAAAGGAATAATTAATAATGAACAAAAGCTTTATTTATTTGTTATATATGTTAAAATGAGTTAAATGAAATGTCTCAGCTGAGTATATAATTCATGTACACACCTCATTTGATTAGCATTTGACTTGTTCTTTGTGGCTTCATCCACCACTTCATTCAACCTCATCAGTTGATCTTTGATCTGCTCTTCCATGATTTTAATTTCATCTTTGAGTGTGTTCATTCTGATAGTTAATTCATTTCTCTCCTGTTCAACCTGGGCAACAAATAGCAACTAGATGTCAGTATAATGGTGTCATTTTTTTCAGGGATAATAAGGCATAGTCTTTGAATCTAAAGATTAAAGAAGAGTAAGCAGAACGAGATGTAACCTATAGTTTTTTTCAGATTTAACACTGCCACAGATCTATTCGAATTCTCTTTTAGAGAATATGACGACATTAAGTCAAATATCAATTTAATTGAAGAGTTATGAGTCGGGTGAAAATGAAAATTGCTTTCAAAAGACATATATATTTAAGTTAAAACTTTTTACTAGTAATAAAATCTTATTTGAAAAATATTTTTAGCTCATTAATCATTTCATTGTAATTCAAATCCAATATTCTCATTTCAAAATAAATTCTAGGATGTTGTCAAATTAATAAATAGCATTTATAAAAACAAAACTATTTTTTATTTCTCATAAGAATGCTAATGCTAGCTGCATATATGGAGTAGTCAGAAAGCTTACTGTGTGTAATGTTGTCTCTAAATCTTCTACTTGCTGCTCCAGCTTTGCTCTATCTGAAAGCGATGTTTCTGTTGCTATCTGAAAAGTTTTAAACATTTCTACTGATATAAAAAAGAAATAAAATTTTGTGCTAACTAAAATGATTCCATGTGTTATTTAAATATCCAAACTCTAGATTTTTAGAAAAAATAAAATTATTGCTTATGATAAAGCTGTGATAAGCTTGATAAAATGAGTGAGACTGGATGTGGGAACATCAGTAACCAAGTATTAATTTACCAAGTCTTTTTTGTATTAATTTATATGACCTCAGCAACTACTAAGTGAAAAAAAAAAAAAGAAAACCCATTGAAAAAGAAGAACATATCATCCTAGATCTATGATAAATGAAGAAGATGCTAAAATATGCTACTAAGGAAATGACTTCCAGCTGCTTAAAAAATTCCTTACCTTCAATCTCTCTCTGAGGCTATCCCTCTCTGTAGTCATTCTTCTCAGATCAGAGATGGCATCGTCCCTCTCATTTTCTATCCTCCTCAGGATGGCCTGGGCTGCGAGGGAAGTCTTAGACTGTTTAGGTGAAGAAATCATCTCTCTGCGTAGCTTCATGAGTTCCTCTTTACTCTAGACACACAAACATTAACTACAGTAAGTCTTCATTCAACAAAAAAACTTTCAAAACTCAATAAAACAGAGAAACATAGAACATAAATAATAATTAAATAATATCATCTTAATACTAAGAAATGAAATCTAAGTCTGGTCCATCTTTGGAGTGTAAAAAACTTATGAATGCTGCCTCATGAGTCCCAAAACTGGAGTCAGTAATAAAGAAGATTCCAGTACATTAAAAGTGTTTAAGTCAATCATCATCACTATCATCACTCTTTTGAACTTGTACTTGAAGTTGTATGCATTTGTATATACTTAAACAAATTGTTTAAGATTTATCATAAAGAAGGATAATTTTAAATGCAATCATAAAACTAGCTTGTCACCATTTGTTATGATTTTAATTCTGGAGCTGGAAACCAATTTACAAACAAAACACTTTTTAAAGTCAACTGACTGCAAAAAAAAAAAAAAGAACTAAAAATCAGTACCATAACTAAAGATAAATAATAGGGATAACCAAAGCATTCAAGCAAATCATGACTCCAAAGGCTCAATAAAGAAACCTTTGCAACTACGGCAATGATGGATACCGACTCCCAATCCAGCTTTCTAGCCATCAAGGAAGATCACACATTAAAAAGTAGCATTCTAACAACTTTTTATCCCTAATTATTTTCAATTATTCTACCACGGATCTTTAGTCAATGTCATGTGATAATTCAGTCCTTGAACAACTAAATAAAATATAGAATATAGAAAATACTAAATTTGGAAAAGAACAAACTAAAAATGTCAGTAACTTACTTTAAAGATGACAGCTACCTATGTTTGATTTCTAGTTACAAAACTTGTTCAAGAAATGGCATATAACTTAACTTTGGAAATAAGTTGCATAGAAGGGATTTGGAAAGAGGGGAATTAATCTGCTGACTTACTTCTTCATACATAGTGTTGAGTTTGTCTCTCTCACATGTCAACACTTTCACATTGGCTTGAATCTAGGGGGACAAAAAAAAAAAGGAAATGAAATCAGTTCCAAAAAACATAAATTGCTAACGTCTAGTATTAATAACCTAATGGTGTCAAAGAATTAATTGACTAGTTTAAAGAAACTGTAATCACTGTACCTCTGACATGTGCCTCTCAAACTTGTCTAATAAAGACTTGAGCTCATCCCTCTCTCTGGTCAGTCTGGCCAGCTCTACCTCTTCAGCCACACTCTAAGAAAAGGAAAGTACATTTTATAATTCAGTCACATTGTGAAACACTGTAAATAAAAGGTTAATTTTATTTTTTTAGTTTCCATTATGTCCTTGACCTACATTCATTCATTTCCTCCAACATACTCAGAATGTTCATTAAGTTTCCCACTAACCTTTTTAGGAACTATTTTAACTGGAGGCGTTGAGCGGCGGGAGGCTTTTAGAGCTTCATACTCTTTCTTGTAGTAGTCTTTCTCCTCTTCCATTACTCTAATGATAGCCTCATACTGTGCTACATCCTACATTGATCACAAAATGTTGAATAAAACATTGAACAAAAGCTTTTGTGGTAGATGAGCAAAATAATAAATGAATAGTCCAAAGTTTACATTGATAGAAAAGAATGCTTTAATGTATAAATGCAAATCATGATATACCTATTTAAAGCTTAAATAATCAGGACATGCCCATTTAAAACTTAAAAAAGATAATACAGTTGCTGAATGATACACACAAAACTCATGGGTGGAACTAACGTGTCTGTCTTTAATATTTCAAAGCAGCCCAATTATATTTTTCAGTGCTCAAAAGGTTACTGGAGTTTTTAAACCTTTTTACAGCAAACATTTTGGACCAATTCCAAACAAACATATTTGTCTTGAAATTATCCACTGTAAATGAGCATTTTTAACTAGGAGTTATCATCTCAATCTCATTGTGTCAGAAGTTTTGTCATAGTTTGAATAAGGTATCTACCTTAAGCCAAATCATCAATTTTGGTGACAGCTCTTTGAAGTTTCCTATTATTTCTGTTTTGTTATTTTATCATAAACAATTTTATGATTTTGAAATGCATAAGATATATATATTTTTCAGAAAGACTCTTTACCTAGATCTTTAAAATTTACACACAAAAAAAATTTAAGTTACAAATCCTTTAAGAATTAATATATGTTATAAACAAAGAAACTGCATAATTCCTTTTCCGCAAGTCAAAGAGCAAAGACACACATTCTAAAAAATGAAGAGATAGCTATGAAGTACTTTTTTTTTCTTCCCATCCAGGCTAAGATTTCTGTAGTTGATATAAATATATAATTTAACATTTTAAGCCTTCTTAATAACTTTTTACGACATGGCCTAAATTGTGCCGATGTGCCCAAATCAAAATAACTTTTTACCTTTTTGTTAGATTTTACTGCTGTATCTTTCCTAGCTGGACTCTGTGCCCTTGATGATGATGCTGATCGTGCTCTAAGAGGGACTTTCTGGTTACTGATAGGGGCTTCACCCTTTAGGAGAGCCTTAAAAAGTGTTGCAAAGAGAGATATAGTTATTGAAACTCAACTCTTTATTTATTGCAAATAAAGAAAACTACAAATCCCAAAATAGAAAATATATCAAGTCCTACCATTCAGACTATTGAGATAAGACTATGATTTATCTTTAAAAACATTCTATTCTGTATTATGAAGTTGAGTTATTTGTACATAGTTTTTGTGCACCCCTATGGGTCACTTAAGAAAAATAGTTCTACGGCGGTCAGCACAATGACTAAACACCCTCTACCTTTCCAAAACAAATGTCACAATCTTATAAGAGCTTGGTAAACTCAATTTTCTAGCATCCTAAATTACATAATACTAGCCCACAACACTATTTATCAATGGTTTAGCAGCCACAGTGCATTCCCAGTCATCCCAAAGTGAAGGGGTGAGATTAGCAAGAATTACAACAAAATGACAATAAAAAAGTTATCATGCTTTAAATATTTCATTCACTCTTTACATGATCTGCCTCATGGATCACCTATAAGGAACTCTCACTACTTTGCAGACTCTGACCTCTGATCTGAGTGTTTTATAGCCAGTTAAAAAACAGTGACACAATAAATGACAACTAGTTACTTCTGTTTCAGAACTTGCATTGCCACTGGTTTGTGTTGCCCTAACACTTGTCTTTTCAAGTGAAATGTATACATGGACAAAATATATTGAGAAAGAAATGTATGATGTCTTAGATAAATTCTTTCAATCCTCAGAGTCTATTTTTCATGTAACTAAGCAAAATGTTGACTAAATTATAATCTTAAGGTTACAGCAAGAAAAAACAACAACAGACCTCTAAAAACTCTGACTGGGTCTTGTAGTAATCCCTGTCTTCTTCTATGCTGCGTATGAACATATCAAGTTTACTGGGAATCTTGGTTTTCTTGATTACTGGTCCATTTTTCTTCTTCAGCCTCTCTATCTCAAGGACTAGCTCTTTTTCTGAGGAGATAGAAGAATCTCATGAGGATTAGAAAAAGAATATAGGATTGTATTTATAACTAATTACAACTGGCAGGAACATTCTCTAAAAACTCTGCCAATACCTGAATTCTATTCATGTGAGTCAAAAATAAAATGAGTGGAATTGTTTATTTAATGTTGTTTTCTCGTTCAAGTATGTGTTGAATTTTCTTTTTTTCACTGCCTAAGTGTAGGGATTAGAAATCAATATCTAAATACTTTGCTATCTGTTATCTCCCATATGTCCCCTTCACACCCAAACTTAAACAAAAATGTTTCTAGCTTGAGTTTTACAGAGAGCAAATCTGTGTTTCTCACATCCTATCATCAGGAACTCAATGAGCACAAACTGACAACCCATTCCTTCTTTGTGAGAACTGTGGCATTATACCTTTTTTTTATCACACATCTAGTAGCTTTTTATATTTTCTAGTGCCCCAAACCATCTCTATATAACACCATTGTTTTTCTCTCCTATCCATCCATCTAAGTTAGACTTACATTAGCATGATAACATTGTTTCACTGGAATATTGATTATGTATCACTTTAACTAGTTATTTGAAAGAATCTCTGTCAAGTTTTGTGCTGTTCTGTAATGCTCTCCAAAGTATAAATAAGAGACCCAATTATTGTAATCTCTTTAACATTTTAAAATCCTTCTTTAGTTTGTATTTTTCATGCATTTACTTCTGTATTGTTTCTTTTTTCATAAAGATCAATTATCCTAAGTGTTCAATAAGGTATTTGTTGATGTCTAGCACCATTCTTTTCATTAATACTGGTTTGATTGTTGTTTTATAAAAGGCTTTCTATGTAATAATAAAGATGTTTAAAGCTGTCAATATGTCATGGCTAACTTTTACATTTCAAAGACCTCAAACATTTAAACAGATGAAATATTATGAACTTTTTAAAACATTTTTTTTTCCGGTTCACACGAGGACATCGTCATGCTTTTGGTTTCCTGCATACCTTGTACTATTCAATAGAAGCTTTTGTGATTTCTTTCTTTCTCCTGGTAATCCACATATTCAAGATATTGGAATGGTTGGCTGTAATTAGTGCATGTTGTTTGTGGTTGACATGTTAAGAAGATATCTTGTAATTGTTTCTCAATATCTATGTGTATGTCATTGCTTAAGATAAAATACAAACTATGTAGCATCTTTTACATGACTAGGTAGGGATTGATCTGGGATGGGCATAGAGACATAGAAACAGACATAGTAACTCTCTACCTAATATTAATCATTTTTATTTTTTTAATTTAGTAATGTCTAGAGACATAGAAATAGACATAGTAACTCTCTACCTAATATTAATCATTTTTTTAATTTTTAATTTAGTATTGTCTAGCCGATAATAAAAAAAAAAGTTAAAATATTACCATTGGCTGTAAGTTTATTGACTCGCTGTCCAAGACGTTTCTTCTCTTCTGTCACTCTGTCCAGCAGACCTTCCAGCCGAACATTGTCTGCCTCTCTGGTGGACAGTCTTGCTTTTAGGTCTCCAAGTTCTTTGATTAATCTGTTTTGTTCCTGCAGGAAAGCAAACAAGGTAACCGATGCAGCACTAATAGTAAAATGACTGTTTTATTGTAGAATATTTTAACATTGAAAAAATATATTTCAACATATCAAATATAACAAGAGACAAATGCAACTGAATCAAAAGCAATTTAATGTATAAAGTCACACAAAAAAACAACCTTGACAGAAGTCACTTTAAAAATAATTCTGGTATCCATTAGAATTCAATTATAGGTTTGATTTATATAAATTCTCACATGATTGTCCTTTTCCCTTAATTCTGCAAATATATCTTTAATACTTGCTAATGGATAGAGATAAACTCTCATCATCATCTGTGGCATTTTACATCTCAAGAGACCATCTTTTCCCTTTGCAACTTCTTGTGTGACTAAAGAGACCAATCCTTAATACACAGCTGCGGACACAGGTTGGGCATATGTATTACCAGGCGCCGGTTGCATTTTCACCATTCTTTCAGTAGTAGATCAATTCTACATGCTTGATTTATTGTCAATTTTGGCAGATTGTTGTGCCATTAATTCTAAAAATTGCCAGTAAAGGTGAAGACGAAACAGTATAGTCCACATTACCTTTCAAACTCCTAGCATTGTAATAGTAATTTTGGTAGATGGTGTTTGTGACATAATGTATGAATCTTGTCACTAAATTGCATCCCTTGATGTTCATCCCCATTGGGGGCAGATTGGTACAAAGGCAAACACAAACATTGTGATGTCACATGAAGGCCTAAACCTAAGTGTTATTCTCTGAATTAGATATTATAAAGCTATCATTCATCAAAACCAGTTTTACAATAATTTTAAAATCTTCTTGCAACTTACTCATAATGGCATAGAGAGGCACTTCTACAAAACAGAGGTGAAGCAACCTTATCCATAACAAATTTTAAAGGAAGCCTATTTTTCAAAGGTGTGCAAGTTACAACAAATCCTTACCATTCATAGTTCATAGCTTGCACATTACAGGTAACATACAAGAAAAGTCAAGGCATGTAGTTGTCATGCAGCTTCAAACAATAAGCTAAGGCCCTTTTAACCAAGCTAACACTGGTTGAGTGGTAGAACCATGTCCTATAATGAGTACACCAGGGAATGTAGTAAGCTGTTTATCTTTTATAGTTTAACAACCAATGGAATGCTCCCAATAAGTATAAAGTGTTTACATACAAGTAAATGAGGAACTTACAGCTTTGAGCTGGGCCACCGTCAGATCCATGTCTTCCAACTCAAAGCGAGATTTCTCCAGTTCATCCTGTAGCACACAAATACAAAATAGTACAGAATACATTTATTGCATTAAAAAAATGTTATAAGTTATTTAAGTCACATTATTAACATTTTTGTCTATTACATTATAAACGAATGACAAAATTTTCTGATCTATTTGCTGTCGACACTTAATTCACTTTTGCCCCCTATATGTAAACCTATTTAACTTTTCTATATTGTCTTATCAACAAAAGATGTTGTTTACATCAGGTTATTCCAAGGCCAGCATTAGATCACCCAACATTACCAGTTAAGAAAATGTTTGGCATACATCCTAAAGGTTCAGACGAACCTGTGTTACCAGAACACATGACTAGCACATGGGTGCCTTCATTCCTTGTCCATCTATTTTTTTTGTTTAAATTAAAGTAAAGTGTTCTGTAGGTAGATGAGGTAGATATTATACGGTTCACCTATTTCTATCATCAACAGTTAACTAGGGGGCAGATGGAGTAGGTTCCACTTATTTCAAGGATCAGGGGTAAGAATGTCAGATAAAATACTTCAAATACAGCATCAAATTCATAGTCATTTCAGCTAGCTACCCTTATGAACAGAAATGTGCTACTAGCCAGCCCAAATCTAAAAGATTAAAATAATTCTTGCTCTGAGGGAATGAAGTTTATGGAAAATCATAAAAGATAGTGAGCATATCTTCTTATCTTATATAATACAGACGTTACTTCAAAAAAGAAGATGATTACGTCCTACGCATCATGCATTTAGTCATTCATATTAACCAATGACTTAAATTCTGCCAAGTCACTGGTTTTCCTGGATAGCTCAGGCAACCCATTCCATGCTCTAATAGCACTAGGGAAGAAGAAGTATTTGTAAAAATTTGTCCTAGCATATGGCACGAGGAATGTGCCTTTATCTTTGTGTCTTTCAGAGTATTTTATTAAATTTTGTTTTTGTATTTGAAGATTATGGTTCAGTGTTTTATGTATAATTGCTACTTTACTTTTGAGTCGTCTGTCCTGAAGGCTTTCTAAATTTAGTGATTTTAATAATGGTGTTACTCTAGTCAAATGTGAATATTCGTTTGTTATGAATCTCACTGCTCTATTTTGTGTCTGTTCCAGTTTCTTAATGTTTTCTTGAGTTGAGGGGTCCCAAACGGAGGATGCATATTCTATTATTGGCCTAACCAAAGTTAAATAACATTTTAGTTTTATGTTCTTATTTGATTTATAGAAATTTCTTTTAATAAATCCTAATGTTTTGTTTGATTTTTTTGTAGTTTCATCAATATGTGGATTCCATGACAGTTTTTCATTTATTATAACACCTAGGTATTTTGCGTTTTTAGTCTGTGTTACTGGTTTGATTCCGGACACCATAATTTAAGATAAGTGGAATTAATTTGTTTTAGTTTTTTTGTTACTCTTAACAACTGACATTTTTCTGGGTGGAAAGACATGCTCCAATTTGATTCCCATTTCTGTAATTCATCTAATTCTCTTTGTAAAATATCTGTGTCTTGTGTTGTTTTTATTGTTCTATATATTATGCAATCATCTGCAAATAATCTGAAAAAGTATTTTGAACACTGGGGCTATTCACTCTGCAGATGTCTGCTTACTTTTTGGGTTAAGTGTTTAATTTTTATATACTTTTTGTAAACTCTGTCTGCATTAGTTTATATACTTTTTGTAAACTCTTTCTGCATTAGTTTCTTTAAATTTTCTATATAGGTTTTCCTTCTGTTTACAAAGCTTCTTTAGTCTATTATTAAACCAGCATTTATTTATTTTGTTTGATGTGTATTTAGTTGGTATATGATTTTCTATAATGCTTTTATAATGCATAGTATGATAAAGGTCAATTAAGTGTAATGAGGGAGCAGTGACTGAGTGATTAAGCAGTTGGCTTCCAAAACTGGGGTCCTGGGTTTGAATCTGGGTGAAGATTGGGATTTTGATTTTCAGGATTTTTAGGACTCCCCTGAATCCACCCAACTCTAATGAGTATCTGACTTAAGTTGGGGAAAGTAAAGGTGGTTAGTTGTTGACACCATGCTCATTAACCATTAGTCAAAGAAACAGATGACCTTAACATCATCTGCCCTATAGATCACAAGGTCTGAAAGGGGAACTTTACTTTACATAATCAAGTGTGGTAACACTAATGACCTTGGCTTCACTCATTTCTCTGTCGGCAGCTTGAACAACTATCTGTTTATCAGCCTGGAGTTTCTTGGCCACACGCTCCTTGTCAGAGAGTACAGTCTCCAGCTCAAGGTTTGCCTCCCTTAACTTCCGTTCATAATCACGATTCTTATTTTGAAGGTAATCAATCTGCATTCAATAGAGATTATTCAAATCAAACGCCATAAAGGGATAATAATTATAATTCATCTCTTATATGGAAAAATGTGTAATCATACTGAAATAGAATGACTGATAAAAAGCAAAACCTACCAATCATTCTATACATACTTACCTAGCTACATAAATAACAATCTCTGTACACACATTTCTTAACACACACACATAAGACATAGATAGCTATTGCTCTATACACACATGGGTTTAGCTACAATACAGCAGAAGTTTGGATTCTGAGTCTTCCTGCTCCAAGGTGGCTAGTTATCCAAGGCTAACAAGCCCATCCTGCCCAAATCTTTCATTTAGGCACCAGGTACTCACTTTTGCCCCCTCCTCCTGTTAGCGTTAACAGTTCTGCCAAGCATCAACCCTGCAAAAAATTAAGTCCTACAGTGGACCTTAGGCAGCTTGCAGAACACTGTGCTATACATTGACAAACCCAGTGACACTGCTTACCCTGTATGAAGACATTCTTTTGGATGTAACAGTCCTCCATGAGATGCGCCATAGTGCTCTTATAACTGAAGGGGGCCAATGAATCAATGATACACACATACATCTCCCTACACACACTTGACACATACTTATTTCCCTATACACATATACTAGGGTTTTTGCTTATTGTTTGTTTCTATTTTTATTTTGTACTGTGATTCCACATTTTAAAAAAAAATTCACATTTTTTAACCTCATCAATCTTTTAGAACCTGATCCTA
This sequence comes from Biomphalaria glabrata, assembly GCF_947242115.1. Classification (NCBI taxonomy): domain Eukaryota; kingdom Metazoa; phylum Mollusca; class Gastropoda; family Planorbidae; genus Biomphalaria; species Biomphalaria glabrata. The sequence goes on along the minus strand of NC_074718.1, from coordinate 23,527,901 downwards.
TTTATAGTTTAACTTCCATTTGTTAATATTGTTACTGATGAATTGAAGATATAGATTTACATAAAAGTCAAGATCGGAACCTCACCTGAATATTGAGGTGTGAAATCATTCGCTCATTGGCCCGATTCTTAGCCTCCAGGGCCACAACATCACTTGGTCGTCCTCCGTCCAACATTCTGGTCAGTCTGTCTATCTCTGCATCACGATTAGACAGCTGGAATAAAAAAATTTTTTTAAAGTTTTAAAAACAACACATTTTATATACACCATTACATCAAGTTTTATCACAGACATTTATCTTTTAATTTTTAGAATTTCTTTAATCTTTTAAAAAACTAGGCACATAGATTTCTAAAGATTTGTAAGCATTACTATTTATGCACAATTTCTACCACAATTTTTAAAATGTGTTTAAAACTTTAAGTCCCCAAGTGAAGGAGCGTCAGTGCCAGCAACAATTATATAACTTTTCCAAGCCTCTTTTTACTAATCACATGTAAATGTATCGCGCTTGTTAAAGTTAATTAAAGTAGGAAATAAACCAGTGGATGATCCTTACTCCTACTAAACCATTCCTATGATTCCAGAGGTCAAAGGTATTCAGAAATTTGGTGAATAGATTGTCATAGATATAGGGTGCTGGAAAGTCTCTCATGAAATGATCACCCAGCTACCAGCACCCTACCTTTCTATGTTTTTTGAATTTTGGGTTCAGGGGAGGGGGTATTGTACTAAGTATGTAAATCTAATTTTTTAAAGTCTGAGCTTAGAATACGTAAACTTTTCTAAACCATACTCAATCACTCTGTGTGTGTGTGTGTGCACATGAATGCAAGTGTGTAATATGCTTGATTTAGAAAATATGAAAGTAGAAACTTTTCCATTTTTGACAGGCCCATTTTGTTTTTATGAAAACAAATCTGTACACAATACTTCCTATGGAGGGAAATGCATCACATCTTGAGAAGGATATTTTCCACTTAAACAACTTTTTTTTTAGATATACAGCATTAGTTTCAGTGCTTCTAAAAGATGAAAACTGGCTCTATGGTTGAAACATTAGTATCCCAATATCTAAAATAAAGCAATTGATTTTCAAACTCTTCAGTGTGCTGCTCAAGCTACATTAGGATTGTAGCTCCAAAAGTAACTTCAAGATGATTGATGGCAGAGGGAGTGGACTTTAAAATGATTGATGACAGAGAGAGAGACTTGGAGAGCCAAAGAAAAAGCACCAGTACCTGAAAACCTGGCAAGAAAAATGATGATTGATGGCAGAGGAAGTTAACTTTATGATAATTGATGGCAGAGAGAGAGCACACTTTAAAATGATTGATGGCAGATAGAGCAGATTTTTAGTTGATTGATAGATGATTGATGGCAGATAGAGCAGATTTTTAGTTGATTGATAGATGATTAATGGCAGAGAGAGCAGATTTTTAGTTGATTGATAGATGATTGATGGCAGAGAGAGCAGATTTTTAGTTGAATGATAGATGATTGATGGCAGATAGAGAGCACACTTTAAAATGATTGATGGCAGATAGAGCAGATTTTTAGTTGATTGATAGATGATTGATGGCAGAGAGAGAGCACACTTTAAAATGATTGATGGCAGATAGAGCAGATTTTTAGTTGATTGATAGATGATTGATGGCAGAGAGAGCAGATTTTTAGTTGATTGATAGATGATTGATGGCAGAGAGAGCAGATTTTTAGTTGAATGATAGATGATTGATGGCAGATAGAGAGCACACTTTAAAATGATTGATGGCAGATAGAGCAGATTTTTAGTTGATTGATAGATGATTGATGGCAGAGAGAGAGCACACTTTAAAATGATTGATGGCAGATAGAGCAGATTTTTAGTTGATTGATAGATGATTGATGGCAGAGAGAGCAGATTTTTAGTTGATTGATAGATGATTGATGACAGAGAGAGCAGACTTTGAGAGCCAAAGAGAAACCACCAGTACCTACAAATCTGATTAGAAAAAAAAACGAATGAAATGAAAGCACAGGTTTTTACCAAACAGACTTTGTCAAAACTAAAGTGACATTCTAAGATCTATGATTAATTCAGTAGTTATTTTGCATGTTGGTCGGCCTATTGTGTTGTAACTGATGTGAACTTGCATTTGACTCTATGGCGGTAAGTTGTAGTAATTATTTCAGTGTAAAGCCTACTTCACGTGACATGATACACTGGCAATCATTTCTCAAGGAGTTCATTAGATCATCTTCCCACCCTCTTTCCAAAACACTAAGAGAGCACAGCTCGCTAGATCTATGAATGCTACAGTTGCTAGCAACTTGTGTTCATACCCCTAAAGAGACTAATAGTCTTGCCTCGCGGTGTTCCACTCAGTTCAAGACTTAGGTCACTTGTTGACGATTAAACAAAATGGTTCACGAAACAAATGTGTCAGAAAGAAAACCCATTAGTCTCGCTAGACTTGCGCTCTGGAGTCGCGGCAAATGTCAAAACTTGAACGCGGTGCTGAACTAATACAAAATTAAAACTTTTGTGCGTGTGTGTGTCATTTTTAATGATCGATACTTCGATCTGGCTGAGTTTGTCATAAGCATACACAGTATCGGAGAGTGTGTACTTAGTCAGGTCGGAGAGGGGGACTTGAAAACATGCCCTGACATGGTTTAAAGAACCTTTAAAGATACCGTACATAGACTTACTACCCCTAAAGTGTGCCCCGCACATGATCGGTCATGTAGGTGTAGATGGAACAAAAAATATATTCTTTATTTCTCATGTTATTTCAAGAATTGAAAGAAACAAAAGATGCGTATGATACATTTAAGTATATAAACAATACTTAATTAATAATTCTAACCACTATTTCAACTAGTCTTTCAATTGTGAAGCGCAAAAGCCAAGTCAAGTTGCTTGCAACTACGAGAAAGTTGTTATCAGGTTGTTTTGTTACAAGCGTTATTACACAAAGTACATTAAGATATTTAGAGACGACAACAACAAACGATCAGTATACTCAAGTTAGAATGTTGTTATTTCAGCTCCACTGTAAGTGTCTACAACAGTATTACACAAACAACACAAAGATAGAACTTGGTGTCACTCAACGATTTCATAAGCAAGTATCTGTGTGCAAACAGATCATTGACACTATATCCCAATGGAAATAAGAACCAAGGCAAGAAACTTGCCGACACCTACAGTCACTACAGATCTCAAAGGAAATAGCTCAATACTATCTCTAGATACTCCACGGAAAAACGTAACATTAATATGAACAAAAAAAAGTCTAAATGAATGAGAAATATTTCTGTATACTTTATGAAAACCTGGGCAGAAATCTGACGCCGTCTCCAGAGAGTGTCTGCAGAACACACAAGACTTTCCAGTGTGCTGTGTCTGAAAAACAAGTCCACGCAAGGTTTGTAAACTCCCTCTCTCGGGGACCGAATCAATATACCGCTTACGTCCCCTGGCGATAAGACCCGGGCGGTGTAAGGCATATCTCCTTTTCTTACCTAGAGATCGATCACACACACACACTTACCCCTGAACACACATACCTCACAGTTTGATCATTACCGACACCCGACCCCATACACACAATACTCCACAGTCTGATCTTTGCCCGCACCAATATCTTACGAACCCAACACACAGATGATTAAATCCACACTTACCAAAAACATATTTCTCAACTGAACATACCGGCACCAAGTCCACTGACTGTCTTGTTTCTAGATAGAACAATGTACAAAAACATATTTCTCAACTGAACATACCGGCACCAAGTCCACTGACTGTCTTGTTTCTAGATAGAACAATGTACAAAAACATATTTCTCAACTGAACATACCGGCACCAAGTCCACTGACTGTCTTGTTTCTAGATAGAACAATGTACAAAAACATATTTCTCAACTGAACATACCGGCACCAAGTCCACTGACTGTCTTGTTTCTAGATAGAACAATGTACAAAAACATATTTCTCAACTGAACATACCGGCACCAAGTCCACTGACTGTCTTGTTTCTAGATAGAACAATGTACAAAAACATATTTCTCAACTGAACATACCGGCACCAAGTCCACTGACTGTCTTGTTTCTAGATAGAACAATGTACAAAAACAATGGCATGTTTTGTTTTCCTTTTGACATAACTGTATGCCGCCAAGTGTTGGACACAGTCAAATGATTATATTAGCGGCGGCAGTTTTTGATTTTATGCCATCTTTCTGTTCGTATAGCCGCCAGTTGAGATATCCTCGCCTATATCAACATGAATGCTACATCTACCTCTGGTCTTCTGAAATAGAACTTACGTCTATTATTTTTTTTTTTTAAATTTCATGTGCCAACTATTTTCCATACACATACACCATTTTGAAAAGAAGTCTCCAAAACGTTAGACTAGTACTGTCTAGAGATGGGAATCGAACCCAACTTTTAAAGTTCGGGTTCGGTTCGGTTAGATTTAAGTTCGAGTTCGGTTCGGTTCGATGACGAGTATAGTTCGGGTTCGGTTCGGTCAGGTCTAAAGTTCGGGTTCGGCTCGGTTCGATGCTATGAAATTATGTAATAGCAAAATTAAGTTATAAGGTTTAATGCAATTTATTAGTTAAAACTTTTTTATTTGAATTTTTACATGAAACAAATACTTTGCAACATATAATAGGCCTATGGGCAATACTTTTTCAAAAATAATGTTGCCTAAATACATTTAAAGCGTTGTAAAAATTTCTTAATGGAGATAGAAATGAAGATGCGGCAGGTTTTCGCTCAAGTCGGCAAGTGGTTTAATTCAGGGCGTGACTCGGCGAATTTTTTAAAAAGGCAAATATCGATGTGCTTTCTTTCAGAAAGCACTATTCATCATAATAAAAAAAAAGTCGAGGGCCATATTAAATCTAATAATAAAGAGGCAGACCTGGCCAATAGAATTATGCAAGGGACATTCTAGGTAGGCCTACATATTGCGCACGTACTTCTATAATGGGCATGATCTTTTTAAAGAAATATTCTTCTTGTAAAGACGTCTCTATCGGGGGATTTTTTTGTTCACACATAAGTCGTCACTATTATAAATTGCAATATACGGAAGAAATTCGACTATTCTGAGACAAAAAAAATGCAGAAGAATCACACTAGCGGAGATGTTTTAAAATGTTTTCTTCAAAACGTTTTGCCCCATATTGTGCATACGCGCCTCGCAAAAAGCAGTCTTCAGTTGATAAGGTCTTATTAGAAGATAAAATGACATCTCCACTTAATATATTTTAATTTTTAAACATGTAATTATACTAATATTCAGATAAGTTACACTAAAAATAAAACTTTTTTTTTCTATGCCCCCTCTCTTTGTTAGTTGGTCGTTGGTTTGTCGCTTACAAACAGCTAGTACAATTGAACCAATATAGGCGTTTTATATTTTTACCGGTAAGGTTAGTATAGATGGACTTCTTATGGTCCGACAGTTATGCTGGGCAGGGCACGTATCCCGTATGAGAGACGAACGTATGCCAAAGGCAGTCTTTTTGTTTTGGTGAGCTAAAAGGTGGTCGACGTTACAGAGGCACCCCACGAAAACGCCTCAAAGACCAGCTTAGGCGTCAACTTTGCTTAGCTGACATAGAAAAGAGCACCTGGTTGCATGCGGCCTTAGAACGAGTCAGTTGGAGTTCACTCCCGAAGGCCGCGGGATACACATTTGAGACCAAAAGAAAATCCGCTGCCGAGGACAAACGCAGACGCGAAAAGAAAAACTAAATCGACCACCTGCGAACAGTGGTTATGCTTGCCCTGGATGTGGCAAAATATGTAGGTCACAGCTGGGCAAGCGCAGCCATGGGAAAAACTGCATTCCTCACTAATCTTCGGACTCAAAGACAAGCCTTATAATAATATATAAACTTAATAAACTTTAAAATAAAGTTATTACGTGAACAACTCAATATAGCCTAACTATTATTACAATATTCACATATTTAATTTGAGATAGAGATGTAATATTAATGAAATATATTGATATTTAAACAAAATCTAGGTCACCACAAAACAACGTCTTTACTCTTTCATGTCTCAAGATTGTCTGCCCTTTCACATTTGCATTACGCTAATTTCATCATCCTTAATGCATTAACACCAATCAATCGCTTAACCTCTTCTTACCGCCACCAGAACACACACACACACACTCTATGACACTCCTTTTTGTCAAGAAGTTGCGTCTCCCCATCGCCCAATTCAAGGTACTAACCATCCCCACCCACGGAAGAGGACCCAAAGTTTGAGAAACGCTGCATTAAAAATACTGATGATCAATAATGCAAAACAGAATAATAGTAAAAATATTCAGGGGCGTAGATAGGAATTTTTCATCATTTGGGGGCCCGGGAGGGGCTGGACCTCTTTGGGGGCCCCTGCATTTTGCGTAATATTGAATATTTATTGTAAAAAAAACACTAATTTGAGTCACCCTTCAAGTGGGGGCTCTGGGGGATTTTACATTTCTCCCCCTCCTCCCCAACCCTTTCTACGCCACTGACAATATTCCAATATGGAATACTTCACAATTTTGTAAAAATAAATCACTTAATAGAAGATAATTAAAATTTATTTTAAACTAGAACACAAATGAACTTATTGTAGATATCTACACTCTCTAATCGGCAAAAAATATTCTACTCTCAACTAACAGCCATCTCAAATAAAAGTGACAATATTTTAATGTCTTTTTAATGACTTTCTACTTACTAGGATCTTGAATCTAGATCTAGATCTAATTAGAGGGCGCCTATTCGACTCAAAACCAATAATGCAAACAGCCCGCGAAAATTCAAGGTTAGGGGGAGAGTCGGCACGTACGGAAAAACACATGGGAATCAAAGAGCGACGCTTTTTTTTCAAAATACCACCACCCCCTCCCAAGTTTTCAAAGTATAATGGAATCATTAGAATTTAAATAAAATATTTAAGTAATTATTTTTTTAAAACACAAAATATAAAAAAGGGATGCAAAAATTGCAAAATTAGTTCGGTTAAGAAAAGGAGGGTTCGTTCGGTTCGGACCAAGCAGTTTCAAAGTTCGTGTTCGGTTCGGTTCGGTCATAAGTGAGGTTCGAGTTCGGTTCGTTCGGTTCGGGTTCGGTTCGTTTCCCATCTCTAGTACTGTCACTGAATGGTGATGACATAGTTGGTGAACGTAAGAATTCAATGATTTTGTTTCTATGACATACTATGTCATTGAATTGAATGTAATACTTTCAACAAAAAAAAAAAAAAACTGTTCGTATATGCAGGGGCCGCACACTGACACAAACTTGCTTTATATCAGTGATGCCCATACTACGGCCCGAGAGCCATCTATGGCCTATGACGCGATTGATTCCGTTCTGGTAAAATGTCTGCCCAAAATGAAGCCACAGAGGCTCAACTCCATTGGCCTCAATAATTTTTGTGGAGGCTCTTCACATGTCCCCCGAGAAAAAAAAAGGTTGAGTACCAACAGTATATAGAATAAACTAACCGCGTCCAAGACCGATATCTCTTACATAGAGTTATATATTTATATATTCCATACAGAAATGTGGGGAAAAGTGCTTGTGTAAACTCTTAATGAAGTCCTAGATCTCTTCTAGTTGCACCGCGTTTTTCCACTCATAACCTTCAGCGCGAAAGTTACAAAGCAGCTTGCATATTTCACTACATTTACGAAGAACAGGAAAACTTATTCGATTGCCGTTTTAATTGTTTGATCACAGCGCATTGAGAGTTGACATCATGTTTGTTAACACTAATGTTTAGGCTGTTATTATAAATAAAATCTTACAATCTATACTTTCCTGTAAATCAAATAGATCAGAAATGAAAAGTCAGAGGGATAAAAGGAAATAATAAATAATAATGGCATTTAGAGAAACCTAGCGCTGAATGAAAAGAGAATTGTGCTGTCAATTACATCCCTCCCTTCCTCCCTCTCTCTTAGATAGATAATGGTAAAGTCTTCGATTCCGAAGATAAAGGAGGAGTCCAGTGTTTCACATGTCTATGCAAACCCAGTTGCGACCTGCATATTCTTCCGCATCTTGTGCAAACAAAGCCATTGTCCCCCGGCGGTCAATATTAAGTTTTCTTCTAGTTTTCATCGCCTGTCTTCCTTTGGTCACAAATGTGTCTCGCAGACTTTCAGTGATCTCCAACTGTCTCTTTCACAGGCCATTTGATGCCAGCTACTTTCCTTTATGCCAGTGAGGGTGAAATGGCGCCTGAGTTTATCTTTATAGCGCTTACTGACACCTCTGTTACGCCGTCCTTCTTTAAGCTCGCCAAAGAAGATCGCAATTGGCATCAGGTCGTTTCCCACATGTGGGATATATATCCGACCCAGCGCAGCTGTTTAATGTTAATTAGTGTTTCTATACTGTCCATACCGGGCTCCATCAGAACATAGTTATTTGTAATGTAGTCTTGCCAGCGTATGCCCATTATGGTGCGAAGGCATCTTTGATGGAAGCGTTCGAGAAACCTTCGCTACAGCACATCCATATTTATGACGTGTCTTGTGATTCTTTTACTACTCAATAAGGTCAACACTTCAATCTAGTTTCCAATTCAAAACAAATTGAATAACAGACCACGAGCGAGATACTGCGGTGCTGATATGCCAATAGACAATTAAATTTGCACAGACGCTTAAAAATGATCGAACGGAGGATCGATACATCGATCGAACCATTAAATTCCTGATCAGATAGGTTAGAAGACTGACTAGACGACAACTGAACTACGTATGCGAAGCGTATGGCAAGAAGGAGGAAGGGGAGATTAGCACAGCTAGGACTACCGGTCACAAAGCTTGACTTTAATATATAGGCTTAACAATGAACCCAATCCCGTGTTGCTAAAAGTGACAGGTACTTGAGAGAAGGGCGTCTCAGCAGCCACTGAAATCTAACGAAGACAAAAGAATTGGGTTAAGGTATGTCCATGTATGCGACACATTCATTAGCTAGAAAATCTGAAGTTTTTGCTGCCCCAAAATGAGTACAAGGGAAGATTCAATACTACTGTTAAAATGTCGGTCCACATGCACTATTACTTGGTTCTCAACATGTGCATCGTCACGACACCCATTGGGCGTCGAATGACGATTTGCCAGTGGTTGACTAAGATCACAGGAAACGTGGATTTTTTTCTTCAATTTTTTGTTTTTTGGGAGGGGGGGGATATTTTAACCTGAAAAACTTGACACTGTACAAAGTTTTTACTTTATTTATTTATTTTTAAATATACTTGTCATTCGAGGATAGATGTAGCAGACAAGTGAACCAGAATGATTTCGAATATTTTACTAGTCCCAGCCTAAATACTTTCAACACTTACAAATGACTAGTCAATCAAGCGGCGTAGAGTAAGAACACGTATCGCCAGTGCTGTGAATCCTAGATTTGTAATTCTGTGGTGAACAGTGACACACGTCATTGAAAGGGAGTTTTTGTTGTTCATTCGAAATACGTCATCGTTTTCACATCCCTAGTGCTGAAGTCAATGTTTTCATTTTGGAACAACCCATGTGAACATGTAGTTCCAGAAAGGGAACGTTAAGAAAAGAAAATATAAGACCCGGTTGTTGTTTTTTTGTTGTTTTTTTTACGGTATGGTTTGGCTTTAAGAGTTCAAGCAGGAAAACAATGCAATATTTGTAAGGAGGTTCTTTTAGCCGAATCTAGGGAAGAAATACACATTATACAAAATGTACACATTGTTTCGCGATTACCGTATGCATACAGCCATTTAGCAATGTTCAATTTCTAGAAGAAAAAAAAAAGGTACAACATGTCTATCAGATATTTACTTGGTGCTTTACGAGTTTAAAACATTATCAAAAGCACAGTTGTTTTTTCAGCTTAACTGTTAAACGTATCGGAGATAAGCCACTGAAGCACGGAGAATGGTAAGAAAACAGAACCCGCCATATGGTTGCAAGTTTCTTCTAAAAGCTTCAAAGTTTTTAAACCAGTCAAACATTTGAAAAGAGTAAATGAATATGACCGACAGTATACATGTATTGAAGACAAGCTAGAGACTCCTTAGACTTCACTAAGAGTGCCAGAAGTTATCGAACTGCCATTCCTTCAACTACACGACGAAGTTCGTTCCCTTTTCTTTCAAAACAAAAACAATGCAAGGTACCATGTCTAGGTGAAGGACATTTATGTCGAGCCACTCTAGTTTTGTAATACAATACTACAAAGAGTTAACTTTTCATTAAAAAGAATTAGTCTTGCAGAGATTATTCTTTCAACGTCAAGAACAATTAGAATTGAATAAACCAGTCTAATTGAATATTAGTTGGAATGTTATTGACTTCAATTGTGTACTGCAGGCACTTCCGGTTTAACCTCCTAGAACAGGGGTGGGCAACCTTTTTCTGCCGATCGCCGCATTAAAAAAATTTGGAGACTGGGGGGGGGGATATATATATATATATATATATATATATGTGATATATATATATATATATATATATATATATATATATATATATATATATATATGTGTGTGTGTGTGTGTTGCACTTCCAATTGAGGAATTATAACAAAGACTTACCAATTTCTTGAACTAATTTTTGTTTAAATTGTGACGGTATCTGTTTACATTTCATCACATTTCACCACAAATGTATAGTTGTACTTAATATGAAGTATATAACTGTTTACTCTCGTGCATAATGTTCCGGACCAGTTTTATTTATGATGTGTATAACCTATTAACTGATATTCTGTGTAGACGATATGGAAAACATGGGAAAGGTTTCGTAGGTCAACCCTGCGGAAAAATAAGGAGACGGCGACCATTAGGTAGTTTGTAGCACACGGCACTACACCCTGTGAGAGCTTGTGAAGCCGCTGATCCCAAACTGTAGGCCTATATAGGTCGTTTGTCATGAATTACATTAGAAGCGTTTAATTGTAGAACTCATGCCACCGATGTGACCTTGAACTGGTTGCTGAAAGAAATTCTTTTAATACTATCAGATTTAGCTTTATGTAAAACGGCAGGTGAAATCAATGTTTTGCCTTTAGTGTTTTCCGTATTTTGTTATTAGTAAAGGGATATTGTCAGACGCTCACAAACCATCAACTTCTCTATGTGCTGTCGAAGAGAGATTTTGTGGGTCTATTCTGAACTTTATCTTTGAGTGTTCGAAAGTTTTTCAAATCTGTATCTATTTTGTCAGCGTGCCATTGTCTGTGTAATTGGTACTTAAGCAACCGCTTGTTTGACATGGAAGGAATGAATCCCAATTTTAAATAATTAACGCTGTACAGTCTACATTGCTTTTTCTTTAAACATTAGTTACACGTAGGCAAAATTAAGCTATTGAAATATGCCTAAGTATTGAAATTAAATAGAACAATTGTTCGTTTTTGAACATCAGGAAAAATATTTAAAGTATTGAATATTCTATACAAATTATTAGTGTATGAAATAATTACATTTATGGAATGTGAAAAATAAAGTCACGACCTACTTTAATGAAATCTATTATCGTAGACCCCCGTGGACATCTCATAGACCCCCAATTTATTTTTTCACTTTCGTATACCCCCTGGGGTCTATATAGACCACTTTGGGAATCACTGGTACAACCTGTCATCTGATATTCTGTATAGACGATATTTGTAGTGTGTTTAACTTATTACTTGAGTGAATTTTTCGAAATATTGCCATTTAAAATAATCTTCGTTTACTTTGAACTTTTTAGAATGACGTTTAGAGAAAGTGTTTCTTTAGCCTCTCCAGCTCTCCATTATAAGAGATAAGAATCAAAAGTTTCAATAATGTCTATAGATATTTACAATTATTTATTTTTAATATATTGTTTGCATTTTTATATGTGTAATGTGTGGCACACCTGATTTCTTTGGGTGTCCGCGGGCCGCATGTGGCCCGCGGTCCGTAACTTTCCCACCCCTGTCCTAGAATAACAAAGTTTTTCCTGCAGAGAATAACCTAACCAGGCGCCTACAACACAGACATTATTATTCAAGTATGACGAACAGTGGTCCAATGTTTCAACTGATCAGTCGATAGACAAGTCTCGAGGTGTGCATACAAAATAAAAAACCAAACAACAGATTCCGATCTAGTCAAAATTTGATGAGAGCAGTTTATTCGAGGAACTGTGAAGTAAACTTTAAGGAAAGGAGGGAGTGTGACAGGTTCTACACACCACAAATATCGTCTATACAGAATATCAGATGATAGGGGGAAGTGACAGGTTATACACACCACAAATATCGTCCATACAGAATATCAGATGACAGAAATAAAAATAAATGGGACCACGTCAAGGGCTGATCTGGCCCGCGGGCCGTATTTTGGGCATCACTGCATTATGCAGCTACCATTGCACTTGTAATTGATCTAATACGATGACAGAATTTACAAAAGTTATTGGTATTGATTCAATGAAAAAGTTTTTTTTTAGACAGTTGTGACAAGTCTGAGAAACGTCTTAGATAACACAACAGCTGTTTAGTTCTCTTAACAAGTTACAATGCACAGACATACAACAAAGTCAAAAAATTGACAAGAAAATTACAGCCATGCAACATCTAAGCAGGATAGGGATTGAAACTGAAATTCCTTCTCTTTCTAATCCCGTGACAAATTCTAATCATCAACTAATTAGGATAAGGCTTTCAAAGTTGAATACTTAACATGACCTTCTACATAATCTTTTTTTTTAAACACACACTCATAAAGTAGACCTCGTAAAGAGAGTCCTACCTACTCATGTCTTGTTAGCAAGCCAAACATGCAATTATTTGGCTAGGTCTGTAAATGTAGGTTGAATGCTGAGCCCAGAGATACATTTCTGTACAGAATGAATGTGGTCTAAATACATTTTTTTATTGATTACACAGTAAGAAATTTATCTTTGTTTAAAAAATAAACAATAATGCAATATAGGGAGATAGTACACAAGATAAAATAGATAGATTACACTAAAAAAAATATTTTTAGTATAAACTTTAGACAGCACTATAGCAGATACTGTAAAGCTCATCTGTTTCTTTGGCAGTTAAAGAGGGTGTCATGTGGCCAAAGATGCCTTTGGTTTTGTGATATCTGTCTGTCTAACTGTCAATGTCTTATATAAGCTCTCATAAAAAGAGCTATTGTAAACCCAATATCACTATTGCCTGTATCTGCTGCGGGTCTTTTGTTTTTTCATACATGTTTAATATACACCATTTTTAAAAGCAAGTAAAGGTCTTAGATACTAGGGACCACTAGAAATTAAAGGTCTTTGATACTAGGGACCACTAGAAAGTAAAGGTCTTTGATACTAGGGACCACAAGAAAGTAAAGGTCTTTGATACTAGGGACCACTAGAAAGTAAAGGTATTTGATACTATAGAACCACTAGAAAGTAAAGGTCTTTGATACTAGGGACCACTAGAAAGTAAAGGTCTTTGATACTAGGGATCACTAGAAAGTAAACGAAAGAAAAATGTATTGAACTGTTTTGTTTTCTATTCATTTCACTGTAGACCAAAGTAGATATACCTCACAGAAATTGTATAATTTAAAAAAGTCAACAATGTGCTTCTTGGAGCTTGTCACTCTTCTAATAGAGTGCACTAGAGAAACAACAAGAAACCTTTGCATAATATATACACGTACGCATTCACATTAAAAAAAAAACAGATGTAATAGGCATCCTATGTCTATCTGCATCTTTTACATAGAATACTCAAAATATTCATCACCTTATGTAAAACCAAATATGTGAATACAACTGACATACAGGGTCACCCATGAGTTCATTAATGTAGATTCATGTTAGCAATGTTTTTCTGCTTTTTATTATGAGAAATTATTTTTCATACTATTATTGATACCATTGTTAAAAGAGTAAACCTATATTTGGCCAGGTTGGTAGACATGCCAAACCATGGCTACATGTGACAGTACCATAGGATAGTGAGAAATGTGTGCGAAATGGAAGGAAACACATCCAGAAATAGGGAAAGAACCCATGGAAGTCAGAAAATTACTTGTGCTCCAAAAATTCAACAGACTACAGGACATTGGACAGTGACAATATATTAATCAATTTATGATAATAGTTAAGATTTTATAAGACGAAAGTATTTGTAATCCAAACATATTTAAATTGTATTGTGTATGAATCATGGGTTTAGCATGGATTTTTTTCGGGTGGGGGGGGGGGGGGGGCGCTTTGGTCTCCCCCTCCCCCCAGCCAAATATATGTGTGAGCGCGCGCGCGCATAATTAATCTCAATTACATTCCGACCCTTCATTCTTTCGGAAGAAGTTCATTGTAACCTAGAACAGGTTTTCCCTGGGGTGAGTGGAATAAACTGTAAACACCCCGTCCTTGCCAGCAAGGGGGTCTGAGGGAGCGCTGTGAGCTCCCATAGCGGAGTTCGGGCCGGTATTAAAACAAAAAAAATGCATATTCTGAGGCATCTAAAGTGCATTATCATGCTATTAAAAATTTTTACTTCAAAAATCTAATCTGCTATTCTTACTTAGGACTTAGATCCTCCCGCGCCGTTTGCGCATTGGGCAGCAAGCTTTCTCCACAAAAATCTGTCTCTGGCAATGCCTGAAGCCTTTTCCCACCCCGTGTCCACTGCACTGAGGTCCTCCATGAAAGTGTGGCACCAAGTTATATTAGGATTCCCCGTTTCCGCTTTCCTCGTAATAGCCTCCATGTCATCGCAACTCTTGGTATGCGTAATTCATTATGTCAGAGAACATGTCCCGCAAACCTCATGAGACGCTCTGTCACAACCTCACTAAGTGTTCGACTTCCAGTTCGGCATAGGATTTCCTTGATTGAGACCCGATCTCTATAACTGACTCCTAAAATCCGTTTTAGCCGTCTTTGTTGAGCGACATTTAGTCTTTTTTTTTTCAATTCCAGCAGATGACTTCCATGCTATTCACTGCACTTTATTAATGGAGCCCAGCCACTGGTAGAAATGTGTAACCTCTCTTGGCTACGCTCTTGGAATTAGGTGATTGTAGTTTGCTTTAGATTTTATATCTAAAGGGGAAGTTTTATCGTCAAAACCATCTGTTTGGGGGGGTGGGGGGGTTAAACTAAAAAAATCATTGAGGTTTTTTTTTTAAACAACATCAAAACACCCTTAGCTACGCTCATAGAATTTTGAGTGAGTAATTTGCTTTTTTTTATATTGAAGTGGTGGCTTTTAGCTTCAAACCCCGCTGGAGGGGGGCGGGGTTAAACTCAAAACCCTCTGGATGGGGTTTTAACTTAAAGCTCTCTGGAGCTACGCTCATAGAATCTGGTGCTTTAGCCTTATACTGAAGAAGGGGTTATATCATTTAAAAAATTTTGAAGGTTTTTTAAAAATCAAATTCCCCTTAGCCATGATCTTGGAATTGGGGTATTTTCGTTTGCATTATTTTTGTTTTATATAAGAGGGGGGTTTAATCGCAAAACCCCCTGGAAAGGGATTTTAAACTCAAAATTCCCTTGGTTGCGCTGGGGCAAGTGATGATATAACATTAAAATCTCACCTAAAATAAACTAAATCAAAGCAAAAAAATCAGTCACAAAATTCCACCCTCCCCCTACAAGGGGAAAAGGGGGGGGGGGGATTTCATTTCCAGAGAGGGGGGGGGGGGGTTGAAGCTCAAGAACCCACCAGGCTACGCCCTTGGTATGAATGTAAAGTTAGTCTGAGACTCGTACTATGTAATTATTGTTCTTTATGAACTGAATATTCACATAAATAAAGTAATGTAATTTAAACATTTTTAAATCTATTTTTTGTATAACGATTTCTGTCACATTTAAAAATTACACAATAAATTTAACAAAAAGGAAATGTATTCATTAAAGTTTTAAATACTACAAAACAAGCTGGAAGAGTTCAGTCACATGTTTTAAAAGTTTTAACATTATTAACAGAGAAAGCATGGGAAAAAAAATTACTTTTCTTTATTTGAAATTCAAATTTAAAAAAAAAAAAAAAAGCTTCATGCCAGTCCAGATATTTCTATGTCTATGGAAATCATATATTCTTTTAGCAGAAACTTAACTATACATATAAGTTACTCAAAATTAAAAGTTAATACTCAATGCTATTTATAATAATAACAATCTTTATTATGCATGAGGAAATTTGTCTTACAATTTACGCAGTACATTGTAACTATTGAAAACAAAATAAACATTTACACCAGTTGTACTCAAACATTACATGTGAGATGTTGATAACAGAGACACCCAGTCCCCCCCCCCTTGTTGTGCACAGGTTTAGTAAGAGACATCATGGGATCTTGGAAAAGTGGATGTTGTAGTAGAGGAATGCATCAACCCAGTGACAGTTCTAATATTGGGGCTATCGAGAAACCTATGTTAAACCACTCCCCCAATTGGAGTTCATCTCAACTGACATAAAAAGTATTGGCAGTAAAATTTAATTTATCATCTAAGATAGTACCAAATTGAATGGCATTTTATTTTTACATTTAAGATTAATTAAATTATCATTACAGTATTTTTCAATATTTTTAATTTCTCTGAAATAATCATTTCATTTAAGTCTGAGCTAGCTCTCTGATAGCAGGGCAAGGAGAGATGCATTATCGGGGAAATTTGTCAAGGAGGAAAAATGACTATTCAACTGAAAATCCTGTATAAATACCCCTCACTGCCTAAGTAATTTGAAGAATTTACTTTCTTGCTAAGCCTTAATCGTACAGGTGCTTGTCTCAAAAATGTTAACAAAAGGGTTATATGTATATTCTTTTTTTTTTAATTATAGCCATGTACATATTACATTCACACAATTTCATTCTAATCAACTTGAATGAATATCATATTATTTCTCATGATGTCACAAGTTCTAGAGCATATTAAGTGCTTTATCTCTTGGCTAGTCTATGACAATAAATTAAAGAACTTTCTTACCTGTACTCTTAAGTGTTATCTCTTGGATAGTCTATGACAATAGAGTATGAATCTTACCTGTTCTCTAAAGTTCTTTAGCTTTCTGTCCATCACCTCCTTTTGATCAGCAGCAGAATTAACAGCAGCCTCCAGTTCAGCTATTCTAGCATCAGCCACCTTAAATAAAATTAATTAGTTCTTTTGTAATGAAAAAAAAAATTGATTAAATCAAATTAATAAATATTGGATGTCAAACTAATTTTATATGAAATAACTATTTAACTCCAAGTCAAGCTAGAGATCAATAGCATCAGCAAAGAAAAAATGAGTTACATTGTTAATAGTCACTTTTGTGCTGGAAATAATTATACAGATATCATTATGAATGAAAATGTGATTCAGGTTTCACTGATCAATGTTATGAACAAAATATTTCTTCTATGACTAATGTTTCACAAAAAGTGCTAGCAGACATAAGTACCATTCAAAGGCTTGCATATAGACATGTATTGTTGTTGAGATAGCAATGAATGAAAACAAATTATGGGCATTTAAAATGTGTTCAATGAAAAAAATTGTCTTCTAATGAAAACAAAATGTTCACAGTTGTAGCAGTACTCTTACCTGTAACAAATCAGCAACATATGGATCTTCAGGTGGAGGAATTTTAAACCCAAAGATGTCACTCTCTGGCACAGTTTGATCTATTTCCATTCTCTGTCTTCTAAATGGAATATTTTTCTTTCGACCTCCTGTGAGCACACACACATATAAATAAATAAATAAATAAAACCTTTTCAAACCAGAATAGGTTATTAAAATATAAAGTTCACAGAAACAATATATTGAAATATTACTAATCTTTACATACAAGTCAATCTAATGTAAAATCAGTGAAATGGATGACAAAGTAATTTTTACTCTCAATGTTTGAAAACAACAATTGGTGAGTTAAAAAGAAACAACACAATAAATTAGAAATGCTTGACTAACACATGAAGTAGACATAATTAGATACCTGGAGTTTGGACAACTGCATGGAAATTTTTTTCCTGTAACTTCAGAATAGTCTCTGATTTATCTTTAGATTCTCTCTCTAGCTGCTTCACTTTGTGAACATACTGATTGTTGAGAAATCTCAAGTCAGCATTTTTGTGTTCCATATCTCGCAGTGAAGCTTTCAACTCTGTAAAAATGTATGACATAACATTGAACATTTTAAAGTTACAGGCTTAAGTAAGAATTATTATACAACATTATTACCCAAATCAGTCATTATATTAAAATGTTTGTTTGTAAATTGTTTTACGTTTCATATGTTCCTTCAGAGATGAAGATAATTCACTTCCTAGTCCAAACGTTCCACAGGATGATGCAGAATAGGAGTGGGCAGGGTTTGAACCCTTGACCCTCCGAACGACAGTCCAGGATTCTTTCAATGTTTTCTTTCATTAATTTTGTGCTGTTTGGAATCCTTTTTAAACTTAGTAACAAATTACTTTTAATACTTTTCAAACAATATGGCGCTCCATAGCATTGTCTTTAAAGAACAAGATCCGGTTCTCCTATTCAGTTCCAAGACCAGAAAATTTACAAAAAAATATAGAAAAACTCCAGAACTTCGACAACATTTGCCTTCGCCAGATTGTGAATTAGGTGGATATCTACTGTCAACTTGTGGGAGAGAACCAAGCAAAAACACATTGCCCTAGATATTAAAAAGCCAAAGTGGAGCTGGATAGGACACAACCTTCAAAAGCCAATTACAAGGCAGCAGGGCAGGTCCTAGCAATTGCAGGGCCCTATGCGAAACTGATTGCGCGGGGCATAGTCTGTGTGGGAATAAGGATAATAAGTGAAAATTAAGATTTTGTATAAGAAAAAAAATCGACTAAGTTAAATATTGCGATCTGTACTTTACGAACCTTGTAACCAATGGCATATTTATATAAATAAAGTATTGGAACTTCCGATTAAGGTATAAAGTTGCCCGATTATTACATGAAAGGTGACAATGCCTTTTTTCCTTTTATCACGCGTAGGATTGGCGTTTTCCAAATTGAATGACACCCATAAAGGACAATTTTGTCTATTTTTCTGCAGATTTTAAAGAGTTTTCAAGAGATTTTAATACATTCAGGAGACTTCCAGGAGTTTTTCGTATATATTTTGCAATTTGATATTTACACCCTTGGCACTTGGCCTATGAAAGTGCGGGGCCCATTGCGACCGCATAGGTTGCAGTGGCCTAAGACCGGCCCTGCAAGGCAGGCACTTGATTGAAATCAGCAAGGGATGATTCTAAAATAAAATGTGTAATAAATCCTTATTATCAAAATCAAACACGTTATGTTTTTATGTTATTTGATGTTTCTTCAAAAGTTCAGTGGTATTGTACCTCTCACAGCTGCTTCAGATTCTTCCTTTCGTTTCACTAAAGTCATGTGAATTTCATTATTCTCCCTTATAAGTCTGGCATTGTCACTCTTGTATGGCTCAACAGCAGAGTCTACATCTGTGTATACCTCAGTCTATTTAATTGGAAATAAAATGAAGTAAATATTTTGTTATATGATTATGACAATATTTTAATAGTCAATTTTACTTCACCCACAATGCATTCAAAAAAAATTCAATAATAAAGAGTGATAACTGTAACAAATTTTAGTCCTTCTAATGTTGGGGGAAAAGTTAAGAAAAACAGAGAAAAAACAATTTGTTTTATTTTTCTTTCTTTTGTTTTGTAAAGTTTTTTCCCCACTCAAATGAGTCAATGTATTTATATTGTATTATCCTTAGGATTCAGTACTTATACTAAACTTTGAAATCCATTTTTTAATGCAACTAGATGCTATTCCCCTAAACATTGGTTATGGTTGTACTTCCTATTCATTATATGAAGTTATATGCCAGTAATTGTTTCCTAACTATTTTTCACAACATGAAGCTTCTCATCTGACAGGTTCTTGCACAACTTGAGATGTAGATCTGACAAAGGGAGTTTCAGTGAGAGAGAATGGATAAGAATAGATAGGAGGTAGCTGTAGGTAGAGGAGATGATGATGGGAGTAAAGTTCAGATAAAGTGAAAGAGATAGAAAGAAAACAGCAGCAAAAGTATAACAAAAGTGATTGATGAAAAGACAGACAGACAAGCATCACAAAGCTGGTACAGAGACAAAAAGTTAATAGAGAAATAGAGCCAGTGAAAGAAACATTGCTTCTGAAATTTAAATTTTAATAAATATATTTAACTACAAATTCTACGTGTATGCCCTTTAAAAAACAACCATTCTGAATGCTGAATTCTGTTCTCAATGCATCTTTTTTTCTTCCAGTGTATAATAAGATAATAATTTCTCCACATTAGTTTTCCCCACTGTCGTTTCATTTTCCAAGATTATAAACTTTTTTTTTTTTAATTCTATATTTGCTTGTTAAAAAATAAACAGATTTTTTCAAATGAGATGTATTATTTTTTTTCATTTGTGCTCTTTTTTCCCCCTAGAACCTTCTTATATTGACAATTTTAATATTAGAATCTTGTTTCAAGTCTACCTTTTTGGCCAGCTCAATTTTTGCATTTTTGAGACTTTCCGTGGTATGCAACAGGTCAACAAACAATTTCTCCACCAGAGGCAAGGATTCTATTCCCAGTGATTGCTTGTAGCCCAACTGATCAAGCCTTCGGCGGAGGTTACTGAACTTTTGCTGGGCTTGGGCAGAAACAGTGGAATCCATCTCTAGCAAGACAATAAAACATAATATAAAATGATTGATATAAATAAATCTTTTCCCTTGTGATTTAATATTAAAATTGTGTAGGTTATATTGTGTTGCAGTGCGCACAAATGTAATGTGTTAAGTTAAAAATATGTGAGACTTACTTAACTTAACAAATGTAAATTGTTATTATTATATTATATATATATATCTAATATAAATAAAAACCATATTATTAGTCTCAATAAAAATTGAAAGCAATATTTTTTTACTAAAGTAGATGTGAGGTATGTTAGAGCCCTAAGATGACACATGAGGAACCCAAATTTCCCTAAAGTATCCACATGGGATTTAATGTACCCATTTTCAGTCCATCAGATCTATTTATTGCACAAATTATCATATGTATAGAATGTCATCATCAATTTAAAACAAAATTATCAAGTAAACAAATTTAAATTTATATCTAAGTGAAGACAAAAGGATCATGGGTTACCCATATATATCATCATCTCTCTTACTAGTAGGATTCAAATAAATGCATAAACACTTGGCATCAACTCGGTTGACAGAGCTGATAATTCTAACATTTCCCCCATTTTTTCTTTCAAGACATTTCCTTCTTTCTAAGCTGAAAACAAAAACGCCATTTACCCAAAAATCCAGTTTTATCCACCATAAAACCATTAAAAGTAAGTAAAAGCAGTTTTGATAGGTGTTTTGTCTAAACTACATGAGCAGTCAAGGCTTGGATTTGGTTGCATATGATTCAGAGAATTTTAATGACAATAATAGCTTATTCCTAATGAAACCCTTGACTACAACAACCTTAAAAGCAATAAAATTAATACCACTAGACCAATAATGATAAAATGAGGTATAGTATAAGAATTTAAGAGACTGTAACAAGAGGGAGAGAAGGGTGAAGTAAACTATAAGGAAAATTGTTGTTTTCATAGTCTAAAGGAAGAGAGGAGGATGGAGACCTTTAAATATTGAATGACAAGTATCATAGGTTATGCTAGAGATCAAGTCGAACTGTTTTATGGTAATATGGCCTTGTGATGTCAATTAAAAGACAAGAAGGAAGACATGGAGTGTGGGAAAAGTGACAACAAAATGAGTAAACAACTGAAGCAGGTGTAAAAATTAAAATGGAAGAATTTAAAAGCTAATAACATTTTTTATACATGTTACGTATATATATTTTCAATATTTTCACTATCCCCCCCCCCCCCCCCCCAAAATATCAGTATTTGTTCATTTTGAATTCACAAAAAATGCATTTATAAATTTGCAATTCCGCTCAGACCTTACTGCAAGCTGACTTGAATTTTGAATTTAAATATAATGTTAGAAAGAAAACATAAAAAAATCTATTTTTATCATCCAAAGGCTTGCAAGAGTGCCAAGAGTGTCCAAATCCATTCTATACAAAACATCAATAAACCTATAAAAAAAATTATATTAGATACACACACACATTAATACTCAAATTCTAAAGCTAGATTTTAAAAAAATTATCTCTTTTTTTTATGTCTATTATTTATTAGTATAAGTCTATATTATATAGTATATATATAGTCTATAGATACTATAGTATGATAGTTTACTATAGTCTCTATAGTCACGTAGTGAGACTACGGTAGTGTCTTATAGTCTATAAATAGATTAGATCTAATATTATAATGCTTTGAATTTAACAAATTTCTTACTGATGATCCACTGATTCTGCCACAAATATTTACCAATGCCAGTACGTAATTATTTTGAATATTCTTAACAATAATTAGAATCTAAACTCCCAAAACATTAAATATCAATGTAAATTATAAGAAGGGAACATGTTTTGACAAGATTTGTTTTCGTTTGAAAATGCCGGAAGTGAACATTTCTTTACCTCTAAAGCAAGAAAAATTGTTTAGAAATATTAGAGTACCGTCCCTTATGACACACTTATACACCTGTATGCCATGGGATGATTTCGGGTTCTACCGGCGCCTTCGGTCACGGTTCAACCCCGAAATGAACACCCCCCCCCCAACACACACACACACTGGATATAGAGGTAGAATTTCGTGCTTGTTGTTTTGCTTTATTTTCTTTTTATTTAAGGGAAATTTTAATGTTAAACAATCACTAGCGTTGCCAACCGGAATTTGAGGTTAAAACCCCCTCTCAATAATTAAAAAAAAACTAAATCAAAATGGAGTTACCTAATTCCACAGTCTTAGCCAAAGGGGGTATGGACTTTGAATTTAACCCCACTCTCTGGAGGGTTTTGAGTTAAAATCCCCTTTGAAGTTTTTTTACTTTAAAATCCCCTTCTTCAATTTAAAAAAAAAAGAAGCTATAACTACAGTCACCAAATCCCATGAGCGTATCCAAGGTGTGTGTTTGATTAGACCTACTCTAGAAGTTTTGAGTCTAAAGCTTCGAAAGCAAACAAACTACTGTCACCGAATTCTATCAGTTAAGCCAAAAGAGTTGTTGAGATTAAACCGCCTCCCTTTAAAAGGATTTTGAATTTAACTCCCCCCCCCCCTTTTTTTTCAGAGAGATTTGAGTTTAAACCCCGCCCCGCCTTAGATAATTGAAGGCCCTAATCGTAGTGAACTTAGTGGCCCCCAATAAAATGTTTAAAAAATATAAAATAAACACCGAAAAATGAAATTACGAGCTGTGTTTATAACACCTACTTGTATCCTCTCTATCAACAAATAACTGAAATAGATATCTAGCGTAATTACAAAAGTGTTCCGTGAGCTCCTTAAACTTAAACATATTTATGCAAAGGTCATTAAACTTCAACAAAAGATCAACTTTTCGTAATTTGATGGCTGTACATTCTAGAATAAATTGTGAAATAATCAAGAGACTGAACGGTATATCTTTCGATAGATATCATTGCTTATTGCCAGACTCACAAGCAGACTGGATATCAAAATCGGTTCGGACATTGTCAGGGTTGTGTTAAAGCCTTAGCTCGTTTGCCCGGACCCCTGACATTCAACAGGCACCTTCTTGCTTACAATAAATAATTGACTCGCTGTTAACAATGTAAATTGTTTAATGATATGAATATAAGTTATAATGACAAACTGATGGAATAATATCTTTGACTTAAGAATATTATAATATTATGATTATATTAATTAAACAATCATTCTGCACCTGGCTGTTGCGCAACGTAACACATAAGTACACACAGCACTGGCCCACTTCTGACTCTTGTCTCAAGTGTAGACTTGGTAATCCCAGAACTAACTCCCTGTAGAGACGTAAGAAGCGACAAATTGAAAGGTCTAGTCTAATACGTTATGGCAGGGAAACAACTGTGAACTGCAGTAATGCCTTAGATACTCACCCTAAACAGGGGGACACAGACGAAAGAAACGTTACACAAGACATAACATAACAAGACCCCTTCATAAGCTTAAAAGCAAGGCAACAAAGAAGGTGCGTTAAAAAAGTGTGCACCTAACAAACATTGGTGCTAGAATATCATAACCTACGCACCGAAAGGCATTTCTATTCAATCCGTCCCACAAATTATATTATATGATGGGCATCCAATTCTAGGTCTACCTGCCTCAAAATCATTATGTTAAGTTTGATAATGTATCGATATGCTAACTGTACACATGCTCTATATCTTTATAAGAAATATAGGCCTTATTTTGCTTTTTAATCGCTAAGTTGTAGCACTGTCTAGGGATGTAGGCTATTACATTATGTCGGGAAATGTATTAGATTAAATTAGTATTGCACTGTAGAGCCTGTAAAGATTTCTTTAAACAAGACGTTCTCAAGGGGTCACTTTTATAAGAGAACTAGACATATGTTACCCGCGACCCGCGGGTCTTTATTTGCGCATTACTTTCGATATAGTCACTGAGAGTGTTTTGTAAACAATTAAACGAAATAATAATGTAATAAGTAAAGCGAATGTGTCAATATAAAAATAGTGTGAATGAAGCTATCAAATCAAAATAGCTAATAGGCTTAAATCCATTTTTTCACATTAAAACATTTGCTTGTAGGCCTATATATATTTGATTAAAATTTGAGATGAATAGACTTTGTATGTTCATGTGTTAAAGTATAAAGTAGATCTTGAGGTAGACATCTAAATCTACACTAATCTAGAGTTAAAAATTGGCTTTTATAGAGCTCATTCTGTGCTGCGCATGCGTGACCTTTTTTCATGAATGAATATAGACCTATCTCAACACGGATACGCAGCTTTAGCGAACGAATGTATTACAAATGCTTTAGAAAAACAAATTTGAATGTTAATTTGATTAAAATATGAAATAAATGGACAATAATTAGTATGTTTATGTGTTAAAGCATAAAACTATCTTTGCGAAAAGAAATTTTATCATCTTAGAGTTCAAGAAGAGTTTTAGACCTAGGCCTAGGAATAGACTCAGTAGAGAGATGTGTTAATGTGTAACCATTTGGTAATGTCTAATGAAAGAATGTTTGCCAGGAAATCTGTAGTCACAGATATCAGGAACTAATTTATGTAAAAAATGCTTTTGAATAATCTAGTGGATTGGATTTAGATGTATGTTAAACGTAGGTAATGATCCTTTCACGTTATTTCTCTTTCGCTACGAAAATAAAATTAGTTTTGCGAAGAAGGGTTTACCCGAAGTCGATACATTCTTATCTATTAAAAACGAAAAGAGCGATAGCTTTGTTCAATGAAAGCAGAATTTAAGTCATTGGTTAATATGCATGACTAAATGCATGACGCGTAGGACGTAATCATCTTCTTTTTTTGAAGTAACGTCTGTATTATATAAGATAAGAAGATAAGATGAATGGGATTATAAAGTGAACAATTAAACGAAATAATTTTTAGTACGCGATTCATGAATGAATATAGATCTAGGCCTATCTCAACTCGGCTTCGCAGCTTTCGTAGATGAATGTAGCTTTAGAAAACCAAATTTGAATGTTTATTTGATCAAAATATGAAATGAATGGACTTTAATTAATATGTTTATGTGTTAAAGTATAAAACTATCTGTGCGAAGAGAAGTTTTATCATCTTAGAGTTGAATTAGAGTTTTAGATCTAGGGATGGGATTATAAAGTAAACAATTAAACGAATTAATATTTAGTACGCGATTCATTACGTATTGTCTAATGAAAGAATGTTCGTCAGGAAATCTGTAGTCACAGATATAAGGAACTAATTTATGTAAAAAATGCTTTTGAAACACAAAATTGAAGGTTAATTTTATTACATAATGAATTCAATGGATCCTTTTTTGTATTTTCATGTGTCAAAGTAAAAAAAACTATGTGCGCAAAGTGTATTTCTAAAAATTAGATCTAGGTCTAAATCCTTTCGATCTTTTCTCATGTCAACATTGTTAACCATGGCCTAGATCCATAAAATACTATAGCTGTTATAGAGTCGGACAACTTTATTTTTTTTGAGGGTCTTAAGTTTGTTTTAGGGCTACAATACATACACTACGGTCTAAGTTGGTACCCAAGGAACATTCCTGCCTAGTTTTATCAAGATTGGTCAAGCGGTTTTGATGTCTATAAGTAACATACATACATACATACACCACACATTCTACTTTATAATATAGATATTATAAAACCTTGAACATTTTAATACCTGTTATAGACGTACCTTTAGGTGGCAATACGGGCCTTAGTCATAGTCTTTCTCACATAGTTTTTAATGATATTCAACTTGGAAAATCTTTTTTTTTTTGACTCGATGCAACGCTGAACGGAATGCTCAATACACTACGAAGAGCAATAAAGACATTTTGGGACGGCAGTAATCAAACTATGTCGTTCTCCTTTCAGATCGCCAAACAAGATTGCGGCATGCAGTCGTCTCTTATGCGAGATAAATGTTAGACCCAGCGCAGCTGTCGAATGGTAATTAGTGCTTCTATACTGTCCACACCGGCCTCCAGCAGAATATAATTATTTGTAATGTTAAATGTAGTCTTGCCAGAGCATGCCCATTAAGGAGCGAATGCACCTTTTGGTAGAAGCGTTCATTGAGCCTGAAACTTTCTTACCCAAACCTTAATGCCGACAACCGACATAGTTCCCAGTGTCGCTCTAGGTCCTTAATCCAGTTGGCTTGTAGCACGAAGGACGTCTCTTAGTTCCAGACAAGTCATACCCTTACCTTTTGCTGAGTCCTTCTAGTATCAACTTGCCAGTCACTGGTGTGCACCATAAGCATAGGCGATGGAGCAGAGTTACAACAATATCATCATCAGACCTTGTTCCACGCAAAAAAAATTGATTGATTTTTCCTCTAAATATAGTGAAAAGAAATCAAGACATAATCATTATAAATGAAGATTAATAGTATGGTTTAATTTCACATTTGAAAACTATTGGCAACACAATTAATGTCATTATGTTCTTCAATAAGTTTAACAAATAATGTAACAGAAGTAGACAAAAAATGTATTTCTATTTTCATTGTTGGTGAGTTATAGACATTTAAATAATAATAATTACCTTCTCCATAGGCTATAACAATGTGAGGAACTAATTATATGCTATTAGAGTAAGAATCACAAATGAATTTTTATCAGATTAGTAAATTAAAAAATCAATACAGCAATTAGAGTACTTAACCGTTCTATAGTAAGCAATACATACTTTTTAGAGATTATTATTCCAGATTTTAGTCTGAACAATTAGTATAGGTTTAAATAAATAATGTAAGATACATGCTTTGTAACTGTAGCCTATTATTCAAGTTATTAAGTAATCAATGAGAATCTCCTGAAGTTTCCTTACCAGGAGAAAATTAATTTAATTGACTATAGCATATTTCTGAAGTATTGAGAGTCGATATAACATTTGTTACTTTGGCAAACGTCTTCAACAGAACTTGTTATAATTGGTAACCCAGCATTAACTATGAGCAGCTTTGTCAGCTATGAACTCTTAAAAGAAGTAACTTTCATCATTAAATGTGGGATCTTGTTTCCTCTGGCCTTCATTGGAACAGTCACAAATACACTTAATGTTTTGGTCTTTTATAAACAAGGTTTCAAGGATGGTACGAATATCTCCGTGACAGCTATTGCATTCTGGAATCTGCTAAAATGCCTTTGCGGCCTGGTAACTAAGTTTTCTTACCCAATCAGTTTCGTCGATCAAGCGTTTGGTGTCACGTGGGACAACATTACATTCCCTTACATTGAATACACCACAATATACGCTGGCTACGTGACTTTCTCCTTGGCAGCTTTTCTCTCAGTGGAAAGATTCTTGTGTGTCTGGAAACCTTTCACAGCCAAGTCTTTGTTAACGCCCACAACGATCTTTCTTTCCGTGGTCATCATTTCCATTGGTACATTCGGCGCCTACGTTGTGGTTTATTTTGCATACACCATCAAGTTTGAATATAGTCAGACTTTTAACACAACTGTGGCCATCTACGTCTTCAGTGACTTTTATTATCAGAAATCAGCGGTTTTCATGGTGTATTATCAAGTCCAAGCCATTCTAATTCCAGCCATTAGTTTTATCCTAATGTCTCTTTTCTCTCTTGCCACGGTTTATTGCTTGAAGAAAAACTCGCAATATTTATACAATCACCAGTCTTTCAAAACCAACGCACCAAGTCGAGAGAAACAAGTGTCAAAGACATTATTAATTGTTATTTTAGTGTATATCATAAATCTGTTCCCTAGATTTGTATTTTACATCGCGCAACTTGCTGAACCCGAATTTTATGTTCTTCGAAAGTATAACAATCTATTTGTGACCGTAGCTTTGTTAATATTTATCATTGACTCTGTCAATTCGTGCAGTCACTTTTTTATTTTTACAGTGTTTAGTTCCAATTTCAAAGACCACCTGTTGAGTTTGTTCTTGTCAAAAACTTAAAGGCGGCCAAAGGACTATCATCTGGTGCAGATTTTCAGTTTTTGAGGCTAGTTAGTTCGAGTGCGACTTTTCATTTATATCAAATTTGAGTTGAAACTGAAATCATCCCTGGAAATGGTGAAAGTAGTGAAAATAGTAGTTTATCATCTTTAAAAAAAAAGTATTGAAGCTTTTGAAACTAAATAATAATGTGGCGAGGCCAAGCACACCGTAGAAACTCATCATTTCCATTTTTTTTCCTGCACCACATTGGCCATGCGGGTCTTCGCCAAAGAACGACCCATTGAGGATAGATGTATGGACTGACAGTTGGGGCTCTCTTCTATCCTCCAACCCTCCCCCTTCCAGTGCAATGAGCTCTGCTCCATTTGACACTCCAACCGGAATTCTGTTTTGTTTCCCTATCGGCCTAATCGTCTCCTCTAACGTCCTTTTTCAAACGTACAAAGAATTGAATATTTAACAAATGTATTGTAACCATGCTATAAACAAATTGTTAAATGTCTTTTCTTGTACTTATAGTACAAGGGCTTTGGGTAATTTTAAAAGATGTAGATGAAAGAAAAAAAATGCCAGGATGCAAAAGGATAATAGGATTCTTACCAGTAGTTGAATTAGTTGAATGTATCGACGACCATAGGCTCCAAGGCCTTCATTTTTAACGGCTCCGTAAGAGGAAAAGACGCTATTAGGTTTGTGCGAAATGTCCGTCTGTCACACTCAGATCTTGAAAACTAGAAGAGAAATGACAAATATTATTTCACCATGCGATGCGGCTTGATAAGTTTAGGTACATTGGCTACTTTTGGTTTTCTAAAAGCAAACCGTTTAATTTATAAAATTAATTATGTAAGCGATTTTTTTCATAAAAATACACCAATTTAAAAACAATACATAAATGTAAGGGAGATAATGTTACAATATGTTAACTAAGAACAACAATTTTTTTTTTGTATTTTCAGTATCACTAAGTCAAATTTATTTATTTATAAAATGTGCAAGAAATGTTCACAACAAATATAACAAATATAAATATTAGTTAGAGGTGTTTTTTCTGATCAACTAGCTGCTAAAATTAAAAGAAAACATTTATGTTTGTTTATAAAGGCTAAGAATGCACTTTGTTAGTAAATATCAAGCACATTCTTAAAAATAGACTTTTGAAGCAGCGACATTCGTGAAGCAGCGTGACAAGCAGCGGTAAGACATGGTACTAATCAGTTCCGTCAAAAATTTTAAAATAATCAGATTTTACTTATTTTTTGTTTAGCGCCCCCATCAGAATAAAAGACGCTTATTTTTGTGCGTTTTGTCCGTCGGTTGGTCTGTCCGTCACGAATAGATAAAAAAAAACATCTATAAAAGCTATTGAAAATTTGATTTAACCTTTAATGTTCCTTCCGAAACATCTCAATAGTTTTAAGTATCTATAAGTATCTATAATATATTGCGGATGTTTTTGTGAAAAACAAATCAATGCCAACCAATGTTTGTTTTTTCTTCTAACTTAAATTACATTTAATTTCCATGCTTAAACGTTGCAAAAACACAAAATCTCTATACTGACGTATATTTCATTAACTATAAAGTTGTTCCGGATATTATTTTATACAAATTAAATTATGTCAAAATAATGTTTGAAATCACATAATTGACTAATATTACACTTATATTCTTTGACAAAACGTAACTATAGTTTAATTATCGATATCAATTGTTCCGTATTTTCACCATTAATGTCAAATGACTTTTTTTTTTAAATATCGACAATAGGTTGTTGAGGATTTTAAAATAAGAAAGTAATTTACTATAAACAATTATTGAAAATCACTTTTTAGACTTATTTTACATTTGATTTTCTTGCTGAAACATAACAAAAAGTTTTTTAATCGGTAAAGAATTTCCGGATTTTGTTTTGAAAAAGAAATCGACCTTCATTACTTTAATTTTCTTACAAATCGTCGCCAAATATTTCCGAATTTTATATGAAAAATCTACTAACGCCAAATAATTGTTTGAAATCCTTCTTTTAATAAATAAAACAAATAATCTTCTTTCCTTTTACAAAATGGGTTGTTCCGGATTTGTTATGAAAAATTTCTTTATGTTAAATTTCACTTCTCTATTACAGTACATTTAATTTTCTAGTTAAAACGTTACAAAATCGTTTATATTATGTACCAATTTTTAAGGAAAACAACTTCCTAACACCAAAGTATGGTATGAAAATCTCTCCACAAGGCTATGGTACATCTAATTTTCATACGAGGCCATTCCAAAAATTTAATTAACGGTATTATATTTATCTGGAATTCTCTTTTCGTCTCACTATATATACACACATCCGGAACAATCTATTATACATACTTAAAACTATTGCGATGTTTCTGAAGGAAAATTAAAGGTTAAATAAATTTTCAATAGCTTTTATTGTTTTTTTTATATTAACATGAAGGACAGACAGACGGACAGACAAAAGAAACAAAATAATGCGGCTTTAATCCTCTTTAAATGAATTCTATAAGAACTCAGTGCACCAATGTCTATGAACCCTCGTTAAATCTCTCGTGTTGTAACCAGTTTGTTATTAAGTTAACAGCAATGCCTTCGGTTATTTAGCTGAACTGATTATCTCGACGGTCCCGGGTTCATATCCTGTTCGCTGCCATCCCCCGTCGTCCAGCGGGAGGTTTGGACAAGAAAGTTATTATCTTTAACTTTGAAGGAACATCCGAAACATGTAAAACAGAAGAAAAACATTTTTCTACAACGGCAACTGAATCTTTGAAACAATATTACTTTTGACAATAAAAAAAAATCACGTCTTGAATATTCCTTGTAAAAAGGCGGATCCGACAGGGATCCGACGGAGACCACCTTTGAATTTGTGTGATAACACAAACTCTCTTTGTAGTTTTGTTTTGTTTTTTGTAACAAGTTAAGCTTATAGCCTGGATTCTCACGTCTGAAATTTTTTTTTTTTTAAAGTAGTTTGTAGTTTACAAACTAGGCAAAACTTTCTAGGATTTTTATACAGAAATAATCATTAGATATTGGTGAGCAGATCGAAGTTGTCAATTTGTCTTATTTGTGCATCATGGCGTCGCGCTGTGAAAACTGGCACACAAATTGCAGAGGACAAGAAATCAGCGCTGGCAGTAGAAAAGCGTCAGAGAAAAAAGCAAGGCCAGAGACACTAGCTCCAGCTGGAATAAACTGTCCAGTGAGCCCTCTCACATTTCTAATTTCATGGGTCTCACCAGCCACATCAGGAACACAAAAAAACCCAGCCCTCAGCCTCTTGAATGACATCAGAGTGCCACCAGAGGTTTAGGGGGGCTACCTCATCAAACTCCCCAAAAGGCGACCTTAGTTCCCGCTCCCGCTCGGCTGAACCGAATACGGAACACTAGTTCCAGTTGGAATAACCTGTCCATAGAACTACGATTGACCAACTACATGTTTCAAATCTCTTATTTCTTATCGGTTTGAATAGTTATGGTTGAGATTTGCTAATTCTGCAGGCAGAGTGATCTGTGTGATGGTGGCCTCTATTTGGCCATATTCGTTTTTCTTTTAGTAATAATTAAACTTTTGTTAAGCGCTTGCCTTAGATTTACTATAATATTATACATTGTGTTTAAATTAATTTTCTTAAAACGAGTTAAAGAATATTTTGTTTAAACCGTGTCTTCAGACAATCACTTACTACATAGTTGCCATTGAAGCGACAGTACTTCTATTCAGCTGCGTAAAAAGCAATAGATTTTGTATGATAAAAATAGTTCATCATTCGTTATTACATATCGATAGAGGGCGCAGTGGTCGAGTGGCTAAGCGCTTGGTTTCCGAGCCTGAGGTCCTGGGTTCGAATCCCGGTGAAGACTTGGATTTTGAATCTCGGGATTTTTAGGGCCCCCTGAGTCCACCCAACTCTAATAACCTGGCTTAAGTTGGGGAAAGTAAAGGCGGTTGGTCGTTGTGCTGGCCTCATAACGTTAATTTGAAAGCAGATGGGAAAGACGTTGGGCAGTGGGAGAGACTCGCCCAGAACCGAGGTGCCTGGAAGCTGGTGGCCTATGCCCTAGCAGGGACCACAGGCAGAGATGAGATACAACAAGCTTAAAACATTCAGTTTACATCCCGTGCATACCATTCAAATTCATACCCTGGGACTACATAAACAAAGGGATATAACTCTTTTAGACCTAAATAAAAATAATGAAACAATGCATTCAATCTGGCCATACATGCAGTGGCGTAGCATCTATGGCGCGAAGGGGTTCAATGAACCCGGGCCCTTGACCATTAAAGGGGCCTTTATTGCGCTTGGGCCCATGAGTAGGACCAATTGAGGTCCGAGCTTTAACCAAGGAAATGAAATATAATTTGAACTTTTGTAAAAGCTGAATTTTCTTTTAAAAAAAAAAACTATTTCAAATATCCTAAATGTTATACCAAACTTTATATGAACTTGAAGACGTTAACCCGTGTTCTCAGCTCCAGTCGGTACACCAGCAGCTTGGGCTGCTATGATGTACACAAAAAATGCTTTCATCAGGTTTATTGTAATGTCTGAGAAAAATACTAAATGCCAAAGGGAAAGACAAAATACCATATACAGAAGTCCTTCGAAGAGCGTGTCTGCAAAGCATCCACACAATCCTGATGCAGTCCCAGCTGCGATGGGCAGGTCACGTCTACAGAATGGAAGACCACCGCATCCCTAAACGACTCTTGTATGGCCAACTAAGCGAAGGAAAGTGCTCGCAAGGTGGTCAAAGAAAGCGCTTCAGGGACACCCTCAAAGCTTCTCTGAAGGCGTTCAGCATAGACCCAAGCACCTGGGAGACAGAGGCACATGACAGAGCATCATGGCGTCGCGCTGTGAAAACTGGCGCACAGGTTGCTGAGGAAAAAAGAACAACGCTGGCAGAAGAAAAACGCCAGAAAAGAAAAGCAAGGCCCACGACACCAGCTCCAGCTGGAATAACCTGCCCAGTGTGAGGTCGAACATTCCGGGCTCACATATATATATAATGGTAGCTAGCTCTACAACTTCAACTTGGTCTTGAATGATTCCGTCAGCTGTGTTTAAGAAGTTTCTATGGCTTGGTAAAAAAAAAAGGGTAGGTGTTTTATGCTTACAACAAAGCAAGATGGGCGCTTATTAAATCTACAATGGAGAGCAAAGTTTCTAGGACACTTAAAAAATTGTGCCCTGCAATGTAGTAAACTAGAATAGATGTTCTAAAAGCAACGAGATATTTTGATGTACTCAAGACATTTTTTGTCCCCAAAGGAAAAACGAACGTCACGAAGCTGCAGCACCTAGAGTAAAATTAGAAACATTCGATTCTATTGTTCTGTTTATTGTCAAGTAAAAAATTGTAAGCTCAATCAACTTTGTTTGAAAAAAATGTTGAAAATAAGCAGCAAGACCTACATAAAGCTATGCGTCAATCTGAGAAGATCTATAATGAAGTAATTCATTTGAGAACTGACTTAGAGAGTGTACAGATGTGGCTTCTGAAGTAGCTCGATTTATGACTGTTGGTCCAGTTTTCACTCCTATCGAACTCTGACAATTAAAAGACAATTTGCTGAGTCTACCTCTGACTACAGCGAAGAGATAAATCAAGATGCAGAGACTTTCGAAATCAAAATTTTACCGAACTATCGATGTCATTGTTTCTCAATAACATGACAGATTTTATGGGTATATAAAAATTGTCAATATGTTTCAGTTGTTAATTCTCAGTTTCATTTCTCGTGCAAACGGCAAAGAGTTATATGATGTCACCATGATAAACTAGTCTCATCTTACCCAGATATAAGTACCAAAGAATATTGTTCAGAGATGCAATCCTTCAAAGAAGCCTACCAAATCTATGCTCAATACGAAGTTTGACTTATATAAAAATCATAGACAACTAGATTTTATCATCAAGTTTTCTAAACATTGTCTCAGTATGCATGTTATTTCTGACTTTGTGACAGTTTCTTCAGAAGAGCGGTCTTTCTTGACGTTACGGTCATTCTCGAAGTTTCGGCCATTCTCGAAGTTGCGATAGATAAAAAATATTGAAGAAATTCTGCACAGAGAACGTTGGCTTGACTTGATGTTCTTTCCAATGAGACAAAACTATAGAATTTGACGTACCGGCACTGATTTTGGACTTTGCTAATCATAAGGCCAGAAAAATGAACTTTTAGTAAATAAGTGTGATATCTATTTACTGTTAACTGATTTACAAAGAACTAGGTAATTGTTGCTATCAATGTTTAATAGTTTGACACAGAGAAGTTTTTTTTTTCTGAAGTCATATATTTATAATGAGCAAAAAAAAAAAACAACAACAACAAAAACATTTGATTTAAACTTATAATTGAAGCTTTTTTTATCATTAGAATTTATTCAAACACTGAGTTTTAAGACACTATTACTTGAACAGAGTCAGAACTGAATCAAACGTAATGACTTTATTACCTGGAAAATGTACCGATGCATACAGACTACACGATATTTTACGCCACACACAAAAGTTGTCTCAGTGGAAAGAGGGGGGCCACCAACATATTCTTGAACCGGGCCCACGAGTACCTAGCTACGCCACTGCATATATGCTACGGACAAACCGTACCTACCTGAGGACGGCGGGGGATGACTGGTACTGTTCAAACATGGGATCATCAAAATGGCACACAAGATTGCATAACACACGACCTTAATTATCCCTTAATATAGATGGTCTTTGATTGGGGGGCCATGTCTTTTTTCTTAATTGCCCTCCTTTTTTAAGGCTTTCTCCTCTTATAGGCGTCTAAGTTTCTGGTAACCCTAATCATATACATTTATTTCCAATTTACATTAGGCTATTATTTAGCATCTCTATCAAAAACTCTTAATTAAGTGTAACGTCAAAGTTATATGTTTAAATAGAATCTTATTTTGTTCGTCACTGGTGTGTTCGAGGACATAGGGTCATTGCACAGCAAGGTCGTAGTTGAAGATTGTGTACACTTTACAAGTTAGTTTAAAACTCAGTTGACATGAAGAAGTTTCCATACATCCCAAAGAGAGCGTAGATGGTTCAAGCCAAGGGAGACGTAGTGTGCACAGACTATATCAGGGGATGCATTAATTAACTGTCTTGGCTCCTCAGTGACTATTGTAAATGTTTAGAAATAAAATTATATTGTTTCTTTATGAAGTGTGTTCATCATTATAGGGATTCCAAGTTTTAGAATGAATGCTTTATAGTTTAATAAAGAATATTTATGTTTGGCTGACTTTATACTTTAAAATACCGAAGTATATCCAGCATTACGATGGTGCTTGAGTCATTGTACACAATCCTATGGGAAAGTTATACTAAGTTGTAACATCACAATCTCAACCACAATATATGCAATCGCATCGCAAAATCTATAACAATCCCATCATTACACAAGAATTTGCTTGATAAATTAACTAAACAATTTTAAGCTCTTTAGAATGTCATGTAGAGATACTATTTCTTTAGCCTCTTCATCATAAGTCATACGAATCGGAAGTTTCATTAGTTTATATAGATATTTTAAATTATTTATTTTTAATATATATGCATTTTTTTATATACATAATCTGTAGGCACACCTAATATCTGTAGGTGTCCACATAAAACACTCCGGCGGGACGTATGTGGCCAGCGGGTCGTAATTCGCCCACACCTGCTTTAAAGTATAGTCTATGAAAATCAAACCATTTAAAGTTTTTCTGTCGTCTGTCACAGGTGTGCCTCTCAGATAAAGTGAGGTGGGGGGGGGGGGCTATACATTCTAAAGAACTATACGTTATGATGAGGCTGTTGAAATCGTTATAGCGTGAACATTCAGTTGATACGAAATATTAGAAGACCTACAAAAGTAATTCTTTTAATTGAATGGTTCCAAAGCAACATAAAGTATATCTGAAATAAAATTGAACACAATAATGCAGGTGTCACTCCCAGAATAAATGATTCAAATTATATGTATAATAAAATTTGATATATAATTTAATAATTCAACTAGTTAATGATATCAGTAGCTAGCCTTTTAGGATTAAAATATCATTTATGTCTTTGTAAATAACATTTGTTTACATTCTCTTTAAATTTTTGCATATTGTTGTAACCCTGTTCCTCTCTGACTACCCTGACTAACCATTTTTATCCACGTGCAAAGTAGGGTGGTTTTTGCTTATGATGTTGGGCGTAAATGACATTGACTAGAGTGTAAATGTGTTAAGAAACTTTAGATGATTTTTTTTTTATTTCTTGACTGAGGATTGTTTTAGTGTTAGTGAATCGGGATATGTAAATTTGATTTGGAGATTGTGACATTATTTCTTTTTATCGGAGATATTGATTGATCATAGTTGGATTGTGCTTCTGCAATCGAAGAGATACCAGCGATCTGAGAATCGGTGAGTTGTTTTCTTTAATTCAACCCCCACGTCTTAACAATATGAACATCAAAATAACTATCACAATTTATTTCGATTTTCTTCTTTTAATATGTTAAATATTTAGAAATAAATGCATGTCCTAAATGATATTTCAATATTATTAGTGATTTAAAAATTGGTTTCTTTTGTACATCTTATAATTCAACAGCAGAACAAAGTTATTCTTTGGAAGCTTGTGACCAACACCACATCCTCAGTGAAAAATGAAAGTTGTCTTCTAGAGCTGTAGTATGCAAAAAAAAAGGATCTCATGATTTTTCTAGAGTGACTAGAGTACACATGCATAAATATATTAAGAAAAAAAATTAGATGCAAGCTTAATTAGAGGTAAGAAGCCTTTAAATTAAGGATAGCTCTTTTTCCTGACTAAAATACAACGTTACTTAATTATTGGATTGATGTCCTTTACAACATCAGTGACATGACACTGTTGAGAATATATTATTTATTCAACCTTGTAACTAGAGATAAGAGTTTCATTATTTGTTTGGCACAAGTGTACAATTTAGAAAAGCAATATTGATGATTGCTTCCTAAACCAAACCTCCAGAAGAACGACGAGGGATGGCAGCGGTCAAGGTTTCAACCCAGGACCATCAAAATGACAAGCAGAGCGCATACCACTCAAACAGGCAGTCTTTTGTATATTTGTGTATTACAAATGGTATGAATCAGTGTAATAGGAAACTACTTCACTAAAATAATTTTAATAGAAACCCAATGACTAAATTGGAATAAGCCAGAAACTAAAAAGATCGTAGGGTTCATGTACTTTATTATTAAATGCTAAACCCAGCTTTTTAAAGATTAAATTAACATATTCAATCTTTATTTTTAAGCTTAAATAAAACTGAGGAGTTGTAGAACGAGTAAATATATTTTTTAAATATCTAAAGCAGTGAGGGGAAAACTATGGCCCTAGGACCAACTTCACCCCAATTAAAGGTTCAATCCTACCGATATATAATTTAATAATTTGAAATAACAAACTAACAATGTAAAAATGTTACAGTAGGATTTGATGTAACATCAATTAACTACATCTTAAGAAACAATATTAAAAAAAAGAAACAAAGCAAAGCTAATTTCAGAGCAGGAACTCAGCACTTACAACTCAATCTCTCAATAATGTAGAAGTTATTTCTAAAATTCATTAATAAGTAGTTACGAATATTTGATTGACAAATTGGTTAGTTTTTAAATTGATTCATGTTTGTATGTACAATAACTAATTTTTTCCACTTCCTCGGAGAATGGGGTGTGGTAGCAATAACGAGTACATCATCTAAGGGGGGCCAAACCCTACATATTTAGCCATACCTTTGAACACCGACATACTGAAAGATTAATTCCCTCGTTGGTTTGAAACAAAATAATTAAATACCAGAAATAAATCGATTAATTTGTTAATGTTTTTAAATTCTTGTCTTGTCTATGCCAATGAATAATTGTGCCAATTTTCAACTTGATCCGAGGTTGGATGTTCGAGAAATGACGTGTTTCTACCAGACAGACGGACAGACAGAGTAAGTTTATATAAGCTATGTAAAAAATATATCGTTTCATAAAGTTTTTTTCAGGAAGACATGCCAGGCAATACGTAGATAACTTAACGAAAAATTGTAACCAGAAGATTTTAAAAAGTTAAAGCAATTGTAAAGGCATATCAGCTTGACCTTTTTATATCGACTTTGAAATTGTCAATCCAAAACTAAGGTTTGAATTAATTGAACTTCAATCTTATAATCATCGCAAACAATGTTTTTAGAATGTTGCATTGATATAGCTTTACAAGGTCTTGTCAAAATCATACTATCCCAATTTAATATTTCATGTGAATATTTTGCATCTTCATTTATTTGAGAGCATCTTTTTTTAAACAAAAAAATTAGACAACTGTGCCTCATAAATAGATTGAGAAATGCACACCACAGTTCATTCGTAAGTATAACTGCGTCCCAAAAAGGTACCAAATTACGACAATCCTTATCAAACCACTTTATCATCAACTAAAAAAAAATTAAACATTTCTTTCTTGATTTTATCCTTTTTAAAAAAGTTTGCCCACCACTGATTTAGATGGTTTTAAAACGTTTTCAATAAGAACAAACTCATAACATGCTCTCTGAAGGTTGAACTAAAAGCTGCAAATATGAACAAGTGACTGCATGCGTTGATTAAGTCAATTATAAATATAAACACAGCTGCTGTTGTAAATTCATCGTTGTACTTACGAAGCATGTAAAACTCGGGCTCAGCAAGTTGCGCGATGTAAAATACAAATCTAGGGAACAGATTTATGATGTACACTAGAACAACAACTAATAAAGCTTTCGAGACTTGTTTCTCTCGACTTGGTGCCTTGGTTTTAAGAGACGGTTGTTTATGTAAATATTGCGAGTTTTTCTTCAGGTAATAAACCGTGGCAAGAGAGAAAAGAGACATTAGGATAAAACTAATGGCTGGAATTAGAATGGCTTGGACTTGATAATACACCATGAAAACCGCTGATTTCTGATAATAAAAGTAACTGAAGACGTAGATGGCCACAGTTGTGTTAAAAGTCTGACTATATTCAAACTTGATGGTGTATGCAAAATAAACCACAACGTAGGCGCCGAATGTGCCAATGGAAATGATGACCACGGAAAGAAAGATCGTTGTGGGCGTTAACAAAGACTTGGCTGTGAAAGGTTTCCAGACACACAAGAATCTTTCCACTGAGAGAAAAGCTGCCAAGGAGAAAGTCACGTAGCCGGCGTATATTGTGGTGTACTCTATGTAAGGAAATGTAATGTTGTCCCACGTGACACCAAACGCTTGATCGACGAAGCTGATGATAAAGTACATCTTGGCCATCAGTCCACAAACGCATTTCAACCAATTCCATAATGCAATAGATGTCATTGTGATTGTTGTTCCTTCTTGAAAACCTTGTTTATAAAAGACCAAAAGAGTTAGTGTATTAGTGATCATACCAATAAAAGCAAGGGGAAATAAGATCCCAAATCTGACGTCGAAGATTATTTCTCCCAAGATTTCGCTACTAACAAAATAACCCATGTTCAACGAGGTTGTTAGTAACAACTTCTTTAGAAGATTTTGCATATATGAACATATGAAAATGTAGATTTTTGTTTAAAGTTTGCTTATAGTATGACCAAGATACAATATTCCGACCAAACTTAAAGCTTTCGGAGAAAAATATTGATTTTTTTTAAATTACAACTCGGTGCGACATAACTACCAGCAGTATATCATAACTGCAGGGGAGAGCAGTCAATTTTCTATCATTAATTGTAGCGCAGTAAAGTTTAATAATCATTCTTTTTCTTTAATATTTTTTTTCAAATTTATTTCAGAACTACTTCAAATTTTAAACCGAGCAACATTAATCTATGAGTTTATCGAGTCGCGCACATTAAAACAAGTCAATACCAGTGTTGTACTAAAGCCATTTTTTATTTTAAAATACGTTAATAAGGTACAATTAGTCTTCCGCCATCACCAGAGAAGCAATGGACAAATAGTCATGTATAATTATTTCCAATTTAAAAAGGAATATACTTGTTATATGGAAGTCACAAAAGCAAACAGTTCTAGTTCTAATAGTAGTTAAATTTATTAGCAAACATAATTACATGACTTTATGGGTTTTTTTTTTGTTTTTTTTTGTTTTATTAAATACATGTATTTTGTTTGTCTGAGTAATGACTTTTTGTCTCTATCATAAAAGTGTTCACATACTACAGGGCAGACATACATGTAAAGGGATGTTTCATTACTAATGATCTCAAATCAAACTAAAAATTGTAACATCAAACAATGCCACCTTTGAAAGAATTATAATTTATGCACATCTCCACTTTCTTACACTGTAACAAGATCTTCTACAAAATAATACAGGAGAAACGAGTTTTATTTGTTTTGTTTTTTATCAAGTTTCGGAATTTTCTTCGAAATGACGAAACCTCCTCCCGGAAGGCTCAAGATCCTAGTCGACAAGAATTGAACCAGGT
The DNA here is from genome assembly GCF_947242115.1 of Biomphalaria glabrata. Lineage (NCBI taxonomy): Eukaryota > Metazoa > Mollusca > Gastropoda > Planorbidae > Biomphalaria > Biomphalaria glabrata. Next base: position 23,486,810 of record NC_074718.1, on the reverse strand, counting down.
ATCAAATTGACATTGTGGCCCTACAGCCCGGAGCACATGTCATACAACCTGGGAGCCGATGCCGCTGCATGGCTTGAAGGTTGTAAATATTGTCTCTCAAACTGTTTCTCAACATAAAATAATAATTTCTACAGTGTTGGTAAATATCACAGTTAATTTGTACACAATATATTCTATAAATATTTTGTTTTTTATAATAAAGAAATCAAAGAATCAAATTAAAAATAAGCATAATTTGTTTATAAAAACATAAACAATATACATTTGGACATTAATTTAAAATGTAAAAACGGATAAATATATAAACAAAAAGTAATTAACCATTCATAAAGACACATGTGTTATTTTCTTTTTCTTCTTTTTTGGCTCATCAATCAGATATTGTGCTAGCTTGGCAGTGACTGAGCGTAAAGGATTCAGAGATGAGCCACTTAGCGAGGAGAACTTGTTAGTCAATGAGGTAACCACTTGAATTCATATCAGTAAATAGGAATCTTGCTGTTCAGAGTGACAATTTAATTCTTTAACGTTTGAGATTCTATTTGCCGTTAATGTCTCAGAGCTGCCTTTATCTCTCAGCTCTTTAGATCGACAGTTAGTTGACCTCCTTTACTGTTTATAGAATAGCTGAAGAGGAAAAGAAACAAAGAACTGTGTAGACTAGGATTAAACCACTTCAGTTACTTATAGCAACAGAAACATCTCTGTAAATCATTAACTTTATAACAACCATGGTGGAGGCTAAGTCATAAGTAGGAAGCTTAGTGGTGTCTCCGGTGTACATTGTGAAAACTACGGATTAATTTTTGTGTTGTTTTTAAGCACTGTAGAATCAAATTAAACACCGAATCATAAGAAATATTTTAAAAAGAAGACCACTGTAAATAAACTTTAGCATGAAAACCTCTAACATTAAGTATATTATAGTTCTCAGTAGCAGTGACTATAAACACTTTAATGAACACATATATCATTCGAGTCACCAAACACGTGAAACTCTTTGGACGGCATTATAAGCGAAAATAATGTCACAATGGCCTCTCTCAGCGAACTCTCTCTTTTAACGTTAGGCTATGCCCCTGAAATACAACACTTCAGTTACTCCCAAGTTTCAGGTAGCCACATTTGTTCCTAGGATTTTCACAAATTTACACAATTTTGTGAAAGATCGACTTAAACTGAGTATTGAAAACCTAATTTGAAAATTTGAAAACCTAATTTGAAAACCTAATTTGAAAATTTGAAAACCTAATTTGAAAACCTAATTTGAAAATTTGAAAACCTAATTTGAAAATATGAAAACTTAAAAACCTGATTTGAAAACCTATCTTTGTACTAACTTTAATCCCTTTTTCTCCAGGTATTTTTGGGTCTCCATCTTTAAAACAGGAAAATTGTTAACACTGTGCAGGCCTCTACCAGTGATGATATTTACAAGTCTGCTACTAGTCTTATTTTTATGATAACCTGTAAAGATAATAAATATAAATATGGATATATAGAAAAAAAATTTACAAGAAGATAATAGTTTTTTATTTCCTAGACACCTTAATAAATATTTCCCCCCATCCAAATGTTTCTAAGGTAGCATCAATTTCTAGCATTCGTTTTTTTTAAAGGTACACATTATAATAATATTTTTCTCAAGTACTGGATCTTAGAATTGATACTTCGCAATAAATATAACTTAAGATTTGTTTATATCAGATGAATTGTATTGAATGATTTGATTTGCCAGCAAATGAAGCGAAAGAAATACAAAAAAAAATGTTGAAGTAAACTAACACACAAAACAAGCTGCACTTTTAAGGATAGAGGTTTTAACCCTAAGAGTTTAGCGTTGTAGACATTGAGTTCCAAACGTTGTTCTACAAGACTGGCTGAAGTAAGTACACAGTTTGTGGTTTGAGCTACCAACAGCAGCAACCTCCGTATGACTAGAGAATCATCTTTTAGATAGCGAGAGACAATGTCTTCCATACACATACATATTAACAAACGAACGCAATCAGTCCAATCAAAGGCAATACATTTCCACTCACTGTTTTGGTTGGACAGGATGAACTGATCCACCGCCTGTAGCGCCTCCTGTCTTGTTTTACCATGAAGGTCAAGTGTTGGCCTACGCTGGGCCGCTTGACCACCATCTACGGCATCGTCCTCATCAAGAATTTCAAGTAGAGAGTAGTCTCCAGTTTGGTGTTTCTTGAGCCCATAAGGCTAGAACATAGATAGAAACATTGCTCATTTGTATCATATAGTATTCAAGTATTTAAATACAAAATTCTAAATAATGTTTGCCTGACTACTATTTAATTACTATTTAATTACTATTTTAATATATATTTAAGGTAATTGTTTTGTCAATGTATACACACTGTCACTATATACCTTGTCTTCTCTGCGACAGCACTTTCTCTATAAAATAGGACAACAAAATGTATTAAAAATTTAAATATAACAAATAATATATTAAATACAATTTCATAAAATTATTATTAAAACAAGGACTGCTAGATTGTATTAAATTATTGTTTCGTTAAAAATACTAGCTTAATCCAGATACATGCGTTAATATTAGCAACTAACAGTCAAATCTAGTTTTAGCCATAACTCGTTGTGTAGAGAACTTTGAAATGTGGTATGCGATTTGAAACGTATCGATGGGGCACAGTTCGAACCCTGCTCACTGTCAACTAACGCTGCTCTGCCCAAGGTTTGATAACTCTGGGCTAGGTAGTAAGTATTCTCATTTCTGAAGCAAGGTCCATAAGTTCAAATTAGCCTTACGCATTTGCGCCCAACGAAGCTCAGTATGAAGAGTTTTAACTGTAACTAGATGTGACTGGATGTAAAACATTAATACTAACATAACATCACACACTCTGTGAGCCAGTGTGGGCTAGACATTAATACTAACATAACATCACACACTCTGTGGGCTAGACATTAATACTAACATAACAACACACACTCTGTGGGCTAGACATTAATACTAACATAACATCACACACTCTGTGTGCTAGACATTAATACTAACATAACATCACACACTCTGTGGGCTAGACATTAATACTAACATAACAACACACACTCTGTGGGCTAGACATTAATACTAACATAACATCATACACTCTGTGTGCTAGACATTAATACTAACATAACATCACACACTCTGTGGGCTAGACATTAATACTAACATAACAACACACACTCTGTGGGCTAGACATTAATACTAACATAACATCATACACTCTGTGTGCTAGACATTAATACTAACATAACATCACACACTCTGTGGGCTAGACATTAATACTAACATAACATCACACACTCTGTGAGCCAGTGTGGGCTAGACATTAATACTAACATAACATCACACACTCTGTGGGCTAGACATTAATACTAACATAACAACACACACTCTGTGAGCCAGTGTGGGCTAGACATTAATACTAACATAACATCACACACTCTGTGAGCCAGTGTGGGCTAGACATTAATACTAACATAACATCACACACTCTGTGGGCTAGACATTAATACTAACATAACAACACACACTCTGTGGGCTAGACATTAATACTAACATAACAACACACACTCTGTGAGCCAGTGTGGGCTAGACATTAATACTAACATAACATCACACACTCTGTGAGCCAGTGTGGGCTAGACATTAATACTAACATAACATCACACACTCTGTGAGCCAGTGTGGGCTAGACATTAATACTAACATAACATCACACACTCTGTGGGCTAGACATTAATACTAACATAACAACACACACTCTGTGGGCTAGACATTAATACTAACATAACATCACACACTCTGTGTGCTAGACATTAATACTAACATAACATCACACACTCTGTGGGCTAGACATTAATACTAACATAACAACACACACTCTGTGAGCCAGTGTGGGCTAGACATTAATACTAACATAACATCACACACTCTGTGGGCTAGACATTAATACTAACATAACATCACACACTCTGTGAGCCAGTGTGGGCTAGACATTAATACTAACATAACATCACACACTCTGTGGGCTAGACATTAATACTAACATAACAACACACACTCTGTGAGCCAGTGTGGGCTAGACATTAATACTAACATAACATCACACACTCTGTGGGCTAGACATTAATACTAACATAACATCACACACTCTGTGTGCTAGACATTAATACTAACATAACAACACACACTCTGTGTGCTAGACATTAATACTAACATAACATCACACACTCTGTGTGCTAGACATTAATACTAACATAACATCACACACTCTGTGGGCTAGACATTAATACTAACATAACATCACACACTCTGTGTGCTAGACATTAATACTAACATAACAACACACACTCTGTGTACTAGACATTAATACTAACATAACATCACACACTCTGTGTGCTAGACATTAATACTAACATAACAACACACACTCTGTGTGCTAGACATTAATACTAACATAACATCACACACTCTGTGGGCTAGACATAACATCACATAACATCACACACTCTGTGGGCTAGACATTAATACTAACATAACAACACACACTCCGTGAGCCAGTGTGGGCTAGACATTAATACTAACATAACATCACACACTCTGTGTGCTAGACATTAATACTTACATAACATCACACACTCTGTGGGCTAGACATTAATACTAACATAACATCACACACTCTGTAGGCCAGTGTGGGCTAGACATTAATACTAACATAACATCATACACTCTGTGAGCCAGTGTGGGCTAGACATTAATACTAACATAATATCACACACTCTGTGAGCCAGTGTGGGCTAGACATTAATACTAACATAACAACACACATATGGACTTTTTTAAAACTAACCCTAATTGAATTACAAATTTAAACAAAAAATCGCTGGGTATAAAAAACAACATCCTCCTATAGTTTATCTAAATAAAAACAACAACTATAATACTACACAGCTCTTGTAATTGCTCTATTATGTGTATAGATAAGGTAACATTGACTCATACTACTCAATGAATAAGATTTTAATGTTTGGTCTTCAAATGTTGGACATTAATGAATTGATATTTTCTTGCTCACAGAGTGTGATTTTATATTAACATTAACTATTTATACTCACGATTTTCTGTATCAGTAAGCCTAGCAACGTCAACCCTACTACTGATAATAGTACAGAGAGCACAAGTACAATTAGCCAGCATTGTTCCATTTTGTTGAGACTTAGTTCCAATTAACTTTGTAATTCGCTTCAGATTTGTATTTCTTTGGACATCTCAAGTTTTGTTTCTGTTATATATACAGAGGAAAATGTTCGATTGAGATAGGCTCTAAAAATAACATACAGCATTCATTTACTAACGCTTTGAAAATTCGGAAATTCCCCTTTTTTCTTTTATAGTGTATATAGTACCTATAAATAGCAACATTTTTTCCCCATTACTACAAAAGATAAAGTGATCACTCTGTCATCGGTTTCGTCTAATGTTTCGGTATGAGTTGTTATAATTAGAGATTACTTAGTTGCTAGTTAAAGCCAAAAGCAAAATAGGCAAGGCATGCTCCTTTAAAATCTACTTATTTTTCAGATAGTATATTGTATTTAAAAAAAATATGTAATATAAAAAAGTTATCTACAGTATGCTTAGAGGTACCAGACGTCCAGCTAAAGGATATTTACTAGGCATTGTATCTTACCATATCTTATAAATTAAAGACGTTCCTTCAAAAGTGAAGATAATGACGTCCTATATGTGCTCATGTGTTAATCTAGAGGTGCATGTTAATTAAAGACTTAAACTGCTAAATTCTTTGTTATTTCTGATTCAGGCGATCTATTCAATGCTCTAGTGGCACTTGGCAAGAAAGAGCACTTGTAAGATTTTGTCCTAGCATATGGGATACGAAATGTGCCTTTATCTTTGTTTCTTAATGAGTATACTATTATTTTTTCAAATTTATTTGTAAGTTATGATTCAATATTGAATGTATTATGTTACTTTACTTCTTCTTATGCTGTCCTAAAGTATCTCTAAATTGACTAATTTTACTAAAGCTATTACTCTAGTCAAATGTGAATATTTGTTTGTTAAAAATCCCATGGCCTCATTTTTTTTTGTCTGTGTTAAGAAGTACAAACAGAAATGGCATATTTTAATAGTGTTCTAACCAACATTAAATAGTGTTGCAATCTGTAAAATGTCTTAGAATGAAGACTAAATATCTCTTTCATTTAAAAAATAATAATTTCGTCATTATGGTAACTTTTCATTAATTATAAAACCTAGGAATTTTTTGAGTTTTTAGTCTGTGTTTACCATGCAAAAGATAAGTAGTTCTTTTAAGTTTTTTTTTCTTTTTGGGGTTTTGTTGACAACTGGCATTATACTGAGTGGACTAAGATGTCCGCCTTTTAGTCTGTTATTTACTTCAATCGATCTCTATCCATCGATACATCATCTTAGTCCTTGGATGTGATATGAATGAAAACAATGTTCAGTTGTTTGAGCAGTTTAGCAGTAGGAAATCATTTGCAGGACAGAAAGATGACATCTTATGACAACCATATGCAGGAAAAGTTCCTACATGTTGAGGGCTGTTTGGTGTTATTCGTGTGTTGTTGACGGTCGTTGACTTGTAGCACCAAACTGCTGGTAGGTAACTAAAACACTGTAGGCGTATTATATCTTGAAATAACTCGAATAACTTTTTTTGTGAAGAAAACTAAATATAATTATTATTGCAACATAGACAAACTCAAGTTGAGATGAAATGAATGTAGTAGCATTTAGTCATAATATAAAATGGTATTTTCTACAAAATGTAACTCACTACTACAACATGTCTTTACACTATGGAAAACATGTCTTTACAAAATGGCATCCTTGACTCGTCTGGGGTACCCACGACAAATCGTTGAATAACGTTTCGTTCACCGACAAATCGTTCACGACCATTCGTTCACCCGACAAATTGTTCACCAGACATTCAGTTACAATTTATTCACCCGAAACGTTCGGGAACACGACTAATCGTTTACCGACAACGGGTTAGTTCACTAGATATTCCCATATTGCTATTGTAATGACACAAGATGCGTAGAAGTTGATGTGAATCGGGTTTTTCCTAAGTAATGTGAAGAGTAAGAACAGAGTAGGTTGATGAACAAGAAGAATAACGGACAAGACGCCTAAGAGGACGACGCTAGGCTAGCGACGACAGAGGACTGTGCCCTTTTTATTGTTTATTAAATTGTTGAAGTTATCAGCCTGCGTTATTAAGTATATTCTTGATTCATTCTGTTGTTGTGTCATATGGACTCGCATGCACCAGTAACATAGATAGACTCATCAACAAAATAGACCATCAACAGATGTGGCGACCCACGACGGCCAGGGCGTCATTTTGATCTACAATCTAGTTAACTTCGTGTTCTGGATATATCTATCTACAATTCTACACTTGGCGAAGTACACTGGAGAAGTACTGGATTAACATTCGTTTATTTCTACTAGATCTACCCTACGTCTGTGCTAATTATCTGGACTGCAGCTGGATTTTGGCATCTTTGTTCCAGTGGATCTAGACTTTCTATTAGAGAAAATTCGAAACCGTTACCAGCGTCTAGCTTTGTCAGCCATGTTGGATATTTTTAGATTGAACTTGGATCTATATTGACTAGATCTATATCTATTGTGTCTGAACCCAGAACTATTTCGTCCGTGTAAGTGATTTAGGGCAGTCCGTCGTCAGTATACCTCTACCTATATACCTCAAGAGTGAAGATACCTCATTTTGTCAGGTTTATCTGTTTATTGTGAGTACGGGAAGTCACCTGAGTCTACATATCTAGTATCTACAAGCTGATCGTTGGAGTCACCTTGTCAGGTTTGTTTTTCAAGCTATTAATTGACTGTTGCAGTGTTGCTGAGCTTACAATCTAATCTACACACGAGTGATGGTATACCCTACTACCACACTGCGTGACCATCTATTCAACTTGTAAAGTTGACTAATTTATATTCATCAAAAGAGAGAGTTGGACTTAGTCATTTTTTTTACCTCTCTTGAGACAGCACCACCAGCTTGTCTCAGTATTGACTTATGTTCCTGACCTGAAGACAGAAGCCAGCACCAACAGATCATCAAGTGGAACCGGAACCTTGGAACCTGACCAGAGGACTTTATCTGAGAACCGTACCATACTGTGGCAGCACCAGGAGAGATTGGCCTAACTCAGTACTGCCTGTCGAATAGCCTTTGTGGGAGCACACCTTGCCTTGCCTAAGACTAAGACAGTGGGGAACTTGTGTGGAACTGACCGTTGTAGCTCCGTGGACTGAACAAAGGGGATCTAACTAAAGATAAGTTTATTTTTTCTCTCCATTATTATTAAATTAAGTCTATTAGGGACAGTAGATCTTTGTTAAGAGCAGGTTGCCTGATAAGGGCGTCATTATAGGACACATTAGAAAGTGGACCTGCTCCATTTAATAAAGTCTCGATGATTGTTTAGATTGTCTTGTTTTGTTCGTATCCACGTACATTTTATTTTTTTTTAGAAGTCAAGTGAAGTTATCTTTATTTGTCTCTTTCAGTGTATACTTCCTCTAAAAAGTCTCATCTCATTAGAATAGATTTATTTTTTTTGTGTCTTATTACGTTTATTTTACACTATTCTTATTATATATTAGTAATTTTATCTTAAGTAGATAAGGTAAGCCACGTTTAATCTAGATTATAAATTCTAGATTGTTTCCAGGTATTAACTAAATTGTTATACCTATGAGAGCCTTAGATCTATTTTATCCTGAGGACAATTGAGTCTAAGGAGTAATTATTTATATATAGATCTTTTTGTCCCGATTAATCGGTTGACATTATTTTATAGATGTGTTTAAACACAGTCTAATTGGTCAGAATAAAATTTTTTGTCAGTATCACTGGATTGTGATTTACTGTTGGAGGTATAATATTGATTTATCTATTTGAAGTTGTATTGAAGTTGTATTGAATCTAGACTAGTGACTAGAATAGTCCTAGGGGTATTTATTGGCAAGAAGTAAGTCCATTGAATTAAGTATTGAGGTATTGATATTTGTTTATGTGGCCTAAAGTAAGTCCACTGAATTAAGGTGATATAAAATTTTGAGTTGTATTCAAGTATTGTGGCTGTGAGTAAGTCCACTGAGGTAATATTTGTTAATATAACATTGAGCAAAGGTATTTAAATATATATATATTACAAGAAGTATTTGAAAGTGAGTTTTTGTGAAAACTAAATTGGGATATTTAGGCCAATAGGGAGGCCATATCAAAACTATATCGAGACATTGTTTAAAATAAAATAAGCATAATGGCAACAGCTCCAAACTTTGATTATATGGAGACTTTTCGCCAGCAAATTATTGCTGAGGCTAAACAGCTAGAACTTAAAGGAAAGGACCTAACTAGCTATGTACAGCAAATGGTGACAATAGAGAGAGATAGAATAGATAAGATAGAAATGGAAAAGAATAAACTAGATGCACAATTAATAAAAGAAGAAGCAGATAGGAAATTACAATATGATCTTGAGAAATTGAGAATTGAAGCTGAACAAAATAAACAAAAAGTTAATAGCAATAATACTAATGATAGATCTAATACTAATACTACCAATGCCCCAGACAATCACATTGAAACCAATAATTGTAATAATCACACAAACAACACTAATATTTCAAGTGATAACAACCATTGGTTGAGGAAAAAACTACAACCCTTTCAGGAGGCTAGAGATTGTATTTCAGACTACCTAAAGAGATATGAAATTAAAATGGTTAATTGCAATATAAGGGAGGAAGAGTGGTCTCAAATTTTGTTAGACTTTGTACAAGGGCAAGCTCTTACAATTTGTCAAAACCATAATCATACTGTACAAAATAGCTACCAAATTTTAAAAAAGGAATTGCTGAATGCATATGGACACAATGCCAGCACATTCAGAAAAAAATATTTTGAAAACACACCTTCCAATCAGATAGAACCACAAACCACTATAAATTTGGAAAAAGACTATTTTAATAAATGGCTGGGATTTGAGAAGATTGACAGTACCTTTGAGGGATTAAAAAATTTTATATTACTTGATAATTTTGTAGCTAAGTGTGACCCGCAATTACAATCATTTATCAAAGAAAGGAATCCCAAAGTTTTGGATGATGTTACTGAGATAATAAGAACATATAAAAATGCCTATCCCAACAACCTTTTTTCATGTAAAGATAAAAAGAATATTGATCTCGTGGGATATACACAGGAAAACAATGAAAGAAGTAGAAATAGAAGTAGGGATAGCCAACATTTTAGATATAGCAATAGTAGAGATAGGTCAAACAACAGGGATGTTACATGTTATAGATGTGGGAAAAAAGGACATATGGCTATGAGATGCAGGGGAACACAAAACAGGTCAAACAGTAGGAATAATTATAATAGATCAAGTAGTACACATAATTACAATAGGACAGATAGTAGAAATAATTACAGAGCAGACAGTAGGAATAGGTACAGCAATTACAACAACAATTACAATAATAACACATACAATAGGAGTAAAAGCAGGGAATATAAAAATAGAGATTCTGACAGAGTGTTTTTTGTTAGGGAAAATAAAAACAATTTTGCTTTCTACCCAGCTTTTATTAACAATGTTCCAATAAAGGCAATCCGAGATAGTGGCTGTAACACACTCGTGGTTCGGGCTGATCTCATTGAGGCGCAATATTATAGGGGATATACAAGGAAAGTGGAGTTAGCAGATGGCAGTATAAAGGAATTTAAAGTATTTAAAGTGTTTATTGAGACACCTTTTTACACTGGCCATTGTGAGGGAGTAGCCATGCCTAACATGAGACATGATATGTTAATTGGAAACTTAACAGGTTTGAAGGAATGTTCAAGACAGGAAATTGAAGCATGGGAAAAGAAATATGAAAGGTTACAGCAGAATAGGAATACTGAAACAGAAAATTACATTAGTAATATGGTAATAACCAGATCTAAGAACAAGCCAAAACAAGAAACTCAGGAACTTATTGATATGAATGATGAAATAGTTAATGGTGAAGAAGATAAAGAGAAAGAAGTTGAAATACAAGGTCAAAAACAAGACGAAACGCAAGCAGAAAAACAGAAAGATGGAACTGAAGAAATGAAAACAGAAGAATTGAAAGGAATAAACAAATTGGCTCAAGAACAAAAACAAGATAACATCATTGGGAAAACATATGACAGAATTAGTGACAGGAGAAATAATAACCCAATGGAGAAATATGTCATAGAAGAAGGAATACTATTTAGGAAAACAAAAATAAATGATAGAGAAATAAAACAATTAGTCTTACCACAAAAGTATTGGAAGGATGTCATGATTTTGTCACATGACAGTAATTTAAGTGGACATAGAGGTATAAAGAAATGTTTTAGAAATTTAGCAACTCAAGTATTTTGGCCTAAAATGAAAGGAACCATATCAAAATACATAAGATCATGTGATATGTGTCAAAGAAGGGGACTTAAGGGTAAATTAGGTAAAGCTCCATTACAGTCAATGGATGAACCAAATAAACCATTTCAAAAAATAGCAATAGACATCATAGGACCTTTAACTAAAACAGAACATAATAATAAGTACATATTGACAATAGTAGACATGTTCAGTAGATATCCTGAAGCAGTGGTATTATCCAATATAGACACAGAAAATATTATTAATGCTTTAGATCAAAAGTTCATAGTCAGACATGGGATACCAAAAACATTACTATCAGACAATGCTTCTATGTTTACATCTGAGTTATTTAAAAGATGGATATTAAAATATGGTATAGAACACATTAAATCATCGCCATTCCACCCGGAAGCCAACGGGCTTTGTGAACGCCTTAACGGTGTTATAAAAAGATCCTTAGCTAAAATTGTAGAAAATAATCAGAAAAACTGGGATCAATATATTAATTTTGTTCTATTTTCTATTAGAAATAATATTCATGAGGCAACTCAATTTTCACCATATGAGTTAGTACATGGAAGGAAACCTAGGGATGAAATACAAATTTTTAAAGAAAGTTTGATCTTAAATAAAATAGAAAAGGAAAATGACAATGAAACAGCTTTAGATTTAAAACAAATATGGGCGGAAGCTTTTGAGAATAACATGAAATATAAAGAAACAGTACATGAGAACTTAAATGAAAAAAGAAAATTAAGAACATTGGAGGTAGGAGACAAGGTATTACTTTTGGTAATTGACTTAAAAAACAAATTAGGAAAACAGTGGAAGGGTCCATTTGTTGTTACAAATAAAACAAGTGAAGTAAACTATAAGATTAATATGAATGGAAAAATAAAAACATATCATATAAATAATTTGAAGTTATACAATGAGAGAAATGAAAATCAATTTCAAAATTTGGATACAGAAGTAAACAATGAAAATCAAACTCAAAAGTTAGATACAGAAACTGTGGAAAATGAAAATCAAGTAGATGAATGTTTAATTGTTTTAATCAATGAGGAAACTAATGAAAATGATATTAAAAATATTCCTATACTAGAAACTAAAGATAACCAAACATGGGAAAAACTGAATTTAGAAAATTTATCTCCAGAAAAAACAAAAGACATAATAAATGTAATCAGTGATTTTAAAGAAATTTTTTCCAGTTTGCCAGGAAAAACAAATATCATAAAGCATGACATAAAGTTAACTAGTGACAAACCTATTTTCATGAAGCCTTATAGGATTCCATTACACTTACAGGGAAAAGTTAAAGATGAAATAGACAACTTATTAAAACTAGGAATAATAGAACCATCCAATTCAGCTTATGCTTCACCAATAGTTATAGCAAAGAAAAAGAATGGGGATATAAGGTTATGCATAGATTATAGACAGTTAAATAAAATAACTGAATTTGATCCTTACCCTATGCCTAACATTGATGACATATTACACAAATTGTCCAATGCTAAAGTATTTACAAAATTGGATCTGACAAAAGGATATTGGCAAATTCCTTTAACCAATAGAGCTAAACCTTATACTGCATTTATCACTCCTTATGGAATATTCCAATGGAACTTTATGAGCTTTGGGCTTATAAATGCTCCAGCTACCTTTAATAGGATGATGATGTCGGTTATAGGTCATAGAAAAAATGTAATCTGTTACTTAGATGATATATGCATTTTTCATGAGGATTGGAAAGAACATTTAAAAGGAATTAGGGAGATTTTTGAGTTAATTAAACAAAATGGTCTAACAGTTCAAGCAGAAAAGGTAGAGATAGGCTTAGAAGAAATCACATTTTTAGGACATAGAGTTAAAAATAATACTATCAGTCCCATTGAAGATAATGTAAAGAAGATATTAGAAATAGAAATACCAACAACACAAAAACAGATTAAATCAATACTAGGGATGATAAACTATTATAGAAAATACATACCAAATTTAGCAGAGATAGTTGATCCATTAAACCAGTTATTAAAGAAAGGACAGCCTAGAAAAGTGACTTGTAATAGAAAGTGTGTAGAAGCTATAGAGAAAGTTAAGCATATTTTTTCTACAAATTTGATATTGAGATTACCGGATGTTTCTAAAATATTCTATGTCACTACTGATGCTTCTGGTAGTGCTATAGGAGGTTGTTTGATGCAACAGTATGATAAATTACACCCAATAATTTATGTAAGTAGGAAATTATCTGATACTGAGAAGAGATACAGTGTCATAGAGAAGGAGGCTTTAGCTGTTGTTTGGGTTGTAACTAAGTTGGAAAGCTATTTACTGGGAAACAAATTCATATTGTTATCTGATCACAGGCCTCTTAAGTTTATGCAAGAAAAAAGTATTAAAAATGGTAGATTATACAGGTGGTTTCTAATTTTACAAGAATATAATTTTCAATTGGAGGCTATTAGGGGAGAAATTAATATTGTAGCTGACATGTTGTCAAGAGTTACAGTGAGATAAACTGTTGTAAATAATGATTATTCATTTTGATTTGTTTATGCATGTATATATATGTATATGTTCTAGTCAATGGGTATGAATAAGTTGTTTATATATGGACTATATATATTTTATTTCCTTTAAAGGAAGATAACTCAGTAAAATATAAATTGGGAATTTTATTAAATCAAGGGAGATAATTATAAAATTTCAATAATTGAAGTCAAAGGTGTAAATTAAAGTAAGTATGATCATCTACAGTCATTATTTTTTTATATAATCATTATCATCCATTAGTAAAAGGCTAGGTCAGTTTGGAAATGGTAAGTGGAGAGAAAATATACTTATTGGTACCCAACAAAAAAGTTAGGTAGAATAATTTGGAAAGTTGTTTTGACACAAATATTACATTTTGTCTGACAGGAGGGGTTTGGTGTGATATGAGGCAACCACCAACGTACATATAGCCAATAACAGTATTTACTCTGAAAAACTCTGTTTTATGCCTATGGAGTCAGCAAAGGCATCTTCGTATGTGGACTATATACATGTGTATTTACTCTGAAAAACTGTTTTATGTCTGTGGAATCGACAAAGGCATCGTCGTATGGGGACTGTATACATGTCTTGATGGACTTAGTACTATTGGTTGGTGAAACTATTACACTGTACTATACTATTTTATCGTCAATGAGTGATGATTAGAACACCGCATACCAGATATTTTCTTACTAATAACTGTATTGGAACTGTATTGTTTTCTTGGTGTCAACATTCAACTACAGTGTGAACTTTGTGACATAGGAACATGGACAATTTCACCAGGGAACTGATGAAGATGGGAAACATGATGATGTCCATCAAGATCAAGATATATGTTTGTTTTGTCTTTCCCCAAAATTTTGGCCATATATATTGTACAGACATGACAGTAGGGATAGTGTTTTAGACTGAAAAAAAAAAATTGACAAAATTTTTTTTTTGATAAAGGGGGGAGGAAATATGTAATGACACAAGATGCGTAGAAGTTGATGTGAATCGGGTTTTTCCTAAGTAATGTGAAGAGTAAGAACAGAGTAGGTTGATGAACAAGAAGAATAACGGACAAGACGCCTAAGAGGACGACGCTAGGCTAGCGACGACAGAGGACTGTGCCCTTTTTATTGTTTATTAAATTGTTGAAGTTATCAGCCTGCGTTATTAAGTATATTCTTGATTCATTCTGTTGTTGTGTCATATGGACTCGCATGCACCAGTAACATAGATAGACTCATCAACAAAATAGACCATCAACACTATTACTGTAGTTAGTTCACTGGATAGTCCCATATTGCTATTACTGTAGTTAGTTCACTGGATAGTCACATATTGCTATTACTGTAGTTAGTTCACTGGATAGTCACATATTGCTATTACTGTAGTTAGTTCACTGGATAGTCCCATATTGCTATTACTGTAGTTAGTTCACTGGATAGTCCCATATTGCTATTACTGTAGTTAGTTCACTGGATAGTCCCATATTGCTATTACTGTAGTTAGTTCACTGGATAGTCACATATTGCTATTACTGTAGTTAGTTCACTAGATAGTCACATATTGCTATTACTGTAGTTAGTTCACTGGATAGTCACATATTGCTATTACTGTAGTTAGTTCACTGGATAGTCCCATATTGCTATTACTGTAGTTAGTTCACAGGATAGTCCCATATTGCTATTACTGTAGTTAGTTCACTGGATAGTCCCATATTGCTATTACTGTAGTTAGTTCACTGGATAGTCACATATTGCTATTACTGTAGTTAGTTCACTAGATAGTCACATATTGCTTTTACTGTAGTTAGTTCACTAGATAGTCACATATTGCTAATACTGTAGTTAGTTCACTGGATAGTCACATATTGCTATTACTGTAGTTAGTTCACTGGATAGTCACATATTGCTATTACTGTAGTTAGTTCACTGGATAGTCACATATTGCTATTACTGTAGTTAGTTCACTGGATAGTCCCATATTGCTATTACTGTAGTTAGTTCACTGGATAGTCCCATATTGCTATTACTGTAGTTAGTTCACTGGATAGTCACATATTGCTATTACTGTAGTTAGTTCACTAGATAGTTACATATTGCTATTACTGTAGTTAGTTCACTAGATAGTCACATATTGCTAATACTGTAGTTAGTTCACTGGATAGTCACATATTGCTATTACTGTAGTTAGTTCACTGGATAGTCACATATTGCTATTACTGTAGTTAGTTCACTAGATAGTCACATATTGCTATTACTGTAGTTAGTTCACTAGATAGTCACATATTGCTATTACTGTAGTTAGTTCACTGGATAGTCACATATTAATACCGTCGTATATTTCATTTCTTTACATTAAATGTACATACAGGAGATAAATTATAACTTTTGTTTCTATAATTGCCCCCAAAAATGATTGTTAAGAGATCGGGCCGAATCCGAGTTTCTTTGTTAATTTTTCTAAAGCATGAGGACAGCATAGGATACAAATTAAACTTTTTAAAAAATCCGCCTGCCTAGGTATATGACGTTGAGGAAAGCGGAGTACAAAGTAAACATAACTTTCCAAACAATTCTTTGTAAACAACAAAACACACGTGTTGACTTTCTGACACATCTTACATGGTAATGATTACTACTTACGAAATATCAGTGCAGATAAAAGTATAAGAATCTAGTTTCAACTGAGTGCTGTGGTCTGGTCTTCTTCTAGACAGCTTTTCGCTACTGAGCTTTACTGCTGACTCAAAAGACTAAATGAATGTTAGTGTCCAACTGAAACGAGGCCAGAAGGAAATGAAAGTACACGTGTACACACAAGGAATGAAAGAAAACTTTATTGATTGAAACTAGGCTACAAACTAGGCTTGAACTCATTTATGTTACCTCAACATTCACCTACATAATCAAGGAAAACAAACAGTTTAGTGGTTTCAAGTGCGACATCTGCCTCAAACGATTGATTTACTCAGAGCAGTTGGGTTACAAAGTAAGATCTGGATGAGGTATCAAAAGGAAAGAAAATATTTTTTTAAAAGCTAACATAAAGTGTTGTATAAATTAGTTTGGATCAGTCATGCAATTCAAGTTGTAATAGATCTAGACTAACAATAATAAATATTTGCGATTAGAAATATTTTTTAGCAAATGTTTTTGTTGAGCGCAATTTTATGCTTTTAACTTTCACAGTACGCTATGATCCTATCACTTGTCTGGATCTGTTGGGAAAAGATGGTATTTGTGACAATGTTACCGTGATCGCTTTGTAAATGCATTATTTCAAAAGTTGTACGACCTGAATTCGAACTCAGAGCTCAAGCCTCCTCAAGGGAAGTAATTCAACTTATAGGCCTACCACCACATTTGTCAAATATAAATTGCCTCCCTTATTCGCCACCAAACAAAGTAATTAATTAATCATGTTTTCTAAGTTACAGAAACGACGTCGTTAAAGTGCATTTTTCAGTTTAGAAAAAGGGGAAAAAATCACAGAGGCTAAGGTCAGGTAAAGGGGGGGGGGGAGAAGTTCTGGGGAACTGCAGGAATAACTTTTGAGGTCAAATATTATGTGACAGAGATTGCAGCGTGACTCAATGTTAGTCGTGATAGAGCATCCATTGGTCTGCAAAGGCCTACTTTAATTAAATCGATGCATGGTTGCTAATTTAGGTCGAGGGAGGGGGGGGGGAAGTGAACTAGAGGAGACTGTAGATCTTTACTTTTTAAAGAGAAAAACAAGTTAAATATACAAAATATTTTAAAACAAATAAAACTCACTTCTATTGAGTTAAATTACAACAAAAATATTTTTAATCAATCATAACTATAGACATACACTGCGCACCGCGTGGTACGCACCTCATGATAAAGCTTTGAGACATAAAACTCCGGTTTAAAGTAGTACATATAAGTCTAGTCTTCGAGTCCGAAAATTAGTGAACAATGCAATATTTCCTGTGGCTGCTCAGTCCCGTAGTACATAAAGAACTATTATTTCCTTTGCAAGGTGCCATACGGAAGTCGACTTAATTCTTTTCCTTTCTTGTCGATATAACATCCGCATTGAAGTGCCTCTGTTTAAGGCTTTAATGGAAGTGCATCAATGCCTTTGTATCAATAATTTTTATTAGAGACCTTTTCATTCCATTCTAAATGTGTTTTTTTTTTTGTTTTTTTTTGGAGTAGGGATCTACATTATGAGATTAGATTAATTTAGAGTCTAGATCTAGTATCTAGATCTAGATGTAGATCTACTAGAATCTAGTGTCGCAAAACACAAAACATGAGCTAAGGTCGGAATCAGACCTAGACTAAATCCAGTTTCAAGTTTCGACATCAAGATGTTGAGTAATGAACTACTATCTCGTCTAGATTGAATGAAGAGTTACGCCGCAATTCGATTCCTCTTAATTTGTATGTGTAAGTACTAAACTTTCAACAAAGGATTATAGATCTAAATCTGTATCTACATGATGTTAAATACAGACTGACTAAAGTACTGTACGCATGGAAAGAAAAATAGAAATGATGGCTAATAGATAGAAAGATAGACAGATAGATAGATAGATAGATAGATAGATAGATAGATAGATAGATAGATAGATAGATAGATAGATAGATAGATAGATAGATAGATAGATAGATAGATAGATAGATAGACAGGCAGACAAATAGATAGATAGGTAGATAGATGATAGATAGATAGATGATAGATAGATAGATAGATAGATAGATAGATAGATAGATAGATAGATAGATAGATAGATAGATAGATAGATAGATAGATAGATAGATAGACACAGACAGACAGGCAGACAGACAGAAAAATACATACATACATACATACATACATACATACATACATACATACATACATACATACATACATACATACATACATACATACATATTTTACACGATGTTCTATTATTCTTTCCAAATAGTTCCTAAACCTTCAGACAGCTTGTGTGCATCAGGGAAGGATGTAGAAACGTTGACCTCTTGGAGGGGTAAAATCTCAAGTCCTGGTCTATTAGAAGGCGGCTACCCAAACAATCAACTTTGTCGTTGGAATATCATCTTACCTAGTGCCTTAAAGATCATTCTGACGATAGAGAATACGGATTTGCAGGAGCCTGTGAATGGGAGTTGCTCTGATTATCTGCAGGTGTGCTTAACATAAGCTATACTGTGTTGTCTATGTTATAGGGGGTCTGTGACCTAAATAATTTTTCAGTTATGCTTATACTATGGCGTCTGTGACGTAATGTATTTCTCAGTTATGCTTATACTATAAGGTCTGTTATATCATCTGGTCCCCAGTGTGGACTGTATACCCTTTGTCTACTTGCATTCTACCCAGTATTAGAAATAAAAAGAGGTTTTATGTCATCTTTAAACCATCCATTTCTGTATAATTGAATGGGGGCGGTTGTCTGGCTGTGTGTATGGTATGGACCTAGACAATGGTAACAATTGTTCCAATCTCTAACTCTGTACCTACCGCGATCATTGTGAAAGTGTGTCACATATACTCTTGTTGTTGAAAGTGCTAATATTGTAGATCTTTTCTTGAGACGAATGGTGGCAGTTGAATAGAGTAGACCAGGTGACAATTGCGAGGTACAGAACGGGACATTGCCCAATCGGAGCTTATTTTGTTAAATTTAAACCAAACTTCGATTCACGCTGTAGACACTGCCAGGAAGACATTGAAACGGTTAACCACATCCTTTACGAGTGCGCGACACTACATCTCAAAATGGCCATTTGAGTGAAGTAGAAATTGGTACGCATGGTGAGTTGGCCCTGTGCCGCCCTGTACATGTATAAAGTGTAGGATGCGTTAGCTATCTAAGCTTATCGTTAAAATCTTGAGCTGTCATGTCATTATGCAACTAGTTTTGCCAATCTCCAGATCTCCACCGGGAACAGTACACTTGTATTCACCTGCGGTTCCCGAAAAACGCCCCAATTTGTGTCCACACTTGAAACGTCGGTGAACGTGACTTTCCACTCAGACGAGAACGACGAAGACAACAAGGGGTTTCGACTCACTTACACAGGTAGGTGGCAGGCATGACCTTTTGTTGTTGTCCACGACTGTGCGGACGTCGTTTTGAGAAAGAACACATTTAAGGGTGGTGAAAAAAATAAATAAGATAATAATGGATGCAATCACTTGTCTGGACCAGTTGGGAAAGGGAAAAAAAACTATCACGGTAACATTGACAGAGATAACCCCTTGCCCCCCCCCCCCCCCCCGAAAGGTGTATCTCTGTCAATGTTACCGTGATCGCTTTTTAAATGAGTGGAAAAAAAATAAACGACTTGAATTTGAACTCAGGGCTCAAGCCTCCTTAACTTAAGGGGACTACTTCAACTTATACCACCACATCTATCAAGTACGATTTCTTTCCCTTGTTCAGTGCCAAACAAAATAATTAATAACTAATAGTTAATAAAATAAATGTTTACTTTGTTTTATTGATTCAAGTTATGTCTGGCACAAAAAATAATTGTGTAAAATGTCAACTTGATCCGAGACTGGGTGTTGGAGAAATACAAACTTTGTACCAGACAGACAGAGTGAGTTCATATAAGCTTTGTGATGATAGAGGTCGAATCAAATAAAAGTTTAAAATATTTATTTCTCAGAATTTATGCTTTAATTCTTATATTAAATGCTTAACTCTCTTAAATTTATTTTGACATTGTGGTAATAGATGGGACCAGTTTTTTATCGTTTCCATGACATTTTAACTCTCTGTCTATCTCCGTAATTAATTGTCAAAGTTCTGATAGAATTGTTCATTTTTCACAATAGTACATTTTACCCTGTTATCATTCAACTTTAATAACATTTTTATTTGTAATCAGAAAACATTACTTTTGGTATAGAATTATAGGAGAATTCATGCTCTTTTTATATAAGACAAATACAAGTTTATAAAACCAAAAGCTAATTTTATTTAATGGGGTCGAATCAACGATAGTATCGTTAATTAGGAGAGAAGGAGTTAAAAAAAATGATTATTAGCGGTGGATCAAACTGAACAACAAGTAGTATCGAGTTCCAACGTTTACAGGCCTACCATCTTGTAACGTGCTTGGAGAGCATAGACTTTATGCAGTTTGATATTTGTTGCAATAGATTTAGACACTGTACCTAGATAGAATTTAAAAAAACAACAACATTACCTTTAAATGTGAATCTGAAACTTAACGGGAAATTAGTATCCCTTTTAACACGAGAAACAGTCTAATATTTTGTAGAAGCTACTTTTAATAATTATTCCTTATACATGTATAGTGTAGATATTTTAATTACTTAATATATTCTATTGTTATATATGTAATGTATTCTTATTATAAAAGGAAATCTATATGTAAACCTATATTACTATGTGATGTTTCTTGAAAACGTGGGTGGGGCGCTAATAAAGTGAAGCGCACTGATCGCCAAATATCCTCACTACGCCTCTGCATTCCGTCATTCACAAGAACATCGCTGTTTGTGGGGCGCTCTTGGCACCGTATGTCCATGACGGAAGGCAAACATCTTTGCTGAAAGCGTTCAAGAAGTCTTAGTTGTCTCTCTGTATAGTACCCATCTCTCAGATCCATATAGAAAGGTTGAGAGAACCACTACTTAGTAGACACTGGTTTTTGTTGCCAGGCGGAGCGATTTATTCTGCCACACTCTCCACTGTAGGCACCCAAAAGCACTACTGGCTCTGACCAGACGGTTATCAACCTCCGTTAAAAGCAATGCGTTATTTGATGTCATGCTTCCTTGATCTATGGGAAGAGATCTACCACGTTAAGGGGTGTCCGTTCAGAGTGATCTTTGGGGCTGAGTAGGTTTGTGTGGGTGATATCTAGAACAGGACTTTCGGTTTTTCCAAGGTTTATAGTTATAATATAGAGGCCGCCGCGTACACAAATTCATTGACCACGAGCTGGAAATCATTATCAAAGTGAGCAAATAAGACGTCAAGAAGCTGTGTTACAATCATTTCCTTTGTTTTGGTATGGGACAGTGGACGTCGAAGATTGATCACACTGTAATAATTTACCAGCAAAATAAAATATTGCCCTGGTCCCTCCGTAACAGAACTATGTTAATTATTCAAAGTTATCTAAACTGGGAATAGTTAGTCATTTGTTTTGAAAAGAAAACTTGATCTATCAGATTTATCAATAATATCTATTTGTTAACCAGGTCAAAATAAGTCTTAACAAGGAGTCAAACTGAGAAGGAAGTCACCAATTAGCACATTTTAAAACCATCAAACATAAAAATATTTACATGCGTCTAAATGTATAGTTCTTTACTTGTAATGTTTAGTTTTTTCCATATTACACGTCATTTGAAAGAAAGAAAAACACTTTTATGTGACATTTTATGTATCCTTCAAGTCATAAGGTATACGGTGCGTGGCTGAGTCATGGGGGGCCCTAAAGAAAGGACAGAAACCTGCTCCCAGATCTCCCCTCCCTCACTGTTGGACCAAATAGATTGGACTCTGTGAAAGTTATAAGCATGAAAGATGCACTTTGAAAAGAGTATTCACAAAGCAATTCATAAATATTTATCGTTTTATTTTGTACTTTAATAATGCAAAGACTATTACAAACTCTCATGTAGATTTATTAATTATGGAACTATGGAAGAAAAAAAAAATGAAATTAAATTTGCTTGGGGAGGTTAGTTATTGTGGTCTAAGTGTTGTTTTTTTTTATTGTTTACACCTTAATTGCGGAAAACCGTATAGATAGCTTTGACATTGTTGAAAAGGTTAATAATGCATACAAATGCTTAATTAGCCTATTGATTCATTAAAACTTGTTTATATTTGTAAAGAAATATTTTAGTGTAATGCTGTAAGCCAAGTGACGTAATCAGTGTCAATTTTTGTTTCCCTTTGACATCATTCGGAAAATTTTCATTCATAAAACATTCTAGCCAAAATTAATGTCTTGATGTTGAAACATTTTCAAACCGATATAACGGTCGATCTCGAGTTTTCCTGATGTGGTTTATAATTCAGAATTAGTTTGTTTTTTTCTTTATACACGTAGACCTTGAAATTTTAAAGAAAATCGTTACAGCCGTTTTCGAAATAAAAATGTATATATAAATATATATACAATACATACATACATGTACACATACATACAAGAACAGCTTATTTTAGAGTATAGGATAAAATTAACACACATACTTGGGACTAAAACATGTAGCACCAAAACGTCTTGCTATGCTTGTGAAATGTTCTTTTCTGTGCTTGTGGTCTCCTGCAGGTATATGTGATGGCAACATCAGCAATAGTATGGTTCTATTCACACCCGGGTATCCAAACAAACCTACTTGGAATATGATTTGCTTATGGTTTATTGAAGCTGACCAAAGAATTGTCATGCTCCAATTAGAAGGGTTAAACAAGGAGATTCCTGCTTGCGACCAATCCCCATTGGAGGTAAGAGGCAGCGAGTAGTCCTAACTAGCGAATACCCTGGATAGGTAGCTTCTTTTTGTTTTCCTTTTCTTTATTTTATTCTAAACATAGTTTGCATGTGAACAGTGAACATTGATACTGACCATTGGGAAGACATAGCTCTAGACCGCACTAGTTGGAGAGAGACGGTGACCAAGAAAGCTATAGACAGCTAGAAAACATGGGCCTCAGCTCTTGAAGAAAAGCGTGCCGTAGAAAAATGGCCGTTTCCTCTACCACCAAAGCGAAAACCACCTTGACCTGCAATATATGTGGACAGGAGTGTCTCTCCAAAATAGTGCTCACAGTCACATGAAAAGGTGTTCGAGATGAACCATAGTCGTTCTACGACTGAAGGAGGCCAAAAATAAAATAAAAAGTTGGTGTGCACTATGTGTTGGACCGAACTGTCAATTTGTGATTGTCATTAGGGTTGAAACTACGGCTCTTGAAACTCCATTTCAAAGGAAACTCCCAAGCAAAGGAAACTCCCAATCAAAAGGCCAAAATGAAAGCAATTTTTTTGTTCTCTCTGAAAAGGTTGGAAGCAGATGCAAATTCGTTTCACCAATTTTCTCCGGCAGCCCTTTTCTTAGACATTTGGCTAGTGCAGAACTAATACGGTCGAGGACTTCCTGGAGAATATACCCATACATGAGAAAACAATATTAAATGAATTGACGGGCCTGTCATTTAAAATGGTTCTAGTCACTGCAAAAGACAAAGAGGAATGGAGAAAGGCGGTCGTTAGATCGTGTTTGGTGCCCCAACGGTCCCAAGGACTAAGGGACAGATGAAGGTGGTGGTGATACCCACAAAATTAAAGGTGAGTGTCCGCCAATGCGAAAACTACCTCTTGAGAAAAAGTTTCAGATTATTACAGGCTGTTAGGGCTTTCTTCCATGCCCTTGATTCCATTTTGTTCCTCAAACGAGGCTCTAATTTGCTTCTCTACTAGTCTATTTATCTCTACTAACACTCGTTTCAACCCAGGCCGTCAGTATATTAACAATGATAAAATCATACACTCTTGCGAACTGTCGTCTGCTCTGATCTTGCATCAGGTTGTCTTTTCTTGCTTTTTTAAAAAGCTTTCCAACAACACCCAGCAAAGCCGCCTATGTTCCAGTGAAGAGGTCTTGTTGCAAGGACAAGTGAAGTTAAAAATGACAATTAACAACACTATCAAACGCTGGATTGGGAAAATACACTTGACATTTCGACCCCCAATGAGTAAGTTTTGACTTTGCTTTGATAATGTTAAGGTCAGCACCTTTTTTGGGATATGTCACAGGTCATAGCAACAAGTAACACACACACACACACAAAACTTTATAAAAAAAACAATTCCCCAGTTATGAAGCTAATGACTTTTTGAAAGTGCTATTACTTTACTATAATAACGAATGTATCATTAATTAAAAAAAAAAACAACAACAGGAAAACAAAAATACCCAGCTAGAATCACACTATGGCAAGGGACGATTGGCCAAAGACACCAGAAAACGGTCATGTCTTCAAATTTCGCTTTTATTTCGTTATTACATATCTTTAGGCTAAAAACGTTATTTAAAACCAGTAACTAAATCTGATACTGTGTTATAGGAAGTGAATTATTCATGACTTGTTACAATAAGATGAGGTTTTATGACATTTGCATCGCATTGTTCAGCACTTTGTAGTGAAATAGCATCTGGACAGCGAGACGATTCCTGCTTTCACTGTTACGTCTCGCGACACGGCCGTGTTACCTTCTGCTAGTTTATAGTGGGATTCTGATGTGTTTTAGGTCAATATTTATTGGATTTTAATTCATTCATTAGCACCAAACTATAATTTGTTAATAGCAGGAGAATCTAGATGGACGTCTTTTTATAGTTTCCGCTTAAACATATAATTAAACCCTTAGGCGTCAGTGGGGGTGCGGGTCGCACCGGGTGACACCTATCGGAGGGGGGATGACACCCCAGGGGAAACTTTTACTAGTATAACTTCATCTAATGGACCAGCAAATGTTTAAACTCATTGTAACACAAGACTGTTACAAAGCAAATATAGTTACAATGCGAGGTCCCCGACTAGCTAACTTTCCCCTAATTTATACTTTTCTAAACCGTACTTTCCAGAATCGTAGAATCTTCTATCCTCATTATTTTATTAACTGTGACCTTCTAGAAGCAGACGTATGCTTTTTTTCCCTTAACCTCTTTCTCTCATTGGATGACTAAAATTAACGTGTTTCTGACCTCGGCTTCTAGAAACTGGTCGAATTAGGTCACATTACCGACTCGTGACACATACTATTTCAGGAACTACCGCTATATGAAATATCTAGCTTTAGAAAATAGTAGACTACTATGGCCTCCTTCATGGATGGATCATCTCATGGAAATGAGATAAATGCCTGGGAATTAGCTGTGGTCGGAACGACGTCGCCCACACAACAGTTCCCCCCTCTCCACGCAACAGATGTATCTATAGGAACGGCAGTGCCGATACAGTTTGGGGTCAGCTACGTCGCAGGTTCTGCCAGGGTGTAGCACTGGGTGCTGCAATCTGCCTTAGGGTCGCAATCTCCTGATTTTTCCTCAGGGTTGACTCCCGAAGCCTTTCTCATGATTTGGTATAGCTGCAAGGCAACATAGCTTTGAATTCAGAGTTTTCCTTCTCCAGCCATAGCTAACGAGCCCATCATGCCCAAAGCTTACTGGCTAAGGCGCCATGTACTCGCCTTTGTCCCTTCTTCTGTTAGTGAGAACAGTTCCGCCGGACTCAATATCTGAGCCACACGTGAAGGCCAGGAGTTGGACTGGTTGTCAGAGGCTATTTGAAACGCATGCCATTAGGAAGCATTTTATAGGTAGTAGAGAAAATAATTAAAGTTTATGATAATAATCGTATAACAATGTTTCAACAACAATAAATAATATTCCATATATATATATATATATATATATATTGTAACGGCTATCACTATCCAGGCTCTCTGCAAACTGCACCACATGACACTAAAACACAAAGAACTTGACAATCCAACGTAAAAGCCAATACTGCACAAATGACAACACGTAACATTGACTGTACAAAGATTTCGCGGGTCCAAGTTTGGGTAGGGATAATAAGTGAAATTTAAAAGTTTGTATTAGAAAATAAATTCATCTTTGCATTTATTTCATTCTTTACTACGTACAGAACTACTTTACGAGCCTTGCGTGTCTCGAAGTCATACAGTATATCATAAAAAATATGTTTCCTACATAGATCACGCTCAATAGCAAGAACTACCAAATGTTTCAATCTATCTTCGAGAACTGTTGATCTCACGTAATTCTTCATTAGTTTGAGGCGTGAGAAGCTTCTTTCACATGAGATGAACTCCAATTGGTGACAAGGCAGGGAGACCTAGGTCTCCCGTAGTGCCCTGGTAAGGAACTCTGCTGTTTGGCCTAGTGCCTCATAGCTTCCATACAAACATAGTGAACCACTGGATACGTCTTCCCGCAGCTCGCGGAGCTGCGGACACTCTTGCAAGACATGCGCCACCGTCTCTTCTGATTCCCCACAGTGTCGGCAACGGGCATCAAAATTTGGCCGGAACCGGGCGAAGTACGCACCTATGGGCAGTGTCCCGTACGCCACTGCGCTATTGTTGTTTGTTCCGACCTTTTTAGCCTCCACCACGGGTCCTCTCGATTTGGGCGACGCATGTGCTGCCAGACTCCCCAGGAAGTGTTGGAGTCATCCCAGGATTTCAACCATTTTTCATGTACCCACTCTCGTATTACTGTGGTAGCCTGTTGGAATGTACTTGGTGACTCGAAAGTGGGGCTTCTTTCACCAGATTACACAATTTCGGGTAATGCATAATACCTTTTTTTTTTTTGCATCACGAGTAGGACTGGCGTTTTCCATATTGAATGACACCCCAACATGACAATTTTTTGTTTTTATATTTCAGGAAATTTTTTAATTTTTTTTTTTGAATTTTCAAAAGATTTTAATAATTTCCGGAGATTTCCATGACTTTTTCGTATATTTTGCAATTTCAGGAGATTTCAAGGAGCTCCTGGTAAATCAGGACGCTGTGGGAATTCTGTTATAAGTTATAAAATGGTTTAATTTCATAATTTACACCTAGAATTAGCGCGGGTTCTTTGAAAGTGCGGGTTCCACTGCGGTCGCATAGGTTGCATTTATTTCTAGCTAACAAGCTGATTTTGTCTGAGAAATTAGGAATCCAGCAGGACCACTATTCGTTTCTATTCTCGCAGGTTCGACTGAGTATTTAATTCCCGCAAGGCTCTGAATCTTTCTGGGTCAGGCTTGAGCTGATTTTTAGATATTTCGTATCCCATATGTGTTCCGATCTCACTTTTAGCTTCGTTGAAGGTAATACCATACTTCTGAGCTACTTTGAAGAATCTCTGCAGGTTTCTATCATGAGATTCGGTATCATGTCCACTGGTGGTCACATTGTCCACATAAGCGAATGTATTTTCTAGTTGCTCGTCGTCGATTATTTTATCTACAGTTCGGTGTAAACAAGCCACTCCATTTTTGACTCAAATGGAATTCTTCGAAACTGGTAAAATCTACCCCCATCTTCCAAAGCTGTAAACGGCCTTTCTTCTTCTTTAATCGGGATCTGATGATAAGCATTTTTGAGGTCCATAGTGTTTTTTATCGACAGAAAATTGTGCTATCTTCTCTGCTAATTCATCCATTCTTGGCATGGGATAGGCGTCTAACAACGTAAATCTGTTTATCGTCTGGCTATAGTCAATAACCATCCGTCTTTTGTGCCTCTCATTGGATGTTATTAGAACCTGTGCCCGCCAGGGGGATTTTGAAGGTTCTATTACTTCTTCTTTGAGTAGTCTCTGAATCTCATCAATAATAAACTTAGAGTCCTGTAGTGAGTGTCTGCGTGACTTAGTTGCCAATGGAGTGCAGTTTGAAGATGTTACCAAAAAGACTAGGCACCTCTACTTTAGCTGGTCTAAGAGTACTTCCACACAGAGGTGGTCTCTTTCCACTAAAGTGAATCTGTAGATTCTCGTGCAGGCTTATGAAATCTAAGTCTAGAATTACATCTGAACATAATCCATCTAAAAGTGACAGTTTAATATTTTTATATGTTTCATCTTTGAGTCGAATATTACCTAAGATATGGCCTTCAGTAACTCGAGACAAGTGAGTAGAAGCCATAAATATTCTATCCACGGACGTTTTTATCGGCCATTTGAGTCTTCTGGCAACTCGTGATGATACATAACTCTCACAGCTTCCAGTGTCTATCAGAGCTTTAAGTAGCACCCCATTGAGAAGAATCAACGAGGTTTTATTTTCCTTGTCCTAAAGAGTGCAACGTAGCGAGGGCAAATGCAGTAGATTTTCTTGATTTGCAAGATCTCTGGAAATTTCCCTTCTTGTCACACAGATTACATGTTGCTTCACGTGCGGGGCACTCTGCCGCAGTAGTAACACTTGCTAGATGTAGCGTTTACCTCTTGTTTTTTTTTAGCCGAAGTAACTGAGGCTCGTAGATCAGGCAGCTGGGGAGCGACAGAATCAGCAGAGTGTTCTCTTATAGCATTTGTAGTAGCCCCACTAGTGGTTTCTGACTGTGACTCGTACAATAACGAATGTTGATAGGCGTGTTCAAGTACTCTGGCTTCCTCAAATGCATCCTTCAACTTTAAATCTGTTTTCTCTAGGAGACGTTTTCTAATGCTGTTGGAGGCAATCCCTGTGATGAATGCATCACGTATGGAGCTGTCACGGCTTTGAAGTTGCAGTCCTTGGATAGACTGCGGAGTTTTTGAAGAAAGACGTGAATACTTTGACCCTGTTCCTGTCCACACGTGGCTAACTTGTACTTTGCGAATACTTCATTCTTAGGCTGAATGTAGATGTTAATTAGTGACTGAATTGCATCTTCATACGTTCCTTTGTCACTTATCATCTGGTACACCGATGGCGAAATGTAGTTTATAAATAGATTCTTGTTATCAATGTTTTCTATGGTAACAACAGACAAAAAGTTTTGAAAGGTTTCATACCAGTGTAACCACTTTTCTGATGCTTGTGGTGCGGTAGGTTCAACATCAAACTTTCCGGTCGAAGCAGTCTATCCATGCTTAGAATCAATACCACACCTCATAAATTCAGTATAATAAATTGTCGTACTTTAACATAACAAAAAACATGTTTTTGTACACTGTATGACAAACAATTACACATGGTAAAGATCACGACACGAAAAATGGTCAGTAGACAGTCTTACAAATGTAAACAAACACTAGGGGTGACAATCAAATAAACAAATTCACGACATGCATTTGCCTAAGGCCGGCCTTGCAAAATAACGGCGTATGCTAGTCATTCTTTTCCCAAAGATAAACATCAAACTGTCAAATTTTTAGGAAAATCTTTAGCCGTTTTCAAAATCAGTCTCCAGATTTTCCCAGGTCCAGTGAATTTGCAAGTTGAATAGAGGAATTGTAATCATTAAAAGGAAATTCCTTGTATTTTAGCTTAGCAGTCTTTACTAGTTATAAAATGGATTAATTTTTATGCATTTTTTCAATCAGAGTGTGGCTCAACCCCGTCCGAACCGGCCACTATGTCGAATTGGTCAGCAGAGTTTAAGAGCCCTGGATTTGACAGTGGTCTGTATGACAACAATCAGCGATGCATCTGGGTCATTAATATTCCCAGTGCGGCAAAAATCCAAATCACTTTTAAAACTTTTAATCTCAACAGTAATGAAAATGAGTGTGATGACTATGTAGAGGTAGGTTATCGTAGAGCAAACATGAGTATATTCCGCTTGGGACTATTGCATATGAAAGTTGCGACTACGGCAATTAAGGGTTTTAATCTTATCCTATAAAATATAGACGTTACTTTAAAAAATAAGATGATTACGTCCTACGCGTCATGCATCTAGGCATGCATATTAACCAATGACTTAAAACTCTGCCAAGTCACTGGTTTTCCTGGCTAGCTCATGCAACACTTTCCATGCTGTAATCGTTCTCATTTTCATTGCTTATAGAACAATGAATGTGTCTGTATAGTAATGTGCAAAATGGAATACGTACGTAATTAGAGAGTCAGTGTGCGTGCGTGGTGTCCCGCATGGTTGGGCGACGTAGAGAATTATATCTACAGATTAGCTTTGATGACACTATGGCGGTGCAGAGGCCCTTCAGGGGAGATCTTCAGAATAAATCTGATTAAACCTATGTTTAACATTGAACATTGACAGGGTGCTAACAAAGTAATAACTCCAATAATGAGAATGGTCAAGTCCCTTAGGCAAGCCATCATAGTGTATATATTAACTAACAGAATAAATTGTAACCTTTAATATCCTTTATCCTAATATATACTAACCTTTAATGGGAAGCGTGGTCGAGAGGCCAAGTGCTTGAACTTGGCTTGGCTCGGCTACCTAGAAGGGGGCTGGAGGTTCGACACTCGGGCAGAGTTGTGTTTACTGAGCGCCTAAAGGCAGCACGGAAAACCAACTCCTAGGTACCCCCCTCCCCCCACTGGTCCACAACTGAGATTGGACCAAAAGCGTTTTGAGCATGCTATAAGCATGAAAGTAGCGCTATATGAAAGCTATAATAACTCTGTATAATAGAGTATGGAGAAAAGAAAAAGGGGCGATCAATGGATGATGTACGTCGGAATATTAATAGATATTTTAGCTGGAACAAAGTCTCCGAACTAAAATATGGAAAATATTTCAATAAAATAATATGGTGTGGTTGGCATGTGTAGACCCATGCATGCGGATAAATCGTTAGATACTTATTCCGTGCTAAGGAAATTAATATTTACAGGAATAATATACGTTACAGTGAAATAAAATACGTTACAGTGAAATAATATACGTTACAGTGAAATAATATACGTTACAGTGAAATAAATGCATATAAGAAATGACGAGGTCACTCATCACAAATGCGGAGATTTAAAACAGGATCACAATGACCATTTGGTCCCACGATGTCAAAAAACACACGCAAACTATAACTTGATGGCCATATCCAAAGGTCCTTATGACTCGCCAAGTCCTTTGTTTAGGAAGCCAATACCAGGGAAAAGAAGAAGATGCAGACAGAGAAAGCGATGGGAAGACAACATCAAAGAATGGGCGGGCCTGTTAGTGTACGAGATTCCATTGAAAACAAAAGGCTGAGACCGTCAACAGGTCAGAGGTGAATGTCTAATTCTTATCATTGCTTTAAAATATTTAAAGTTTAAGGATTCCGACCTTTCCATTTTTTTGTATACCTGTAAACTAGGTCACAGATTCTGAGAGCGTCTTGTTTTTTGACTGTGGTTACATAACAACACCTTTTCAAGTGACCTCCTTGGAGAATCAGATTCAGGTTGTTTTTTACAGTGATTATGAAAATACATCTATTGGATTCAATGCTGTATATGAAGGTATAAACCTTTAATAAATGTCACGTTTTACATAGCTTATATCAAGTCACTTTGTTTATCTGTCTACCTGTCTTTCTATCTGTCTGTCTGTCTGTTAAAAACTGTTTGTACGTTATTTCTCCCAAGCCCATTCTTGGATCAAGTTGAAACTTTGCACTATTATTCATTGACGTAGACAATGTATGAATCAATTTAAAAAATTAATGAATTAGTCAAATAATTACTGGTAATTAATTATTTTGTTTGATAAATACAAGGGAAATTAATCCTTCAGTATTCACATGTAAGGCTAAATCGGTAGAGTTTAGTCCCCTTAAATAATTGTTAACGCAATTTCTCCCACACGCATTCTCTGATCAAGTTGATACTTCAAATAATTATTTATTGCAACTAAAAAAACGTTAATCAATTTTTTTTAATTAGTCAATTATTAATTAATAATCAATTATTTTCTTTGAAATCGAATAAGGGAGAAAAACTTCTATATTATTGATAGATATAGTTGTAAGGGAAGAGTTCTTTCCCCTAGATAAGCTTTGCTTTTTAAAAAAGGATTTTTATTTGTTCTTCTCTATCGAAACTGCATAGAAAATTTCGCCAAAAATGAAAAAGAAGACCATGAAAGGGTTTGATTCATATCTGTTTTGTCTCCCCTACTTCAGGTTTGTGTGGAGGTGTGGTCGAGAACAGTGTCCTCCTGAGAACGCCCAACTACCCGAGTGCTCCACAATCCAATACAGTGTGCCGCTGGTTTGTGGGATCTGAGTTTCATGTATCTATCATCGCCGTTGTCAACGAAACACTGTCACCATTGCCGAGCTGTAATATGAACACCGCTGTGGTACAAGTCTTTTTTTTTTTAAACAGCTTATTCTGTTGGTAAAAAGTTACACGTTATTTCTCCCACACCCATTCTTGGATCAAGCTGAATTTTAGCACAATTATTTCTTTTACCTGACAAAACAAGAATCAATTTTTTTTAAAATACCAACTAGTTAATTAACTATTGGTAATGGGCAATGTAGCTGAACGTAAAAAATGATATATGTGTCAGACGCGAATTGCCCCAATTTTTAGTAATAGAAATTACAAAAGTTATTTCTCTATAGAGCGCGGCTTCAGAAAAAAAAAGAAACAATTAATCGTCTCTGTATATATAATTCCCTATACGTCGCCCAACCATGCCCCCTTCCTTCAGCACCCGCGCTTTCCCTCACTCTCCAGGCATGCGCAACAGTGTGTACCAGCAGCAGTGTATTCCAGCAGCAGTGTGTACCTCAGCCACTACTGTGTCCTCAGTCACTTTGGTATCCCCAACAGTCGTCTGAGCCACGTTGCCTTTCCATTGTTCTCTTCCATTCCGGCTGGTTTGGTTTGCTAACACGTCTCTCACTGTGTCTTTCAGAAAGTGTTCACCCGTCACTAAATAGCGGCGTAGCATACGTATACCGCGTATACCGTAGTTATGTCACATGTGATTCGTCAAACACAGTGGCATCACTATGT
Organism: Biomphalaria glabrata; assembly: GCF_947242115.1. Taxonomy (NCBI): domain Eukaryota; kingdom Metazoa; phylum Mollusca; class Gastropoda; family Planorbidae; genus Biomphalaria; species Biomphalaria glabrata. The sequence continues at coordinate 23,453,281 of NC_074718.1, read as the reverse complement.
TGAGTGTCACCCGGTGCGGTCAGCTCATGGTGCTCCCCCCCCCCCCGTGCTCTATTTTAGACCTTAAAGACGTTATTACGGAACATATTCTACATTATACTGTCATGTTGTTTAACGACGTCTGAAACACTTTAAACATTTCTTAAAACTCATTAAGAGGGACAAAACTAAAAAAAAAAAAAACAAAGCAAATATATATAAAACAAAATTAATTAATTAATTAATGCTCCAATAGTTGTTTATTATTTTTCCGAATACTTCATGTGTTGTTCAAAGTTTCACCTTGATCCGATAATTGGAAGTGCAAGGGATAACGTGTACAAGTCTCATACCAGAGAGGAGAACAGAGTAGTTGATATATATCAGAGAGGAGAACAGAGTAGTTGATATGTACCAGAGAGGAGAACAGAGTAGTTGATATGTACCAGAGAGGAGAACAGAGTAGTTGATATATACAAGAGAGGAGAACAGAGTAGTTGATATATACAAGAGAGGAGAACAGAGTAGTTGATATATATCAGAGAGGAGAACAGAGTCGTTGATATATATCAGAGAGGAGAACAGAGTAGTTGATATGTATCAGAGAGGAGAACAGAGTAGTTGATATGTACCAGAGAGGAGAACAGAGTAGTTGATATGTACCAGAGAGGAGAACAGAGTAGTTGATATATATCAGAGAGGAGAACAGAGTAGTTGATATGTACAAGAGAGGAGAACAGAGTAGTTGATATATATCAGAGAGGAGAACAGAGTAGTTGATATGTACCAGAGAGGAGAACAGAGTAGTTGATATATATCAGAGAGGAGAACAGAGTAGTTGATCTGTACAAGAGAGGAGAACAGAGTAGTTGATATATATCAGAGAGGAGAACAGAGTAGTTGATATGTACCAGAGAGGAGAACAGAGTAGTTGATATGTACCAGAGAGGAGAACAGAGTAGTTGATATATACCAGAGAGGAGAACAGAGTAGTTGATATATATCAGAGAGGAGAAAAGAGTAGTTGATATATATCAGAGAGGAGAACAGAGTAGTTGATATATACCAGAGAGGAGAACAGAGTAGTTGATATGTACCAGAGAGGAGAACAGAGTAGTTGATATGTACCAGAGAGGAGAACAGAGTAGTTGATATATACAAGAGAGGAGAACAGAGTAGTTGATATATACAAGAGAGGAGAAAAGAGTAGTTGATATATATCAGAGAGGAGAACAGAGTCGTTGATATATATCAGAGAGGAGAACAGAGTAGTTGATATATATCAGAGAGGAGAACAGAGTAGTTGATATGTACCAGAGAGGAGAACAGAGTAGTTGATATGTACCAGAGAGGAGAACAGAGTAGTTGATATGTACCAGAGAGGAGAACAGAGTAGTTGATATATATCAGAGAGGAGAACAGAGTAGTTGATATATACAAGAGAGGAGAAAAGAGTAGTTGATATATATCAGAGAGGAGAACAGAGTCGTTGATATGTACCAGAGAGGAGAACAGAGTAGTTGATATATATCAGAGAGGAGAACAGAGTAGTTGATATGTACCAGAGAGGAGAACAGAGTAGTTGATATGTACCAGAGAGGAGAACAGAGTAGTTGATATATACCAGAGAGGAGAACAGAGTAGTTGATATGTACCAGAGAGGAGAACAGAGTAGTTGATATGTACCAGAGAGGAGAACAGAGAGGAGAACAGAGTAGTTGATATGTACCAGAGAGGAGAACAGAGTAGTTGATATGTACCAGAGAGGAGAACAGAGTAGTTGATATGTACCAGAGAGGAGAACAGAGTCGTTGATATGTACCAGAGAGGAGAACAGAGTAGTTGATATGTACCAGAGAGGAGAACAGAGTAGTTGATATATATCAGAGAGGAGAACAGAGTAGTTGATATATACCAGAGAGGAGAACAGAGTAGTTGATATGTACCAGAGAGGAGAACAGAGTAGTTGATATGTACCAGAGAGGAGAACAGAGTAGTTGATATATATCAGAGAGGAGAACAGAGTAGTTGATATATACCAGAGAGGAGAACAGAGTCGTTGATATGTACCAGAGAGGAGAACAGAGTAGTTGATATATATCAGAGAGGAGAACAGAGTCGTTGATATGTACCAGAGAGGAGAACAGAGTAGTTGATATATACCAGAGAGGAGAACAGAGTAGTTGATATGTACCAGAGATGAGAACAGAGTCGTTGATATATATCAGAGAGGAGAACAGAGTAGTTGATATATATCAGAGAGGAGAACAGAGTAGTTGATATATACCAGAGAGGAGAACAGAGTCGTTGATATATATCAGAGAGGAGAACAGAGTAGTTGATATATACCAGAGAGGAGAACAGAGTCGTTGATATATATCAGAGAGGAGAACAGAGTAGTTGATATATATCAGAGAGGAGAACAGAGTAGTTGATATATATCAGAGAGGAGAACAGAGTAGTTGATATATATCAGAGAGGAGAACAGAGTAGTTGATATGTACCAGAGAGGAGAACAGAGTAGTTGATATGTACCAGAGAGGAGAACAGAGTAGTTGATATATATCAGAGAGGAGAACAGAGTAGTTGATATATATCAGAGAGGAGAACAGAGTAGTTGATATATATCAGAGAGGAGAACAGAGTAGTTGATATGTACCAGAGAGGAGAACAGAGTAGTTGATATATACATACCAGAGAGGAGAACAGAGTAGTTGATATGTACCAGAGAGGAGAAGAGAGTAGTTGATATATACCAGAGAGGAGAACAGAGTAGTTGATATATACCAGAGAGGAGAAGAGAGTAGTTGATATATATCAGAGAGGAGAACAGAGTAGTTGACATATACCAGAGAGGAGAAGAGAGTAGTTGATATATACAAGAGAGGAGAACAGAGTAGTTGATATATACAAGAGAGGAGAACAGAGTAGTTGATAAATACCAGAGAGGAGAACAGAGTAGTTGATAAATACCAGAGAGGAGAACAGAGTAGTTGATAAATACCAGAGAGGAGAACAGAGTAGTTGATAAATACCAGAGAGGAGAACAGAGTAGTTGATAAATACCAGAGAGGAGAACAGAGTAGTTGATATATATCAGAGAGGAGAACATAGTAGTTGATATGTACAAGAGAGGAGAACAGAGTAGTTGATATTTATCAGAGAGGAGAACAGAGTAGTTGATATGTACCAGAGAGGAGAACAGAGTAGTTGATATATATCAGAGAGGAGAACATAGTAGTTGATATATACCAGAGAGGAGAATAGAGTAGTTGATATGTACCAGAGAGGAGAACAGAGTAGTTGATATATATCAGAGAGGAGAACAGAGTAGTTGATATATACCAGAGAGGAGAACAGAGTAGTTGATATATATCAGATAGGAGAACAGAGTAGTTGATATATATCAGAGAGGAGAACAGAGTAGTTGATATATACCAGAGAGGAGAACAGAGTAGTTGATATGTACCAGAGAGGAGAACAGAGTAGTTGATATATATCAGAGAGGAGAACAGAGTCGTTGATATGTATCAGAGAGGAGAACAGAGTAGTTGATATATATCAGAGAGGAGAACAGAGTCGTTGATATATACCAGAGAGGAGAACAGAGTAGTTGATATTTATCAGAGAGGAGAACAGATTAGTTGATATATACCAGAGAGGAGAACAGAGTAGTTGATATATATCAGAGAGGAGAACAGAGTAGTTGATATATATCAGAGAGGAGAACAGAGTAGTTGATATATATCAGAGAGGAGAACAGAGTAGTTGATATATATCAGAGAGTATCAGAGTAGTTGATATATATCAGAGAGGAGAACAGAGTAGTTGATATATATCAGAGAGGAGAACAGAGTAGTTGATAAATACAAGAGAGGAGAACAGAGTAGTTGATATAACAAGAAAAATAGAAAAAAAAATAACAAGGTTACAAAAGACAGTTTGTGTGGAAAAACAAATTCAAAATCGGCCCCCGAAGAGGTCCACCCAGGCAGGCTTCAATATTTTCAGAAAGAACATCCAAATGAAATTATATCAAAGACAAATGAGTGATAAGAATGGAGAAAGAAGGTTAACAGATCTTGTGTAGTGCCCCAACGGTCCCGCATATCAAAGGATAGGTGTAAGTGAATGTAAAGTTAGATGTGAACCTGGCCTAACTAGTTCCCCTATTAGACCTTGTGGTCTATAGGGCAAATGATGTAAAGTTCATCTGTTTTTGTGGCCTACGGTTAGCGAGGGTGTCATGTAGCCAGCACAACGACCAACCGCCTATACTTTTCCCCAACTAATGTCAGGTACCCATTAGAGCTGAGTGGACTCAGAGGCGCCCAAAGATTCCAAAGTTGAAAATCCCAGTCTTCACCAGGATTCGAACCCGGGACCCCCGGTTCGGAAGCCAAGCCTTTACTGCTCAGCCACCGCGCCTTCCCTGGCCTAACTGATGTCTTATAATTGATCTAATTGTTTTGAAAAGGCTCGGTCTCTTATTCTTTTTTTTTTTTTTTTTTTTTTTTTTTTTTCAAGAAATTACAATTCATTTAATATCTACTAATTTGTAGTCATTTTCAAAAAATTAAAAATAAAACATGAGTGGTCAACAAATTACAATTCATTTAATTTCTACTAATTTGTAGTCATTTTCAAAAAATTAAAAATAAAACATGAGTGATCAACAAATTACAATTCATTTAATTTCTACTAATTTGTAGTCATTTAAAAAAAAAAATAAAAATAAAACAATAGTGGTCAAGAAATTACAATTCATTTAATATCTACTAATTTGAAGTCATTTTAAAAATAAATAAAAATAAAACATGAGTGGTCAAGAAATTACAATTCATTTAATATCTACTAATTTGTAGTCATTTTAAAAAAAAAAATTAAAAAAAAAAATTAAATATGAGTGGTCAAGAAATTACAATTCATTCAATATCTACTAATTTGTAGTCATTTTCAAAAAATAAAAATAAAACAATAGTGGTTAAGAAATTACAATTCATTTAATATCTACTAATTTGTAGTCATTTTCAAAAAATTAAAAATAAAACATGAGTGGTCAACAAATTACAGTTCATTTAATTTCTACTAATTTGTAGTCATTTTCAAAAAAATAAAAATAAAACATGAGTGGTCAAGAAATTACAATTCATTTAATATCCACTAGTTTGACAACGCTGTCAATTGTAGTCAAACTGAATTGAAGTTATCTTATCTTGTAGACATTTTCCAAAAAAATTAAACGAAACAAAGGGAAATCTGTAGTGTGATTGTATCCAATTAGTTTATGTTTCCTTTTAAGCACTTGGCATTGTCATTGTCACTTTATGGTTAAAGGGGACATAATGTATTGCTCTTGGTGGTAGTACGAAAAGGAAAAAGTGACTGATTTCATCCTAAGCCTCCATTCTGTCTCGTCAAATAGTATTTTAGACATATAATAATAATTAATTTTACACAACAGAACAACATCTTTTCTATAAAGTAATACAGAGAAAAAGGACTTCCTTGATAAGTGGCCTCAGTATTTTTGCTTTAACAGTAACAATCTTCTACATAAATGAGTTTATTAACAAAGCTGCACAGCAACATTAACAATCTTTCCGGAAATTGACTTTGTAGCAATGCTATGTTCCCAGGTAGTAGCAAGTAATTAGGCAAGGCAAGCTAATATAGGTTTTATACAGCTGCCTTGTATGCCTTGTGTATTTAAAAAGACTGATCAGGGAACAGGTTAATCCCTCTCACGACAATTTTTAAAGGTCTCCTTGAGATGTAAGAGGGCTACTCTGGAATCATCAAGGTGGCCCTTGGGTCTGTTAGAATCGTTCTGGGATAGTTAACCAAGCAAAGGTACTGCTGTATCACGATTGTTCAGGGTTCTGTTAGGGTCATGTGTAAATTATTTCAGGATAGGGGTGTCGATTAAGGATTCTTTTTTCTCTCATTACGAGGGGTTTAAAAAAAAAATAAAAAAAATTGATAAATAAATAAAAAATAGTTAATTTGTCTTAAACTATTGCATTATTCATAAAAGATTCTTGACTTTCAATTGTCTGCCCTTGTCTATATTCTTTAGGATTATTGGTTTTGGTTATTTTTGTTTCTAGTCTCTTCGCAGGCTCCATTCAGTTGCGTCTTGTTTTCTTGTTCCTTTGTTTCCCGGTATGTCTAGGATGAGGCTGCCGCTAAGATATAGACATTGTCATAGTGTTCTTGTTACGTTTCCACGGGCTTGCCGTGTTCTGTGAGTGTTGTACAGACACACTTGATGTTGACTTGTGACATGCTCTCCGATCATGTGATCAAAGAGGACGTAACCGCGAGGGAGAAATAATTCTTCAAAAGTGTTGACTTCCCTTTAAAAAACAGTTCTTGAGTAGTTTTCCATAGATAAATAAAGTTCGATTTGATTCCTATCCCGCATCTCTCAGCCCACACTCTCTTTAACCCAGGTACATACACACTCTCACACACTCGCATAACCACTTAAACTAACTGACATAATACCAATAGAGTAACTTTACAGAATGATTACAGTATTTAGATTTTTATCTCTGAGGTCTGACAATTTAATCAAGGACAATAAATTATACAATAATTACAATTTCTATCTAACCAGTATAGTTATCAATTCTATGTTCAATTATTTTTCTAAATATTAACTCTAGATTATAAGGATTTAAAGATACATTGTTATTAACAACTTTAATTCTACTGTGCCACACAAGACTTCTGTATTCACTCACTATTATTAGATTAAATTTATGAATCCTCTTACTTTTGATTTTAGGCAATTTATTTAAAACAATAGCTAGGTTAAGAGTAACATTGGGGTTACAGTTTGCCTCTAGTAGGACTTTCATAGTGCATCTAACATTATCAAATATTTTACATTTTAAAAACATATGGCTTTCATTGTTACCATTATCTGTGTGACAGAAAACACATGTGTGTACATTTCTTTTCTTACTTCCTACAGGGGTCATCCCGAAGATTAGTCTGTATGTTATTTCTCTGGCTTTGGGTGTAATGTGTTTGCTGTGTAGGTTTATAAAAGTGTCTCTGAAATCTATTGCACCTAACTCTCTACTCCATTTGATCCTATTGAATAATCTTTCTTGTAACTGTTTCTTAAGTGTTGTATATGTGTCTTTTAATTTACTGTGTATTAGATGTTCATTGCCAGGGAGTATTCTTGATATGGATCTGTAAAATGGATGTGTGTTTGTACCAAAGTGGTGTGGGGTGTCATTTTTTATTGGAATTATTTTATTTAACCTTAAGCCGTAGTAGTATATTGTTAATGGAAAATTGTTTGGGTTCTTGGCTACTTGTCCTATGTATTTTAATCTAAGTGCTTGTATTTTGGTTCTGATGTCCTGTAAGTTTATCCCCCCATCCTCTTTGTTTTGTATAAGTGTTGTGTGTTTAATGTTCCTGATAGTGCTTTTAAATATAAAATTCCTAATGATTGTGTTTATGCTTGGTATAAAAGTTGGTGGAGGTTCTGTGATGTTTGCTAAATAAACTATCTTCGGGATGACCAGGTTGTTTACTAGTATTGCTCTACCAAATATAGTAGTTGCTGTATAATGAAATCTTTTAAGTGTGTTTTTGGTTTTGTTTAAAATATTTTCCCACTGCTGTGTGTGGTAATATGTTGGGTTGCTTGTCCACGTGATGCCGCATATTTTAATTGCCTTCTCTATTTTAAGGTTAAAGGGGATGTTTAAGGGGATTTCCCACCTGCCCAATCCCATAATACAAGATTTATTTATGTTGATTTTTGACCCGCTTGCCCTCCCAAATTGAATAAACTTATCTATGATTGCGTCTATGTCTTTTTCTGAGGAGGGAAAAAGGGTGGTGTCATCAGCGTATGCTTTAACTTTAACTACGGGCGTGGGGCCTGGGATTTTTATCCCCGTGATTCCACTGTCTAGCCTGATGGTTTCTAAAAGGGGTTCTAGGCAAAGGGTGTATAAAAAGGGAGAAAGGGGACACCCTTGTCTAACAGATCTTCTAATAGGGATACTGCCACTAAGGGTTTGGTTTATTATGAGTTTGCTTGTGGCATCAGTGTAAACTAGCTTTATGTATTTCTTCATTCTTCCATCTGTCTTCGTCTTGTCTAGTATTTTGAAAAGGTAATCATGGTCTATTCTGTCAAAGGCTTTTTCCTGGTCAATAGAAAAGAAGGCTGCTTTCAAGTCTTTGTCTTTACAGTAATATATAATGTCTCTTAAAAAATGGTTAAGTTCGTCGATGTTTTTGTCTGGGTTGCTACAGTATTGGTCCTGTCCTATTAAGTGTGGTATGAGGGGTTTTAGTCTTAAAAAAATCATTTTCGTCAGGAGTTTGTAGTCGGTGTTTAGAAGTGAGATCGGTCGAAAGTCGCTAGGTGAGGTGTTGTTTTCTTGTTTTTTTGGTAGAAGTGTGATGTATGCTAAGTTGAAATCTCTAGGTAACTGTTCTGTCACTAACATGTCGCTGTATAGATTTAATAGTAGGGGTCCTATTTGGGGAAAAAAGGCTTTGTAAAATTCAAACGTCAGACCGTCTGGGCCAGGGGATTTGTTGTTTTGTGTTGTATCTAAAGCAGCCCTCAGTTCGTCTAGCGTAAAGGGAGCGTCTGTCTCTATCTGTTCTGTAATTGGTATTTCTTTGCAGTTCTGTAAAAATACTTTTTGTGCGTTGTCGTCCGTCTGTTCCTTGTCATACAAATTAGTAAAGTGTTTCGTAAATGTGTCTGTTATTTTGTCCAGGTCGTGTATAGTTTCTCCTTTACTATCAACAATGTTGTCAATAGTTCTGTCAATTTGAATGTTTTGTTCTGCTGATAAAAAAAGTTTGTTAGGCCCTTCGGTTATTTTTTTACTTTTGCACCTCAATTCCGCTCCTTTGTATTGATAGTTAAATAGTTCTTCTAGTTGTGTTAGTATATGTGTTTTGGCTGCTTCGTCTTCTTCGTGTGTTAGTAAATTTTTAAGTCTTTCCTCTTCTTTTTTTCCTTTTTGAGTTAACTAGTGTGGCCAGTATTTGGCTTTGCTGCTTAATGGAGCTTTTAATTAGCGTCCATATTTGTGTGACTTTGAAATGGGGTGTGTTTGAGTCATGTATTATATTTTTGAGGAGGTTTGCGATTGTTTTTAAATAGAGCGGGTCATTTAGGAGGTCGTTGTTAAGTTTCCAGATCGGTGTTTTTTGTTTTTTCTTTTTTAGTTTTGGGTTCAGCAGTTCCACTAAGACTCCTTTGTGGTCTGTATATTGTAACGTCTCTACGAGATGTGTTACACTTTTTGTTTCGCACGCCCTTGGCACATACACTCTATCTATCCGTGTTTCTATTTGGTGTGCCTTGTCCCTGAACGTGGTGACCCGGCCCGTGACCTCTACTTCTCTATAGGCATCTACTAACCGGAAAGCCTTGATGACTCCCCCCAAATAGTCATGCGTTTTAATTGTTACATGAGGAGTAGGACCCTCTGTGTTTGTGTTTTGCTTGTCTAATTGGGAATCAATGTAATTTAAATCACCTCCTACTATCAAATTTTCTCCTGCGTACTGAGTGTGTAGAATGTCACTTAGCATTCCAAAAAACTCTTGTTTCTCTTTTTTTTGAGCGGGTGCATAAATGTTGACTAACGTGTATGTGTGTTTTTGTGAGCTTGTCCTAATTATTACTATCCTCCCGCTATTGTCTTGATATGAGTGTGTGGTTGAAAACCTATTGGATGTTTGTAAAATGGCTGTCCCTCGTGGCTTTCTACCTAAACTAAAATAACGCTCCCGGAGGCCCATAAGAGAGACTGCTTTTTTGGCCTTGTACTCTAACTGTGTGTTGGTCTCTTGCAGAAAGATAAAATCTGGCTTGTATTTCCTTGTGAGGTGTGCTATGTAGGTGTGTTTAAAGTTAAGCCCTCTGATGTTGAGTGTCAAAATTTTGATGTCTGCCATGAGTGTGTGAGATTGGTTTGCGTGTTTGTTATTCTATTGTGTGTGTGTGCGTTTTATCTTTAAGAGTTGCTTTGTTGTTTATGTGTTTGAATGTGTGTTAGGGTCCTCGCCCTCATCTATGACTAGCACTGACGGGGAGTCTGGAAAGTTCAGCTCGAGCTTGAACTGTTCTTCCTCTCTTTTCTCCTCCTCTACCCGGGGATCCTCGTTTAGATCCTCTGATGAGGAAGAGAGAGAGAGGGCCCTCTTTCTTGTTATTTTGGTTGGGGTGGTGGGTGCTGAACTTGCCCCTCCGGATGTTTTAATTTTTTTACTTTGCTTAGATTTGTTTTCAGGGCTGTTAGGTGGGGGGAGACCACTTGGAGTAGCTCCCATAGCTTCTATTTGTTTTTTTCCCCCTCCTTTGCTGCTTTCAACCATTGTGAAGCCATCTTTTTTTAGCTGTTGATCAATCTCGGATTGCTTTTTCTCTCCCTCCCCTTTAAGGGCCATGGCATAGGAGATTTTCCCTCCTACCTCCTTTGCACCTTCTGTGGGGTTTTGGTCCCGTCTGGGGTTCGCCCTATTTGGACACTGGTTTGACCAGTGCTGATCCTGTCCGCAATGCCAGCACTGTTGTCTACGTCCCGGGATGGTCACGAGGACCTTTTAGGTCCTCGGATCGTCCTCATATCGTAACTGAATATAATGGGGGAGTTCAGTCTGTTTGCGGAGTTTGATCCAAGCCGCCCACTTATCTGAGTTGCCTAGCTTGATTGGCTCTATCTTGGAGCCTTCTTCTGCAAAGGCTCCAAAGATTTCTCCTATCTTTGATTTGTTTATGGTTGGTGCTACCCAGTGAAGGGTAACCCTGATTTTTTCGTCTTCTAAGGTACAGACATCTACCTTGAAGTCCTTATCATTCCCGAATGATTCCCTAGTATACGGGTTCTCACTCGGGCGGATGTTTGGACCAGGAACCAGACAAAGGGGTTTTCGAAGCGATAGAGAGAACTCACTTCGTCCGGTGTTAGTTTCAGGCCCTCTATTAGGCTCACCATAGTGGCCTTAACAGCCCCTTGGCCTGACAGCTTTAGAAGCAAGGTACCTGGTCCTTTTTTTTCAATAAAAAATGTCTTAACTGACATTTTACAAAGGTTTATCACAAGTACAGAGACAGAAAAGAGACGATAACTACACTACAAACTACACAGTACTTTACTACACAACCCTCGCGCCGTCCACTCTAAACAGTAACACACAAAAATCCACAGAATCACAAAAAAACCACAGAAACACAAGTAATCCACAGAAATAAATCCTCAAGTGTTAGCTACTTAATCAATCTCTTATTCGAATCCTCAAAAAAAAAATAAAAAATTCCGCAATAAAAAAAATGTTTAGAAAAATGAAGTTTATAAGATCACTATTCATTTTAAATTAGGTCTATTTTATAATGCATACTAATTAGTTTTTTCTCTTTGAAAAACTGCTTGCATAACTGATTTTAAAAATTAGATTTTTCGCTTTCAGAAAAAAAAAGTAGCCGTTGCATCAGAACTTTGATGGTCTAAAATATTGTGATGTCGGATTTTCAATATCTTTTCTAGTTTACGAGATCTAAACGAGACGGACGGACAGACGGACAGACATTTCGCACAAAACTAATAGCGTCTTTTCCCCTTTCGGGGGCCGCTAAAAAACCAGCTCATTGTATAAATTAGATCTAGTTATAATCCGGCGGCGTAGGCCACTGCAACCTATGCCACCGCAGTGGGCCCAACACTTTTATAGGACCCGCGCTAATTTTAGGTGTATAAATTATTAAATTAAACCATTTTATAACTTATAACAGATTTCCCGCGGCCTCCTGTCGATTTAACAGGTGGTCCTGGAAATCTCCTGAAATTGCAAAATATACGAAAAAGTCCTGGAAATATCCGGAAATTATTAAAATCTTTTGAAAACTCATACAAATCTCCTGAAATATATAGACGAAAATTGTCATTTTGAGGTGTCATTTAATAAGGAAAACCCCAATCCTAAGTGCGATAAAAAAAAAACGGCATTATGCAATGCCCGCAATTGTGGAATCTAGTGAAAGAAGCTTCTCGCGCCTCAAACTAATGAAGAATTACTTGAGATCAACTATTTTCGTAGATAGATTGAAACATTTGGTAAATCTTACTATTGAGCGTGATCTATGTAGGAAATAGAATTTTTATGATGTACTGTATGACTTCGCTACACGCAAGGCTCGTAAAGTAATTATGTACATAGTAAAGAATGAATAAAATGCAAAGACAAATTTATTTTCTAATACAAAATCTTAATTTCCACTTATTATCCGTATCCCTACCCAAACTTGGACACACGAAATCCGTTTCGCATAGGGCTCTACAATGGTTAAGTCCGTTTCTGCTATTTAGTGACGGATGAATACCACTTCCCCCCCCCCCTCTTTTTTTTTTTTTTTTGCATCTTTAATTACCTAGGATAACTCCCTCCGTCCGAGTTGCAAAATAAAAGAGTGATCTTTCCATGGTGTCCAAACTCTTAAGCGTGCTCTTTCGCCTCGATAGTTACTACATAGTAGATTTATTCCCCCCCCCCTTTTTTTTGTTTTTTACGTGAGGTAGAAATAAAAAAACAGTGATATTTGTTTGTTACAACGGTCCGGCCCTGCTATTTTGTGACTTCGTGTTCTCCCCCCCCCCCCGCTCTTGTCTTCTCGTGGACTATCCGCAGAAATAAGAGAGTGATCTTTCCTTTACTTCTCGTTTAAACTGTTGGGGGAAGAAGAGAATTATATATATATAGATAATTGACCTAGACTAACAATACAAGCTGTGCTATTAGAGATATTTTTACAAATTATTTTTGTTTAGGTTTTAGCTTTCATGCTTTTATCTTTCTCAATACGCTATAATCCTTTCACTTGTCTGGACCTGTTGGAAAGGGATGGGAAAGGAAGAAGGGGGGTATCTCGGTGATCGCCTTTTAAATGTATTTATATACAAAAAAAAAAGGACTTGACTTCAAACTGGAGGGCTCCGCATCTTCAAGCCAGTACACACTAGCCTGGGTGCTAGGCAATAGGACAATAGAAGGTTTTATAGTTCTCAGTTGTTAGCTTCAAACTTTAAAGCGGCGACCTATAAAGCACAAAGAGGACTAATACCACCTTATTAGTCAAGTGCTATGTCTTTCCCTTGTTTGAGGGACCAAACAAAATAAAATAATTAATGGTCGATATTGTTCGGACGCGTCTTGGTTCTCGGATCGAAACTAAAAAGGGCCGGACCTTTTCCTTACACAATCTTTTGCATTTTTTCCATTGTCTTTGTTTAAATCTAGGGACATTATTTGGCAGTGAATGGAAGTGTAACTGATCAAGAAAACAAAAATGTGCACAAAAATAGGGGAGTTGGGATCAAACCCGATAGAGGCTATAATAGGAAAAGACCTGAAAAAAGCTTGTGAAAGTACACATTTACAGTACTTTATTTGATGAGTCTTTTACCCAAGATCTGTGTATTGTTATTAGGACTAGCTTATTTTATGTACCCTGCATTTTCCGATACACAATTTCACACACAAAAAATAATTGTATAAATAAAAATTGTAGTGACTTTAAAAATTATATTAGCCAGATCATTCGTAAAATTAAACTACATAACTTAAGACCTAAACATAAATATATTCTTCATCACGGCAACCGTTATGGCGATTCCAAAGAAATTTTTCTGGCATTTCTTCATTTCCCCAATTTCCTTCTTCGTGTTTTCTTCCATTGGCCTCCTTCAGTCGTGAAACGCCTATGGTTCATTGCGAACACTTTTTCATATGGCTGTGAATTTTATAGAGACACTTACGTCCACATATATTGCAGGTCAAGGTGGCGTTCGATTTGGTGCTAGAGGAGCTGGCCATTTTCAGTGTGGCACGCTTTTCTTCAAGAATCGAGGCCCATGTTTTCTCGCTATCTATTCTTGGTCACCGTCTCCCTCCAACTAGTGCGGTCTAAGGTTATGTCTTCCCCTGGTCAGTATCAGATCTGATTTTCAATCCCTTTTTATCACATCAACGTAAGGAGGTGGGGTGACCAGTTTTTCTTGAGCCAGTCGCAAGTTGTCCGTACAGAATGATTTTCGGGATGCAATTGTCATCCGTCAGGCGAACATGTCCGAGCCAGCGCAGGCGGCGTTCCCTGAGGAACGTACAGATGATGGGAAGGCCTGTCCTTGCGAGGATCTCAGTTTTTTTTCACTCTTTCTTTCCATGTTATTTTTAAGATTCTTCGAAGGCAGCGCAAGTGGAATGAGTTTAGTTTTCTCTCTTGTTTTGTGTAGGTTGTTCACGACTCACTGCCGTACAGTAACGTGCTAAGAACGCATGCCTTGTAGACCACAATTTTGGTCGCTGTGGTGAGCTTCTAGTTTTCCCAAACACTTGGTGGGAGTCTAGCGAAGGTTGATGCGGCCTTTACTATGAGTTTTATTCTGTCTCCTCTTCTAGTGACAGGTCACCTTGAATTGTAGATCCAAGGTAGCAGAATTCGCTTTCATCTCGTGTTTTCTTATATTATCAAATGCAGACGCTACTTAAAAAGAGATGATTACGTCCCTCGCGTGTCCCTAGGTCAATCTAATCATGCATGTTAATAGCTTAAACCCTGATAAGTTATTGGTTATCCTTGTATAGCTCAGTGGCTAGCGTGTCGGCTTTCATTGAGACTCGAGACCTTGAGTTTGTGAATTTGAATTCAGACCCAGCAACATTTGAAAAGGCAGTAATGACATTTGCGGATAGAAGTCATAAAATTCCCCAAATTTACACCAGAGTAAAAAAAAGTTTCTCTTTCAGACCACGCGGTCATCTGTTTCTGTGGCTCACTATTAACAAGTGTCGTGTGGCCAGTACAATCACCAACCGCATTTATTTTTTCCCAACTAATGTCAGGTACCCATTAGAACTAGGTGGACTCAGATGTGCCCTCGAAATTTAAAAAACTAAGTCTTTACCAGGATTCAAACCCGAAACCCTCCGGTTTGAAAGCCGAGCGCTTTACCACTCAGCCATCTCGCATCCAGTCTACACTCAATACCTTCAAGTACTCTAGTAATCGATCACTTGATGAATTTTGTGTGATCTTCAGGTGTACAGTGAATTCGAGAGCAGGAATTATACCGATAGCCTGTGTTCGTCTAACATGGCTGTTATCAGAAGGCAAGCATTGATTCTGATCTATAATTTTGTACAGCCCACTACCATTAAAGACAAGACTGTGGGCAACTGGTGGGGTCAATTCAACGTCACTATTTCTCCTGTACTCGGTGAGTAGATATGGTAGAGCATGGACAGAGGCGATAGGGTCCTTTTTATTCAAGGGGGTGCATATTGTCAATGCGCCCGTGAAAGTTTTCTTTTTTAGATAGGATCTATACTAATATAATTTTTAAAATTAACAAAATGTTTACAAAATGAGGTCGAAGGTATTTACAGGCATATTCGTGAATGATTTAGTAATTTTTTATCAGGTAAAAAAAATATTGTAATCCCATCTTTCTGTATAAGGTGCGGCATAAAGATCTCCCACATTTGGGCACCGTATGGGCTGTAGTGGCAGTAAGGAGGTGAGACAAGTTTCATTCGATTGGCTAAGATCTACCATTTATAGTTAGAAGAACAATATTCCTTTCTGTTTCATAATTCATCAATCTAACGGGTGATACTCGTCACTTTGTTGAAGCCTACAATGAAAACAATTTGTAATAGCTACGCATTGCTTTTGGTCGAAATAAAGTTGTACCAGACCGGATACTAGACCAGATACCAGACCAGATACGTTGTTTTTTTAAACCCATTAAAACAAACCTTTTGATGTACTTTGCAGAAATATAAGTATTTTGTTTTCTAGATAGTTGTTTTTTTTTTTGGTAGATTCATTCATGGATTTTTATGCCTCACCATTGTCGTCCGATGGTCTCCAGTTGAGACTTGCAATATTCCATCCCCTGCTATCTTCCATCCCCTGCAACCTTACATCCCCTGCAACCTTCCATCCCCTGCAATATTCCATCCACTGCAATCTTCCATCCCCTGCAATCTTCCATCCCTTGCAATATTCCATCCACTGCAATCTTACATCCCCTGCAATCTTCCATCTCCTGCAATATTCCATCCCCTGCAATCTTCCATCCCCATCAATCTTCCATCTCCTGCAATATTCCATCTCCTGCAATATTCCATCCACTGCAATCTTCCATCCCCTGCAATCTTCCATCCACTGCAATCTTACATCCCCTGCAATCTTCCATCTCCCGCAATATTCCATCCCCTGCAATCTTCCATCCCATGCAATATTCTATCCACTGCAATTTTCCATCTCCTGCAATATTCCATCCACTGCAATCTTCCATCCCCTTGCCATATTCCATCCACTGCAATATTCCATCCCCTGCAATCTTCCGTCCCCTGCAATCTTCCATCCCCTGCTATCTTCCATCCCCTACAATCTTCCATCCCCTGCTATCTTCCATCCCCTGCAATCTTCCATCCACTGCAATCTTCCATCCCCTGCAATCTTCCATCCCCTGCTATCTTCCATCCCCTGCAATCTTCCATCCCCTGCTTTCTTCCATCCCCTGCAATCTTCCATCCCCTGCTATCTTCCATCCCCTGCAATCTTCCATCCCCTGCAATCTTCCATCCCCTGCTATCTTCCATCCCCTGCAATCTTCCATCCCCTGCTATCTTCCATTCACTGCAATCTTCCATCCACTGCAATCTTCCATCTCCTGCAATATTCCATCCCCTGCTATCTTCCATCCCCTGCAATCTTCCATCCACTACAATCTTCCATTCCCTGCAATCTTCCATCCACTGCATTATTCCATTCACTGCAATCTTCCATCCACTGCAATCTTCCATCTCCTGCAATATTCCATCCCCTGCTATCTTCCATCCCCTGCAACCTTCAATCCCCTGCAACCTTCTATTCCCTGCAATATTCCATCCACTGCAATTTTCATCCCCTGCAATCTTCCATCCCTTGCAATATTCCATCCACTGCAATCTTACATCCCCTGCAATCTTCCATCTCCTGCAATATTCCATCCCCTGCAATCTTCTATCCCCTGCAATCTTCCATCTCCTGCAATATTCCATCCACTGCAATCTTCCATCCCCTGCAATCTTCCATCCCCTGTAATATTCCATCTCCTGCAATATTCCATCCACTGCAATCTTACATCCCCTGCAATCTTCCATCTCCTGCAATATTCCATCCCCTGCAATCTTCCATCTCCTGCAATCTTCCATCTCCTGCAATATTCCATCCACTGCAATCTTCCATCCCCTGCAATCTTCCATCCCCTGTAATATTCCATCCACTGCAATATTCCATCCCCTGCAATCTTCCATCCACTGCAATCTTCCATCCACTGCAATCTTCCATCCCCTGCAATATTCTATCCACTGCAATCTTCCATCCCCTGCAATCTTCCATCTCCTGCAATATTCCATCCACTGCAATCTTCCATCCCCTGCTATCTTCCATCCCCTGCAATCTTCCATCCCCTGCAATCTTCCATCTCCTGCAATCTTCCATCCACTACAATCTTCCATTCCCTGCAATCTTCCATCTCCTGCAATATTCCATCCACTGCAATCTTTCATCCCTTGCAATCTTCTATCCCCTGTAATATTCCATCCACTGCAATATTCCATCCACTGCAATCTTCCATCCCCTGTAATATTCCATCCACTGCAATCTTACATCCCCTGCAATCTTCCATCTCCCGCATTATTCCATCCCCTGCAATCTTCCATCCCCTGCAATATTCTATCCACTGCAATTTTCCATCTCCTGCAATATTCCATCCACTGCAATCTTCCATCCCCTGCAATCTTCCATCTCCTGCAATATTCCATCCACTGCAATCTTCCATCCCCTGCAATATTCTATCCACGGCAATCTTCCATCCCCTGAAATATTCCATCCCCTGAAATATTCCATCCCCTGCAATCTTCCATCCCCTGCAATCTTCCATCCCTTGCAATATTCCATCTACTGCAATCTTACATCCCCTGCAATCTTCCATCCCCTGCAATCTTCTATCCCCTTTAATATTCGATCCCCTGCAATCTTCCATCACCTGCAATTTTCTATCCACTGCATACTTACATCCCCTGCAATCTTCCATCCCCTGCAATATTCCATCCACTGCAATCTTCCATCCACTGCAATCTTCCATCCCCTGCAATATTCTATCCACTGCAATCTTCCATCCCCTGCAATCCTCCATCCCCTGCAATCTTCCATCCCCTGCTATCTTCCATCCCCTGCAATCTTCCATCCCCTGCAACCTTCCATCCCCTGCAATATTCTATCCCTTGCAATCTTTCACCCCCTGCAATCTTCCATCCCCTGCTATCTTCCATCCCCTGCAATCTTCCATCACCTGCAATTTCTATCCACTGCATACTTACATCCCCTGCAATCTTCCATCCCCTGCAATATTTCATCCACTGCAATCTTCCATCCCCTGCAATCTTCCATCCCTTGCAATATTCCATCCACTGCAATCTTACATCCCCTGCAATCTTCCATCTCCTGCAATATTCCATCCCCTGCAATCTTCCATCCCCTGCAATCTTCCATGCCCTGCAATCTTCCATCCCCTGCAATATTCCATCCACTACAATCTTCCATCCACTGCAATCTTCCATCCCCTGCAATCTTCCATGCCCTGCAATCTTCCATCCCCTGCAATATTCTATCCACTGCAATCTTCCATTCCCTGTAATCTTCCATCCCCTGCAACCTTCCATCCACTGCATTATTCCATTTTCTGCAATATTCCATCCACTGCATTATTCCATCCACTGCAATCTTCCATCCACTGCAATCTTCCATCTCCTGCAATATTCCATCCCCTGCTATCTTCCATCCCCTGCAACCTTCCTTCCCCTGCAACCTTCCATCCCCTGCAATATTCCATCCACTGCAATCTTCCATCCCCTGCAATCTTCCATCCCTTGCAATTTTCCATTCACTGCAATCTTACATCCCCTGCAATCTTCCATCTCCTGCAATCTTCCATCCCCTGCAATCTTCCATCCCCATCAATCTTCCATCTCCTGCAATATTCCATCCACTGCAATATTCCATCCACTGCAATCTTCCATCCCCTGTAATATTCCATCCACTGCAATATTCCATCCACTGCAATCTTCCATCCCCTGCAATATTCCATCCACTGCAATCTTCCATCCCCTATAATATTCCATCCACTGCAATCTTACATCCCCTGCAATCTTCCATCTCTCGCAATATTCCATCCCCTGCAATCTTCCATCCCCTGCAGGATTCTATCCACTGCAATTTTCCATCTCCTGCAATATTCCATCCCCTGCAATCTTCCATCCCCTGCAATCTTCCATCTCCTGCAATATTCCATCCACTGCAATCTTCCATCCCCTGCAATATTCTATCCACTGCATTCTTCCATCCCCTAAAATATTTCATCCACTGCAATCTTCCATCCCCTGCAATCTTCCATCCCTTGCAATATTCCATCTACTGCAATCTTACATCCCCTGCAATCTTCCATCCCCTGCAATCTTCTATCCCCTGCAATATTCGATCCCCTGCAATCTTCCATCACCTGGAATTTTCTATCCACTGCATACTTACATCCCCTGCAATCTTCCATCCCCTGCAATATTCGATCCCCTGCAATCTTCCATCACCTGCAATTTTCTATCCCCTGCAATCTTCCATCACCTGCAATTTTCTATCCACTGCTTACTTACATCCCCTGCAATCTTCCATCCCCTGCAATATTCCATCCACTGCAATCTTCCATCCACTGCAATCTTCCATCCCCTGCAATATTCCATCCACTGCAATCTTCCATCCCTTGCAATTTTCTATCCACTGCAATCTTCCATCCCCTGCAATCCTCCATCCCCTGCAATCTTCCATCCCCTGCTATCTTCCATTCCCTGCAATCTTCCATCCCCTGCAACCTTCCATCCCCTGCAATATTCTATCCCTTGCAATCTTCCATCCCCTGCAATCTTCCATCCCCTGCTATCTTCCATCCCCTGCAATCTTCCATCACCTGCAATTTCTATCCACTGCATACTTACATCCCCTGCAATCTTCCATCCCCTGCAATATTCCATCCACTGCAATCTTCCATCCACTGCAATCTTCCATCCCCTGCAATATTCCATCCACTGCAATCTTCCATCCCTTGCAATTTTCTATCCACTGCATTCTTCCATCCCCTGCTATCTTCCATCCCCTGCAATCTTCCATTTCCTGCAACCTTCCATCCCCTGAAATATTCTATCCCTTGCAATCTTCCATCCCCTGTAATATTCCATCCCCTGCAATCTTCCATCCACTGCAATCTTCCATCCCCTGCAATATTCCATCCACTGCATTATTCCATCCCCTGCTATCTTCCATCCCCTGCAACCTTCCATCCCCTGCAATAGTCCATCCCCTGCAATCTTCCATCCCCTGCAATCTTCCATCCTCTGCAATTTTCAATCCCCTGCAATCTTCCATCCCCTGCAATCTTCCATCCCTTGCAATCTTCCATCCCCTGCTATCTTCCATCCCCTGCAATCTTCCATCACCTGCAATTTCTATCCACTGCATACTTACATCCCCTGCAATCTTCCATCCCCTGCAATATTCCATCCACTTCTATCATCCATCCACTGCAATCTTCCATCCCCTGCAATATTCCATCCACTGCAATCTTCCATCCCCTGCAATTTTCTATCCACTGCAATCTTCCATCCCCTGCAATCTTCCATCCCCTGCAATCTTCCATTTCCTGCAATATTCCATCCACTGCAATATTCCATCCCCTGCAATCTTCCATCCCCTGCAATCTTCCATCCAATGCAATCTTCCATCCCCTGCAATATTCTATCCAATCTTCCATCCCCTGCAATCTTCCATCCCCTGCAATATTCTATCCAATCTTCCATCCCATGCAATATTCTATCCAATCTTCCATCCCCTGCAATATTCTATCCAATCTTCCATCCCCTGCATTCTTCCATCCAATCTTCCATCCCCTGCAATCTTCCATCCACTGCAATCTTCCATCACCTGCAATATTCTATCCAATCTTCCATCCCATGCAATATTCTATCCAATCTTCCATCCCCTGCAATCTTCCATCCACTGCAATCTTCCATCCCCTGCAATATTCTATCCAATCTTCCATCCCCTGCAATCTTCCATCCACTACAATCTTCCATCCCCTGCAATCTTACATCCCCTGCAATATTCCATCCCCTGCAATATTCCATCCACTGCATTATTCCATCCCCTGCAATCTTCCATCCCCTGCAATAGTCCATCCACTGCAATCTTCCATCCCCTGCAATCTTCCATTCCCTGCAATCTTCCATCCCCTGCAATATTCCATCCACTGCATTATTCCATCCCCTGCTATCTTCCATCCCCTGCAACCTTCCATCCCCTGCAATAGTCCATCCCCTGCAATCTTCCATCCCCTGCAATCTTCCATCCCCTGCAATTTTCAATCCCCTGCAATCTTCCATCCCCTGCAATCTTCCATCCCCTGCAATCTTCCATCCCCTGCAATCTTCCATCCCCTGCAATCTTCATGAAATTCGGAATAGAACTTAACAATCATCATTTATATTGAAAAGTCTAAATTGTATAAAACAAAACCATATGTAAATGTCTAAATCTTATACAACATAATTATTTTGCATCTTTTCTGTAATGTGGCCTGCGGTTTGAGCAGAGTCTGTTTTCCCTGTTTGAAATGATGAATTGAATTGAATATTATTATAATAACATAGTTTTTGCTATTACCTAATTTTATAACTTCGAACCGAGCCCAAACTTTAGATCTCACCAAACCGAACTTTAGATCTCACCAAACCGAACCCGAACTATACTCGCCATTGAACCAAACTGAAATCGAACTTACATCTGACCGAACCGAACCAGAACTTTTAAAGTTGGATTCGATTCCCATCTCTAGAATTAAGAAACAATTCAGAAAAGTCTTTTAGAAATAAATAAAAGCAAAACGAACGCTGAATATGGACGTCATTGTTTAGTGGTCATTAGTGCCGATGTGCCAAAAAACTCAAACTTTGTGGTCATTAGTCATGGAAGGATTTTAGTGGAGGCCCCAACACTTTTTCAAAAGCTTTAATGGAAATCCACTTGTTAATAGTAATACTTTCATCTAAAAGAATACCATATTTAGTACCAATAAAAAACAGAAATAGAATACCGATACTTGTACATTTAATCCAACGTACTTATTTTTTTAAATATTTAATATGCATATTTCGGTCTAAAAATGTATATTTTGGGGGTTTATGCATTGGCGTAGATCCGAAGCTGCTTTTGTTACGAGCACTCTAAACCCGGACACTTATTAACCACGTGACAATTTAGCAAAACGTAAGATTGAAAGTAGTGTTGGTTAAAATGCTAAAAAAGAATGTTTTAAGAAAAAGTAAGATGCTGACCCTCCGAAATATTTTTTTTTCTATTGTGCCCCCCCTTTTTGTACCCCCTGGCCTGCCCTCCCTAAAATCGGGCACTAAATATAATGTACTTGTCATGAGTATTATTTTCTTTATTACTTGATCTTCCTGACACTCCTCTTTCATTTCTTGTTATATGGAATAGAAAGAAAGTTATCTTATATAATACAGACGTTAATTCAAAAAAGAAGATGATTATGTCCTACGCGTCATGCATTTAGTCATGCATAGTAACCAATGACCTAAATTATGTTAAGTCACTGGTTTTCCTGGCTGGCTCAGGCAACCCATTCCATGCTCTAATAGCACTAGGGAAGAAGGAGCAGTTCAAAGAGTATGGACACGTTACATCTTCTAGTTGTGAATGGAATTATAGGGTTATCTGTGTGTGTGTGTGTGTTGTGTTTGACTTGTGTAAGTATGTGTGTACTGTGTGGTTTGGAAATACTTTACCATGCATGGGATGTGTAGCTGAGTATCATAAACCGACTGACTGCCTTACCAAGGAACTTGATTTCGAAAGCCGAGGTAGACTAGGAATAAAATGAGCGCCTCAACTTGAACTGATTTGTGCTTCTAGTGAGCGCCTAAAGGCAGTACGTGCACCACTATATGTCCTTTAAAGAGATTGGACCAGAGTGCTCTGATAGGAGCATGGGAAATACTCAATGCATAAAGTAATTTCTTTTCTTTCTTTTTTTGTCATTGGATAGAAATTTATTTTTTTAGGACCGGTAAGGGGGGCGGTAAAATATATTTTTGATTTTTTTGAAAAGAAAAGAGAAAGATAAAGCTCTTTTAGTTCTACTCTCTTGTATATGAATTCTATTTGACTTATACTAAAAGGTTATGGACATTGCGAGAATCTGTGCAACTCTGACATCTGTACTGTGAAGGTCACTGCAGAGACCAATCGGTACCAGTGTATATGTAAACGAAAGCAGAAGTTAGTTATCTGCGACTCACAGAAGTTGTGCACAGTGGAAGAATGTTTTCTAGGTGAGTGACTTACTCTAGGAGTCTCTCGCCAACAAGATAAGTTTGACATTATCTGCGACTCACAGAAGGTTTGCACAGTGGATAAAAATGTTTTCTAGGTGAGTGACTTAGTCTAGGATTCTCTCGCCAACAAGATAAGTTTGACATTATCTGCGACTCACAGAAGTTGTGCACAGTGGAAGAATGTTTTCTAGGTGAGTGACTTACTCTAGGAGTCTCTCGCCAACAAGATAAGTTTGACATTATCTGCGACTCACAGAAGGTTTGCACAGTGGATAAAAATGTTTTCTAGGTGAGTGACTTAGTCTAGGATTCTCTCGCCAACAAGATAAGTTTGACATTATCTGCGACTCACAGAAGTTGTGCACAGTGGAAGAATGTTTTCTAGGTGAGTGACTTAGTCTAGGATTCTCTCGCTAACAAGATGTTTGACATTATCTGCGACTCACAGAAGTTGTGCACAGTGGAAGAATGTTTTCTAGGTGAGTGACTTAGTCTAGGATTCTCTCGCCAACAAGATAAGTTTGACATTATCTGAGCTATCATCACGTGGCCTAGCAGAATAGTCTGACAATATGAAAATGGACCTAGTTATGTTAAAGTGATCCTCTGGAATGAATCATAGTTTGTGTCAAGGTTGGTTTCTTCTCTAATATACGTATGTGTACTTCAAAAAAACATCTCACAAAGTAAAACAATCCAAAACAAAAAGAGTTTTGAAGTCAACACCCTGACTTGCCCCCCTTCTCCTCTACAGTAAACAGGAGACCCAGGCTGACCAGAGCTCAGTCCTGACCGTTTGCTAACAATTGAACCAATACCCACACACTTCCATTGCTAGTGTCACGAAGTGTTCAATACCGTTCAGAAACTCGTTTGTTTTAGCACACGTGTCTGTGTCTCCTTGTCAATTGTCTTTCTTTCCTTCAACTTTGTTTCTGTCTCCTTGTCAATTGTCTTTCTTTCCTTCAACTTTGTTTCTGTGTCTCCTTGTCAATTGTCTTTCTTTCCTTCAACTTTGTTTCTGTGTCTCCTTGTCAATTGTCTTTCTTTCCTTCAACTTTGTTTCTGTGTCTCCTTGTCAATTGTCTTTCTTTCTTTCAACTTTGTTTCTGTGTCTCCTTGTCAATTGTCTTTCTTTCCTTCAACTTTGTTTCTGTGTCTCCTTGTCAATTGTCTTTCTTTCCTTCAACTTTGTTTCTGTGTCTCCTTGTCAATTGTCTTTCTTTCCTTCAACTTTGTTTCTGTGTCTCCTTGTCAATTGTCTTTCTTTCCTTCAACTTTGTTTCTGTGTCTCCTTGTCAATTGTCTTTCTTTCCTTCAACTTTGTTTCTGTGTCTCCTTGTCAATTGTCTTTCTTTCCTTCAACTTTGTTTCTGTGTCTCCTTGTCAATTGTCTTTCTTTCCTTCAACTTTGTTTCTGTGTCTCCTTGTCAATTGTCTTTCTTTCCTTCAACTTTGTTTCTGTGTCTCCTTGTCTATTGTCTTTCTTTCTTTCAACTTTGTTTCTGTGTCTCCTTGTCAATTGTCTTTCTTTCTTTCAACTTTGTTTCTGTGTCTCCTTGTCAATTGTCTTTCTTTCCTTCAACTTTGTTTCTGTGTCTCCTTGTCAATTGTCTTTCTTTCTTTCAACTTTGTTTCTGTGTCTCCTTGTCAATTGTCTTTCTTTCCTTCAACTTTGTTTCTGTGTCTCCTTGTCAATTGTCTTTCTTTCTTTCAACTTTGTTTCTGTGTCTCCTTGTCTATTGTCTTTCTTTCTTTCAACTTTGTTTCTGTGTCTCCTTGTCAATTGTCTTTCTTTCTTTCAACTTTGTTTCTGTGTCTCCTTGTCAATTGTCTTTCTTTCTTTCAACTTTGTTTCTGTGTCTCCTTGTCAATTGTCTTTCTTTCTTTCAACTTTGTTTCTGTGTCTCCTTGTCAATTGTCTTTCTTTCTTTCAACTTTGTTTCTGTGTCTCCTTGTCAATTGTCTTTCTTTCTTTCAACTTTGTTTCTGTGTCTCCTTGTCAATTGTCTTTCTTTCCTTCAACTTTGTTTCTGTGTCTCCTTGTCAATTGTCTTTCTTTCTTTCAACTTTGTTTCTGTGTCTCCTTGTCAATTGTCTTTCTTTCTTTCAACTTTGTTTCTGTGTCTCCTTGTCAATTGTCTTTCTTTCTTTCAACTTTGTTTCTGTGTCTCCTTGTCAATTGTCTTTCTTTCCTTCAACTTTGTTTCTGTGTCTCCTTGTCAATTGTCTTTCTTTCTTTCAACTTTGTTTCTGTGTCTCCTTGTCAATTGTCTTTCTTTCTTTCAACTTTGTTTCTGTGTCTCCTTGTCAATTGTCTTTCTTTCCTTCAACCCATTTTCCAGATTAATCCAGCACTGAGAGCACGAACGTGCTACTTGGAAGATTCATGATCAGCTGGTCTGCTAGGACACTGGTCAAGTTCCTCCAATTGCCTATTTGCTTCCAGTGTTAGCTAGACAACGATCTGTAGCAAAAATAAAAGGCGACATTGTAATAGTTCGAATAAAACAGTCATAGGCGTAACCGGGGTGGATTGGGGTTCAACGCCCATCCCCCTGCGAAATGAAATCCCTCCCCCCGCAGTGGCTGTGATTTTTTTTTGGCTTTAACTTTTTTTGTTATAATTAAGATTTTAATGTTAAACCATCACTTCCCCAGCGCAGTCAAAGTGGTTTTTGAGATTAAACCTTCCCCCCTCCAGAGATTTTTTTGACGTTAAAAAAAAAAGCCCTCTTCAAAGTAAAACTAATGCAAACAAGTCACCAATAAAGTTTTTGAATTTAAAACTCCCTCCAGAGGGTTTTATTTAGAAACCCCCACTAGAGGGTTTATTTAGAAACCCCCTCCAGAGGGTTTTATTTAGAAACCCCCTCCAGAGGGTTTTATTTAGAAACCCCCTCCAAAGGGTTTTGAGCTTAAAACCAGCCTCTTCAATATAAACCTAAAGCCAACTACAGTCACCAAATTCTATGAGCGTAGCCAAGGTAGGTTTTGAGTTTGAAACCCCATCAGCCACTTATCGTAACTCTCACCTTGTCTAATAAGTCGATTGTATAACTTCTTCGTTCTGAGTATTAGAAGCTAATGCTTCCGAATATGGCGGCTGATGACGAGTAAGGAAATTCAAATAAAGCGACTTCTTTGTGTTGAAAGAAACGCCTCCTCCTTTGCGTTTGAGTTTCGATGCACCAAACTCGAAATAACGTTCTGACATTTGAACCAAAATGAATGACACAGAGAGTCGTGGATCAGTTTCAATTCATTTCGACTCATAGCTGACACACACACCTGTTTCTAGAAAACGTATCAGCAGCCGCTACATTGTGTTTGCCTTGTCTCTACTTCTTCTTCTTCTTCTAGCCAGCTTGATTGCTGCTGAGCTTGTTGAGCTCTTTTGCAGACTGTGCCAAGGAAAAAAAGTGTGCTGTTTTCTTCAGTTGTTCAACACTGCCGTAAAGGGTGTTGGTTATGTTGGGCTGGAGTGGTAGTAGGGTCTGCCTAAGGTGGATTAGGAAGGGACATTCAAAAAGGATATGGTTTACGGATTCATAAGGGCGGGCGCAGTGTCTACAAAGGGGGAGTTGTGTGGGATTTATTTTATTGAGATGGTAATTTGACAGAGGTGTGTGTCTTTTAATTCAGTGTTGGAGCAAGTGGCCAAGACCGAGAACTTCCTTAAAATGCGGGGATTATACTATATATATATATTAAAAAGCCTGAGGAAACACCCAGCCTTTTCTCTACAAGACATCGTAGTGGAAACAGCTCAGTCCCAGTCTCCACCTCTAGATAGTTTTCATTCTTTATTTTCCCTTGCTCTGTTTGCACTACATGAAGGCCACGGAGCGTTGATCCGTGACAAGGGGAAAGCGATTTCCTACAAAGTAGTGGTGCCATTTCTTTAAAGATTCTACGATGGCGTAGGCCTCTTTTTCTATTGCTTTGTACCGCCTTTCATCTTTGAAGATTGTTTTTGACGGTAGCCGCCATTGTTATATCCGAAGCGTCTGTTTCAAACGTCAGAGGTCGAATTCGTGATTGTTCAGTGTCTACTGTAATCTTGTACAATAAAACCAAGATGCTGGTTACTTTTGTAGAGTTATTTCATTACGACCTTAGACCTTGCAATTAGGACTGTTCATCCTTGGTCTTATGTTGTATCTACCTGCTCGTTCATTGTTTACTGTAATCTTGTTAAATAAATTGTAAAGAAATAACTCTACTAAAATATTGTCTACTAAAATATTGTCTATGTGATTTATAACATATGTGTATATTGATCACTTCATCCAGACATAATGCATACTATATATTCATGTCTAGATCAGCCCTTTTGTTCTACGGAAGCTACGCCTAGCAGTGGAGATAAAAGTATCACTTGGAACAACACAATTGTAGGCCAATATGATGTCAGTATTTGTCCAAACGATGCTGTCGGTAAGAGCAATAGTTAGGATTGTAGACTATTTAGCTGCTCCCCAAAGGAAATGCCGCTATTGGTTTTTTTCTGCTTATTTTTCACAATTAAATGTACAAAACTGACAGCTTTAGTGAAAGTTTCGAATTCACCGCCCACTGTAGCGTACAACAAATAGGCTGCCTGGTCGTGCGGTTTGCACGCTGGACTGTCGTTCAGATTTATCGATGGTCCCTGATTCAAACCCTGCCCGCTCCCATCCCCCGTCATCCTGCGGGAGGTTCGGACTAGGAAGTAATTATCTTCAACTCTGAAGGAACATCCGAAACATGTCAAACATTTTACATTTTTAAAGGGGAGATAACAAATCCAATGTGCTTGTTGTACTGTTTTACTTTTACTCACTACATTGTGTTTTAGTCTTAAAGATATTTTTTAAAATTGATTGAGGCCGCCTCAAATTGTTGACTTAGAACTGAGGCTCTATGGTCTCATGCACTGGGCAGAAGTTTCAAGAGACTTAGAACTGAGGCTCTATGGTCTCATGCACTGGGCAGTAGTTTCAAGAAGCAGGAGGCAACTTCTTACAGGCCGGAAATGTCTCGCCAGGCTAGAAATCACAAACCTACCTTGAACGAAGCAATTAGTCTGCATTGTACCTTCATACGTATAATGATAGTTTGTTGTACTATTGACATTCATTCTTTTTATTACATCAAAGATGCATTTAACATGTTTCATGAATTGTTTGTTTTTGTCTTGGTAATATGCAGGTGAATCTCTTAGACAATGTACTGGCTATACAAATAGTTCCAAAGTAGGCAAGTGGCTAAATCCGGATATGTCCTTTTGTTCAGTCAAAGGACAAACTTTTTGGCTCCAGATGATCAACATGACTAGATGGTATGTGGCAACAATTAGTTCTATCTATATTTGTTCTAAGTTTTGTTGTCTCAAGGGAAATAAAAGTTAAACAAAACAAAACTGGATAATAAAAATTGTTTTTTTTACAGTAGTCCTCTCACCTTGAAAGATTTGAAAGCTCTAATCATTTTATGACCTCTAACCACTGACCTCTAACCACTGACCTCTAACCATTGATATACTTTGTTTTGCTATCTGGAGAACTGCGTCACTCTTAGCTCTCAACAATGTTAAAACAATTCAAGCATCAAATCAAAAGGGTTTGTTTACGTAGGGTCAGTAGGCAAACTGATAGGCTGTCAGGGAAAGAAACAGCCAGAAAGAGAAAAGAGAGAGAGAAAGAACGAGAGAGATGTGTCTAATGGTACTTATATCTTTCCTAGCCACGGTAACAAGTCTAACAGTCTAACAACTTTCATACAAGCAGTAGACGACTTCACCAGTCCGATCAAGTCATCCCCTGTTGGAGCTAATGTTGTCTTGCCTGGAGATTTTTTCATTGTGGCCAGTACATTGGAGCAGCTCCTTCAACAGTTTCAAAATGTAACCAAATTGGGAGAGAAACTCGCTATTCAGTATATTAAAGTAAGTCAGGTTACAGGAACAGTAGTAACTTAGCCCAAACTAAAATGATTCAATGGCCATAAATTGGTTTTGGAAGGTTTGGCCTTATTGATAATGCAGCTGAAGTGTAAATTGTTTGATTACTACATATGGGAAATATTGTTAGAAAGGTAGAAGGTATAACTACTAGAAATCCATTAATAATAATCTTTATTATCCATAAGTAAATTGGTCTTACAATTTGTGCACTACATCAAACAAAACATTATAACTATTGAAAGCCCGTCGGTGTTCATGTGCCAGCATTGAGTTCGGTGTTACCTCCATTGGAGTTTGGTTACATTTCAAGTACTCATTACTGCGGTAGCGCTTAACAATAGATAGATAGATAGATAGATAGATAGATGATAGATAGATAGATAGATAGATAGATAGATAGATAGATAGATAGATAGATAGATAGATAGATAGATAGATAGATAGATAGATAGATAGATAAAATTGTGATTCTAATTGTAACTCACTCTTCCACAGAACGTATTGAATATCGTGGATAGCCTTGTAGGTCAACAAACTTTTCATTACTTAAAATATACAAGAAAGGTAGGCTACCTGGTTGTGTGGTATGCGCTCTGGACTGTCGTTCAATGATCTCGATGGTCCCGGGTTTAAGACTCGAACCCTGTCCACTACCATTTACCGTCGACTTTCTTGGGGTTTTGGGCTGGGGTGTCTGTGGCATTTTACTTCTCGAGAGACGATCTTTTCCCTTTGCAACTTCTTGTAACTGGGGTGTAATGGTCTTTAAATCTGAAGAAACATCTGAAACATGTAAAACATTTTACAAACAAAACATCTGCGTTATTTTAGCGGCCCCTGTATGTGGAAAAGCCGCTTAGTAGTTGTCTATAGTCTGTCCTTCAGTCACGTTTAGATCTAAAAAAGCCACTAAACAATTTTCATTTCACCACATTTAATAATAATAATAATAATGTTTATTATCCATAAGGAAATTTATGTTACAATACACCAAACAAAACATTATATTAATAGATAATCAAACGATACATTCACACCAGACTCACTCTGAATTTACATGCGAAAAGTTTATATCAGATTGTTTCTATTTAATGATTTGATTGCCAAAGAAAAAAATAGTTTTTGTGTTTGTTTGTCTTTGCTATCGGTGTCTTGTATCTCTATTGTAATGGTAAAATCACAAAATCCTAACTCAAAAAGTGATTTTTTAGCGGCCCCCGAAAAGGGAAAAGACGCTATTAGTTCTGTGTGGCCTGTCTTTCCGCCCGTCCCATTTAGATCTCAGAAACTAGAAGAGAAAATGAAAATCGGACATCATGATATTTTAGATCATTCAAAGTTCTGATGCAACGGCTACTTTTTTCTTTTCCAAAAGTGAACCATCTAATTTTTTAAATAATATATGCAAGCAGATTTTTCAAAAAATTACACCATTTTTCAATGAAAAACTTAAGGGGAAGTAAGTCTTATTATTTCTAGAATCTTTTTAGCTTTTATGAATGTTTGTCTCAAACAGCTGCCATTAATGTTCAGATTGCCATACCAGGCAGTGATATTAAATCTTAAAATATTGCAGATGTGAGCGTGATAAAACATAGCCAAGGCCTTTTCACGCACATTAAACGAGGACAGTTTACTATTTGTGTTCGGAAGGAAAACGTTTTCCTTCTTAAAATTGAATTCTGCCTTTTTATATACAAAAACACAACTCTTATAAAACATTATATAACCGTGAAAGTATACATACAGTTTTGTCATTGTCCGAAATAGTATTATAAAAATACATATGTATTACTCATTTGTGTGTGTTCTGGTGTATAAGCTACAAACAGTTAATCGTTTAACAGAAAACGTTTATTTTTGTGTTAAAAAACGAAGTCTGTACATTTGACAACACATTTTGCAAAGAAGGAGATTTAGAATGCACTGCTTTTGTTGTCTATTAGTTGTCCTCTGCACTGCAGTTGGCAACAAGCATAGATTCGAGCCATTGGGACCTTTGATCAAAGGGATTTCTTACAGACAACCAGGGACGATAAAGGCTCTTTGCCAACCCCCTCTCTCCGTAAGCGCCACCATCAACGAGAAGATCACTTGCAGAGGCAGCCTTAGTAGATTGCGGGGCCCTGAGCCTATATATACTGTACCATATCACTTTGACGGGCTCATCCGCCTCGTACTATGTAGGCTTTATTTTTGCTAGTAAACTTAGTACTTTACGTAGGTATTGTTCTACTGGCCTTTCACTAATTACATACTGTATTGTAATTGTTCTGCACGAAACATTTCACCTTTTCATGTTAATAAACTTAACTAATGATTCAGAAACATTTTTCATAAATTATACAAAAAAAACTAGATGATGATAATTTCTGCTGGAGTCGGAAAGTAAGTATTAATTACTGAGGAGAACCGAACACTTGCAGTAACCAAATAGTTGCTTAGACGTTCACAGACGAATTCAGTCACGGAACTTTCCTGGCTTGTCAATAAGCACTAATATTAATATAATGAATCTTCTCTCCCGATGCGCGGCCCGAATGCCGAAGCCAAATTGATATTCTTTAAGAACAAGGTGTGTGATGGGAGCTACAGAAGTCTCTTTAAGAACAAGGTGTGTGATAGGAGCTACAGTTGTCTCTTTAAGAACAAGGTGTGTGATGGGAGCTACAGTTGTCTCTTTAAGAACAAGGTGTGTGATGGGAGCTACAGTTTTCTCTTTAAGAACAAGGTGTGTGATGGGAGCTACAGAAGTCTCTTTAAGAACAAGGTGTGTGATGGGAGATACAGTTGTCTCTTTAAGAACAAGGTGTGTGATGGGAGCTACAGTTGTCTCTTTAAGAACAAGGTGTGTGATGGGAGCTACAGAAGTCTCTTTAAGAACAAGGTGTGTGATGGGAGATACAGTTGTCTCTTTAAGAACAAGGTGTGTGATGGGAGCTACAGTGTTGTCTCTTTAAGAACAAGGTGTGTGATAGGAGATACAGTTGTCTCTTTAAGAACAAGGTGTGTGATGGGAGCTACAGTTGTCTCTTTAAGAACAAGGTGTGTGATGGGAGCTACAGTTGTCTCTTTAAGAACAAGGTGTGTGATAGGAGATACAGTTGTTTCAACTTTAAGAACAAGGTGTGTGATGGGAGCTACAGTTGTCTCTTTAAGAACAAGGTGTGTGATGGGAGCTACAGTTGTCTCTTTAAGAACAAGGTGTGTGATGGGAGCTACAGTTGTCTCTTTAAGAACAAGGTGTGTGATAGGAGATACAGTTGTTTCAACTTTAAGAACAAGGTGTGTGATGGGAGCTACAGTTGTTTCAACTTTAAGAACAAGGTGTGTGATGGGAGCTACAGGTGTCTCTTTAAGAACAAGGTGTGTGATAGGAGATACAGAA
Source organism: Biomphalaria glabrata (assembly GCF_947242115.1). Taxonomy (NCBI): domain Eukaryota; kingdom Metazoa; phylum Mollusca; class Gastropoda; family Planorbidae; genus Biomphalaria; species Biomphalaria glabrata. The sequence continues at coordinate 23,420,459 of NC_074718.1, read as the reverse complement.
GTCTCTTTAAGAACAAGGTGTGTGATGGAAGCTACAGTTGTCTCTTTAAGAACAAGGTGTGTGATAGGAGATACAGTTGTTTCTTTAAGAACAAGGTGTGTGATAGGAGCTACAGTTGTTTCTTTAAGAACAAGGTGTGTGATAGGAGCTACAGTTGTCTCTTTAAGAACAAGGTGTGTGATAGGAGCTACAGTTGTCTCTTTAAGAACAAGGTGTGTGATAGGAGATACAGTTGTCTCTTTAAGAACAAGGTGTGTGATAGGAGATACAGTTGTTTCTTTAAGAACAAGGTGTGTGATAGGAGATACAGTTGTCTCTTTAAGAACAAGGTGTGTGATGGGAGCTACAGTTGTCTCTTTAAGAACAAGGTGTGTGATGGGAGATACAGTTGTCTCTTTAAGAACAAGGTGTGTGATGGGAGCTACAGTTGTCTCTTTAAGAACAAGGTGTGTGATGGGAGCTACAGAAGTCTCTTTAAGAACAAGGTGTGTGATGGGAGATACAGTTGTCTCTTTAAGAACAAGGTGTGTGATGGGAGCTACAGTGTTGTCTCTTTAAGAACAAGGTGTGTGATAGGAGATACAGTTGTCTCTTTAAGAACAAGGTGTGTGATGGGAGCTACAGTTGTCTCTTTAAGAACAAGGTGTGTGATGGGAGCTACAGTTGTCTCTTTAAGAACAAGGTGTGTGATAGGAGATACAGTTGTTTCAACTTTAAGAACAAGGTGTGTGATGGGAGCTACAGTTGTCTCTTTAAGAACAAGGTGTGTGATGGGAGCTACAGTTGTCTCTTTAAGAACAAGGTGTGTGATGGGAGCTACAGTTGTCTCTTTAAGAACAAGGTGTGTGATAGGAGATACAGTTGTTTCAACTTTAAGAACAAGGTGTGTGATGGGAGCTACAGTTGTTTCAACTTTAAGAACAAGGTGTGTGATGGGAGCTACAGGTGTCTCTTTAAGAACAAGGTGTGTGATAGGAGATACAGAAGTCTCTTTAAGAACAAGGTGTGTGATGGAAGCTACAGTTGTCTCTTTAAGAACAAGGTGTGTGATAGGAGATACAGTTGTTTCTTTAAGAACAAGGTGTGTGATAGGAGCTACAGTTGTTTCTTTAAGAACAAGGTGTGTGATAGGAGCTACAGTTGTCTCTTTAAGAACAAGGTGTGTGATAGGAGCTACAGTTGTCTCTTTAAGAACAAGGTGTGTGATAGGAGATACAGTTGTCTCTTTAAGAACAAGGTGTGTGATAGGAGATACAGTTGTTTCTTTAAGAACAAGGTGTGTGATAGGAGATACAGTTGTCTCTTTAGGAACAAGGTGTGTGATAGGAGCTACAGTTGTTTCTTTAAGAACAAGATGTGTGATAGGAGATACAGTTGTCTCTTTAAGAACAAGGTGTGTGATGGGAGCTACAGTTGTCTCTTTAAGAACAAGGTGTGTGATGGGAGATACAGTTGTCTCTTTAAGAACAAGATGTGTGATAGGAGATACAGTTGTCTCTTTAAGAACAAGGTGTGTGATGGGAGCTACAGTTGTCTCTTTAAGAACAAGGTGTGTGATAGGAGATACAGTTGTCTCTTTAAGAACAAGGTGTGTGATAGGAGATACAGTTGTTTCTTTAAGAACAAGGTGTGTGATAGGAGATACAGTTGTCTCTTTAGGAACAAGGTGTGTGATAGGAGCTACAGTTGTTTCTTTAAGAACAAGATGTGTGATAGGAGATACAGTTGTCTCTTTAAGAACAAGGTGTGTGATGGGAGCTACAGTTGTCTCTTTAAGAACAAGGTGTGTGATGGGAGCTACAGTTGTTTCTTTAAGAACAAGGTGTGTGATGGGAGATACAGTTGTTTCTTTAAAAACAAGGTGTGTGATGGGAGCTACAGTTGTTTCTTTAAGAACAAGGTGTGTGATGGGAGCTACAGAAGTCTCTTTAAGAACAAGGTGTGTGATGGGAGCTACAGTTGTCTCTTTAAGAACAAGGTGTGTGATGGGAGCTACAGTTGTTTCTTTAAGAACAAGGTGTGTGATGGGAGCTACAGTTGTCTCTTTAAGAACAAGGTGTGTGATGGGAGCTACAGTTGTCTCTTTAAGAACAATGTGTGTGATAGGAGATACAGTTGTCTCTTTAAGAACAAGGTGTGTGATGGGAGCTACAGTTGTCTCTTTAAGAACAAGGTGTGTGATAGGAGATACAGTTGTTTCAACTTTAAGAACAAGGTGTGTGATGGGAGCTACAGTTGTCTCTTTAAGAACAAGGTGTGTGATGGGAGCTACAGTTGTCTCTTTAAGAACAAGGTGTGTGATGGGAGCTACAGTTGTCTCTTTAAGAACAAGGTGTGTGATAGGAGATACAGTTGTTTCAACTTTAAGAACAAGGTGTGTGATGGGAGCTACAGTTGTTTCAACTTTAAGAACAAGGTGTGTGATGGGAGCTACAGGTGTCTCTTTAAGAACAAGGTGTGTGATAGGAGATACAGAAGTCTCTTTAAGAACAAGGTGTGTGATGGAAGCTACAAATGTCTCTTTAAGAACAAGGTGTGTGATAGGAGATACAGTTGTTTCTTTAAGAACAAGGTGTGTGATAGGAGCTACAGTTGTTTCTTTAAGAACAAGGTGTGTGATAGGAGCTACAGTTGTCTCTTTAAGAACAAGGTGTGTGATAGGAGCTACAGTTGTCTCTTTAAGAACAAGGTGTGTGATAGGAGATACAGTTGTCTCTTTAAGAACAAGGTGTGTGATAGGAGATACAGTTGTTTCTTTAAGAACAAGGTGTGTGATAGGAGATACAGTTGTCTCTTTAGGAACAAGGTGTGTGATAGGAGCTACAGTTGTTTCTTTAAGAACAAGATGTGTGATAGGAGATACAGTTGTCTCTTTAAGAACAAGGTGTGTGATGGGAGCTACAGTTGTCTCTTTAAGAACAAGGTGTGTGATGGGAGATACAGTTGTCTCTTTAAGAACAAGATGTGTGATAGGAGATACAGTTGTCTCTTTAAGAACAAGGTGTGTGATGGGAGCTACAGTTGTCTCTTTAAGAACAAGGTGTGTGATAGGAGATACAGTTGTCTCTTTAAGAACAAGGTGTGTGATAGGAGATACAGTTGTTTCTTTAAGAACAAGGTGTGTGATAGGAGATACAGTTGTCTCTTTAGGAACAAGGTGTGTGATAGGAGCTACAGTTGTTTCTTTAAGAACAAGATGTGTGATAGGAGATACAGTTGTCTCTTTAAGAACAAGGTGTGTGATGGGAGCTACAGTTGTCTCTTTAAGAACAAGGTGTGTGATGGGAGCTACAGTTGTTTCTTTAAGAACAAGGTGTGTGATGGGAGCTACAGTTGTTTCTTTAAAAACAAGGTGTGTGATGGGAGCTACAGTTGTTTCTTTAAGAACAAGGTGTGTGATGGGAGCTACAGAAGTCTCTTTAAGAACAAGGTGTGTGATGGGAGCTACAGTTGTCTCTTTAAGAACAAGGTGTGTGATGGGAGCTACAGTTGTTTCTTTAAGAACAAGGTGTGTGATGGGAGCTACAGTTGTCTCTTTAAGAACAAGGTGTGTGATGGGAGCTACAGTTGTCTCTTTAAGAACAATGTGTGTGATGGGAGCTACAGTTGTTTCTTTAAGAACAAGGTGTGTGATGGGAGCTACAGGTGTCTCTTTAAGAACAAGGTGTGTGATAGGAGCTACAGTGTTGTCTCTTTAAGAACAAGGTGTGTGATGGGAGCTACAGGTGTCTCTTTAAGAACAAGGTGTGTGATGGGAGATACAGTTGTCTCTTTAAGAACAAGGTGTGTGATGGGAGCTACAGTTGTCTCTTTAAGAACAAGGTGTGTGATGGGAGCTACAGAAGTCTCTTTAAGAACAAGGTGTGTGATGGGAGATACAGTTGTCTCTTTAAGAACAAGGTGTGTGATGGGAGCTACAGTGTTGTCTCTTTAAGAACAAGGTGTGTGATAGGAGCTACAGTTGTCTCTTTAAGAACAAGGTGTGTGATGGGAGCTACAGTTGTCTCTTTAAGAACAAGGTGTGTGATAGGAGCTACAGTTGTCTCTTTAAGAACAAGGTGTGTGATAGGAGATACAGTTGTCTCTTTAAGAACAAGGTGTGTGATAGGAGATACAGTTGTTTCTTTAAGAACAAGGTGTGTGATAGGAGATACAGTTGTCTCTTTAAGAACAAGGTGTGTGATGGGAGCTACAGTTGTCTCTTTAAGAACAAGGTGTGTGATGGGAGCTACAGTTGTCTCTTTAAGAACAAGGTGTGTGATGGGAGCTACAGTTGTCTCTTTAAGAACAAGGTGTGTGATAGGAGATACAGTTGTTTCAACTTTAAGAACAAGGTGTGTGATGGGAGCTACAGTTGTTTCAACTTTAAGAACAAGGTGTGTGATGGGAGCTACAGGTGTCTCTTTAAGAACAAGGTGTGTGATAGGAGATACAGAAGTCTCTTTAGGAACAAGGTGTGTGATGGAAGCTACAGTTGTCTCTTTAAGAACAAGGTGTGTGATAGGAGATACAGTTGTTTCTTTAAGAACAAGGTGTGTGATAGGAGCTACAGTTGTTTCTTTAAGAACAAGGTGTGTGATAGGAGCTACAGTTGTCTCTTTAAGAACAAGGTGTGTGATAGGAGCTACAGTTGTCTCTTTAAGAACAAGGTGTGTGATAGGAGATACAGAAGTCTCTTTAAGAACAAGGTGTGTGATAGGAGATACAGTTGTTTCTTTAAGAACAAGGTGTGTGATAGGAGATACAGTTGTCTCTTTAAGAACAAGGTGTGTGATGGGAGCTACAGTTGTCTCTTTAAGAACAAGGTGTGTGATGGGAGCTACAGAAGTCTCTTTAAGAACAAGGTGTGTGATGGGAGATACAGTTGTCTCTTTAAGAACAAGGTGTGTGATGGGAGCTACAGTTGTCTCTTTAAGAACAAGGTGTGTGATGGGAGCTACAGAAGTCTCTTTAAGAACAAGGTGTGTGATGGGAGATACAGTTGTCTCTTTAAGAACAAGGTGTGTGATGGGAGCTACAGTGTTGTCTCTTTAAGAACAAGGTGTGTGATAGGAGATACAGTTGTCTCTTTAAGAACAAGGTGTGTGATGGGAGCTACAGTTGTCTCTTTAAGAACAAGGTGTGTGATGGGAGCTACAGTTGTCTCTTTAAGAACAAGGTGTGTGATGGGAGCTACAGTTGTCTCTTTAAGAACAAGGTGTGTGATGGGAGCTACAGTTGTCTCTTTAAGAACAAGGTGTGTGATGGGAGCTACAGTTGTCTCTTTAAGAACAAGGTGTGTGATAGGAGATACAGTTGTTTCAACTTTAACAACAAGGTGTGTGATGGGAGCTACAGTTGTTTCAACTTTAAGAACAAGGTGTGTGATGGGAGCTACAGGTGTCTCTTTAAGAACAAGGTGTGTGATAGGAGATACAGAAGTCTCTTTAAGAACAAGGTGTGTGATAGGAGATACAGTTGTCTCTTTAAGAACAAGGTGTGTGATAGGAGCTACAGTTGTCTCTTTAAGAACAAGGTGTGTGATAGGAGCTACAGTTGTCTCTTTAAGAACAAGGTGTGTGATAGGAGATACAGTTGTCCCTTCACATTCACAGATACGACTTCAAAAGTTTTCAAAAGAACAAAATGAAATCAAAATTCTTTCGCGGATTTTTTTTTAAATACATTTTTTATTTTTTGAACACGAATTTTCCCACGCCCATATGCAGAGTATCTTTTGGGGGGGGGGAGGGGGGGAATGAGTACGTCATTGCCAAAGCCAAACTTCCTGGATGCTGATTGGCTGAAATAACACAGTATAGCACATTGACTGGTTCACTCGAGACCAATCGTTAAAGTAGGCCTCAAAACTGACCTAAGACGTCGCAGCCTGTGTAGACCAATAGCTCGTTGCCCCGTCACAGGTCGTGACGTCAGAAAGTTAGTACGTAAATGTTATTTATAGAATGAAAAATAGTTGTTTATGAGATAAACGTGTTAGGGGATGTCTTGTGATACTGTTCGTATCCAAAAATAGTGTATTCATACGAAATTAAATACCGCAGAAATGTTACTTTCCCGCGCGACCTCGGAACGTAACTCTCTAGTAAGTCATGAAAACACTATATTTCTTTAATAATTTTCATTTAAAAAATCAATTTTTCAAAAGTTGCACATTTTTGTTACAACAATATAAATGACCTATGACTTCTTCCTGTAGAAATAGCTATAGCCTTACAACTGGTTCAAACTTGATCACTACTCGTTTTTCTATTTAAATCCGATTGGATGTCGTTTATTTACGAAATAATCGATACTAATTGGTTGCTTCCGGCTTCATGTTTTTATTGATGTCAAGGTGAACTAATAAACAATGATAGCCTCTTGAACCAACAAGTCAGGATGTTGTCTTTACCGAAACCGAACGGTATTTGAAACCAAAATTGTCATGTTAAGAGCTTGCGTGGTAATCCTATAGTCTTTAGATACAAGGAAGGCTTCCAAAATAGCTATGGTCTGCGTGCTTTTTCAGTTCACGGACCAAACGTTTGGAACTAACTCCCCATTGATCTCAGACAGACAACATGCTACACCACTTTTAAGAAGAACATTAAGACCTATCTGTTTAAAACTTTTTTAGATTAACTGTCATTTTAGCTCTCGTGTTTTTGTTTGTAATGTTGTTACAGCGCCTTGAGCCTACATTTTGTTTGTTAACAGCGCTTTATAAATAAAATTATTATTATTATATAGAGAAACAAGCAGGGCCGGTCTTAGGCCACTACAACCTTTGCGGCTGCAGTGGGATCCGCACTTTCATAGGCCCCGCGCGAATTCTAGGTGTAAATTATTAAAATAAACCAAATTAACTTACTATTAAAGGGTTTCTGGAATTCTCCTGAAATTGTAAAATATACGAAGAAGTCATGAAAATCTTTTGAAAACTTATGCAAATCTCCTTAATAACAAACAAAATTGTCATTTCTGGGTGTCATTCAATGTGGAAAAATCCAATCCTACTACCCATTTTAAAAAAAACGGCATTGTCAGCTTTCATTTAATAAAAAATGTAATAATAAGGCAACTTTTAACCAAAACAAGAAGTTCAAATACTTAAATTACTTTAATAGTCACTGCCAGTCACTGGCATATAAATATAGATCTAAATCTATCTCGACCTCTTAAAGAAAACAAAAGCGATATTTTGCTAGTCGATAGTAAATCTAAAAGGCAGATTTGTTCAGCTTTTTGTTGAAAAACTACTATCTACTGTAGATGACTAAAATGATGAATAAAAATAGAACTCTTTTTATTGACTAATGTTTTAAAATCTATATTTTCACTAATTAGTAAATACGTCATTGTAATAGATTTATAGTTTTCGATGTATCATAAAAATTGTATAAGAGAGTTACTTTAAAATTAAATTATGCGGAGTAGCGGTTGTTCATTACGCATCTTAAAATAGACGTTTCATTTCCATATATGTGGTTTGAAAAGTTTCGGATCGCCATGTATTTTAACTCTAGTATTGTAGAGCATTTGGGGTGAGGTCTAAATGACAGTGGGTTCAAGTCGATGTTGACATTGCATATTTAGCAGATGTATTCTCTGTTTTAAATTGCGACAACTTATCGCTACAAGGAGAAGAAAACATGTATTGTTTCACGTTCAAAATAAAGTGAACGCTGCCATCGCAAAACTAAATTTATGTCAAAATGAAAGGGGTACACACATGTCAAAAGTTTGGGAAACAATGTACTAGTCCAACAACATGGTAAAGAGTTATGAAGGCCAATGTGACCTGACCACATACGTGTGGTAACAGCTCAAACAAGAACAGGCCGTCTTAGCCAAGTTCAACTGGCCGTCTTAGCCAAGTTCAACAGGCCGTCTTAGCCAAGTTCAACTGGCCGTCCTATCCCAGTTCAGAGTCAGTCATTGCCCAATAGGCGCATACTTTGGTTGATTCAGAGATAATAAGGATTCAAGATACGGCCAGTGTGGAAACGACGATCAGTAGACACAGGGCCGTTAGTAGAGATTGCGGGGCCCTATGCAAAACGGATTGCGCGGGGCCTAGTCTGGGTAGGGATAAGGATAATAAGAAATTAAAAAAATGTTGTTAGAAAATATTTTTTTTTTGCATTTTATTCGTATTTTACTAAGTTCAAAATCAAATTAACTTTACGAGCCATCTACAATAGAAGGTAGATTTCCAACATAAGGTCCATGAACATTCAGATCTGCCTTTTAGATTTACTATAAACGATCAAAATATCGCTTTTGATTTTTTTTAAGAGATCGAGATAGATTTATATTTGTATGACAGTGACTATTACAGTTAATTAAGTATTGGAACAGATTTATATTTGTATGACAGTGACTATTACAGTAAATTAAGTATTGGAACTAACCCTATTATTTTTATTAAATGAAAGCTGACAATGCCGTTTTTTTTTATCGCGAGTAAGATTGGCGTTTTCCATATTGAATGACACACCAGAATTCATGGGCGTAACCAGGGGGGAGGAGGGTTTGAACCCAGAAATGAAATCCCCCCCCCGCTGCGGGGAGGGGGGGGGGAGACGGGCTTTAGTGACTGTTTTTTTTTGCTTTGATTTTGTTTATTTTAGGTGAGATTTTAATACTAAACCATCACTTGCCCCAGCGCAGCCAAGAGGATTTTGAGTTTAAAACCCATACCAGGAGGTTTTGAGTTTAAAACCCCCTAACAGGGGGTTTTGAGTTTAAAAACGCCTACCGGGGGGTGAGTTTAAAACCCCCTACCAGGGGGTTTTGACTTTAAAACCCCCTGCCAGGGGTTTTTGTAGTTAAATCCCCCTCTTCTATAAAACAAAACAAAAAAATGCAAGCGACAATCCCCAAATTCCAATAGCACAGTTAAGGAAGATTTGGATTTTAAAACCCCCTCCAAAATTTACGATAAACCCCCTCTTCAATATAAAAAAAAGCAAATTATGCACTCAAAATGTTATGAGCGTTGCTAAATGGGTTTTGAGTTTAAATCCCCCTTCAGAAGGGTTTGATGCTAAAAAAATACCTCCATATAAAAAAAAAACAAATTACACACTAAAATTATTTTAGCGTAGCCAAGCCAATTGGGGGTTTTAAGTTTAAACTCCCCTCCAGTGGAGTTTGAAGCTAAAAAATACATCTTCAATTAAAAAAAAACAAATTACACACTCTACAATCTATGAGCGTAGAAAAGAGTTTTGAGTTTAAACCCCCCGCCAGCGGGTTGGAAGATAAAAAATACATCTTCAATGTTAAAAAAAAGCAAATTACGCACTCAAAATGCTATCAGCGTTGCCAAAAGGGGTTTTGAGTTTAAATCCCCCTTCAGAAGGGTTTGATGCTAAAAAAAAATACCTCAATATAAAAAAAAACAAATTACACACTAAAATTATTTTAGCGTAGCCAAGCCAATTGGGGGTTTTAAGTTTAAACTCCTTTCCTCCAGATGGTTTTGAGTTTAAAACCCCCTACAGAGCGTTTTGAGGTGGAAAACCTCTATCTTCAATATTACTCTAAAGCAAACTAGTTACCAAATTCTATGATCGTAGCTAAATGGGGTTTTGAATTTAAAAAAACAACAACAAAGTCCTTAGATTTTTAGTTTAAAACCTCTAACAGATGATTTTGACGATAAAACTTCCCTTTTCGATATAAAATCTAAAGCAAACTACAGTCACCTAATTCCAAGAGCGTATTCAAGAGAAGTTACACATTTCTACCAGTGGCGGGGCTCCATTAATAAAGTGCAGTGAATAGTCATCTGCCGAAATTGAAAAACACTAAATGTGGCTCAACAAAGATGGCTAAGACAGATTTTAGGAGTCAATTACAGAGATCGGGTCTAAATCAAGGAAATCCCATGCCGAACTGGGAGTCGACCCCTTAGTAAGATTGTGACAGAGCGTCGCATGAGGTTTGGGGGACATGTTCTCCGACAAATTGAATTACGCATAATAAGAGTTGCGATGACATCCTAGTACACACATTCATGGAGGTCTTCAGAGCAGGTGGGAAGAGGCTTCAGAAATTACCAGTGACAGATTTTTGTGGAAACAGCTTGACGGCAAATGCGCCGCCGAACGATGCTGGAGGGTCTAAGTCAGTAAGAATAGCACATTAGGTTTTTGAAATCAGACTTTTTAATAGCAGAAAAATGCACTGTAGATACCTTAGATACCTTAGAATATGCATTTTGTTAGCTTTCAATACTAGAAATAGTGCTTGGCGGCGGGGCTCCTAGCGCTCCCCCAAACCCCCTTGGTAGCAATGGCTGTAAGTCAACAATTTTTCCACTAACTACAGGAAGAACAATACACGGGCACAATAAACGTGTTCCGAAAGAATGAAGGGTCAGAAAGTAATAAAGATTATGTACACACACATACATACATACAAATATTTTTTTCGCGGGTGGGGGGAGCGGGGTGGTGAGAAAAAGATCCCCCCCCAACCCCCCCCCCCCGAAAAAAAATCCTGGCTACGCCCATGCCCAAAACATGTTTTGATATTTTAATAATTTCAGGAGATTTTAATGACTTTTTTCGTATACTTTGCAATTTCAGATTTCCAGGAGTTCCTGGAAAATCAGGAGTCCGCGAAAACCTTGTTATAAGTTAAAATGGTTTAATTTAATAATTTACTACTAGGGTTAGCTCGGGGCCTATGAAAGTGTGGGGCCCACTGCGGCCGCATAGGTTGCAGTGCCCCAAGAACGGGGATGTCTTAGCCATTCGATCGTCACGAAAAGTAGATCAGATAGAGCAAAGACGGTTGTCCTCAGAAACAGACGCCCTTGACATTATCTGACCTAAGCACCAATAGACCTTAAATGAGAATTTGATGCTACACATTAAATCGTCTGTTTTTTTGTTGTTGTTGTTTTTGTTAGTGTTTTTACACCGATATGCTTCATATAAAATTATAAATTTTTCAGAAACTCGTGCTACAGATGCTGGAACGGACAATAAGCTCCGCCCAAAGATTAGTTCAAAATGTCTTGTTGAAAAATTTAACATCAGATGCTTTGGATTCAATCAACTCTTTAAAATTTGAAAACCTAGGCAAGTATTTCGATTTATAACATGGATAAGTATTAAGATTTATTCTCTAGGCAAGTATTTAGATTTATTCCCTAGGCAAGTGTTTAGATTTATTCTCTAAGCAAGTATTTAGATTTATTCTCTAGGCAAGTATTTAGATTTATTCCCTAGGCAAGTGTTTAGATTTATTCTCTAAGCAAGTATTTAGATTTATTCTCTAGGCAAGTGTTTAGATTTATTCTCTAGGCAAGTGTTTAGATTTATTCTCTAGGCAAGTGTTTAGATTTATTCTCTAGGCAAGTATTTAGATTTATTCCCTAGGCAAGTGTTTAGATTTATTCTCTAGGCAAGTGTTTAGATTTATTTCCTAGGCAAGTGTTTAGATTTATTCCCTAGGCAAGTGTTTAGATTTATTCCCTAGGCAAGTGTTTAGATTTATTCCCTAGGCAAGTGTTTAGATTTATTCCCCAGGCAAGTATTTAGATTTATTCCCTAGGCAAGTGTTTAGATTTATTCCCTAGGCAAGTGTTTAGATTTATTCCCTAGGCAAGCATTTAGATTTATTCCCGAGACAAATATGTAGGCTAATACCTTGCTAATAATTTACATTTGAAATCCATTGACTAGTATGTGTATACGTTGTATGAGCGCACACTACATTATACACCAACGCGTCAATGAACCAATGAGACACTTTTGTTAAAACAAAGTTTGAAGCAGAAATCAAAAGAATCTTTTTTTTTCTGTTCGATTACTTCTTTTTTGACTTTGTTTGCATTGGACTACGTCCTTGTGCAGCTAGACGAATCGCCCATTAGAGCATGCACGTGACTTAGTTTTTCTTACTTATAACAATAATAATTTTAACAAGGTTACAAAGACAGTTTTTGTGGAAACCCAGCCACAGCATCTCCATATATCCATTTATAAGTAAAGTAAAGTTCCCCTTCAGACCTTCTGGTCTGTATATAAAGGTCATCTGTCTCTGTGGCCTACGGTTAACAAGGGTGTCATGTGGTCAGCACAACGACCAACCTTTACTTTTCCCTAATTAATGTCAGGCACCCATTAGAGCTGGGTGGACTCAGAGGCGCCCGAAGATCCCGAAATTAAAAATCCCAGTCTTCACCAGGATTCGAACCCCGGTCCCCGGTTCGGAAGCCAAGCGCCTTACCGCTCAGCCACCGCGACTCCATGCTGAGAAAGTGTTACTTCTTTATAACAAAACAACAAACATATACTTGTGTCGTGATCTGATTACTCAGCAGTCTTAGTAGCACTACGGCACAACAAGTTTGATAAATGCAAAGTAATTTAATAGCAGCACAGAGAACATTCTAATAATATCAAATCACCCTAGGACTTGACAACATTTTATCTTTAATTATTACATATATTAATATCTAAGATTTTTAAATTACAAACAAATTACACATCAACTGATCGTCCTTTCCTTAGTAAACATTAAACAGCTATTAATGGAAACTTTTTAACATTATATAAGTACAAGATGTTCCTCTGTTTTCCCATTTATACGTCAATGATAGTAATGACTTCCCTGTCAATTTTTTTAAGCTAAAGTCCGGCTGCCAAAATATTCCAAATTTGAAAGCTTGGTAAATGTTCTTCACTCTTCTTGAGAGTTTCTAATTGTGGATATGCCCACTGGTTATCAAACAAGAAAATCTTGCTATTGATTTTTTCCACATTAAGAAAAGGTTTATTCAAGCATCCTTATGCTTTATGATCTTGCTTTTGTCATGTTTTAAAGTTGATACTTTTTGTTTTGGAAAAGGGCATTTCTTTCCACTCGGGTGTCACCCCCTATCGGGTGTCACCCGGTGCGGACCGCACCCCTCGCACCCCCCCCCTAGTGACGCCACTGGGCGAATCTATGAATGAAGCTTGAGTTATTAATGAAGAAGTCCATGACTTTTTTTTAAAAAAGTTACCTCCCCTGAAGTATTTCATTGAAAAGTGGTGTAATTTTTTGAAAAATCTGCTTGCATATATAATTTTAAAAATTAGATGGTTCACTTTCGGAAGAGAAAATAGTAGCCGTTGCATCAGAACTTTGAATGATCTAAAATATCATGATGTCTGCTTTTCATTTTCTCTTTTAGTTTCTGAGATCTAAAAAGGACGGACAGACAGACAGACAAGCCACACAAAACTAATAGCGTCATTTCCCTTTTCGGGGGACGCTAAAAAAAGGCCCCATAATGTCATTGACCCGCCAATTCTGGTATATATTGTTTATTTTGCCATGGACCATTCCGTTTTTATTTAAGCTGCATAAGAAAAGAAAAAGGGGTAACTAACCATAATAAACAGTAGATAGATAGATAGATAGATAGATAGATAGTAGATAGATAGATAGATAGATAGATAGATAGATAGATAGATAGATAGATAGATAGATAGATAGATAGATAGATAAATAGATAGATTAAACCTACTTTTTTCCTCAGAATTACAGATTCAAGAGTGGACTACAGCCAAAGAGATTATCTTCGACGGAGTGAACGTCTATATACCCCCTAAACAAGCTGAGTTATTCTTTAAACAAGGTACGTCCCACATTCCCGATTCTAAATGTCAAACGTTTTATGTTTTTTTTTAATGTTTTTAGTGGCCCTTGTAAAAAGGGGGGGGGGGGGAACCGCTGTTAGGTTTGTGCAAAATGTCCTTCTGACTATCATACAATAGAGTGACGGCCGCGGCCACATAATACCAAATTAGTTCCATCAAAAATTAAATTAGCAGATTTTTTTCCCTTTGTGCCAAAATCACCATCCGCTAACTTTTGTGCGTTTTATCTGTTCGTCTGTCAGAATAAAGACTAAAATTTATTAAAATCGGGTTTAACCTTTAATTTTCATTCCAAAATATCTCTAATAAGTTATTCTGGATGATTTTGTGAAAAACCAATCAATTCCAATGACTGTTTGGTATTGCGCCTTCTAGCGTATATTACTTTAAATTCTCTTGATGATACGTTGCAAATACTCATGATTAAAAATATGTTGTACCAGGTTTTATAAATAAATAACATTTCAAAGCTAAATGAAAATCTGTATACTGACTTATGTTTTATTACCTATAATCAAATTGTTCCGGATTTTCATCTTAAATCAAATTGATGTCAAATGACTTATTTTACAGAAATATCAAAAAATTGTTGAAAATCACATTTTAGACTTATTTTACATTCAAATTTCTTTTACATCACAAAAGACTTTTTATCGGTAAAAAAATGTTCCGAATTTTGTTTTGAAAAAGAAATTAACCTATACTACTTACATGTTCATACCAATCGTCGCCAAAATTTAATTATTCCGAATCGAATTTTTTATGAAACTCTAATAACGCCAAAGATAACTTTTTGAAATCATTCTTCTACTTTGTATGCTACAGAACGAGACTTTGAATACTTTGTGTGTATTTCAATCAATCTTTCAAAATGATTATTATGTTAGAGACTAATATTGTTAGGACAATTTATATATATATATATTCCTTGTAAAACCTAGGATCCTAGTTTAAATCCTTGTTGATCTCGGAATGTGCACTAGGGATAGGAAGATTTTATTTGATTTGATAAAGTTGGGAAAAAGTAAAGGAAGTGTTAAGCCTGTGGACAAATGAAACAAGCAAAAAAAATTGGGGGGCTGTTGCTTTCAAAGGATATAAAAAGTTATTGTGTAATATTTATTTAACATTTAGATAAACTCGATATTAACTCAATAACGTAATCTTGCATATTGTAATGTCTATATATATATATATATAACATCTATCGTATCTTCTGTTATCACTTGAAACTGCCTAGATTTTGAAAAACGATTGACTTTCATCAAGTATTATCATATATCGGACATCATGCAAATGTGGACGGGCCCACAAATCATGTGAGTAGACTTAACACTATAAGATAAAAATTATTTAGAGATCCGTTTACTGGTAATATCTTAAGGGCAGTTTATTCTATAAATTTGATTGTCTGGAATAGGGGTCAGCGCTACCGCAACGATTGTCAGGGGCGATTATCGTTTTAGTCCTGCTGTAATCCTTTTGTGCTGATTTTGGACAGCACCGGAAACTGAAATGGTTAAATCTTTCAGCTCTTTAGAAAGACAAGCCAAAGGGAAAATCACAATCCTAAGGTAGTAAGGTACGGGCTAAGCCTAAGGAACTGTCTGGTCTCATATCTCATCCCTAAGGATAAACAATTCTTGTGGCCATCTTCGAACGTGGGGATGTGACATTCATTTCAAAGTCAGTCAAATTACTTTATAAACAAGGTTACCAAGAAAGTTTGTGTGGAAACACAAACTCAAAATCGGCCCCCGAAGTGGTCCGCTCAGGTATATAAAAGGCAGGTTTGAATATTTTCGGAAAGAATATCATAAAGTATGAAGTACAAACTATCAACAACTACAACCCTTCGTCGATACAAAAAGTAGAGATGTGTTACCGATACTGTTGTGTTGTTAGTTCGACTAACGACTTGATACTATTATTACATTTATAATATTCATAAGTATTCGATAAACTGATAAAGATAGAGTCACTTACAAAAACCGCGTTACGAATGAAGAGATTAGAAACAGGATTAATACAGCCATTGGATCCCCACGATGACCAGCTAACCACTGTCAAAAAACGTAAACTCCAAACTCCAACTCTATGGCCACATCACAAGGTCCTCAGGGTTTGGAAAGACCTTCTTTCAGGGAACAGTACCAGGAAGAAGATGAAGAGGAAGACAGAGAAAGCGATGGGAAGACAGTGAATGAAATTTTATCAAATGCAAAGGACAGAGAAATGAAGAAAGATGGTAGACAGATCTTGTGTGGTGCTCCAATGGTCCAACAGACTAAGGGATAGGTGAAGGTGAAGTTAAATGTGAGCCTCTGATGTTATTGAATGATAATGTAATATATCTAATTGTTTTGTACAGGTGAAATCTCGAGATCAAAGCTTCAAGAAAGAAAACGTTTCTCTCTAAAAAAAAATTTAAAAAAACTTCTCTATATTAAATTGTTATCTAGATGCATAATATAAAACACTACTTATTAATTGTTGTTTTAAATTATATTCCATTTATATACATACTAAAAAGACATTTTCTATTGAGAAAAAAATAAATATTATTTTTAATTTATTAGCTAGTATGACAGAAATTATAATAATAATAATATGGCTTGTCTCCGAATACAAAGATTAGTGAGGAATGCAGTATTTCCCGTGGCTGCGCAGCCTCAGCTGTCACCTACATATTTTGCCACTTCCATGGCAAGCATAACCATTGTCCGCAGGTGGTCGATTTAGATTTTCTTTTCGCCGTCTGTGTCTGTCCTCGGCAGCGGAATATCTTTTGGTCCAAAATGTGTATCCCGCGGCCTTTGTGAGTGACCTTTAGCTGTCTCGTTCTGAGGCTGCATGTAACCAGGTGCTCTCTTCTATGTCATCTAAGGCAAGTTGACGCCTAAGCTAAGGGTTTCCGTGGGGCGCCTCTGTTACGCCGACCACCTTTTATCTCACAAAAAAAACTGCCTTTGGCATACGTTCATCGTCTATACGGGATACGTTGCCTGCCCAGCGAAGCTGTCGGACCACAAGAGGTACCTCTATACTGTCCATACCTGCGTTCGCCCATGATGGAGCGCAAGCATCTTTGATGAATGCGCTAAAGTAGTCTTAGTTGCTTACTATATAGTATCCATGTCCCAGATCCATATAGAAGGGTAGAGAGAATCACTGCCTGGTAGACATTGATTTTCGTAGGCAGAATGAGTGATATATGATAGAAATTACTCAATTTAGTAATACCATTTTTTTTTAATTCATGAAAAATCTTAAACCTTTTGCATAAATATGTAAAAATTATGGTAAAGAGCTATCTCCCTTACTAAATAGTCTCCTGTGTTTCTTACTTTTAATAGCGGATAGTTGAAACAATGGTGTATTTGTATGAAACAAAAACTGCTTGCATAGTTGATTTAAAAATTAAATTTTTCGCTTTCAGAAAAGCAAAAAGTAATCGTTGCTTTAAAACTTTAAAAGGTCTAAAATATCATGAAGATGGATTTTCAAAATGGAATATTTCAATATCTTTTCTAGTTTACGAGATCTAAACGGGACTGGCGGACAGACAGACCACAAAAACTAATAGCAGCTATTCCCTCTTTTGGGGGACACTAAAAAAAAGCGGCTTCATATTTGATGGTTGAGCCATTACTTTTTTTTTAATTGTTTTGTATAAACAGCCAAACAAGTGAAACAGCTCAGCTGATTAGTCCGCTACTATCTATGAGACTCGTGGACCCAAATGAGTTTGACGACGATAACAGCAGCATTAAAGAACCAGTGGAAGTCACATTCACATTTCCGGTAATATGACCTTCCCCTTTGAACTTGATCAACCAATCAGAGATCGGTTTATCGCTCTTCTTTCACCCTCCCTCCCCCAAACGATATATGTTTCGTAACGAGAGACAGCGAATATATTGATCAGTGGATTTGTTAGCTTGGTACCGAACTAGACCTTTCAGTTTAGGATCACTCAACTTGAACTCTTTGATGTAAGAATTAATTTATTATTTTTAATGCATCGGGCCGAGTGGTTATGCTCCTGACAAAGTCTAGGATTTTTATTCGGGATTTTTGAGTTCACCCCTAACCTGACATATTTCGAAGAAGCAAAGGCGGATTCGTCGCTGTCCTGGACACAATATACCCTCCCTTTTCGTCGGTCATAGAAAGAGATGAGCTTGACATGATCTCCAAGTTCTATAGTGTTTCATGATTTGTCTGCTTTCCCACCGTGAGCGATACCTTACAGACTAAAGTATTCACAAGGTCTAATGAAATTATGGCCTGCTTTTATTTAAAGAAATATTTACAAAGTTTTATTACTAAAACAAATTGATGTAGTAAAAAGAGTGTATGGATAGAGTTTTGGAAAAGAAAAGATTTAGTTCAAGAAGAAAACGAGCTCTATTTAAGAAAGGACAGAAATCTATTAAAAGAATGAAATAATTTAGTTCGAGTATTGTAGGCTGACTCTAAAGTCAAAGACTACTGTGTAGATTGAAATAGTGGTACATTGTGAGCAATAGCCTTTCGTACTTTGCCTATAAACGCCCAGCCTTCTATAGAATACCTGCACTTCACACTTTGCCGGTATTATATATATTCATGGGCGTAGCCAGGATTTTTTTTCGGGGAGGGTTTAGGGGGGGGGACATATATATGTGTGTGTACATAATTAATCTTTATTAAATTCTGACCCTTTCGGAAGACGTTTATTGTTTATTGTAGACTCCCCGCCCTTGCTAGCAAGGGGATCTGGGGGAGTTCGCAGCGCTCCCCCAGCGCGGGGCTTCGCCCCGCGCCGAGCACTATTTCTGGTATTGAAAGCCAACAAAATGCATATTCTGAGGTATCTACAGTGCATTATCTTGCTATTAAAAAGTTTTATTTCAAAAACCTAATGTGCTATTCTTACTGACTTAGACCCTCTCGCGCCATTCAGCGCATTTTCCGGCAAGCTGTTTCCGCAACTCTTATTTTGCGTAATTCCTTTTGTGTGAGAACATGTCACGCAAAAACTCATGCGACGCTCTGTCACAACCTTACTAAGGATTCGACTCCCAGTTCGGCATATGATTTCTTTGATTTAGACCCGATCTCTATGACTGACTCCTAAAATCTGTCTTAGCCATCTTTGTTGAGACATTTAATGATTTTCAATTTCTGCAGAAGACTATTCACACTTTATTAATGGAGCCCAAGCCACTGGTAGAAATTCGTAACCTTTCTTGACTACGCTCTTGGAATTACATGCCTCACTCATGCCTATATTTCGCTTTAGATTTTATATCGAAAAGGAAAGTTTTTTCGTCAAATCATCTGTTGAGGGGTTTTAAACTAAGAAGTTTTTTTGTTTTGTTTTTAATTCAAAACCCCATTTAGCTACGATCTTAGAATTTGGTGACTGTAGTTTGCTTTAAAATAATATATAGAGAGGTTTTCAACTCTAAACGCTCTGTATGGGAATTTTAAACTCAAAACCATCTGGAGGGGTTTTAAACTTTAAAGAAAAAGCCATCTGGAGGAGGGGGATTCAAACTCAAAACCCCTTTGGCTCATAGATTTTATAGTGTGTAATTTGCTTTTTTTTTATATTGAAGAGGTACTTTTTAGCTTCAAACCCCAACTGGAGGGGGGGGGTTTAAACTCAAAACCCCTTTGGCTACGCTCATAGAATTTTGAGTGTGTAATTTGCTTTTTTTATATTGAAGATGGGGTTTAGCGTAAATTTTGGATGGGGTTTTAAAATCAAAATCTTCCTCAACTGTGTTGTTGGAATTTGCGGATTGTTGTTTGCATTTTTTTTTGTTTTGTTTTAGAGAGGGGGATTTAACTGCAAAAACCTCTGGTAGGGGGTTTAAAATTCAAAACCCTCTGTAGGGGGGGGGGGGTTTAAACTCAAAGCCCCCTACAGAGGGTTTTGTATCTCAAAACCCCCTGATAGGGTTTTTTTTAAATCTCAAAACCTCCTGGTAGGGGGATTTAAACTCAAAACACCCTGGTAGAGTGTTTTTAACTCAAAACTGCCTCGTCTGTGCTGTGGTAAGTGATGATTTAGTATTAAAATCTCAACTTAAATAAACAAAATGGAAGCAAAAATCAGTCACTTAATTCCGTTCCCCCCCCCCCAGGGGGGGATTTCATTTCGGGGGGGGGGGTTTGAACCCCAAGAACCTCCCTGGCTACGCCCATGTATATATTTATATAGAAATACTTAGCAAAATTTTTTAAATCCCTTTCTTTAAAAAAAAATGCTCAACTAGGGGAAGTACTCCGCATGTACAACTAAATAACTCAGGAATTTAGAGGTTATTGCCTTTATTTGATATCAAACAAAAAGAATGAATTACCAATAATTAATTGACCAGTTGTTGTTTTTTTTCTATTGATTCTTTTTTGTTGGTAAACTAATGAAAGTTTCGACTTGATCCAGGGATGGGTGTGGGTGACATGACCTGTATACACTTTGTCACCAAGACAGTCCAGGGATGGGTCTGGGTGACATGACCAGTATACACTTTGTCACCAAGACAGTCCAGGGATGGGTCTGGGTGACATGACCAGTATACACTTTGTCACCAAGACAGTCCAGGGATGGGTCTGGGTGACATTACCTGTATACACTTTGTCACCAAGACAGTCCAGGGATGGGTGTGGGTGACATGACCTGTATACACTTTGTCACCAAGACAGTCCAGGGATTGGTCTGGGTGACATGACCTGTATACACTTTGTCACCAAGACAGTCCAGGGATGGGCCTGGGTGACATGACCTGTATACACTTTGTCACCAAGACAGTCCAGGGATGGGTCTGGGTGACCTGACCTGTATACACTTTGTCACCAAGACAGTCCAGGGATGGGTCTGGGTGACATGACCTGTATACACTTTGTCACCAAGACAGTCCAGGGATGGGTCTGGGTGACATGAACTGTATACACTTTGTCACCAAGACAGTCCAGGGATGGGTCTGGGTGACATGACCTGTATACACTTTGTCACCAAGACAGTCCAGGGATGGGTCTGGGTGACATGACCTGTATACACTTTGTCACCAAGACAGTCCAGGGATGGGTCTGGGTGACATGACCTGTATACACTTTGTCACCAAGACAGTCCAGGGATGGGTCTGGGTGACATGACCTGTATACACTTTGTCACCAAGACAGTCCAGGGATGGGTGTGGGTGACATGACCTGTATACACTTTGTCACCAAGACAGTCCAGGGATGGGTGTGGGTGACCTGTATACACTTTGTCACCAAGACAGTCCAGGGATGGGTGTGGGTGACATTACCTGTATACACTTTGTCACCAAGACAGTCCAGGGATGGGTCTGGGTGACATTACCTGTATACACTTTGTCACCAAGACAGTCCAGGGATGGGTCTGGGTGACATGACCTGTATACACTTTGTCACCAAGACAGTCCAGGGATGGGTCTGGGTGACATGACCTGTATACACTTTGTCACCAAGACAGTCCAGGGATGGGTCTGGGTGACATGACCTGTATACACTTTGTCACCAAGACAGTCCAGGGATGGGTGTGGGTGACATGACCTGTATACACTTTGTCACCAAGACAGTCCAGGGATGGGTGTGGGTGACCTGTATACACTTTGTCACCAAGACAGTCCAGGGATGGGTGTGGGTGACATTACCTGTATACACTTTGTCACCAAGACAGTCCAGGGATGGGTCTGGGTGACATTACCTGTATACACTTTGTCACCAAGACAGTCCAGGGATGGGTGTGGGTGACATTACCTGTATACACTTTGTCACCAAGACAGTCCAGGGATGGGTGTCGGTGACATTACCTGTATACACTTTGTCACCAAGACAGTCCAGGGATGGGTGTGGGTGACATGACCTGTATACACTTTGTCACCAAGACAGTCCAGGGATGGGTGTGGGTGACATTACCTGTATACACTTTGTCACCAAGACAGTCCAGGGATGGGTGTGGGTGACATTACCTGTATACACTTTGTCACCAAGACAGTCCAGGGATGGGTGTGGGTGACATTACCTGTATAAACTTTGTCACCAAGACAGAGTGATTTCTAAAAGGTGAAGGCCCGAATTCGCCATGTATTTCGAATATTATCTCCCTTGTTAAAACTAAAATGATATAGGCCTAACAGTAAGAATCAACAAGCAGTATGTCAAGATGCATATACATTAACTTTTGAAATGTTTCCTTTCATTTGTATCTTTGTTTTCTCTTATAGAATACAGAGACGTTTCCTTCCCAATTGATTATTATTTACCATCGCTAATCCATGTGTTACTCTATTTGTGCATTGTAATGAAAGACTTTAAGTCGTTGACAATCTAGCGGTATCCGGCAAACTGACAACCCGTTCCATGCTCTAAGGACATTCGGCAAACTGACAACCCGTTCCATGCTCTAAGGACATTCGGCAAACTGACAACCCGTTCCATGCTCTAAGGACATTCGGCAAACTGACAACCCGTTCCATGCTCTAAGGACATTCGGCAAACTGACAACCCGTTCCATGCTCTAAGGACATTCGGCAAACTGACAACCCGTTCCATGCTCTAAGGACATTCGGCAAACTGACAACCCGTTCCATGCTCTAAGGACATTCGGCAAACTGACAACCCGTTCCATGCTCTAAGGACATTCGGCGAATTGACAGTGGCGTAGCTAGGGTGGGGGAGGGGGGAGAATTGGAAATCCCCCGTGCCCCCACTTTAGGGGTCCCCCAAACGAGTGTTAGAAATTTTGTTTACATTAAATATTAAATACTAAACAAAATGCAGGGGTCCCCAAAGAGGTCAAGCCCCCCTGGCCCCCAAACGATGTCAAATCCCTAGTACACTACTGCTGACAACCCATTCCATGCTTTAATGATATAAATTTACATGTCAAATATTTGTAGATTTGATCTCATTAGAACTCAACTTAGTTGTTACCTTTTTTGTACAAACTGTGAAATGTTGATCTTACTTAAGGAAAAATCCAATGTTACACTCTCTTCTGACTTGACGTTACGGTGTGGTGAGCTGAATCTATACTCCGAGTAAGTCCTTGTTATATTTACATGTACACATGTTTTATTTCGTTGTTGTTGGTTTTGTTTTGTTTTGACATAAAACTATATTCAGATCTTTTGGTGCTCTTTTTTTTTTGTAGCTAAACAAGCAGGATATTAGAGTGATAGAGAGCTTTGAAATGTCTGAATAGAGCTTTGGACTGTCTGAATAGAGCTTTGAAATGTCTGAATAGAGCTTTGGACTGTCTGAATAGAGCTTTGGACTGTCTGAATAGAGCTTTGAAATGTCTGAATAGAGCTTTGAAATGTCTGAATAGAGCTTTGAAATGTCTGAATAGAGCTTTGGACTGTCTGAATAGAGCTTTGGACTGTCTGAATAGAGCTTTGAAATGTCTGAATAGAACTTTGAAATGTCTGAATAGAGCTTTGGACTGTCTGAATAGAGCTTTGAAATGTCTGAATAGAACTTTGAAATGTCTGAATAGAGCTTTGAAATGTCTGAATAGAGCTTTGAAATGTCTGAATAGAGCTTTGAAATGTCTGAATAGAGCTTTGAAATGTCTGAATAGAGCTTTGGACTGTCTGAATAGAGCTTTGAAATGTCTGAATAGAACTTTGAAATGTCTGAATAGAGCTTTGAAATGTCTGAATAGAGCTTTGAAATGTCTGAATAGAGCTTTGAAATGTCTGAATAGAGCTTTGAAATGTCTGAATAGAGCTTTGAAATGTCTGAATAGAACTTTGAAATGTCTGAATAGAGCTTTGAAATGTCTGAATAGAGCTTTGAAATGTCTGAATAGAACTTTGAAATGTCTGAATAGAGCTTTGAAATGTCTGAATAGAGCTTTGAAATGTCTGAATAGAGCTTTGGACTGTCTGAATAGAGCTTTGAAATGTCTGAATAGAACTTTGAAATGTCTGAATAGAGCTTTGAAATGTCTGAATAGAGCTTTGAAATGTCTGAATAGAGCTTTGGACTGTCTGAATAGAGCTTTGAAATGTCTGAATAGAACTTTGAAATGTCTGAATAGAGCTTTGAAATGTCTGAATAGAGCTTTGGACTGTCTGAATAGAGCTTTGAAATACCGTGATATAGAGCTTTGAAATATCTGAATAGAGCTATGAAATGTCTGGATAGAGCTTGGAAATACCGTGATATAGAGCTTTGAAATACCGCGATAGAAAGCTATGAAATGTCTGTGAAATAGAACATGGCCATACCAGATCCTTGAAATGTCGGTACGAAATGTCAGGAAAATAGAGCTATAAAAAAGCAAAGCTTATTTACAAAAGAGAAAGAACCGCAGGCTCTTTAACACAATTGTTAAGCCAATATTACTTTATGGAGCAGCAGGGACCCGGAGAACGACCATCACCACCATGGAAAAAATCCAGGTCTTCAACAATACCTAGCTGAGGAAGATTCTTATGATCCGCTGGCCAGACAAGATCTCGAATGAGGAACTGTGGCAAAGAACAAAGCAGCAGCCCAGTAGATATCCTTCAGAGAGGCTGGAGATGGATAAGTCACACCCTTCGCCAGCCTGCATCCAACATAACAAAGCAAGCCCTAACCTGGTAACCACAAGAAAAAAGAAAGAGGGGACGGCCCCGAAATACATTGCGCCGCGATCTGGAAACAGATGCAAGACGCGGGGACAATTGGAGAGACTCGCCCAAAACCAAGACGCCCGAAGGAAGCTGGCTGGTGGCCTATGCCCAAGAAGGAACCACAGGCAGACATGAGATGAGATAGTTTCTTTTTTTTTAATTCGCTATAAGGTGTCAAGGGGACTAATTCAATTTCTACCACCTTATCAGTCAAGTACAAGTACAATTTCTTTCCATTGTTAGAGATAACAAACAAAATAATTAATCACCAATAGTTAATTAACTACTTGGTTAATTTTTTTAAAATTGATTTTGTGTTGTCAGGTAAAAGAATTAATTGTGTCAAAAATTCAGCTTGATCCGAGATTTGAGTGTGATAGAAATTACGTGTGCAAACATTCTACCAAACAGACAGAATGAGATGATATAAGCTTTGTAAAAATACAGAACTATTTCAACTCAAAGTAGATTATCCATGCATCGTCGTTGCAATCATTCAGCACAAACCTACTTTGTTTACTGTCTATTTAAATTGGAAATTATAATAGAAAAACTACCATTTATATAGTTTACTTTCTACAAAATGAGATTTAAAAATAAAACAGATAAAAAGTCGTTTAGGGTTAAAATGTGGGCAGTTAAATCTGACAATGTGCCAGTAGAAGAACTAAGGAGAAATTAATAGTTTTAAATAACGTCGAAATGCATGGTTTTGTAGAAATGAATACATCGCAAACGCTAAGATAGTATAAATAATGGACGAAATGTTTTGAGATTAAATATTTATATGTCCTTGACATGAGTTGTAAAATATTCGAGAAATAGATTTTTTTTTATTTCAGGAAATCAGAGTTTGAAAAAGTCAGGGCAATAGAGTTTTGAAATGACTGGAAAAGATATCTTCAAATTAAAAATTGAAATGAAATTTCAGGGAAATGGATCTTTGAAATATCTGAATAGAGATTCGAAATGTCAGGGAATTAGACCTTTTCAATATCTGGATAGAGATTCGAAATGTCAGGGAATTAGACCTTTTCAATATCTGAATAGAGATTCGAAATGTCAGGGAATTAGACCTTTTCAATATCTGGATAGAGATTCGAAATGTCAGGGAATTAGACCTTTTCAATATCTGGATAGAGATTCGAAATGTCAGGGAATTAGACCTTTTCAATATCTGAATAGAGATTCGAAATGTCAGGGAATTAAACCTTTTCAATATCTGGATAGAGATTCGAAATGTCAGGGAATTAGACCTTTTCAATATCTGAATAGAGATTCGAAATGTCAGGGAATTAGACCTTTTCAATATCTGGATAGAGATTCGTAATGTCAGGGAATTAGACCTTTTCAATATCTGAATAGAGATTCGAAATGTCAGGGAATTAGACCTTTTCAATATCTGGATAGAGCTCTGAAATATGAGGGAGTTGGAGCTTTGAAATATCTGAAAAGAACTTTGAAATGTCAGGGAATTAGAGCTTTGAAATATATGAATGGAGCTTTGAAATGTCTGGGAATTAAAGCATTGAAATGTCAGGGCATTAAAAGCATTAAAATACTATGATTGAGAGCTTTGAAATATCAGGGAATTAAAAGCATTAAAATACTATGATTGAAAGCTTTGAAATATCAGGGAATTAAAAGCATTAAAATACTATGATTGAAAGCTTTGAAATATCAGGGAATTAAAAGCATTAAAATACTATGATTGAGAGCTTTGAAATGTCTGGGAATTAAAGCATTGAAATGTCAGGGAATTAAAAGCATTAAAATACTATGATTGAGAGCTTTGAAATATCAGGGAATTAAAAGCATTGAAATGTCAGGGAATTAAAGAATTGAAATTTCAGGGAATTAGAGCTTTGAAATGTCAAGGAATTAGAGCTTTGAAATGTCAGGGAATTAAAAGCATTAAATACTATGATTGAGAGCTTTGAAATATCAGGGAATTAAAAGCATTAAAATACTATGATTGAGAGATTTGAAATGACTAAACTAGAACATGAAGATGCCAGGTCATTGAAATGTAGGACATGAAGAGTGAGGGGAATAAAAGCTATAAAAAAAAACTTCTTAAGGCAGACTATAGAGAATCTAGCTTTTTGTACATAAAGAAAATCCAATTGAATATTTCCAATGTTGAAGTTTTTTTTTCTGCTTTCCTTTTGACTAGCTCCTATGACAAACTGTGGCATTACGATGCATGCACGCTTATTAATTTAACAGTCACAAGTGTTGTGTGTCAATGTCAAAAAATGGTCGATGTTGGAATTATTAATCTTATACCCCAAGAGGTGAAGTCATTTAATTTTTTTATTTCTACTCTCTCTTCATCTCTCTCTCTCTCTCCATCTCTCTCTCTTTTCCTCTCTCTCTCTCTCTCTCTCTCTCTCTCTCAAATGTTTCTTTGTAATGAACATTTTTGACATGAAAAGATGGACTCGTAATAGAAGAACATGGAGTTCGGACGAAAACGGTCGTTAGAGGAAGCGATAGTCCAATAAGGAAGAAAAACAACCCTGTTGCGGTGCCTATGGATCGAGTCCATTATACTGGCGGATATGTAAGAAAGCCTCCAACAAACATCTTACTCCAACAAGCATCTTACTCCAACAAACATCTGACTCCAACAAACATCTGACTCCAACAAACATCTTACTCCAACAAACATCTTCCTCCAACAAACATCTTACTCCAACAATTATCTTACTCCAACAAACATCTGACTCCAACAAACATCTTACTCTCCACACACTGTTCCTCAAAGGGTCGTTATGATGGCGAACATGTTCACGAATGTCGTGCTAAAGAGAAATGAATGAGCGGGATCTTCCCCGGTGTGCTCGGCCTTCAGCATCGCTTCCAATCCGATCATCTTGAGATCAAAGCTATCGATAATAGAGATGTGAAAATGTAGGTGTTCTTGGATCTTTCCCAGACAGAAGTTAGTTCAGATATGCAGATAAAGGCGAGCTGACGTTGGTTCCCAGACAGAAGTTAGTTCAGATATGCAGATAAAGGCGAGCTGACGTTGGTTCCCAGACAGAAGTTAGTTCAGATATGCAGATAAAGGCGAGCTGACGTTGGTTCCCAGACAGAAGTTAGTTCAGATATGCAGATAAAGGCGAGCTGACGTTGGTTCCCAGACAGAAGTTAGTTCAGATATGCAGATAAAGGCGAGCTGACGTTTGTCTAATAGTTACAAGAATCTTAGAGTCAACTCTTTAAACATTTACGACGAAGAAGCACTTGATTTTGTTTACTGGAAACTTTCACTTACGATAATGAAGCAATAAACAGAATGAGACAACCATCATGTAAAAGTAGAAATTGATTTGTAAAGAAACTTTTTTGATGTTACATGTTTCTTTTTTCCTTTCCTTCTTGTCTCTCTTTCTCTCTCTCTCTCTCTCTCTCTCTCTCTCTCTCTCTCTCTCTCTCTCTCTCTGGTTCCAGTAACAGATTCTACTGTTTAATTCCAGAGTGATGTTGTGGTTTAGATTTAGATTTAAGTTGTGCTTGAGTAGTCTTGGTTAAACTATTACAGTTAGGTTTAACGCAAACGCCCATGGAACGTTCGGATATTACCTAACCACTAAAGGGGGAGTAATGGATTTGTTACACGGGTGAGAAGATATGAAGATTTACTACGTAACAAAGCACAAAATAATCAAATAAAATAACTGGTACTGTGGTCAAGTGACTTTCGCGGGTCCGACTTTCCAGTAAGGGCTATACCATGGATCTTCAAAAAATAGTACTTGAACAAATATTCACGTTTTTTTTAAACAGCACGAGTCCTCCCCCCCCCCCTTCCTCCCGGGTTTGCCGGTGGCCGCTCGATGTAGATCTATATGTGCAGAATTGAAAAAAAAAAATGAAAACGTCATCGCAAAACATTCCTGTTGCTAATTAGCCGTTAGGACACATTCTTGTTATGTTACTCGGGGGGAGGGAAAGGTATGGCGTTACTTCCTATTCAGATGTTCCCCTATCAATCTCGTTCATGATGTATTTGTTGTCAGAAACCAGAAAAACCTGAGAGTCAGAGTGAAAATGAAGTTTATGTTGGATTCGCCTTCAGTATTCTATCTTGCATCTTTCTCCTGGGTGTGCTGCAAACTAAGAGGTTAGTGAAGAACAACAGTTGTTAAAAGTGTTACACTCGAACTTCGATAGTTGAACCCACGATCACTATGTGTTCATTCTAAAGAGCAGCGCCCAAGACCATTTTCCCAGCATCATAAACATTGTTTTCATTAAAGTTTTATCCTTTTTTAAATGTGTCCTTTAAGATGCTGTTCTAATGTTTATAGCGATACAAATATAATGAATTCGTTTTAATCGTTACTCTCTTATGTTTGAAACATTTTATGTTCCCTATTTCAAGCTGTTCCTTAGGACTTCGAATGTTAATGAGCACACCCGGCCTTCCACTCCTTCCCTTGGGCGTCACCTTTGTTTGTTCAACCATTTTATCAACTCGCTCTATATCTTTTTTGTTTTTGGATGCTCTGATTTTTGCATTTGATTTTTCGACAAATTCTATTTATTTAATGGTCATCAAATTTTGCATACTCTATGACAACACACGATATCCCCCCCAAAAAATGAATTAATTACTCAAAATTAATTAGTTTTGATTTAATATCTAATATAGAGGAATACTAACGCAGTAAGCTAAAGCTAGACAAGTCTTGTGTAGAGAAGAAGGTGTATTAAGCTAAAGCTAGACAAGTCTTGTGTAGAGAAGAAGGTGTATTAAACTAAAGCTAGACAAGTCTTGTGTAGAGAATAAGGTGTATTAAACTAAAGCTAGACAAGTCTTGTGTAGAGAAGAAGGTGTATTAAACTAAAGCTAGACAAGTCTTGTGTAGAGAATAAGGTGTATTAAACTAAAGCTAGACAAGTCTTGTGTAGAGAATAAGGTGTATTAAACTAAAGCTAGACAAGTCTTGTGTAGAGAATAAGGTGTATTAAGCTAAAGCTAGACAAGTCTTGTGTAGAGAATAAGGTGTATTAAACTAAAGCTAGACAAGTCTTGTGTAGAGAATAAGGTGTATTAAACTAAAGCTAGACAAGTCTTGTGTAGAGAATAAGGTGTATTAAACTAAAGCTAGACAAGTCTTGTGTAGAGAATAAGGTGTATTAAACTAAAGCTAGACAAGTCTTGTGTAGAGAATAAGGTGTATTAAACTAAAGCTAGACAAGTCTTGTGTAGAGAATAAGGTGTATTAAGCTAAAGCTAGACAAGTCTTGTGTAGAGAATAAGGTGTATTAAACTAAAGCTAGACAAGTCTTGTGTAGAGAATAAGGTGTATTAAACTAAAGCTAGACAAGTC
Organism: Biomphalaria glabrata; assembly: GCF_947242115.1. Lineage (NCBI taxonomy): Eukaryota > Metazoa > Mollusca > Gastropoda > Planorbidae > Biomphalaria > Biomphalaria glabrata. The sequence continues at coordinate 23,390,822 of NC_074718.1, read as the reverse complement.
TTGTGTAGAGAATAAGGTGTATTAAACTAAAGCTAGACAAGTCTTGTGTAGAGAATAAGGTGTATTAAGCTAAAGCTAGACAAGTCTTGTGTAGAGAAGAAGGTGTATTAAACTAAAGCTAGACAAGTCTTGTGTAGAGAATAAGGTGTATTAAACTAAAGCTAGACAAGTCTTGTGTAGAGAAGAAGGTGTATTAAGCTAAAGCTAGACAAGTCTTGTGTAGAGAATAAGGTGTATTAAGCTAAGGCTAGATAAACCTTGTGTAGAGAATTAGTGACCAGAATTGAAAGATATCTAGAGTGAAATTAATGAATTCAATGTTCATGTCAAGATTATATCAAAGACTATCTTCTGTATAATGTTCATGTCAACATTGTATAAAGACTGCGTATATATCATCAATAATAAAAAAAACATTCTATAAAATGTGTTATTAACTTTGTCATAATCACCATTTCACAGGGATAAAATACATTGATATTAAAGTTGCAAACTGCGACATATGTGTAAAGATTTTAAGTTAGTTCTTTGAGGGGCGTAACTTAATGCCCCAACTGTAGATCATTAAAAGCGTTACAAGTATCATAAAGTACATTCAACAAAGGAGTAGAAAATTAGCATACTATAGAATACTATAGAATACATAATCATCAATACTAAAAGTCTTAAATGTGCTCAAATTAAGTATTCCAGGGCGCATAGGCTAGATTTAATAATAGACTAGATAAGGGTACGTTGCATTACCCCAAATATTCTGTATAGACATAGCAAGAATAATAATCACCAACACTATACTCAGACCAGGCCAGCTCTCCAACTGGCTAGACTGACCACAGGAAACCTTATTGTCCCCCCCCCCCTTAAAAACCCCGTGCTAAAACAGTTCACAACTCACAACTAATAAAATAAACACACACAATCTCACATGTTACACACCCCTGCTGTTGACACTATGGTACTACATAACTGAAGTGTATTGGAAATACTAAGATAAAAATGAGAGAATATGAAACAGACAAGCAATAAAATAAAATTACAAGAAAAATAGAAAGATACTCTTAAAAAAAACAAACCAAAGCTTATACGAAGTGTAATTGTATCAATGAGTTTGGATCAGTCTTGTCACTAAATTCAACAACAATAAATCTGTGCGATTACGAAATATTTTTACCAATTGTTTTTGTTTAGTGCAATTTCGTGCTATTAGCTTTCTCAATACGCTATGATCCTATCACTTGTCTGGATCAGTTGGAAAGGGGTGGGGAGAACAAAAGTGGTATCTGAGTTATTGTTACCGTGATCGCTTTTTAATTTCATTTATAAAGAAAAGTTGAAAGTCCTGAATTCAAACTTTAGGGCTTGAGCCAACACACTAACCACTGTGCCAAGGAATCGCTTTTGAAATAGAAAGTTTATAGTTATCTATTCTAAGCTTCATAATTTCATTTTTATTATTTACAGCATAAAATGAATGAAACAATGAAATATTATTGTGATCTATATTTTTCACACGTTTTTTTTTTCTCAGTGAAGGCCTGGATGTAGTCATCTGGAATCTTGGGTTGACTCTACTACTATTTGAGATCTGTTTTTTGTTCTTCTGGATGTCCAGGCTCGACAAAACTGTAGAATCAGTAAGATAAGTATTAACTTGCTTCAAAAAAGTTAGTTCTAATCTACCTCCAGGTTAAGTTAATTCTATCTTCCTTCAGGATAGGTTAGTTATATCTTCCTTCAGGATAAGTTAGTTCTGATCTTCCTTCAGGATAGGTTAGTTCTGATCTTCCTTCAGGATAGGTTAGTTCTATCTTCCTTCAGGATAGGTTAGTTCTATCTTCGTTCAGGATAGGCTAGTTCTATCTTCCTTCAGGATAAGTTAGTTCTATCTTCCTTCAGGATAGGTTAGTTCTATCTTCCTTCAGGATAGGCTAGTTCTATCTTCCTTCAGGATAAGTTACTTCTGATCTTCCTTCAGGATAAGTTAGTTCTATCTTCCTTCAGGATAAGTTAGTTCTATCTTCCTTCAGGATAAGTTAGTCCTGATCTTCCTTCAGGATAAGTTAGTTTTAGCTTCCTTTAGGATAAGTTAGTTCTGATCTTCCTTCAGGATAGGTTAGTTCTGATCTTCCTTCAGGATAGGTTAGTTATATCTTCCTTCAGGATAATTTAGTTTCATCTTCCTTCAGGATAGGTTAGTTATATCTTCCTTCAGGATAGGTTAGTTCTGATCTTCCTCCAGGATGGGCTAGTTCTGATCTTCCTTCGGGATAATTTAGGTTTCATCTTCCTTCAAAAAAGTTAGTTCTGATCTTCCTTCGGGATAAGTTCTGATCCTTCTTCATGATAATTTACATCTTATTAACTTTCAAGAAAAGTAAGATCTATCTTGCTTCTTGGTTGTGGAGGTCTTTTGTTCTTTCGTGATCAGCGAGTTCTTATCTTTATCCAGAAAGTGTATATAACTACCTTTCTTTCTGATAAATACAAACACACACAAAATTTTAAATACGAAAGACATTAATTGCTTTAATACACAATTAGCCTTTTTATTACAAAGCTTATATCTACTCATTCTGTATGTCTGGTAAAAAATGTGTACAAGTTATTTCTCCCACAGTCAATATCGGATCAAGTTAAATTTTTGCACAATTATTTCTAGTACCTGTCAAAACAACAATCAATCTATATATATAATTCTCTTCATCCCTTAAAAGTTTAAACGAGTAGTAACGAGTAAAGGAAAGATCACTCTCTTATTTCTCTGTTACGGTCGTAGCGCAGCATGGTGTTGTGAATGAAAATGGTGCGAATTTGGATATTGAATGGAAGTGGGATTAAAAAGGTGGAAGCCGAAGGGATGGATAGGAAGAGAGTTGGAAAATATGTTTACGTAATTTGTGATAATATCAAAGTATTTTTAGATTAACACTGCGGTCGCATAAGTTGCAGTGGCTTAAGGCCGGCCCTGTAAAATAGCGGCGTATGCTACGCCGCCGGTCGACTAGTATATTTTTAAAAAAGTTAATTAACTATGGTAATAAATTATTTTGTTTAATATCGGACAAGGGAAAGAAATCGCACTTAACAGATGTGGTATAAGTTAATTACTTCCCTTGAGGAGGCTTGAGCTCTGAGTTCGACTTCAAGTCGTACAACTGTTTGTATGCATTTAAAAAGCGATCACGTCAACATTCATACATTTAAGCCCTTCCGCCCCCCCCCCCCCCCCCGTGATAGGATCGTAGTGCATTGAGAAAGCTAAAATCATAAAATTGCGCTAACCAAAAACAATTTGTACAATTATTTCTAATCTCACAGATTTATTCTTGTTAGTCTAGATTTATCGCAAATTTAATTACGGAACTGATTCAAAGTAATTGATGCTACTGTGTTGTAGATTACCTTGTTTTTTGTTTTTTTTTAAATTATGTTTGTTTTTCTTGTTCCCATTGTTTGGTCTTTGATATCTTATAGGGCCTAAAGTAGAACAATTGTTTGCCTTGATGTAAACCATTTATACGTCCAATATATCATTTATACGTTCCTGAGTGGGGGTGCGGTGGCTGAGCGGTTAAGCACTTAGCCTCCGAACCTGGGGTCCTGGGTTCGAATCTCGGTGAAGACTGGGATTTTGAAATTCGGGATTTTTTGAACGCCCTGAATCCACCCTGCTCTAAAGGGTACCTGACTTTAGTTAGGGAAAGTAAAGGCGGTTGGTTGCTGTGCTGGCCACATGACACCCTGCTTTATTAACCGTTAGCCAAAGAATCAGATGACTTAACATCATCTGCCCCATGGATCGCATGGTCTGAAAGGGGACCTTTACTTTTTTTTTTTTTACATTCGTAAGTCATGGTCTTTAAAAAAGCATGGTATAATAATGTATTCATATTGTGTTTGAAACCTTCATTATCTTTGTATTGAAATAGTTTTCGAAAAGTTATCTTACTTAGACTGTAAGTAGTTACCGATTGAAGGGGAAAAAATTGGAGCAGAATAAATAAATTGGATATAATATATCCCTAAGTAAGAGGTCATCTTAAAAACAGATGACCTTTACAGCATATAGATGGCAAGGTCTGAAAGGGTTACTTTACTTTTTACTCTATGTTGGAGGCGGGTGAGGTTTAGCAATTCTTCTCGTCAACTTGACCCTCAGACTCCAGAGGTTATATTCATTCAGGTTCTATATTGTCAAGAGACGCTGTGAAGAGACACAAGCTGAGCTGGTTCGGTCATATTGTTAGATTGGATTCACTTTCAGAAGTCTTTAAACTCCCAAAAAAACATGGCATAAATATTCCTGGTTCTTGGGTGAATTCGAGGGGGCAGGGACGCCTCTGAGTTTGTGTGATAACACAAACTCTCTTTGTAATCCTGTTGGTTTTTTTTTTATTTCCATTACAATTTTTTTCGACAACCTTCAACTTCGAAAAGTATAATTAGATTAGACAAGGTTGTTAGGGGCGTCCATAAGTTTTAAACTTCATGATGAGTCCGCTTCTGTGGATTTGTTATTAAAATTAATGTGTTGCTATGCTTTCTTAGTTGTAATATTCTGTGTGTTTATTCATTTCATGATTTCAGTCATCAGACCTTATACCTGAAAGTTAAAAATTGTACAATGCACACAATACCCGAGTCAATCACTGCTCAGCTGTAACTGTTCTTTGACGTGTATAGCCTATTTACACTCACTCTTACAGGTGCTGTGCTACTTCCTACTGATCCCTGTGCACTTTAGTTTTACCGCCACCTGCTTCTGGTTCTGCTGTTTGTCCATACAGATCTTCCTGATACTAATTGCCTGGAAAGGGTTGTGTATTGGTGTCATGCAAATCCTTTCATGGGGTATGAAGTTGTTTTTTTAAAGATTAATTCTCGATTCTTTAATTTCAAAAATGTATAGAAAACTAGAAGGTTTAAGAGTTGGATAGAGAATTTCATTGACAGAGGACAAGATGGGTAGACTGTTAGATAAACAGTCTGACTGACTGACATATAGATTGTCAGTATAATTATCATATAGATAAAATGTCAGCTAGATTGACAGCTAGATAGACAGTAAGATTGACAGCTAGATAGACAATAACATTGAGAGCTAGATAGCAAGTAAGATTGACAACTAGATAGACAGTAAGATTGACAACTAGATAGAAAGTAACATTGACAGCTAGTTAGACAGTGAAATTGACAGCTAGATAAACAGTAAAACTGACAGCTGGATAGACAGTAAGACTGACAGCTAGATAGACAGTAAGATTGACAGCTGGATAGACAGTAAGACTGACAGCTAGATAGACAGTAAGATTGACAGCTAGATAGACAGTAAGACTGACAGCTAGATAGACAGTAAGACTGACAGCTAGATAGACAGTAAGATTGACAGCTAGATAGACAGTAAAACTGACAGCTAGATAGACAGTAAGATTGACAGCTAGATAGACAGTAAGATTGACAGCTAGATAGACAGTAAGACTGACAGCTAGATAGACAGTAAGACTGACAGCTAGATAGACAGTAAGATTGACAGCTGGATAGACAGTAAGACTGACAGCTAGATAGACAGTAAGATTGACAGCTAGATAGACAGTAAGACTGACAGCTAGATAGACAATAAGACTGTAAGCTAGATAGACAGTAAGATTGACAGCTAGATAGACAGTAAGACTGACAGCTAGATAGACAGTAAGATTGACAGCTAGATAGACAGTAAGATTGACAGCTAGATAGACAGTAAGACTGACAGCTAGATAGACAGTAAGACTGACAGCTAGATAGACAGTAAGATTGACAGCTAGATAGACAGTAAGACTGACAGCTAGATAGACAGTAAGATTGACAGCTAGATAGACAGTAAGATTGACAGCTAGATAGACAGTAAGACTGACAGCTAGATAGACAGTAAGACTGACAGCTAGATAGACAGTAAGATTGACAGCTAGATAGACAGTAAGACTGACAGCTAGATAGACAGTAAGATTGACAGCTAGATAGACAGTAAGATTGACAGCTAGATAGACAGTAAGACTGACAGCTAGATAGACAGTAAGACTGAAAGCTAGATAGACAGTAAGATTGACAGCTGGATAGACAGTAAGACTGACAGCTAGATAGACAGTAAGATTGACAGCTAGATAGACAGTAAGACTGACAGCTAGATAGACAGTAAGACTGTAAGCTAGATAGACAGTAAGATTGACAGCTAGATAGACAGTAAGACTGACAGCTAGATAGACAGTAAGATTGACAGCTAGATAGACAGTAAGATTGACAGCTAGATAGACAGTAAGACTGACAGCTAGATAGACAGTAAGACTCACAGCTAGATAGACAGTAAGATTGACAGCTAGATAGACAGTAAGACTGACAGCTAGATAGACAGTAAGATTGACAGCTAGATAGACAGTAAGATTGACAGCTAGATAGACAGTAAGACTGACAGCTAGATAGACAGTAAGACTGACAGCTAGATAGACAGTAAGATCGACAGCTGGATAGAAAATAAGACTGACAGCTAGATAGACAGTAAGACTGACAGCTAGATAGACAGTAAGATTGACAGCTAGATAGACAGTAAGATTGACAGCTAGATAGACAGTAAGATTGATAACTAGATAGAAAGTAACATTGACAGCTAGTTAGACAGTGAAATTGACAGCTAGATAGACAGTAAGATTGACAGCTAGATAGACAGTAAGATTGACAGCTAGATAGACAGTAAGACTGACAGCTAGATAGACAGTAAGACTGACAGCTAGATAGACAGTAAGATCGACAGCTGGATAGAAAATAAGACTGACAGCTAGATAGACAGTGAAATTGACAGCTAGATAGACAGTAAAACTGACAGCTGGATAGACAGTAAGACTGACAGCTAGATAGACAGTAAGATTGACAGCTGGATAGACAGTAAGACTGACAGCTACATAGACAGTAAGACTGACAGCTAGATATGACACATCTTGACGATGTTGTGATCTCCTCAATATTATGATTGTTTCTTCCAGTTGTGCCTATTGTTTTTGTTGCCGCTATTGTGGCCACCTTCCAAACCTCTTACACGGAGCCTGAACGGTAAGAAAAAAAAGCGTTGACCTTTGACTGATAGCTAGGTCTTTGTACAGCACATTGGTTCAGCCTGACCAATGATGCCCAGGCCGGGCCCCTCTTTTATTTCAAATCCGTGAAACCCCTTTTTTTAAAATTACAATTCCGCTTTAAAAAAAGCCAAAATCTGGGCGAACACGGTTCTCGAAAACGGCTCTAGCGAATTTCCTAGAAATTTGATAGTCTATGTAGCTACTATATCTTTAGGAAAAAAATTGTTAGCTAATTTGAAACACATGCAATATTCTGATTTGATCGATATGATTTTTTTTTAAATATTATAATCTTTAAACTTAATTTGTGTCTCTATATTGAACACACATAAGTCTACGGCTATTACCACAGAGCAGCAGCAGTGTATCAACTCTATACACATGTAACTATTTAACGTGAAATGACCATGGCCACGTGTTTCTCTTCCCAGCTGTTTGATGACTAGAAATATTCTCGTGACTTTCGCTTTTCCTCCAACTGCAGTCGTCGCAGGGGTGAGTCATACACTTTTTTTCATTGCAGGAGTGAATGCAGAAGTAAATTTTCTAAAACTTTTACTAATCCTAAACCTTTTAGGGGAGAATAAAAAATATCCCTAATATTAGCCCTACACCTCGAATTCAAAATTCTTGATACTTCAAATTAGAGAAAAAAATTTTGTAAAACTTTAGTCTTACATTGTTCTTACTAGCACTTCCTTCAGCTTAACATCACAACCTTAATTTCACAATCACAACAATACGTCCACAAACAGAGGTCCCCAAACAGAGGTCCCGACATCTAAATTCAAAATAACATCAATAAGTCTTATACGTCCCCAAACATACGACAAGACATCTAAATTCAAAATCAGATAAATAAGTCTATACGTCCCCAAACATACGTCCCGACATCTAAATTCACAATCACATCAATAAGTCTATACGTCCCCAAACATACGTCCTGACATCTAAATTCAAAATCACATAAATAAGTCTTATACGTCCCCAAACATAGGTCCCGACATCTAAATTCCAATCACATCAATAAGTCTATACGTCCCCAAACATAGGTCCCGACATCTAAATTCCAATCACATCAATAAGTCTATACGTCCCCAAACATAGGTCCCGACATCTAAATTCCAATCACATCAATAAGTCTATACGTCCCCAAACATTGGTCCCGACATCTAAATTCCAATCACATCAATAAGTCTATACGTCCCAAAACATACGTCCCTAAAATGAAATTCACAATCACATCTAAAAGACTACGCGTTTCAAAACATACGTCCCTAAATTTAAATTCACAATCACGTCTAGTAAGCCTATACCTAACCCTAATTTCAACATGACATCTAACATTAATTTCAACATGACATCTAACATTAATCTTCAACATGACATCTAACATTAATCTTCAACATGACATCTAACATTAATCTTCAACATGACATCTAACATTAATTTCAACATGACATCTAACATTAATTTCAACATGACATCTAACATTAATCTTAAATACCAAATGCTGAAAGTGTGTCGAGAAACTTTAAGTCGAGAATTCCTGACAACTACAAATTTAAGAACAGAGTCATCTGGCAATGACGTTTGTCTTTTGTTATGTGCTTGCCTCTATTGTTTAAACTAAAACTTCCTTCAAGCTCCAATAGTTAGATCTCTTTTAGTCTTATAAGTATGGACAGTACAAGAAGTGATATGCATAACTATGCAAAACATAGATCTACAAATACATTAAAACAAGTGGTATGCATTACTAAGCAACACCTAGATGTACACAGTATATATGATTGCTACTTATGCTACACCTAGGGGTACACAGTATATATGATTGCTACTTATGCTACACCTAGGGGTACACAGTATATATGATTGCTACTTATGCTACACCTAGTGGTACACAGTATATATGATTGCTACTTATGCTACACCTAGTGGTACACAGTATATATGATTGCTACTTATGCTACACCTAGTGGTACACAGTATATATGATTGCTACTTATGCTACACCTAGTTGTACACAGTATATATGATTGCTACTTATGCTACACCTAGGGGTACACAGTATATATGATTGCTACTTATGCTACACCTAGGGGTACACAGTATATATGATTGCTACTTATGCTACACCTAGTGGTACACAGTATATATGATTGCTACTTATGCTACACCTAGTGGTACACAGTATATATGATTGCTACTTATGCTACACCTAGTGGTACACAGTATATATGATTGCTACTTATGCTACACCTAGTTGTACACAGTATATATGATTGCTACTTATGCTACACCTAGGGGTACACAGTATATATGATTGCTACTTATGCTACACCTAGGGGTACACAGTATATATGATTGCTACTTATGCTACACCTAGGGGTACACAGTATATATGATTGCTACTTATGCTACACCTAGTGGTACACAGTATATATGATTGCTACTTATGCTACACCTAGTGGTACACAGTATATATGATTGCTACTTATGCTACACCTAGTGGTACACAGTATATATGATTGCTACTTATGCTACACCTAGTTGTACACAGTATATATGATTGCTACTTATGCTACACCTAGGGGTACACAGTATATATGATTGCTACTTATGCTACACCTAGGGGTACACAGTATATATGATTGCTACTTATGCTACACCTAGTGGTACACAGTATATATGATTGCTACTTATGCTACACCTAGTGGTACACAGTATATATGATTGCTACTTATGCTACACCTAGTGGTACACAGTATATATGATTGCTACTTATGCTACACCTAGTTGTACACAGTATATATGATTGCTACTTATGCTACACCTAGGGGTACACAGTATATATGATTGCTACTTATGCTACACCTAGGGGTACACAGTATATATGATTGCTACTTATGCTACACCTAGTGGTACACAGTATATATGATTGCTACTTATGCTACACCTAGTGGTACACAGTATATATGATTGCTACTTATGCTACACCTAGGGGTACACAGTATATATGATTGCTACTTATGCTACACCTAGTTGTACACAGTATATATGATTGCTACTTATGCTACACCTAGGGGTACACAGTATATATGATTGCTACTTATGCTACACCTAGGGGTACACAGTATATATGATTGCTACTTATGCTACACCTAGTGGTACACAGTATATATGATTGCTACTTATGCTACACCTAGTGGTACACAGTATATATGATTGCTACTTATGCTACACCTAGTGGTACACAGTATATATGATTGCTACTTATGCTACACCTAGATGTACACAGTATATATGATTGCTACTTATGCTACACCTAGGGGTACACAGTATATATGATTGCTACTTATGCTACACCTAGTGGTACACAGTATATATGATTGCTACTTATGCTACACCTAGTTGTACACAGTATATATGATTGCTACTTATGCTACACCTAGTTGTACACAGTATATATGATTGCTACTTATGCTACACCTAGTGGTACACAGTATATATGATTGCTACTTATGCTACACCTAGTTGTACACAGTATATATGATTGCTACTTATGCTACACCTAGTGGTACACAGTATATATGATTGCTACTTATGCTACACCTAGTTGTACACAGTATATATGATTGCTACTTATGCTACACCTAGTGGTACACAGTATATATGATTGCTACTTATGCTACACCTAGTGGTACACAGTATATATGATTGCTACTTATGTTCTGGTTGTTTCAGGTCATGATGGTGATGTACTTCATTTCTGGGCTTCTAGTGGCTCAGCTTGAAGTGGAAGATAAGGTTACTGTTGTGTAAGTAACTGTATCTCCTAAAAGTACTTACAGTAATATCTCTCAAGTAAAACATGGTGGTAATGAACATGATCATTAAAACCCAAGGCAAATGTTTTCAAAGGTTCAGATTTTGTACTATTCCTCTTCTTACCTTGCAACAGTTTCAACTGGAAACTGGGTGGACACGGATCTCTAAAACAGTTCTAACGATTTTCCTAGAAATTTGACAGTTTCTTTGAGGAAAGAATTACTAGCTAAGTGGCCACATTGGGATAACTCTACTTCAACCGATATAATTTTGTTAAATATTATTTTCTTAAATTAATTTAGTCTAGACAATCTTTTTTTTTTAACATTTTTTGCACCATATCCTTGGTAAGAATCTATAGGCCTATTAAAATTATTGTGTTTACTAAATATATTCATTCACTTTCCCAGGATTTTTGTTTCAGGCGGTAATTGCGACGGGGTGAAAAAAAAGTACAATTTTTAAGTCTATCAATTAGGGACCTCTGCATTAAAATGTAATAATGTATTTCGTTGAAGCGTGACCAAAATGTTATTTAACCTGTTCAATGACATTCGCCCTAACTTTCCCCACATGAATCAAAGTAACTCCAAAGATCCGATCTTTAGTTCAATTGAATGCCATAATTATTTCTACAGATTTTCTCATTTCTTTGCGATGTCAATGTTTTATAAGATTTTTGGCGTTTTCGAAATTGGCATTCATTTTTTTTTCCATAATTTATAGCTTTCAGTTGTGCTGTTGGCTTTCATCTGTTTTCTATGATGCAAATACTGTTCAAAGTGGTGATAGGACTGGATCATGTTTAATGGATATATTGTAAATTAAAAATGTAAATTATTTAGGAAGATGAGTAAATGATAGTATACGTATATGTGTCTAATTATAATGACAGTAATCGTGTTGAACTTGTTTTACAATGGTGTATTACAACAACAAATGCATAATTAGAGCCAACAATTTTTCAAACAATAATACCTTCACTTTATAATGAATTAAAATCTAAGCGGCCCCTGAAAGAGAAATAGAAGCTATTAGTTTTGTGTGGTCTGTCTGTCTGTCCGTTCGTCTGTTTGTGTTTTTTTTTCTTCCCATACCATTTGTTTTCTTATCTTGCAGGGTTCATCTCCTAGTTGGCATTGTCGTCTTTGCGTTATTCTACGGGGCTGTACTTTGTGCATTGCTCAGTTTGTACATTGAGCGTGTTGTTTTTCGCTACCTGTTTACACTGCTCAACAGCATGACTGGAATAATCTTGTTTTTGTTCTATGGCGTCTCGGGGGTAGAGGTGAGCACGTAGTTATGCTTTCAAAAACAAACTTTTATCAGTTCCTGCAAGAAACCAATTTCACTGTGTGACCACAGTCTAATGTCAAACACGTTCTTACCATTCAAGGGTCCGCTGCTGCGCTTTGGTCGGACAATAGCCTTAATTATTTCCCTAACAACCATTGAGCTAAAACTGATGGACTTACTCCCCCCCCCCCCCAGCGCTGCGTAAAGAGCAGCACAAGTAAGCTCCCTCCACAGAGATTGGTCAAAGGCGACTTCCACAGCTCGAAACCCTATATGTTAGACGTGGACGACCTCTTGCTTCTTTTCGGCTTTCTCGTTGTGGCTGACTTTGGTCAACATGTCTCGTCTAAGGATATATTCCGCGAACGCCATACGACTCTAGGTCAGCGCTTCACTTAGAGACTTGAGACGGTGAGTGCCGGTTCGGGCAAGGATTTCTCTATTGGTGACATGATCTCGGTATCTTATATTAAGGATCCTTCTTACTCGCTACTGTGCCACGTTCAACCTCTTTTCAACCTTTATTGATGATTTCACGTCTGGCAAGCAAAGTTGGCTGTTGGGATAATGATTGTAGTGAGGAGGTGGATCTTGGTCTCAAGGCCAATTCATTGGTTCCTTACTTTTTGGAAGACGGCTTCTGCTTTCCCTATCCAACATGCACCATTGCATATGCACCTCCATCGTTGGTGATAACGCTGCCTAAATAGGTGAACTTTTGTATTTGATTGAAGCACTGCCAAGCTGTTACCAAGCTGAAAATGAAACTCCTTCAGAAGCAAACCTCTGGGGTTCTAGCAGTTACTTAACCGAGCATCAATCAGGCACCAAATTGAACAAAGCTTTTAACTACTCAGTTTGATAATACACTATAATGTATGTTATAATACATTATGGTCTTTCATGGGTAATTAAACCCTAAAAACAAACTTGACTTTGTTGGCAAGAACCATCCTGTGTTAGGGTGCAACACTTGCCAGTGGTGCTAAGGAAAGAAAAGCAAGTATAAAAATACTTTAAAAAAATAAAACAAAGCGTATATTAAGCGTAGTTGTATCAATTAGTTTAGATTAGTCAGGAAATTACATTTGAATTGTATAATAAATCTTTGCGATTAGAAATACTTTTATCTCTTGATTTTTACCAGTGAGTTGATATAAGCTATGTACAAGAGTTGATATTAGCTATGTACAAGAGTTGATAATAGCTATGTACAAAAAAAAAGGGGGGGCAAAAGGATACAGTTGATCAATGGGATTCATGATGGGATAACTTACCAACGATTGCAGTCGATTGTCACAAAGTGAAGAGAATTAGCCAGACAGATACATTCTAGTCCAATGTGACGTACGCCACATAACCGGGACAACTGTTACAATTAAAGCTACCCTTAGAATACTAAGCATTTAAAACTTGACTGAATGAATTAGCAGAGCGCAAGTTTCAGTTTCTAATCAAACTAAAAAGTTTTTTAAGTTATCCAAAAAGAATCAATTGTATAGTTTTGTTAACATTTTTTTTCATTAGCTAAAAGATGAATTACTGACGCCATTGAGCAAGCAACAAACAACTACAAAGAGAGACAGTAAACACAACGAGGAACAGGAACAGGAGAAGAAAAGGGTAGTGGGATCCCCAGTGGTTAGCAGACCTTATGTAAATACTTCTGTGGACATCTTAGATTTAAACCAAAAAACAACAACATAAGCAGACAGACAGACAGATAGATAGATAGATAGATAGATAGATAGATAGATAGATAGATAGATAGATAGATAGATAGATAGATAGATAGATAGATAGATAAGTGGATGGATGGATAGATAGATAGATAGATAGATAGATAGATAGATAGATAGATAGATAGATAGATAGATAGATAGATAGATTAATAGATAAGTGGATGGATAGATAGATAGATAGATAGATAGAAAGATAGATAGATAGATAGATAGATAGATAGATAGATAGATAGATAGATAGATAGATAGATAGATAAGTGGATGGATGGATTGATAGATAGATAGATAGATAGATAGATAGATAGATAGATAGATAGATAGATAGATAGATAGATAGATTAATAGATAAGTGGATGGTTAGATAGATAGATAGATAGATAGATAGATAGATTAATAGATAAGTGGATGGATAGATAGATAGATAGATAGATAAGTGGATGGATGGATAGATAAATATATAAATAGATAGATATTTTTTTTCTTAAAGGACACTAAACCTGTGATATCTGAAGTACGTAACTCTACTGTGACTGGAGCTTTTGTTGAGAACAGCGGTGCAGCGGTGAAAGCTTTCCCTTCGAAAAACCAAGTAACATTTCGAGAAGGAAGCGACTCCTCTAGCGATTCCAACTCGGACTTAACGATCAATAATGACGATTTTCAAAATGACTCAGAAGACTCCCGTCCTAGAAAATCAGGTATTGAAAAAAAGAATCGGAGCAAACCATCGAATTCTGATCATTTTCACACAAGGAGGTCTTCAAGTCTCCAAAATATCCATGAAGATAGGGTCAGTGCTTCTAGAGAAGGTCTTAGGGTTAGTGGAGCGTCTAGGGCAAGCTTCTCCAGTAGAGTGCTTTCTCCTGAGGTCAAATTTGTTAAAACAGCTACGCAACTCACAGAAGCTGAAATTAAAGAGAAAGGCTCTGCGGTTGATCCCTAATTTCAATCATGAGAGTCGCGAACCCATTCTAGATTGCGCCTTCCTTAGAAGTGATCAAACGTCAATGTATACTCACACTAACAATATATTTCTTGTTGGTCATTTGATAATGAGAAAAAAATAGAGCTATTTCATTTCAATGAATTTTGACAATAAAATGGTTACTTTTGTATCTAGATATTTTTATTACTAATTTTATAAAGAAATCTTGTTTGAAATGTATTTTCTAGTTATCCGGTGATTTATATAACTGGAAGTAACGCTCGTTATACTGTGATTTAAAGGGTGGTATATATATATATATATAATCGACTCTGTTGCGGCTAGACATTTGTGGGCTAGTCATATTGTATAGCCTCCAGCCTGCGCAAAGTATTTTGAAAGTATAACTGGCTCGCGCATGCCAATACCACTCTTTAAATGTAGGCCACAGTGGCACGTCTGAGACGGCTGTGAACCACAGATAGCCGTAGGTGTTATATCGGAGTGTCCGTCTCCTAGACTGGCTGCTGACCAAAGCTATAGAGCCCAGTCTGCCCATTGGCCGAATTGCAGTTTTAGGTAAGATTCATCGCCCTACTAGAGCCTATTCTATCTAGATCTAGCTCTAGAATCCCAGAACGTGACGTAGAAGGTCAGCGGCCAATATGGCGCCAATGTTTATGCACAGAGATTTAGTCACAGACGATCCACACAACTCTGTTTCAAATAATTACAACTAGATAGTAGGCCTACAAGATGGCCGCTGAGAAGATTTGGTTGTTTTTGTATCAGTCTTTATTTGGCTCTCCTAAAAGACAGAGGCCGCCCACTTCAAAACACGTCATTCTAATGTGCGACATCGACAAATCGAAATATATATATATATATATATATATATAATGCTGCATGCTAATAACTGTAGAATAAAATATAGACACAAACATAAGAAAGCGTACTGAATCAAAGTACAAACATAGATAATGTCACAAACCGCCAATACATAGGGATTGCCAGGATGGTCGTGAAGGTCGTTGTCTAGGCCTAGGAGGTGGGTCGCTGGCGAGCAACTCAAAGTCCTACTTCAGTCTTTTGATGACTGGAACATCTTAACGTCTAACACTGGAGCAATAGCACACTCTCCGAGGATACTCATTTATATCTCTAAATATTTATATCTCTATATATTTATATCTCGATATATTTATGTATCTATATATTTATGTATCTATATATATTTATACTAGCCGGAAATGACCCGCAGCCTGAAGGTCTAAGTTTGGGTATTACTGATCAAGTGAATTGGATTTCGATCGATGTCTAACATATGTTTCTTTCAAATGTTTTAGACTTTGTCATAAAAATAAAAGTAGAGTGTGAAAATGGGTTTACACGTTCAGCCGACATATTCGTATTACATATAAAATACTTTAAAAAGGGGTTTTCCCGATTTGTTAAACAGTTTTTTTTTTAATTTATATTGTTTTGTTTTTTTAATAGAGATAAATTTAGTGTTTATTTTTATTTTTAAGGCCGTGCAGTTGTGGTAGGGACCACAAACATATACTATGGTCTCCGCCGTGATCTAAGGAACCTTTTTGCCAAGTTTTATCAAGATTGATCAAATGGTTTTGATTTCTATGCGGGACATACATACATACATACGCCTTACTTTCTGCTCTATATATTAAGATATCTATATATTTATGTATCTATAATGTAGAGCACGAAACTAATGCGTATGTATGTATGTCTTTATGTCCCGAATGAAACTCAAAACAGTTTGACCGATCTTTGCATAAATGTTCCTTGGATATTAACGGTAAAACTAACATATTTAAAGCATTCCTACAACAAACTGAAGACCCTAAAAAAAGTTTCCCAACTCTATGAAAGTATTAGAATTTAATGTATCAATGTCGAATAGCCATATTTACATGTGACATGACCGCATGCGCAGAGCAGGACATCTTGCAATCTTTTGATTCTCCAAGGCTAAATCTAATTCTTCTAAGATCCACTCTTCATTAGACATACACAGACAAAACATAGTCCATCTGTTCATTTCAGAATAAAACAAAATGTGTGTTTCAAAAACATGTTTACATAAATTACATTACATCAATACTCAGAAGGCCAATACTTTATCCAAGAAATGTTTTGACAACTAGTTACTGTAAAACGATGGGTGCATTATTGTCCGAGCATTGTTTGTATCTTCTAGAAGTTGTCTCCATTCTTTCTCATACCTCCCAATTCTCTTCTTTTGTTTAAATCCAACCAGCCCTTCTGCTGTTGATGGGCATAGAACTAGATTTTGGTTTTATACTGCTTAGAGGCTGTACATACATTCAGTTATTATTGAGTTGGGGCCCCACGGAAACGCATCAAAAACCAGCTTAGGCGCCAACTTGCCTAGCTGACATGGAAGAGAGCACCTGGTTGCATGCGGCCTCAGAACAAGACAGCTGGAGGTCATTCACAAATTCCGAGAGATACACTTATGAGATCAAAAAAAAATCTAAATAGACCACCTGTGGACAATGGTTATGCTTGCTCTGGATGTGGCAAAATATGTAGGTCACAGCTGTATCTCTACGGGCTCTAAAGCCACATTGGTTCTCGGATAGCCCCTCGTCCACTAAAGCCACATTGGCTCTCGAATAGCCCCTCGTCCACTAAAGAGTGCAAGACTCGTGCAAAGATCTTTCCTGCTCCTGACAGAAGTGTAATGCCTCGATAGGTAGAGCAGCTAGACTTTCCACCCTTTTTTGTATAGGGATATGATTACGGCATCTCGAATTTCAGGTGGAACAATGCACCTCTCCCAGCCTGTTAGCCTCTCGGTCAGGGCGACACCTCCCATTTTAAATATTTCAGCCGAAAGTCCATCAGAGCCAGGTGCTTAGTGTTGTTGTTTTTTTTTGTTGAGTTTATGAATCGCTGTTTCAACTTCCTCAGATGTCGGTGAGTCATCGATCTCCTCTCTCATAATTTTCTGATGAATATTTGCTAGTGATACCTTCGATATCAACCTTTCCATGCCTGAAATAGAGTAAGACTCTGAATTTAGCCTTATCAGGAATTAAAAAAAGAGACACTTTTCAACTTTCGCCAACTATGCTGATATCCCTATTAAAGCCCCGTTGGCTATTGGTATGCTGCTGAAGTCTAGTCTATGCGCATCACCAAGTAGTGGTGCTCTAGTGCTAAGGGACATAATCATCACAAATGTTGCTACTAAGTCATTTCCAAAGTTCTCTTTCTTTCACATCCAAATTACGGAGCTTGTATTCTCAGGTGTTGATAGTCTGGATGACCCATGCCTTAATCAAGACTGGGACAGCGAGATCTACAAAGGACACAAATAATTATTTTAAGATTTAAAAAATAAGCAGCTTACATTTTTTTATTATTTAAAAAAAAACTTTTATTCGGTTACTTTCTTCTATTTGTCTTCTATTTGGTATCTTTTCTGTCAATGTCTTCTATTTGATATTTTTTCTGTCAATGTCTTCTATTTGGTATCTTTTCTGTCAATGTCTTCAATTTAGGTATCTTTTCTGTCAATGTCTACTATTTAGGTATCTTTTCTGTCAATGTCTTCTATTTGGTATCTTTTCTTTCAATGTCTACTATTAAGGTATCTTTTCTGTCAATGTCTACTATTTAGGTATCTTTTCTGTCAATGTCTTCAATTTAAGTATCTTTTCTGTCAATGTCTTCTATTAGGTATCTTTTCTGTCAATGTCTTCAATTTAGGTATCTTTTCTGTCAATGTCTACTATTTAGGTATCTTTTCTGTCAATGTCTTCTATTTGGTATCTTTTCTTTCAATGTCTACTATTTAGGTATCTTTTCTGTCAATGTCTACTATTTGGTATCTTTTCTTTCAATGTCTACTATTTAGGTATCTTTTCTGTCAATGTCTACTATTTAGGTATCTTTTCTGTCAATGTCTTCAATTTAAGTATCTTTTCTGTCAATGTCTTCTATTAGGTATCTTTTCTGTCAATGTCTTCAATTTAGGTATCTTTTCTGTCAATGTCTACTATTTAGGTATCTTTTCTGTCAATGTCTACTATTTAGGTATCTTTTCTGTCAATGTCTACTATTTAGGTATCTTTGCTGTCAATGTCTACTATTTAGGTATCTTTTCTGTCAATGTCTACTATTTAGGTATCTTTTCTGTCAATGTCTTCAATTTAAGTATCTTTTCTGTCAATGTCTTCTATTAGGTATCTTTTCTGTCAATGTCTTCAATTTAGGTATCTTTTCTGTCAATGTCTACTATTTAGGTATTTTTTCTGTCAATGTCTACTATTTAGGTATCTTTTCTGTCAATGTCTTCAATTTAGGTATCTTTTCTGTCAATGTCTACTATTTAGTTATCTTTACTGTCAATGTCTACTATTTAGGTATCTTTTCTGTCAATGTCTACTATTTAGGTATCTTTTCTTTCAATGTCTACTATTTAGGTGTTTCTGTCAATGTCTACTATTTAAGTATCTTTTCTGTCAATGTCTTCTTTCTGTCAATCTCGTCTGTTTGATTGTCTTTTCTGTGTCTACTATTTGATTGCTTTTTTCTATTAGTGCCTCCTATCAGATTTTTTTCTCTATATGAGTGTCTTTTTCTGTGACGTGCCCAACAGTAATGTCATTAGTTTCTAACTAGAATCATCAACATTCAAGACAAACAGGCTGACTAAAGCCCTTAAGTCCACAGTGGTCATAGTCATCGTTAAGTCAACAGTGTTCATAGACATCGTTCCAAAAAATTTACTTGTTAGTCAGGAAATCTCTCTTGGATGTTGCCCTAGGGGAGACACCCAGAAATGGATAGGTTAGAGAGGGAACCTGCTCCTCTGAGCTATGGCATCACTCTTTGGGGATATAGAATCTGGATGACGAATATGAAAAGAGTCTCTGGGAAAGGAGATAGCATCCTTTAGTTTCTCTTTGATAATGGTGATGGGCCCTTGCAAAAAAAAATTGATTAAATGATAATGTACTAAAAGGCTCCTCGAAGAAGTCGATGAAAATTCAGTCCTGGCTAGTGGATTAAATCCTTGACTTGGCATGGGACGTCGGTCGACTTTTTTTTTTTGGACACTCTAAACAACTGATGTCAATATTTTCAAACTAATTGAATGTTCAGAAAGAAGAGAGTTAATTTCAATGTGAATGAGGGGACTTCACTCCCCCAATGCTCATCAATTATCTCATTATATTAGCCTTAACGTCACAAGTACCTGCGCCCTGGTTAGAGTTAAAATTTTACTACGAGTCAACAGAGTTAAGTGCTGACCAAATGATTCAAGATGTGTTTCTGGGTCTGGTAAGGATGGGGGGCGCCTTGTCACTAATAAAAGTCTGCCAGGCAAACCCTGGGAGTTTAATGCTCCGTTTAAATTTGCCATCTTCATTTAATATATTGTTCAGTTGAAGTCATATGGTTGCGTGTCTAAATGGAGGAGGCGGTAACTCTGACATGTGGTGAAGCTTTTTAGTTCTCTCCCCTCCACAAACTTTGTGTCTGTGTGTGTGTGTGCGTGCTTGTCATTCCTCTTTCACTTGCTCTATTTCCCGCTGAACTCCCAAAGCCAGACCAGAGACATTGAAAACAGGAAAATATGCGTATGTTTATGAAACAAAACCATTAACTAGCATCATTCCACAGCTTAGGGTGCTAAGTGTTCTGGAGCTGTTGGACCAATACGAAAGGTGCTAAGTGTTATGGAGCTGTTGGACCAATACGGAAGGTGCTAAGTGTTCTGGAGCTATTGGACCAATACGAAAGGTGCTAAGTGTTATGGAGCTGTTGGACCAATACGGAAGGTGCTAAGTGTTCTGGAGCTGTTGGACCAATACGGAAGGTGCTAAGTGTTCTGGAGCTGTTGGACCAATACGGAAGGTGCTAACTGTTCTGGAGCTGTTGGACCAATACGGAAGATATCACGGTGACAAAAACAAAAATCTAACACTTTCATTATTTTTGTAATTGAACAAAATGCCATCAGTGAATCGTTCTATAATGAACAAGAGTTCAGAATACTGAGAGATGTTTCAAAAGATAATAATAGATATAGTTTTACTTTTAAAACAAGCAAAATATAAAGAATATACTTTGAAAAGAAAATAAAAGCTTATGTAAATGAAGAACTTCACATTTACAACTATATATCTTTAAAATATAAAATTTATTTCCCTTTTTAGATATCAAACAAAATAATCAATGACGACTAATAAGACACTAATTGGTTAATTTTGTATTGATTGGCGTTTTGTTAGGTACGACCAATAGCTGTGAGAAATTTCATCTTCATCCTAGAATTGGTGAGGGAGAAATAACGTGTACAATTATCTAAGGGAACAAACTCCATATATTTAGTCATATCGCTTAATACTAAAGGATGAATTTCACTTGTTGGTATCAAGCAAGATAATTAATTACTAGTTATTAATTGACTAGGTGTTTACGTTTTTAATTGTTTAATGTTTTGTCAGGTACAATAAATGATTGTGTTAGGTTTCAACCTGCTCCGAGAATAGGTGTGGGGAAAATAGCGTATTCAAAATTTTGATCAGACAGACAATCAGACAGACAATCAGACAGACAATCAGACAGTGTGAGTTAATAAAGCTTTGTAATACAAATTAAATCG
This sequence comes from Biomphalaria glabrata, assembly GCF_947242115.1. NCBI lineage: Eukaryota > Metazoa > Mollusca > Gastropoda > Planorbidae > Biomphalaria > Biomphalaria glabrata. Next base: position 23,369,261 of record NC_074718.1, on the reverse strand, counting down.
CCTACTGAAATAGCCTGGTCGCGTGTATGTGTTTTATGTATCTGTGTATGTACGTATATGTGTGTCTTTCATTATGTGTAACTCATTGCTTTAGACAGATTGCAAATGTCGCTTAATGGAATGGCAGATACAATACATTTCAAACTAGATAAGCTTGACTGAAACAGATGATTCAAACTAGATAAGTTTGACTGAAACAGATGATTCAAACTAGATAAGCTTGAATAAAATAGATGTTTCAAACTAGATAAGCTTGACTAAAACAGATGTTTCAAATTAGATAAGCTTGACTGAAACAGATGATTCAAACTAGATAAGCTTGACTAAAACAGATGTTTTAAACTAGATAAACTTGACTAAAACAGATGTTTCAAACTAGATAAGCTTGACTAAAACAGATGTTTTAAACTAGATAAGCTTGACTAAAACAGATGTTTTAAACTAGATAAGCTTGACTGAAACAGATGATTCAAACTAGATAAGCTTGAATAAAACAGATGTTTTAAACTAGATAAGCTTGACTGAAACAGATGTTTCAAACTAGATAAGCTTGACTAAAACAGATGTTTTAAACTAGATAAGCTTGACTAAAACAGATACTTCAAAATAGATAAGCTTGACTAAAACAGATGTTTTAAACTAGATAAGCTTGACTAAAACAGATACTTCAAAATAGATAAGCTTGACTAAAACAGATGTTTTAAACTAGATAAGCTTGACTAAAACAGATGTTTCAAACTAGATAAGCTTGACTAAAACAGATGTTTTAAACTAGATAAGCTTGACTGAAACAGATACTTCAAACTAGATAAGCTTGACTAAAACAGATGTTTTAAACTAGATAAGATTGACTAAAAAGCAAATATTATTAATTGTTACTGAACTTTCAATGGACGATAATTTCATGGTTCCATTGTTGTTACTTTCTCAAAACGGCAAATATGAGCTGAACGTTATGTGTGTTTATCATAGAGTAAAGCAGTGCTTGGTACTCGGTCTATGTTAATGCCGTAATGTGTCTATCACATACCTAATTAAGTTTTGTCCATAGAAATAAAACTGTTTGGACACGCCTAATCAACAGATTGGCTTTACAGCCCACACCTGGCCTTTAGTGTCTTTCCATCAACATCTTACAGCTTCATCTCCCACAGTTGACGTCTTATTGAGTCTTGCTAAAAAGAGGTCGACCCCCCAAAGAAATCTTTTTTCTGGATTTGTTTTTAAGTGTTTCCAACTCCTGAGACATATGTCTCGAGTCTCATTACAACTTACCGCAGGAGGAATTAGAGGGAACAAAAATCTTGTAGCTGCCAGCACCCCCTCTCTTCCCGCCTGCACAACCCACCTACTTCTACCGCTTCTAATAAATCGTTTAGGGTCGCCAAGCCTGCAGCCTGGGCTGGCCCTGTCAAACCGTTTAGCCACAAGACATGCTGCTGCGGTTGAGTGATATTCCTGGAACAGCTCGTCTCGCTAAATCAGCCAGGCGCTAACAGGAACTCAAGGGAATGAATGAAAAGTACCCACACACACGCACACACCTTTTCCCCAGGGTTCCATGCCATCCTCCCCCCACCCCAATCATGCTTTGTCTCATGTTTACAAACCAACAGAACCCACAGAGATTTCAATAAATAACCAACCTAAAATGTTTCTCCTTCTCTGCTCGGGATATAGTGATGAATACGATTCCAATGCAAGTATCGATACATTTTTAAACATTACAAGTACAAACCAGATCCTTGTGTTAACTTATATATTACATAATCTCTGAATATAAACATGAAGAAGGTAATGACATCCTACCCGTGTTTATCAAGCTGTACGCTTTACACACTTTAAAACTCTTCTCATGACACTAAGAGAGAAAGTATACCTCTAATGACTGATTGAAGCATGTGGACAAAACATTTCTTTATCTTAGTGTCTTTCTAAGTATTTTTTTTTAGGTTACAAAGGTGTATAGGGTGTTGTTTTTGTGTGTACTGTACATGGGTGTGTATGGTGTTGTTTGTGTGTGTGTGTGCGTATGTGATTTTTTAATTTTTTTTTTTTATTTAGAATAAATCAAATCAGATTTTTAAAATGTGACCATAAAAAAATAATTCAGAGTCAGACCACCACACAAAAAGTGTTATCTTTTCTAGAATGGATTTTAGTGTTAAAGAGGTAATCGAATATCGAAATCGATTCTATTTTGGTTCTATGTTAGAATCGTCCATCTCTAGCAGGCGCCTCATTAGTAAGACGAGCCGCCAAGCTTGAGCCATGCGTATTTTTTTTTTAAACCCATCCCGGCATCCCCCCCTCTCATATGATCCAGTTCCGGTACTGGACGCTTCGCTCGCTAACAGATGCGCGTAGTCAAACGATCGCTTTACAAGAAAATAAAAGGCTGGAGACACTTCAAGGGCCATTTCCTTCTAAATGGAAGAAACTCGTGGAAAAAAGAAAACATAAAGAAACCGTTTAAGTCAAAACAGGAACAGCTGAAGTGGGGCTGGTCTGGGGCTGGACCTCCTGGCAGAACTGTACAGTTCATATGGCTCTGCTAAAACTTTAGCCGAAACAATACAGTTATAATGAAATGTGTTGAAATGTCTTTCAAATGTCGAAATGCGTACTACAACCCTGACTTATTAAGTAAATCACAATGTCATCGATTCCGAAGATTTAGGATGAGTACAGTGTTTTACATGACTACAGCAAACCCAGTTGCAACCTGCACATTTTCCCGTATTTTGTGCAGACAAATGTCCACTGGCGGTCTATTTATGTCCTACCCAAGTGTTCAATGATAGCCTAAATGTGCCGATAGTTTGTTTCCGTCTGGTGTTGAACACCTAATTTGTTGTGTTTAAAAGTCAGTGGACAAGAATCTTGTTCTAATTTAAAGACGTTTTTACGTAAATAAAATGGACACGATTTTTAAAGATAAGTCAAAGTAGATCTTAATCATCTTATACTCAAATCTTAACATGAACAAATAATTTTAAACCCAAGCCAGTATAGAGCTAGAAAAAATACTATTTAATCCAAGCCAATATAGAAAAGAAACAAATACCTCTAAACCCAAGCCAGTATAGGATTAAAACAAATAGCCCCAGGAAAAAGAAATTGTGAAGATAAATTGTTCAGAGATTCACCTCGAGATCCACTATTGATATACAAATGATAAATTCAAACACCCTCTTTCAATATTTCCTTCGTCCATCAAAATAAGTCTTTTAATCTTAATGACTTGTGTCTTACATGCTGTAAGTCAATCACGTGAACGGCAAGATCTAAACGAGACTTTGTACGAGTCGTTAGGCCAGATGAGTACGACCTGGGAAGGGAGGGGGGAGAGAGATTAGAACACGTCTGCATCTGTGGAATGGAGACACGAACATCGTAAAGACATTTCGAGCATTTTGCACTCGATCACATGGGCAGCAATTAAAAGAAAGAAAAACATAGCAGCAGTGAGAGGAGAATTAGAAAGGCGAAGAAAATGAAGAAATGATTCACTTTTTACAACAAGATATTGTCCTGTGTCTAGTGCGTACAGAGCAGAGGAACATCTAGTCTTTGTATTGAACCTATTTGTTCATTCAATCCAGAGATGTATCTTTTAGTAATTATCTTTTCTTCAGATTGAGATTCCAAGCATAATATTTAATTACCAATAGTTAGTTAATTAACTAATTGATTATTTTATTGTATTGATTCATGTGTAGTCATGTAAATATAATTAATTGTGCAAACTTTCAGCTTGGTCCAAGATTGGGTGTGGGAGAAATAACGTGTACAAACATTTTACCAGACAGACAGACAGAGTGAGTTGATATAAACTTTGTAGAATGCGCTGCAAGCTGTTCTCTGGCGTTCCGAGCTGCAGAAATGTCTGCAATGAGAGTCAGCGAAAGAACCAGGGAGCACGGACTTTTTTCGATAGCGCAGAAGTTGTCGCCAAAACGATGAGACCAAACTCGATGACACATGTGCTCGTTCTGACTTGAAAAGACGGTTAGAGAATAGTAAATATCAGAGACAATAGAACATTTTGAGTCGATCTTGTTGCAGACGTCTATTGCAGAAATGTATAAATACTAGAAGGTGAAACGGTTAATTTAACGATTTGAAATTTTTAAGCATTGTTAATTACATCGTTTTACATAGGGATCAATAACCGATTCAAATAGGGATCTATAACTGATTCAAATAGGGATCTATAACTGATTCAAATAGGGATCTATAACTGATTCAAGGGGGCGCTGTGGTCGAGAGGTTAAGCGCTTGGCTTCCGAACCTGAGGTCCTGGGTTTGAATCCCGGTAAAGACTGGGATTTAGAATTTCGGCATTTTTAGGGCGCCCTTGAGTCCACCCAACTCTAATGGGTACCTGACTTTAGTTGATGAAAGTAAAGGCGGTTGGTCGTTGTGCTGGCCACATAACACCCTGCTTGTTAACCGTTGGCCAAAGAAACAGGTGACCTTAATATCATCTGCCCTAATAAATCATAAGGTCTGAAAGGGGAAACTTTACTTTTTTTAACTGATTCAAATAGAATCTATAACTGTTTCATATGGGATGTATAACTAATTCAAATAGGGATCTATAACTGATTCAAGTAGGGATCTATAACTGATTCAAATAGGGATCTATAACTGATTCAAATAGGGATCTATAACTGATTCAAGTAGGTATCTATAACTGATTCAAATAGGGATCTATAACTGATTCAAATAGAATCTATAACTGTTTCATATGGGATGTATAACTGATTCAAATAGGGATCTATAACTGATTCAAATAGGGATCTATAACTGATTCAAATAGGGATCTATAAGTGATTCAAATAGGGATCTATAACTGATTCAAATAGGGATCTATAACTGATTCAAATAGGGATCTATAACTGATTCAAATAGGGATCTATAACTGATTCAAATAGGATCTATAACTGATTCAAATAGGGATCTATAACTGATTCAAATAGGGATCTATAACTGATTCAAATAGGGATCTATAACTGATTCAAATAGGGATCTATAAGTGATTCAAATAGGGATGTATAACTGATTCAAATAGGGATCTATAACTGATTCAAATAGGGATCTATAACTGATTCAAATAGGGATCTATAACTGATTCAAATAGGGATCTATAAGTGATTCAAATAGGGATGTATAACTGATTCAAATAGGGATCTATAACTGATTCAAATAGGGATCTATAACTGATTCAAATAGGGATCTATAACTGATTCAAATAGGGATCTATAACTGATTCAAATAGGGATCTATAACTGATTCAAATAGGATCTATAACTGTTTCACAAGGGGATGTATAACTAATTCAATAGGGATCTATAACTCCAATACAAATACAACAGAGTTTTAATCTCTTGAAAAACAAATTTGCGCCTTATCGCGTCTCTTTTTTTGGGTATGGCCGTCCTGCAGTTTGAGAAACATTCCTCCCTACCGTATAAAATAAATTCACACATTTAAATGAAGCATGCCACTACTGTTGAACAAGTCTCCCCTCCCCTCAGAACTGAAGACAATCATCCAAACATCCATGCCAACAGCTTCCTTTCTTTCAAGACTTAGTGTAGTTGACATCAAAAAATGCTTGTAATAGCCAAGAAATACAGTTTGTGTTTGGCGTAAAACTATTTTACTAGCTAAAGGGTAACTTAAAAAAAAATATGAATGTGACCAATTTGGGTACCCCGGCAGAGCGATTAACCTTGTCTCTCCCCTCACCACTGGAAACGATCCTGCGTCTGGTTTGCCCCTCGCAGACGCCCTGCTCCACCCCATCCCCCTAGCAGCCTCATTGAGTAGCGTGCTGCCACGTTAAAGCCTGAAATGATCCGCCTCTGAAGAAACGTGAAAGCGAGAAGTCAGAACGAGCTCAAAGATGTTCAGGTCACGCTGATTCTCTCCCTTGTATAATGAGCTGTAGCCAAACACGGGCGATAACTATCTCGTCTTCACATTTTTTTTTCTTTTCTTCTGCATTGACTGTTACAGTCATAGCTTCAAAGTGAACGTCAGAGTATTACTGCTTCATGTAACTTCTTCAACATTTGGGAAAGTTACAACCAAGCACTGTTTCAAACGTTGATTTCTATAGCTAACAATTTAATGTTGTGGGTTTGTCTGGCATGAAATCGTCTATGAGCTATGTATTTTCTTTCTCTATTCAAACTTTGAAGGTGTCTAGTGTATCAAACAGTCGCATAAAGGGATGCATAGTTTAGCTGCTAGCGTGCGGTATGTGTAAACGAGAAATTACCTCATTGCAGGCAAAGATTCCAAAATATTTTTAAAAAAATCTTTTTAAAAATTCAAATGGGTCAAAAAAAAAAATGAAGGCTGTAAAAACATTTAAATTGTGACTAATCAAGGGAGTGTATCTTGTTTAATAAACTTCAGAAGTCTTTTTTTTTTTTACAAAGTTTATATCAACTCACTCTGTCTGTCTGCCTGTCTGTCTGAACTATTTCTTGTTTCTGACAAAACAAAAGTCAATATTTAAAAAGTAACCAATAAGGTAATTAAGCATTTGTAATTAATTTTTTTTGATCGAACAATAAAGAAAATGTGGTAGTATAATTTCAATTAGACCCATTGATACTTTGTGTAGAGGAATAGGTCGTCGCTAAAACATTTGAAACTAAAAAGATAACTACATAACCTTCAATTTTCATTTGCATTCCTTGGCACAGTGGTTAGTGTATTACCTTGAGGAGGCTTGAGCCCCTGAGGTCGAACTCAAGTCACACAACTTTGTTTTATAAAATGCATTTATAAAGCGATCACGGTAACCTATATAACCATAGGCGGAAGTACAAATAGTAAATTTGGCACTAGCCTATAAAAAATAGAAGGATATACAAAAATAGCTCTAACCTTTAAAAGTATTTAAAAATAAATACATAAGAATAAATCTAGCCTATACAAGTACTAGATATAAACAAATGCATATAAAAATAGCCCAGTGGGCACAAACTACAAATGTTAAAAATAATTCTTATCGCACACATTTACTATAGTTAGTCTAGATCTGTTACATATTCAATTGCATGATTTATGCAAACTAATTGATACAATTACACTTCATATAAGCTTTGTTTATTTTTTTTTAAGTATTTTTTTTTAGTTTTTTTCTTTTGTTCTAAAATGCACTAAAGTTACTTTTATCTCCCCTTTTACGCACAAAGCTGTCATACTTGTAGTAAGTAGTGTGAGCTTTTAGAAGGCATGACAGCCAAGGAGTATTTTTTAAGAAATATCTAATTGGTTTTTGTCTTTCTATTGTTTTCTAGTCCAATGTTTCATTTATATGTGAGAAGCTTATTTTAGTGAAGGCTTTAGTAAACTCTATTTATTTAGAGCATTCTTCAGACGTCCGCTAGGGGGACTAGGAAAGTACACAAACACTACGTTTCAAAGGGAGATCACTCATTGTCATCTTTGGGGTAAGAGTCTGGAGCCACAGCGTCATAATAAACAATTTACCATTTCAGAAGAGAATTATTTTTGCATGTGAGAAAAGTAGTAGATCAATTGGGCCTCACCTTAGCTTTAGTAACGCATGTAGTGTCAATAGGCTGAGCATTTGTGTATACACCTTTTCATCTTTCTCTATTTTATGATTTTTAGCAACCTCCACGAGGGGAAGAGCCGCTATCACTTCTATGTAATGTGGCTGTCCGTTTCTCCGTCTGTCTCGTTTAGATCTCGAAAAATTAGAAAAGCAATTGAAAAATTCTTGTTCATATCAGTATGTGATCTAGGTGCATGGGCAACTTTATATCTTCTGAAAGTGAACACTTTTGTTTTCATATCAATCATGCAAATTGATTTCCTTTGTACAAAGACACCATTTTTAAAATATGCAGGAAAGTAAAAGTTAATTAAAATTTCATTGAAAATACGTAACATAATTGTAAAAAAAAAAAAGTGAGGGTGACATATAGCTAGGTAGTTTTAGCCCGTGAATTTAGATATAGGTTAGGTTTCATTGGAGGAGCCTTATAACGCCCCCCCCCCATACCTTTGTTATGGGAATTCAAGTGTCATGTATCTCTTCACCCCCCCCCAATAAAAAAGAATCCCACATACAAACTCTGACTAGACTTCAGCACCCCCCCCCCAATCCCACCTACAAACTCTTAGACTTCAGCCCCCCCCCCCAATCCCACCTACAAACTCTGACTAGACTTCAGCCCCCCCCCCCCCAATCCCACCTACAAACTCTGACTAGACTTCAGCCCCCCCCCCAATCCCACCTACAAACTCTGACTAGACTTCAGCCCCCCCCCCCCAATCCCACCTACAAACTCTGACTAGACTTCAGCCCCCCCCCCAATCCCACCTACAAACTCTGACTAGACTTCACCCACCCCCAATCCCACCTACAAACTCTGACTAGACTTCCGCCCCCCCCCCCAATCCCACCTACAAACTCTGACTAGACTTGAGCACACTGTATAGAGGAATCTTCTCGTGATGAATTCTTTTGTTATATTAATTATTGTGTACGTTCAAATAGAGTTCATTAAATGATCTCATGTAGGTCTATACTATTATTATTGTTGTTATCATTATCATTATTATTTTTATTATTATACAGCCAATGAATTAGACTTAATGTGTTTTTACTTTTAGATATTATGGATACATTGTGTGTTTGTAAGAGTGAACAGTCATAGTCATATACAAATAATATTTTGAGAAAATTGATTTTACAATTGTGCATTACACATAACAATACATTTCAAGAGCAAACAAAATGTACGCTAGCAAACAAAATGTACGATAGCAAACAAAATGTACGATAGCAAACAAAATGTACGCTAGCAAACAAAATGTACGAGAGCAAACAAAATGTACGATAGCAAACAAAATGTTCGATAGCAAACAAAATGTACGCTAGCAAACAAAATGTACAAGAGCAAACAAAATGTACGATAGCAAACAAAATGTACGATAGCAAACAAAATGTACGCTAGCAAACAAAATGTACGATAGCAAACAAAATGTACGATAGCAAACAAAATGTACGCTAGCAAACAAAATGTACGAGAGCAAACAAAATGTACGATAGCAAACAAAATGTACGATAGCAAACAAAATGTACGCTAGCAAACAAAATGTACGAGAGCAAACAAAATGTACGATAGCAAACAAAATGTACGATAGCAAACAAAATGTACGATAGCAAACAAAATGTACGAGAGCAAACAAAATGTACGAGAGCAAACAAAATGTACGATAGCAAACAAAATGTACGATAGCAAACAAAATGTACGAGAGCAAACAAAATGTACGATAGCAAACAAAATGTACGATAGCAAACAAAATGTACGCTAGCAAACAAAATGTACGAGAGCAAACAAAATGTACGAGAGCAAACAAAATGTACGAGAGCAAACAAAATGTACGAGAGCAAACAAAATGTACGAGAGCAAACAAAATGTACGAGAGCAAACAAAATGTACGAGAGCAAACAAAATGTACGATAGCAAACAAAATGTACGATAGCAAACAAAATGTACGATAGCAAACAAAATGTACGAGAGCAAACAAAATGTACGAGAGCAAACAAAATGTACGATAGCAAACAAAATGTACGATAGCAAACAAAATGTACGAGAGCAAACAAAATGTACGAGAGCAAACAAAATGTACGAGAGCAAACAAAATGTACGAGAGCAAACAAAATGTACGATAGCAAACAAAATGTACGATAGCAAACAAAATGTACGCTAGCAAACAAAATGTACGAGAGCAAACAAAATGTACGCTAGCAAACAAAATGTACGCTAGCAAACAAAATGTACGATAGCAAACAAAATGTACGCTAGCAAACAAAATGTACGATAGCAAACAAAATGTACGCTAGCAAACAAAATGTACGCTAGCAAACAAAATGTACGATAGCAAACAAAATGTACGATAGCAAACAAAATGTACGATAGCAAACAAAATGTACGATAGCAAACAAAATGTACGATAGCAAACAAAATGTACGCTAGCAAACAAAATGTACGCTAGCAAACAAAATGTACGCTAGCAAACAAAATGTACGCTAGCAAACAAAATGTACGATAGCAAACAAAATGTACGCTAGCAAACAAAATGTACGATAGCAAACAAAATGTACGCTAGCAAACAAAATGTACGCTAGCAAACAAAATGTACGATAGCAAACAAAATGTACGAGAGCAAACAAAATGTACGCTAGCAAACAAAATGTACGATAGCAAACAAAATGTACGATAGCAAACAAAATGTACGATAGCAAACAAAATGTACGCTAGCAAAAAACAAAATGTACGATAGCAAACAAAATGTACGATAGCAAACAAAATGTACGCTAGCAAACAAAATGTACGAGAGCAAACAAAATGTACGAGAGCAAACAAAATGTACGAGAGCAAACAAAATGTACGAGAGTAAACAAAATGTACGCTAGCAAAAAACAAAATGTACGATAGCAAACAAAATGTACGATAGCAAACAAAATGTACGATAGCAAATAAAATGTAAAAGAGCAAACAAAATGTACGAGAGCAAACAAAATGTACGAGAGCAAACAAAATGTACGAGAGCAAACAAAATGTACGAGAGCAAACAAAATGTACGAGAGCAAACAAAATGTACGAGAGCAAACAAAATGTACGAGAGCAAACAAAATGTACGAGAGCAAACAAAATGTACGAGAGCAAACAAAATGTACGATAGCAAATAAAATGTAAAAGAGCAAACAAAATGTACGAGAGCAAACAAAATGTACGAGAGCAAACAAAATGTACGAGAGCAAACAAAATGTACGAGAGCAAACAAAATGTACGAGAGCAAACAAAATGTACGAGAGCAAACAAAATGTACGAGAGCAAACAAAATGTACGCTAGCAAAAAAAATGTACGCTAGCAAACAAAATGTACGCTAGCAAACAAAATGTACGAGAGCAAACAAAATGTACGATAGCAAACAAAATGTACGATAGCAAACAAAATGTACGATAGCAAACAAAATGTACGAGAGCAAACAAAATGTACGATAGCAAACAAAATGTACGAGAGCAAACAAAATGTACGATAGCAAACAAAATGTACGAGAGCAAACAAAATGTACGCTAGCAAACAAAATGTAAGAGAGAAAACAAAATGTACGCTAGCAAAAATAATGTACGAGAGCAAACAAAATGTACGCTAGCAAACAAAATGTAAGAGAGAAAACAAAATGTACGCTAGCAAACAAAATGTACGAGAGCAAACAAAATGTACGAGAGCAAACAAAATGTACGATAGCAAACAAAATGTACGATAGCAAACAAAATGTACGCTAGCAAACAAAATGTAAGAGAGAAAACAAAATGTACGATAGCAAACAAAATGTACGATAGCAAACAAAATGTACGAGAGCAAACAAAATGTACGCTAGCAAACAAAATGTACGAGAGCAAACAAAATGTACGATAGCAAACAAAATGTACGAGAGCAAACAAAATGTACGCTAGCAAACAAAATGTAAGAGAGAAAACAAAATGTACGATAGCAAACAAAATGTACGATAGCAAACAAAATGTACGAGAGCAAACAAAATGTACGAGAGCAAACAAAATGTACGATAGCAAACAAAATGTACGAGAGCAAACAAAATGTACGAGAGCAAACAAAATGTACGATAGCAAACAAAATGTACGAGAGCAAACAAAATGTACGATAGCAAACAAAATGTACGATAGCAAACAAAATGTACGCTAGCAAACAAAATGTACGATAGCAAACAAAATGTACAAGAGCAAACAAAATGTACGCTAGCAAACAAAATGTACGCTAGCAAACAAAATGTACGAGAGCAAACAAAATGTACGATAGCAAACAAAATGTACGAGAGCAAAATGTACGCTAGCAAACAAAATGTACGAGAGCAAACAAAATGTACGCTAGCAAACAAAATGTACTAGAGCAAACAAAATGTACGAGAGCAAACAAAATGTACGCTAGCAAACAAAATGTACGCTAGCAAACAAAATGTACGAGAGCAAACAAAATGTACGATAGCAAACAAAATGTACGAGAGCAAACAAAATGTACGAGAGCAAACAAAATGTACGCTAGCAAACAAAATGTACGAGAGCAAACAAAATATACAAGAGCAAACAAAATGTACGCTAGCAAACAAAATGTACGATAGCAAACAAAATGTACGAGAGCAAACAAAATATACGAGAGCAAATAAAATGTACGAGAGCAAACAAAATGTACGATAGCAAACAAAATGTACGAGAGCAAACAAAATGTACGCTAGCAAACAAAATGTACAAGAGCAAACAAAATGTACGCTAGCAAACAAAATGTACGATAGCAAACAAAATGTACGAGAGCAAACAAAATGTACGAGAGCAAACAAAATGTACGAGAGCAAACAAAATGTACGATAGCAAACAAAATGTACGAGAGCAAACAAAATGTAGGCCTACGATAGCAAACAAAATGTACGCTAGCAAACAAAATGTACGAGAGCAAACAAAATGTACGATAGCAAACAAAATGTACGATAGCAAACAAAATGTACGCTAGCAAACAAAATGTACGCTAGCAAACAAAATGTACGCTAGCAAACAAAATGTACGATAGCAAACAAAATGTACGATAGCAAACAAAATGTACGATAGCAAACAAAATGTACGATAGCAAACAAAATGTACGATAGCAAACAAAATGTACGATAGCAAACAAAATGTACGAGAGCAAACAAAATGTACGAGAGCAAACAAAATGTACGATAGCAAACAAAATGTACGATAGCAAAGAAAATGTACGAGAGCAAACAAAATGTACGCTAGCAAACAAAATGTACGATAGCAAACAAAATGTACGATAGCAAACAAAATGTACGAGAGCAAACAAAATGTACGAGAGCAAACAAAATGTACGAGAGCAAACAAAATGTACGAGAGCAAACAAAATGTACGCTAGCAACAAAATGTACGCTAGCAAACAAAATGTACAATGTACGAGAGCAAACAAAATGTACGCTAGCAAACAAAATGTACGAGAGCAAACAAAATGTACGAGAGCAAACAAAATGTACGAGAGCAAACAAAATGTACGAGAGCAAACAAAATGTACGAGAGCAAACAAAATGTACGATAGCAAAAAAAATGTACGAGAGCAAACAAAATGTACGCTAACAAACAAAATCTACGATAGCAAACAAAATGTACGAGAGCAAACAAAATGTACGAGAGCAAACAAAATGTACGATAGAAAACAAAATGTACGAGAGCAAACAAAATGTACGAGAGCAAACAAAATGTACGAGAGCAAAAGAAATGTACAAGAGCAAACAAAATGTACGCTAGCAAACAAAATGTACGATAGCAAACAAAATGTACGAGAGCAAACAAAATGTACGAGAGCAAACAAAATGTACGAGAGCAAACAAAATGTACGATAGCAAACAAAATGTACGAGAGCAAACAAAATGTACGAGAGCAAACAAAATGTACGAGAGCAAACAAAATGTACGAGAGCAAACAAAATGTACGAGAGCAAACAAAATGTACGAGAGCAAACAAAATGTACGCTAGCAAACAAAATGTACGAGAGCAAACAAAATGTACGAGAGCAAACAAAATGTACGATAGCAAACAAAATGTTCGAGAGCAAACAAAATGTAGGCCTACGATAGCAAACAAAATGTACGCTAGCAAACAAAATGTACGAGAGCAAACAAAATGTACGATAGCAAACAAAATGTACGAGAGCAAACAAAATGTACGCTAGCAAACAAAATGTACGAGAGCAAACAAAATTTACGCTAGCAAACAAAATGTACGAGAGCAAACAAAATGTACGAGAGCAAACAAAATGTACGCTAGCAAACAAAATGTACGCTAGCAAACAAAATGTACGATAGCAAACAAAATGTTCGATAGCAAACAAAATGTAGGCCTACGATAGCAAACAAAATGTACGCTAGCAAACAAAATGTACGAGAGTAAACAAAATGTACGATAGCAAACAAAATGTACGATAGCAAACAAAATGTACGATAGCAAACAAAATGTACGAGAGCAAACAAAATGTACGAGAGCAAACAAAATGTACGAGAGCAAACAAAATGTACGATAGCAAACAAAATGTACGAGAGCAAACAAAATGTACGCTAGCAAACAAAATGTACAAGAGCAAACAAAATGTACGCTAGCAAACAAAATGTACGAGAGCAAACAAAATGTACGAGAGCAAACAAAATGTACGAGAGCAAACAAAATGTACGAGAGCAAACAAAATGTACGATAGCAAACAAAATGTACGAGAGCAAACAAAATGTAGGCCTACGATAGCAAACAAAATGTACGCTAGCAAACAAAATGTACGAGAGCAAACAAAATGTACGAGAGCAATCAAAATGTACGAGAGCAAACAAAATGTACGAGAGCAGTCAAAATGTACGATAGCAAACAAAATGTACGAGAGCAAACAAAATGTAGGCCTACGATAGCAAACAAAATGTACGCTAGCAAACAAAATGTACGAGAGCAAACAAAATGTACGATAGCAAACAAAATGTACGATAGCAAACAAAATGTACGCTAGCAAACAAAATGTACGAGAGCAAACAAAATGTACGAGAGCAAACAAAATGTACGAGAGCAAACAAAATGTACGATAGCAAACAAAATGTACGATAGCAAAGAAAATGTACGAGAGCAAACAAAATGTACGCTAGCAAACAAAATGTACGATAGCAAACAAAATGTACGATAGCAAACAAAATGTACGAGAGCAAACAAAATGTACGAGAGCAAACAAAATGTACGAGAGCAAACAAAATGTACGAGAGCAAACAAAATGTACGCTAGCAACAAAATGTACGCTAGCAAACAAAATGTACAATGTACGAGAGCAAACAAAATGTACGCTAGCAAACAAAATGTACGAGAGCAAACAAAATGTACGAGAGCAAACAAAATGTACGAGAGCAAACAAAATGTACGAGAGCAAACAAAATGTACGAGAGCAAACAAAATGTACGAGAGCAAACAAAATGTACGAGAGCAAACAAAATGTACGAGAGCAAACAAAATGTACGATAGCAAAAAAAATGTACGAGAGCAAACAAAATGTACGCTAACAAACAAAATGTACGATAGCAAACAAAATGTACGAGAGCAAACAAAATGTACGAGAGCAAACAAAATGTACGATAGAAAACAAAATGTACGAGAGCAAACAAAATGTACGAGAGCAAACAAAATGTACGAGAGCAAAAGAAATGTACAAGAGCAAACAAAATGTACGCTAGCAAACAAAATGTACGATAGCAAACAAAATGTACGAGAGCAAACAAAATGTACGAGAGCAAACAAAATGTACGAGAGCAAACAAAATGTACGAGAGCAAACAAAATGTACGAGAGCAAACAAAATGTACGAGAGCAAACAAAATGTACGATAGCAAACAAAATGTACGAGAGCAAACAAAATGTACGAGAGCAAACAAAATGTACGAGAGCAAACAAAATGTACGAGAGCAAACAAAATGTACGAGAGCAAACAAAATGTACGAGAGCAAACAAAATGTACGAGAGCAAACAAAATGTACGAGAGCAAACAAAATGTACGAGAGCAAACAAAATGTACGATAGCAAACAAAATGTACGAGAGCAAACAAAATGTACGAGAGCAAACAAAATGTACGAGAGCAAACAAAATGTACGAGAGCAAACAAAATGTACGAGAGCAAACAAAATGTACGAGAGCAAACAAAATGTACGATAGCAAACAAAATGTACGATAGCAAACAAAATGTACGCTAGCAAACAAAATGTACGATAGCAAACAAAATGTACGAGAGCAAACAAAATGTACGAGAGCAAACAAAATGTACGAGAGCAAACAAAATGTACGATAGCAAACAAAATGTACGAGAGCAAACAAAATGTACGAGAGCAAACAAAATGTACGATAGCAAACAAAATGTTCGAGAGCAAACAAAATGTAGGCCTACGATAGCAAACAAAATGTACGCTAGCAAACAAAATGTACGAGAGCAAACAAAATGTACGATAGCAAACAAAATGTACGAGAGCAAACAAAATGTACGCTAGCAAACAAAATGTACGAGAGCAAACAAAATTTACGCTAGCAAACAAAATGTACGAGAGCAAACAAAATGTACGAGAGCAAACAAAATGTACGCTAGCAAACAAAATGTACGCTAGCAAACAAAATGTACGAGAGCAAACAAAATGTACGATAGCAAACAAAATGTACGAGAGCAAACAAAATGTACGAGAGCAAACAAAATGTACGATAGCAAACAAAATGTACGAGAGCAAACAAAATGTAGGCCTACGATAGCAAACAAAATGTACGCTAGCAAACAAAATGTACGAGAGTAAACAAAATGTACGATAGCAAACAAAATGTACGATAGCAAACAAAATGAACGATAGCAAACAAAATGTACGAGAGCAAACAAAATGTACGAGAGCAAACAAAATGTACGCTAGCAAACAAAATGTACAAGAGCAAACAAAATGTACGCTAGCAAACAAAATGTACGATAGCAAACAAAATGTACGAGAGCAAACAAAATGTACGAGAGCAAACAAAATGTACGAGAGCAAACAAAATGTACGAGAGCAAACAAAATGTACGAGAGCAAACAAAATGTACGAGAGCAAACAAAATGTAGGCCTACGATAGCAAACAAAATGTACGATAGCAAACAAAATGTACGATAGCAAACAAAATGTACGATAGCAAACAAAATGTACGATAGCAAACAAAATGTACGAGAGCAAACAAAATGTACGAGAGCAAACAAAATGTACGATAGCAAACAAAATGTACGAGAGCAAACAAAATGTACGCTAGCAAACAAAATGTACGATAGCAAACAAAATGTACGATAGCAAACAAAATGTACGAGAGCAAACAAAATGTACGATAGCAAACAAAATGTTCGATAGCAAACAAAATGTACGCTAGCAAACAAAATGTACGATAGCAAACAAAATGTACGAGAGCAAACAAAATGTACGCTAGCAAACAAAATGTACGCTAGCAAACAAAATGTACGATAGCAAACAAAATGTACGAGAGCAAACAAAATGTACGATAGCAAACAAAATGTACGATAGCAAACAAAATGTACGAGAGCAAACAAAATGTACGAGAGCAAACAAAATGTACGCTAGCAAACAAAATGTACGATAGCAAACAAAATGTACGATAGCAAACAAAATGTACGATAGCAAACAAAATGTACGATAGCAAACAAAATGTACGAGAGCAAACAAAATGTACGCTAGCAAACAAAATGTACGATAGCAAACAAAATGTACGATAGCAAACAAAATGTACGATAGCAAACAAAATGTACGAGAGCAAACAAAATGTACGAGAGCAAACAAAATGTACGATAGCAAACAAAATGTACGATAGCAAACAAAATGTACGAGAGCAAACAAAATGTACGAGAGCAAACAAAATGTACGAGAGCAAACAAAATGTGCGTTTATACTTCAATTTCTCTTAAATTTACAACAATAACTTCTACAAGTAGGCTAGTATTGTTGTTGTTGTTTTAAATCCCTACAATTTAAATTGAAGCAATTAAAAATATTCAACCAAACATAAAGACTTAACTGCATTTCAACTAATGAACACATTTAAAAATCTATCACAATACAAACACTATACAAACACTG